>NC_090449.1:650875779-651477654 GCF_031143425.1 Pleurodeles waltl | reverse complement strand
TCAGTGGGGTGCTGCACCGCATTGAAAGACAAAACCATGCAAGCATGCGGCACCTCAACAGGCGGATGGACCTGATGTGCCAGAACACTGGGGACATTGCCTCTGCCATCAGGGAACTGGCGGCCGGACTGCTGGGTCAGGCAGAGGCTGGGCGGCGCAGGGATCGGCAGATTATGTTAAGACTGGACAGGATGGCCACATCAATCGGCAGGCTAGCCATCAACACAACAGGCCTGTCGAGGAGGACAGTTGGCCTGCAAATTGAGATGGGCCATTTTGCTGGGGATGTTGCCAGGGGCCTGGGACGTCTCACACATATCATAGAACTAATGGAGACACGTGAGATGTTGAGGGCCACCGGGGAAACACCCCAAGATAGTGAAGAGGGCTCCACAGTGAGCAGTGTATCTGCCACTGACAGTAGGGTGCTAAGGAGTGGGAGGCAGAGCACCATAGATGCGGCTGGGACCAGCCAGGCTGGCAGGAGGGGCAGGAGAAGTTAGCCAACAGCCCGGACAAACAAATGTGGCACATGGCTTTAATGTGCCACATGAGTGGTTGGCATTTCCCTGCCCATGGACAATTTCATCTTGTATATAGTTCATGCATTACATTATTAAAACAGTTATTTTTCTTCCACTTAACAAAAGGAGTGTTTGGTTAATGGGTGAGTATGGTGGGAGTTTACACGTACCGTCCAAAATATTGCGTTGCAATGTGTTCCCGTCTCAGTCTGCCTTGATTAGCTAGACTCCTATCCCCATGATGGCGGTGTGGTTGTTCTTGCTCTTCCTCATCAGGATCTGGGTCTGCAGGGGTGAGAGGTAGCCCACGTCTGGTGGCTATGTTGTGGAGGATGGCGCATGCGACCACAATTTTGAAGGCGGTAATGGGGGTGTATTGGAGGGTGCCTCCGCTGCGGTGGAGGCATCGGAATCTTGCCTTCAGGAGTCCGAAGGTGCGCTCTATGAGGTTCCTGGTCCTCTTATGCGCACTGTTGTATTGCCTCTCTGAATCATTGCTGGGTGTTAAAAATGGAGTCATGATCCATGGCCTTAGAGCATATGCACTGTCACCTGTTGGGCACAAAAGTACACTGTTAGTAAGTCCAGATAGTCGTGCACAGTGACCTGTGTGTATGTCTGCAAGGTGTATGCAGCTCTACCTAGGAGGTATCCGTCTCCAAACTCCCCACGTTCCAGGCGTTGATGTATCCCACTATGTCTAAAAATGTATGAGTCATGGGTACTGCCTGGAAACTTTGCTACGATGTCCGTGATGACGTAATGGGCATCACAAACAACCTGTATGTTGAGTGAGTGGGTACACTTTCTGTTGCGGAAAATATGTTCCAGATTAGCGGGGGCATATTTGAATGTGTGTCCCATCTACACATCCAATGACATGGGGGAAGTGGGCAATGCGGTAAAAGTCCAGCTTCGTGCTGTTAATTTCTGCCTCATTCCTTGGTAAGTATATGAACTGAGACCTGTGCGCTACTAAGGCATCTAGGAATGCCCTGAGGAACCTTGACACTGCACTTGGGGATACCCCACCTGCCACAGCAATGACCCCCTGATAGCTCCCTGAGGCCAAGAGGTGCAGTGCGCATAGTACTTGCACATGCGTTGGGATGGCGCAGCCAGGCAGAGTCTTGTGTTCTAGCTGTGGTTTTAGTAAATCTATTAATTCTAGAATGGCAGCGCTGCTAAGGCGGTATTTATCATAGATCTCCTCTTCAGTTTGCTGGAAAAGGGTCTGCCTTGTTCTATATATCTTCTCCTGTCTGTGGCCCCTCCTCCTCCTCTGCTGGGCTGCGTAGACTCTCCTCCTCACTGCTATCAGGTATATGTCCGCCATCTTGAATGACCCAGATGCCTTCTGGGTCTCCTTTTATACTTTGGTAATGGTTACCACCTGCTCTGAGTTAGTGGTAAATGCGACTTGCAAACTGGGTTTTTTGCGACTAGTCGCAATTTGCGAGTTGCAATTGCATATGGGTTGCGACTCGCAAATTGCGACTCGCAAATTGCGACTCGCACATTGCGGGTCGCAAAAGGGGGTCGCAACGGGTGCGACTCGCAAACGGGGCACATCGCTTTTTGCGAGTCGGAAATGGGCTTTTTGCATCCCATTTCCGATTTTGCACTGTCGCAAATTGCGATTCGGCCCGTTTGCGAGTCGCAAACGTTTGCTACATCTGGCCCCTAGTTTTCAAAAATTTCCATGTTGGCTAGGTTTTCCTAGGTGCTGACTGAGGTTCCATGTTGTGTTTAGGGACATTTCCTACCCACACAAGTGATGTACCATTTTTATAGGGAGACCTGGGGGAATGCCAAGTGGAAGGAAGCTTGTGACACCCCATGGATTCCAGAACATTTCATCACAGAAATGTGAGGGAAATATGTTTTTAGTCAAGGTTTGAGGTTTGCAAGTGATTCTGGGTAAAAAAACGTGGTGTGCGCATGCAGGTCAGCCCACTCTGGATACCCCTAGGTGTCTAGTTATAAACAATGTACAGGTTGGCTAGGTTTCCCTAGGTGCTGACTGAGCTACGGTCCAAAATCTCGAGCTACCCACATTGGGAAAAAGTGACCAGTTTTCAGTGGGAAAATGTGACGCATCCATGTTGCATTTTGGGACATGTTAGAAATGGCGTCTTTGGTTGACAGTCAGGTTACCCCCTCGCTCTAGTCAGGGTAAAAGAGAATCACCCTCAGCTAACCCCTGCTTACCCCCTTGGTAGCTTGGCAGAGCATTAGGCTTAACTTCAGAGTGCTAGGTGTAAATATTTGTACCAACACACACAGTAACTCAATGAAAACACTATAAAATGACACAACATCAGTTTAGAAAAATAGGAAATATTTATCTAAACAAAACAAGACCACAATGACAAAAATCCAAGATACACAAGTCAAGTTTTGAATTTTTTATGATTAAACTTTTTTTTTTTTTAATTCATTCAATTTTGAACACAAAACAAAAACATACATTAATACAAAACAAGTCCCTCGACGGGAGAAATCAGAGAGAGAAAAGAAACATTGCAAACCATATAGCTTCAACGATATCCCACTTCACAAGAAGCTCTCTGCTAAAGTCTCTACCTATATGCTACAATATCGAGGGATCCATCTTCAGAAATCCTCCACACCGGCGGAGCGAAGGAATCCACAGCCCCGGTGCAGAAGAAAAACTTACACACCAGAGGTCATAACCTAACGTAGTCGAGGGGGAAAAATTACAGGGAAAAACAAATTGCTAACACTAGAAAGGCAGGTGGAGCACGCAGTCACATCGCGCAGGCTTATCTTACAACATAGTAACACACATGATCCAAGGGGGGTGAACCTCGCAGATGGGAGCCACCAATCACACAGCACCCTCGTTCCAGGCCGCCAAGTATTTATTCAGAGGGGCCCAAATATCCTTGGGGCGGGATCCCTCTGGCATAAGTCCCCAAAATACCGACAGCTGATCATGACAGAAAGCCGCATCTCGCAGCCATTCAGACCGACGAGGAGCTCTCCTCCGACCCCAGCACGTAGCAACCCTGCGCTTAGCCAACAGCATAAGGAGGCCTACTAGACGTCTATGCTGGCCCTGAATCTCATCCATACATCCCAACATTGCAATCTTAGGGGAGAGAGGTAGCTCCAGCTCTACCATTTCAGCAAGCGACTTGAATTTTTAATGATTAAACTAAAAAATAGCGCTTAGAAACACAAAATGCTTCGATGAGGTGTTAACACAGCGTCGTAACGGAGTCGTTCCCAACAATCCGACACCAGCACCGCCGAACTCCGCATGTCCACCCGCTCCCAAAGGGAATCTACACTTTAATCAGATTTAAAGGTAGCCCCCATGTTAACCTATGAGAGGGACAGGCCTTGCAACAGTGAAAAATGAATTTAGCAATATTTCACTGTCAGGACATGTAAAACACATTACTATATGTCCTACCTTAACCATTTACTGCACTCTGCCCTTGGGGCTACCTAGGGCCTACCTTAGGGGTGTCTGACATGTAAGAAAAGGGAAGGTTTAGGCCTGGCAAGTGGGTACACTTGCCAAGTCGAATTTACAGTTAAAACTGCACACACAGACACTGCAATGGCAGGTTTGAGACATGATTACAGAGCTACTTGTGTGGGTGGCACAACCAGTGCTGCAGGCCCACTAGTAGCATTTGATTTGCAGGCCCTGGCACCTCCTAGGGACTTTACTAGGGACTTACTAGTAAATCAAATATGTGAATCATGAATAAGCCAATTACATACACATTTTGTAAAGGAGCATTTGCATTTTAGCACTGGTTAGCAGTGGTAAAGTGCCCAGAGTAACAAAAACAGCACAATCAGAGTCCAGCACACATCAACAACCTGGGGAACAGAGGCAAAAAGTTAAGGGAGACCACGCCAAGGATGAAAAGTCTAACAGGACATTTCCTGCTGCACGAGCTAGGTGTTTCCACACAAGTGAGGACCATTTTTATTGGTAGACCTAGAGGAATGCTGACTGGAAGGAAGTTTGTGGCTCCTGATAGATTTCAGAACTTTCCATCTCAGAAATGTGCAGCACAAGTGTTTTTTAGTCAAAGTTTGAGGTTTGCAAGGGACTCTGGGTTAAAAAACGTGGTGTGAGCCACACAAGTCAGCCCACCCTGGATGCCCCTAGGTGTCTAGCTTTAAAAAATGTACAGGTTGGCTAGGTTTCCCTAGGTGCCGTCTGAGCTAGGGCCCAAAACCTCAAGATACTCACATTGGAAAAAAAGGACCAGTTTTTGTTGGAATAATGTGATGAGTCCAAGTCGCGTTCTGGGTCATTTTCGGTTGTGGGCATCAGGCCTACCCACACAAGTGAGGTACCATTTTTATTGAGAGATTTGTGAGGACATAGAATAGTAGAATTATTTGTATAACTTATTGGATCCTGCTGCATTTGTGCCTTTCAAATGTAAGCCAGTGTATAAGAAAGAGGACATTTTGACACATACCCCCCATATCATACACTACTATGGGAACCCACAAATTCAGAGATGTAGAAATGACCAAACCCCATATATTGTGCCCATTTCAGAAATACATAAGCTTCCTTGATTCCCATTTTCCACTCTGCCTATTTTGCTATAGGAATTAGTCTATACTCGGTACTCAATGAAAAACCGTTGTACGGTGCACCACGGTTGTTGGCTCTGGGTACCTGGGTTTCTTGGAGAACCTACAAACCCTATATATCCCTGCAATCAGATTCGTCTAGGTCTAGCTGTTGCAGTAGTATATTGCTTTTGTCAATCGGCCATTGTGACAAAAAGTTACAGATGTAAATGTTGCCAAAAGTGCCTGTTTTGTCTCACTTATTTTTTATATTTCTTTATTTCAACAGTTACTTTCATTGGCAAAACCTTGAGAGATCTACACATTTGACCTATTGCTGAAATCAAAATTTTGTCTGCTTTTCAGAAATCTATAGCTTTTCTGGATCACCTATTGGTTACACACTAGTTTTCACCACAAACTGGAAGTAGGTGTAAAGCCCAAAAATAGGGAACATAGACTACCTCTGCTGCTGCCTACCCTTTAATACTGCTTAATATAATTGAGGAAACTGTGACAAAATTGTGAATTAATTTCTTCCCCAAATCCAGGGCAGGGGCAGCCCCATACTCGTTTTGGATCTGTTTAAGCACCTCCGGCAAAATAGCTATTGATAGTGTACCATGACTTGTCGTGTATATAGCAGGAAAGACTGTGCTCCAGGTGGCACAATCTTCAACAAGGGAAACCATACAAAGTGGAAGGCAAATAGTAAGAATCCGGTGTGTATCTTACGGTTCCGTATGGTGAAACACTGCTTCAAGCTGGTTTGTTTTTTGAGCAATTCAAAACAGAATTTCTTTCCATTTGGTGGGAAAACGTACCCATCATTGCATTAATAGTAACCGGACTAATTGCACACACAGCTAAAAGTTGGCTGGACAGCTTGAACATCCCTTGCTAGAACAGCTGTTATTGTTCGGCTAACACATTGTGTCAAAGTTCTATATAATCTTTCTAGATTATTGTATAAGGGACATAGTTTATTAGCATTCAATGCTGCTATATTGGGATAGGGTGCATAACTGGCATGTATGGGCTAGGTCTCACCATTATTACTGAGGGGACCCAGTCTCAAGTTTTGTAATACATGTGGAAGGGCACGGTAGAACCACTGTGATGTTCCTGATGTGTTCATGGTATTTCTACGTGTTGATATGGTCTGTATTGATTAGGTGGTATCACCTCATTGTATGCTTGAAATGTCTGTGTATTTGCATCTATTGCAGGAAATTCGACCCATAAAGAAACAAACTTCACATTTTATTTGCTTCGTGGGCTAATGCAATGAAGGGAATTTCACATCCAATGTTAGAGAGACCCTGTTGTGTCGAATAGGTTGTGACAGAATGCCTACAGTTAACTAGAATGTTAAGTGGATTCACCATATTTACGAATTTGATTCAGAGAGGGAATGCTATGGTGGGGTTAGCCTTTTAAAGCCAGAGAGGGAATGCTATGGTGGGGGTCAAGCTTGAACAACATACAGACTAAAATAGAGGTTTCCTGTTAAGCAAAGGAGGATTGACCCCTAACACCACAGATGTCTCTATATGAGGTGAAAAGGGAACTCTTGAGTACTCTAACAGCTATGCAGGAGACCCACTAAAAAAGTACCTGAGCTAAACCGTTGGTGGTGCCATGTTGTACGATTCCTGCGAATAAAGTAGGACCGTTAATTTGGTCAACATAAACATCAGAGTATAGGGACTCAGTCCACAAATACCATCGGGAAATGTTGACATGATTCCTATCTAACTCACAATGCCTCATATGAACACCTAAATGCACCAGGGTAACACAGGGGTTCTGCAACCTTGAACATGACTACTCAGATTCCCAAGGAAATCATCGAAACAGATGTACCCATTTGTTGTCACCTAGAGTACCAGAGATTACACAAAGAAGGAATGTGAAAATGTTGTTTAGAACATTTGTTGCAATAGTCTTATTCTTGCCTAAAAAACATGAACTGCTACTATTAGCCAAACTAGATAGAGCACGTTAACAAGCATTACAAAGATGGTGAAAAAGATAAAGAGTTCAACCATGGTTCTGTGATTGTGTTGGTAAACTCCTATCTTTAACTACTGGAAGAGCATAGTGGGAGTACCCTCCGCCAGATCTATTGGAAAGACCTGTGCACCCATACCTGGGTGAGATGTGCCAGGACGCCAGGAGGCCAGCCTGTTGTACTGCGGCTATTCATCCTGTGAAAGGTAGAAGTCGATTCACAACGAGCATCAGAGTCTGCCAAGCTGTATCTCACTCTATGCGTATGCAAAGTTACAGGATAAGGCCAGAGGAAGTGCTCCTCTGGCACATATAGCTTAGAGACGTTTTTTATACTACAAACCGAGTCACAGTGTGCTAGAGGTGCAAGCGACCCCAACGACGCAGCTCTCAACCTCACAAACTGGATCTCCAACTTCGCTGACAACCTTGCTCCCCTCAAACGCACGCATCGACAGACCAACACCAAAAAACCTCTCTGGTTCTCTGACACCCTCAAAGAATCAAAGAAAACTTGTCGTGCCCTTGAGAAGGCCTGGCGCAAGGACCACACCGCGGACAACATGACCGCCCTCAAGAACGCTACACGCGAACACCACCACCTGATCCGCACTGCCAAAAGGAACTTTTTCACCGACAGACTAGACAAAAACAGCCACAACAGCAGAGAACTCTTCAGCATCGTCAAAGAGTTCTCCAACCCCAGCGCCAGCGCCAACGCCGTCACGCCCTCACAGGATTTGTGCGAATCCCTCGCCACTTTCTTCCATCGCAAGATCAGCGACCTCCACGACAGCTTCGGACACCAGACCCAACCATACACCACTGAACCCGCTTCCCCGGACATCACCCTCAACAACTGGACCAACATCAACACAGAAGAAACCAAATCCATCATGAACTCTATCCACTCCGGCGCCCCTTCGGACCCCTGCCCGCACTTCATCTTTAACAAAGCCGACGACATCATCGCCCCGCACCTCCAGACCGTCATCAACTCTTCTTTTTCTTCTGCTACCTTCCCCGAATGCTGGAAGCACGCTGAAGTCAACGCCCTACTAAAGAAACCTACGGCTGACCCAAGCAACCTGAAAAACTTCCGCCCCATCTCTCTTCTACCTTTCCCAGCCAAGGTAATAGAAAAGACCGTCAACAAACAGCTGACCACCTTCCTGGAAGACAACAACCTGCTCGACCCTTCACAAACCGGATTCCGAACCAACCAC
Source organism: Pleurodeles waltl (assembly GCF_031143425.1). Lineage (NCBI taxonomy): Eukaryota > Metazoa > Chordata > Amphibia > Caudata > Salamandridae > Pleurodeles > Pleurodeles waltl. Next base: position 651,469,316 of record NC_090449.1, on the reverse strand, counting down.
AGCACGGAAACCGCCCTCATCTCAGTCACAGACGACATCAGAACCCTGATGGACAACGGTGAAACAGTCGCCCTCATTCTCCTCGACCTCTCGGCTGCCTTTGACACCGTCTGTCACCGCACCCTAATCACCCGCCTACGCTCCACCGGGATCCAAGGCCAGGCCCTGGACTGGATCGCCTCCTTCCTCGCTAACCGCTCCCAAAGAGTTTACCTCCCTCCGTTTCGCTCAGAACCCACCAAGATCATCTGCGGCGTACCTCAAGGCTCATCGCTCAGCCCGACACTCTTCAATGTCTACATGAGCCCCCTCGCCGACATCGTACGCAAGCACGACATCATCATCACCTCCTACGCTACGATAGCTGTTTATCCCATACACATGGATCTCTAGGTCACCTATTAAAGAGTCCACCAGGCAAGGATATTCGCATCAGCCTACTTTAAGTCACTGCCTTCATTATTTTCTATGGGAGTGTGTTACTTTAGCAGTGGTAGTCCATTCGTGATGCTAGTCACACTCCAGGTCTAAACTGGCGTACACTTACTACTTTTTGGGGTACTTTTTGGTTATAGCAACTTTATGCTTGTAAAGTCGCTACTCTCCATGTTTCAGGAGGTAGAGACATTTAAGTGTACACTTTGTTGTAAACTGACAATCGGAAATGGTGTATGGCCAAAAAGTAGTGCATTTGCTACAAAGTGTATGAGTAAAGTTACTCATGTAGACTTGCTTACTTGTAAATGTTCGCTTGAGAATAGGCCTCAAAGTGCCCATCCACTTGTATTTGCAGATAATCAGAATTGTGGACATGTCTATTGAGTGAGGATTAGGCAATATGTTCTCTATCACCTACCACCGTATATTCACGGATGTATTATTGTAGCCCCTGTTGTGGTCCACCAAAGGAGATTTTGTAGTGCCACAGCATATCCTGCTACAATATTGCAAAATGTGTGCCTTCACATTCTGATTGGCCTAACCTCAATCCAAGAGGTTACAGGCACACCATATTGTATTGATTACATTCATGATATTGCCATTAGTGGTCTTTCAATGCAAATATCTTATCACGCTGCTCAGGCATTGTAGTCTTTTCACAGAGATTACATGTTCTGTACCTTCTACATTTAAAGACTTTATTTATATAGTATATGTTGGTCGGTAAATTTTGTGATTTGGTTGAATTGTTCTGCATTGAGAGTACAAGTAGTGACTCTCATCAATGCAGTGTGAATAAATATGAACTAACCACTGTTTTTCATTTCATACAATAACACACAAAAGATGCCTCAGTTCTTATTAAAAGATGTAGCTGTACCCTGCAGAAATCCTAAAGGATTTTGGAAAAATCACCTCACCCACAACGTATTGTGCCCTGCTTTATCATAGGTGATTTCCACACCTCCCTAAGTAAATACCGCATGGGTTCATGCAATCATTGTGGGGAGTTCTAAAATAAATCAAAGCTGGATTGTGGCAAGGATCTGGATAAGTAGCAAAAATATCTTGAGGTATACCCAAGGGGGTAAACTTTATTGTTGGGTACCCAAAATATAAGTAAAAAGCCATATATATTGGGTATCAGATGAGGTACTTAGACTCATCTATCCAGCTATTCAAGCCAACATGTTTAGGCCGTTTGGAATGCCTGTATGGGTCTCTGACCTTCATCAGGCCACGTATAATCCCTGCTTACCTACACACTACTACCAAGCACCAATCATAAAGCCTAATACTCTTCAACATTTCTTTCTCCTTTTAGACAGGTACCTGTCGGAGTAATTTTTCTAAAAACAGAAAACGAGGATTAGTTGAGCCATACCTATTCATGGATGTAGAACACTCACCCAAACAAATGGAAACTGGGTAAATTCTAGTGCACTTGTTGCATGATCATAGGCAGTCAGTCACACTTCAGAATCTCTGTTGGCTAACATTGTGAGACCATGAACAAAGTGTGAGAAAACACTGCAAGAAAAAACACTCCCATTGTGAGCATGCGTATGTGTTGAAATGCATACACATCTCTATAATTGCACATATGACCCACCCTGACTTCAGTGTGGGTTCAAGTTTCTTATCATACAACCTGCCCAATAACCGGGTAACCCCATAAGATATTAATGGCAATGTTGGGAAAGGGTCTGTCTGGACCTGCAGGAGGAAAGACTGTCCAGGAGAAGCCCAATATTTCCGTGGATGGAGGGACACCGAGAGAAAGTTGGCTGTCTGAGAATAAACCCAGGAGTGACCCGTGTCGCAGAGGGCCCCTTTTCTCTCAGAAGGTTCCTGGCAGAACCGCAAAATGTCGACATAAATGCATCAACCCGGTTGGGGCGCTTCTGCTTTAGTGATTGTGTGGGTCGAGTCAGATCTGGGACTGCTTTTGTGAACGTATTAGCCCGGTTGAGCCTGCGACTGTCCTGGTGATTGTGTGGGCTCTCTCAGGACCAGTATCTGCACCACCGCTAGCCAGCACCCCAAGAGTGGTTAAATCCATGTCACTGCCCAGATGGGGTCACAGCAGCCAGATGCACACTTGCATGGATGTGCCAAGGCTGCCAGCCTATGCTGGACTGAAACTGAGCCGCTGCGTGAGAATAGACAGATGCCAAATCTGGTCTCCTTGGCAGCTTTCAAGGACTGCCTTGAACTACTATAGGAATCTATATGCAGATGGAAGACTAAGCTGGTAGATCCATGCTTGTCAAGTGCGAGAGATACTGAGACGGACACCCTGTTCACTACACCACCAGATAATACACATTACACATGAATTGATTGTGCATTGACTTGCAGGGCACTAGAATCTGCACCTAAGCCTGAATCTAAATTCATAATTGCTAGGGGGACATGCTCACCAAGAGTTACTAGGTGAGAAATAGCATGAGGGAGGGGGCAGCTGGTATAACAATACAAAGGAGAATGGAAACCAGGATCACTGCCTGGTATACTGGGTTGAATTGTGTAGTATGTAGTTCAATGATGAGATCAGAAAGCACTTTCTTTGTCTAAAAAGACAAACACTGAGCTAGACATTAAAGTTAGTGTGTCTGTTGCTTGATTGTTGAGTTATGAACTTGTGCTCCCAAACTACATACCTGAGAAGCCAGTGACTGCTCATACTTGCTATACTGACAATCTAGTGCAGAAAGGGTTGATCTTGGCTCAGTTTGTAGCGCCTTAGTAGGATGGACTCCAGGGCAACAGTGGTAAACTGCCACCACAATTACCTCGGTCTTCCCTGTGCCGACCTGAACAGTCTGACAATCAACTATTTCTTAGGTTCATTTGTGCAAAAAAAGAAAAAGTCTTCCAGAAACAGAACTTGCCTTGATGGTTTGCCCTCTGTTTCAAACTGTGCTATCCCCTGTCCTAAACGGATCTACTAGATGGCCTTTGCAATCATTCTATCAGAGCAAAGGCCACTGCTACAGTTTTAGTTTGGGTTTTCGGGATTTGGACATTTGCTGGGCAGTCACATGGGCATCTATTCATAAGTTCTCCAGGCACCGCAGTATCAATTCCCACGTTCCTAGAGAGAATCATTTTGATTGCTCGGTCCTGCAAAACATGTTGGTGTAAATTCGACTCTACTGTATAGACTCTCTTCCTTGCTTTGTTGCTTTAGTAATGATTAGAAGTATCCATCACAATATTAAATACTTATCTGCAGTAATGCTCTTTCATTTCTTAATACTCTGTATTGGAATTTATTTCATATTGACGAATAGATACAAGATATTTTAATCCCAAATTGCTAGCATTAAATGTTGTAAGTATTTAGTCATAATTATACTGATCTTCAATTTGATTACACTCATATCTTGTTTTCCTTTGTCAGTCTAGCACCCAGTGCTACACATTGTTGTTAGTTTCATCATGGGCGTGGGTCATTTGCATCTGGGGAGCCATTACTATCTCATTGTTACGGGTTTGTTCTTTCACCCGTTCAACTTACAATTGCTTCTCTCCCATGGTGTCTTTGGTTTGGGGATGGGGATGTCCAGTGTGGAAATGCTAGTAAAGCTCTTACTAGTGGGTACTCAATAAAACCACAAATTTCTCATTGCTCACCAGCCTCCCATTCTCTGGAGGGAACTTTCAGGTATTAAAAAGGTCATAATTTAGCTTTGCACACTACCAGGGAAAGATCTAGGGCCAGATGTAGCAAAGGGTTTTACCCATTCTATGTCTATGGGAAAATGTGTTCGTACATATGGCCCCTATTATGTTGGCTAAGCTTTGCATGCTTTGAGGCAGAATGTCTATTGATTGAACTGATTTCAGTGCACAGGTGTGGCACCTCTAAGCGGCTACACGTTTTCATGACCTGAAGCAGACAGAGTTACAACAGAAGACAATGACGCCACATGTCGGTGGGCAGAAGCTTTTGCAAGAGTTTCTGTATGTAGTCTGCTATCTGGGGAGATTGTGTACGGAGAGGAATCACGACGTGAGGAATCATTTAGAAAGAGTACGCACTACATAGAGTACTACCAAAGGTAAGTTGCATGTTCTTGAAAACAGCAGCCAGCTGAGTTCTCAAGCCTGTCCCTGAAATTGCAGCATTGAAGAAAAAAATCACGAGACTGGAACTAAACTTTTAATAATAAAGAGCCCTTTATTTGATTTACACAACCTTTTCTCAGCAGTATCCTTTAAAATAAAGACAAGGCTCTAGTGCAATGGACTTTACAATGTTTTAAGAGAAATCCTTGCGTAAACGCCTAAATAAAAATAGATATCTAACATGCAAAAAGCTTTTGAAAGGAGAAGGTGCATGAGTGTACTGTTTCCGAGTAACATGACTTAGCGTTAAACAAGCATTTACAGTGCGCATGATTGTGCCCAATGACCGTTAACTGGGACATGTGTGCCCTCCCTAATGCTCCATGATCTATGCCAGCACCGCCATGTCACTTCACTTATCGGGGCGTGGGGGTCATTTATGTCAGTGTCCTTGCTGTCAGACAGAATAGCAAAGGTCCATATCACCCACAAGTGGTTCAGTTAATAATACACACTTAGAAGCGTCAGACAATCATACAATGTAACTGCATCTGTGCATAGCCATGGTATTCAAAGTAAACATGGAGGAGGGGGCGAGGTTGGGACAAGATGAGAGGTGAGAAGGGGTAAGAAAACATGCATTTGGCAAAGGATATGCGTATAACTTGTGACGGTCAATAATCACAGGTGGTTGGGACTAACCAATTCTGCTGTGACAGGAGAGGAACATGTCTATCTGTTTATCATGTTGGCATCACACATAGACATTCATACGTAGTCTTCTACCTTGTCCAGTAGGCAATTACAACAACGGTGACGAGGAAGCACAAAACATTAGAATCCATTAAAGACTGTTGTCTCCGCTTTTTTCCCTCGCTTTTCCCAGTAGGACGTGTCACTAGTTTTGCATATACACTATATGGGTCATATGGTCAGTTCGGGGTTCCTGTCCTGTATCATTAGCTCCGCGTTTGTGGAGTATGGTGCTCTGGTGTTGACAGAGTCTGTTTTCATGCGCCCATCAACTGTCCCTAGTCTGAGGGTCCGTAACAGTTACAAATGGGCTTCATACGCTGTCTAATACTGAGAGGCAGTCTTGAATCTTACATATCCATCTCTTGTGTGTGTTAGATTGAAGAGTTCACCTGACCATTCTTGTTGTGTTGACGTTTGGAGTGCACCAATGGTGGAGTATGCAGATTTTCTCCACCATTGAAGCTAACAATATCCAGCATTGCCAATATGAGTTGGTGTCATCTGCATCTGTGGTGTCATGAAGTATTGCAAGCTTGGACGATGTTGTTAACGAACATCGGTTGGTGTTTCGTAGCTAATCCGTTAACTGCCCAATAATTATGCAGTTGTGTGCAGGACCATAAAATAAGCACAATGTTAAATCCTGGAGTGCTGCATCTCCAGCATCTGTAATCAGGGATGAGGTGGACTTGTTCACTCAATGAGGGGATCTCTACCAATTGTTTAATATTATAAAATATGCAAATGCAAGTCAGGCTTCACACAGAGATAGATCACGAGTCTCCATTAAGCCTGACCAGTCCACATATCGGCCGTTGGTTCTGTCCAGGTCTTCTGCAGTGTAATGTGGTAGGGATTTGTGGAATAAAACAGCCACTCCACATTTAGTGGAAGATGTGATGCAGGAGACCCTTTCCATCCACAAACGGTGCTAAAATCGACCCCCCTACCCAGCCATTCGTATTTCTACTTTTCTGATTCTGTCTGTGAAAGATGAATCTCCCATAGCAGGACAATGGCAGAGGGTTTTGTTTCCGTGTATAAAAGGACATCCGTTCTCTTAATATAGTGGGTCATCCTGTTTACGTTTGCTGAGAATAGTTGGAGGTATTTCTCAATTGTGTTTTTCCTTCCATAATCATGGTGGACTGAAAGTGGATATGTTCTGGGAGGGCTGTAACCTGATTGTGTGAACCTAGTTTTAGACCATACCCTCAGGTATATAGGGTCTAGAGATTATACAACAAGTTTCCCCTTTGTGAGAGGTAGTTGGTATTGTATATGACAGTCAGCTGTGCTGAGTGTTATAAGTCGGTGAATAGAAGGTGCATGTGGAAGAGGGAAGAGAAAGAAATGTGAGGGTGTGACAGGGCATCTAAGGGGGTTTAGAATGAAGTGTGTGTACGTTGGTGGGGGGAGTGGAGATATACTTCGGAACCTAACAACACCACTAAGCTATTTGACTGTATAATAACAAACTAACTACTTTGAACTGGCAATCCATTCTCGAATCCCTCAGCATCTGTATGTCTGCTTGGTAGAAATCTCAATCTCAGAGACACGGAGATTTTTTTTATTGCTGCAAGGAGCGGCCAACCCAGACATTGGGCCAAGCCCCCAACCCCAAAATTACACTAACTGTCTTTCTACCCCTTCCTCCCAACCGCCTGGGACAGAAAGCCCACTAGCCACCTGAGAGCTTGTTATGTGCCATATTAAAAATGGGTTGGGGGAGTTTACCCACAATTTGCCTCAGGTGGTCAGAAAACTGTTGTGCACATTCTGGGCTAGGGGCAAGGCACAATGTGTGAGTGAGCCGCCCCACCCCTTTTTTAAGAACTTTTTGGGACTCATTTTCCACTGGAGTTTGGTGGCCCTTCTGTCTCCTGTGGGCAGATTTTGGGTAAATACCATCAATCCACCCCTTGGAGGCAGAAAGAATGATGCACCTAGTCTGGGGTGGAAGCATGGTATGATACCTTGATGAGCCGCCCTGTCTCCTTTTTTAATTTTGTTTAGTGGCCTTTCAGTGGCCTTTCTGTCTGCTGAGCAGATTTTGGGTAAACACCTTCAATTCACTCTGGGAGAAGGGACAGAAAGACTGATGCACCTATTCTGGAGTAAACATCCTCAATCCACTCCCGGAGGGCAGAAAGACTGATGCACACATTCTGGGGTGGGAGCCCTTTTGCACCTATTTTGGTACCTGATTTCTCTTTGATATTTACTCAGAAAAAACCCTGATTAGCTCCTTTTACTTCCCTATTGTCGGGGGAGTTTGGTGCCCTTTTTTTCTTCTTCTGCAAATATCCTCACCTTCACCTGAGCTATAAGATTACCAATGAAGAATTTTGCCCTTTGTGGCATTTCCTTCTAACTGGGACACTCTTAAGGAGCCACATGACACCTTTAATGTGTATTATTAATTGCAGGTTGCAAGGGCTCCTGTGAGGAGTCACCCTTTCCTTGGAAAATCAATAATCAACCTGACAGACTTTCATAGTGTCCAGTACTTGACATAATATCTCACACACCTGATATTTTTAATACTATCCCATGTGCCCTGCAAACCCAGTCCATACACAAGAATACTTCTTCACTGATTCAGAATTTGATATTGAAAGTAGCAATTAACATTCACTCCCGTCAGTCCCTCTCTATCGTGCAACACAACTTAAAACAAAACCAAGGTGAACTGCATGTCTTTATTTCAACACTGTTTTTTGTTTCAGCTTCTTCAGAATACTTATATGTCATACCTGACTGATGCACATATTTTCAGCTCTCCTTGTTGCCAGGCCTCAAACGTGTATAACCACATACAGGAAAACAAGAAAATAAACTTCTCTCTGAAATGTACTGACCTCCAAATCTCTCAATTCATTCGCACTTGGATACTGAGCAAAAACTTAAAGCTAAATTATTGCCTCATAAATGAAACTACAATGTTAAATTAAAGCGAAGTTACACTATCTGATACCTCTTTACTTCCCGCAGAGCACTACCCTAGAATTACCCCTACCAGCTTAATCGCAAGGTTGGTAGCCTTGGTAAATTTCCAGAATTATTCTGCAATACCTCACTTCAGTGAGAGGCAAAAATGTTAACTTAAAAGCTAACACACTTTTCAATTACATTTCTTCAATCCACACTGAAAGGCATTCTAGCAAACATATTGTCCGTCGGAACCAACCTTTCAATACTCATTACAATTAGACTAGACACAAATTTAACAGATAGAACACATCAGACCAACCTATCATGTGCTGCTAAAACATCACCCACATCTGAATCCCATCCTACCAAAAACAGTGTAGGCCTAATTGTTTCTCCCAAAGCTCTAGAGCTCACCCTATTCATCAGAAACTGGTCATTTCTCAGCAAGTTTGAAAAGCACTAAAACTCGCACCACTTTACCTCCTATTCCCCCTCAGACGAATTCCAACACTCATCCTGAAAACCAACCACACCCCCGGTGCGGCAATCAAATACACATTGTCCCATCAACTTTTTGGGACCAAAATACAGCCAAACAAACCCATCATTCACATCTTTCAGCACCTCCACCTTTGAATATCAATCAAGCCAAAGCCTATGCTTCACCTAAGAATTCCCAGAACCAGCTACCATGTTCCACACCTCTCATTGATAAAGTCAGCTTATTATTATCACACACCACAATTACATCGTTAACCATCTTCAGTGAAAGACCTTCAGCACCTCCATATGCTTACAAATACTCTCTCTTCTGCTGACTCAAGGCATTCCCCCCACTGAAAATCCCAACTTAAACCTTCTTGACCTTGTAGAAGATGGTATTCCAAACAGACTATCAGTCCTCAACATTTTGGTACCAGGTAGTGTCTTTGTGCAATCCATCACCTATCTCCTCCATTCCATTTTACTAACGCTGTCGAAGCCTACACCCCTTAAAATCTTCAAAAATCTGGCGGAGTCAAGTTACACACTCTCATTCAACCTCTTCCTCTGAGACATTACCAACCACCTAGATAAAACCGTTGGAGAACATAAACTGCAACCATGCAAACTTCACGTGCACACACTATACATACCCACCAAGAAACAGTGAGCTTAAAGGTATACCAGAGCATTTTATGCCTTCGCCCACATGTATTTGTTTCTTTATGTTTTTGCATATAGCACTACTCTTCGTCAGGGTGTCAAAGCTCTTTATAGAGAACAAACACTATTTTAATCCATGATCTTCTTTTGCAGAAAGCCTTGAACGTCTTCCCCATTACAAAAACTTGGCTCTCTGATGATTTATTTCAAATGATGTTCACAGTTGTACGACGAATTTACTAAATTGCTTTAAAGAACCAACCTTGAAAGGAGACATAAATCGGCCTCTTGTTTATACTCATGGTATAAAAATACCAAAAGCCATTCAGAATCATTGCTTCTTCTTTGCTGGAAAAACGTGGTTGGAATTTACTTCCCGAATATTATTGAAGCCTAGCTGGGTCCAGACTCGTGGAATTTTGCAAAATACTAATCATGGGTAACGGGCTTAGGTCATTCGGGAGGGTTGTCCTGTTGTTGAATTTTGGTGATTGGTGTATGATTCCGTCTAGTCGACTGTGTACTTAATTAATTTTTGCTGATGTACTTCCTTTGGAGACCGAGTAGTTTAGAGTTACAGTAATCAGGTTTTAACAGTGTAAAGAACCATAGCAGAGATTTGTTTTTCTGTTCAGGATGTAAAAATAAGCTAACTACTTTGTCATTTGCAAGTTGAAATCAGGAGCTTTTGATTAAGCCTTCATATGTGGAATGAAGGAAATGTTCATACTAATACTTGAAGTACAAGCATGACCCAGTGATGGCGGACAGTTGAAAGGTTAATGCGGGCTCATTATAAGGAATATTGCACGAATTTTAGGTAGGGTTCACTTAATACTCATTTTATTTGGTGTTATCTTTGCTTGATGATAGCTTTCCCTACATCATTTGGATGATTTTATAATGTGATATGTCACTGTTGCTTGTGATCAATAATGGAGTATTTGACTCAATGCAAGCAAATGATTGAAGTGAGAGGCATTAGAAACGTGCAGAATTCTGCCAGGCGTAGTCTATTGGAGAATTCCTTTTGTGATTAAAGTAGATCCAGGACAAGGCTGAATCCAATATTCCTAGTGTTTACTGTAGTTGCGAGATCAGAAATAGGTGATGGCTGCTGGAATCAAGAAAAATAAGAATTGGTAGCGTAATGTTGTCAGTTGCTATATGTAATTCCACACAAATGTTGAGCAGATTCCATGCAATGTGATTAACCCACTGTGTTCTAAAAGTTGATATATCAATGATGTGTCATCGGGGCGGGGTGATATGGTCATTAACAGTGCTTAATTTGTAAATAAAAATGTGCCAGGGCCCAAAGCCCTCCGCTAAAAACACACGGCTGTGGCTGCTGCAATTAAATTTTCGAACACGGACTACTGAGGGAGCGTAATCCAGAAGCCATCTCGGGGCTCTACAATCCATTTACAGCCACCCCGCCCCCCGCAGCTTTTTGCTTTTTCCCATTGTGACGCCTTTTCATTTTTCTCTTCCTCCGTCTTTCCCACATGTGTCTTTTGCTCGCAGTAAATGCAAATAAGTGCCGGTCCCCGCACCTAAACAACAAGCAGAAGTTAAGCATTGGAAATCTTCAGGAACGGTTCACTTTACAAATTAAGGGGGTTATTCTGACCTTGGCGGTCCATGACCGCCATGGCGGAGTGCGGCGGAAGCACCGCCAACAGGCTGGCGGTGCTTCCTGGGCGATTCTGACCGCGGCGGTAAAGCCGCGGTCGGAAAAGGGGATCCGGCGGTTTGCCGCCGGTTTCCTGCCGGTTTCCCGCCGGTTTCCCGCTGGCCCAGGGAACCCGCCATGGCGGCGCTGCTTGCAGCACCGCCATGGGGATTCCGAGCGCCTTCCCGCCAGCCTGTTTCTGGCAGTGTCCACCGCCACAACCAGGATGGCGGGAACGGGTGCCGTGGGGCCCCTGGGGGCCCCTGCACTGCCCATGCCACTGGCATGGTCAGTGCAGGGGCCCCCTAACAGGGCCCCACAAAGATTTTCACTGTCTGCTGTGCAGACGGTGAAAATTGCGACGGGTGCCACTGCACCCATCGCACCCCTTCAACTCCGCCGGCTCCATTCCGAGCCGGCTTCATTGTTGAAGGGGCTGTCCCGCTGGGCCGGCCGGCGGTCTTCTGGCGGTCGCCCGCCGGCCCAGCGGGAAAGCTGGAATGGCCACCGCGGTCTTTCGGTGGGAACCGCTTGGCAGGCGGCGACCGCCGACCGCCGCGGTCAGAATGACCGCCTAAATGTCCTCTCACTGTGGCCCATTATCTGACCTAATCCTGTATTCCCTTCATAAAAAACCTTTCAACTCAATGGTCCATCAGAAGCCTAGGTTCTCCATTAGGTTATTCACTTAATCAGTCCAGTTGGTATTGTGGTTCTATTTTTTTTCGTATCTCAATCCTTTATTAGGGTTTTCACATACAACAAGCATGCAACAGAAAGGAAATAATCAAACCGCAGTGCAGTATCCATGATCCCACAGAAACAATAACGTCTAAAAATATAATGATAACAAGGAAATCGGCACATAACTCATCCAGATACAGAGGACTGACAAGAAAGTGACAGGGAGTATTGTGGTTTTAGTAAAATGCCCACTGAACAAAGAACATCAAGTATTGGAACAACGGATAGTAACCCAGATCAAATCCAGTCAACAAGACTCATTTCATTTTCTCTTCCTTATGCTATAAACGATTAACTACCCTCGCCGTAGTTATGGGCCAAAGCCATAGGTGAGGATGCACAACACAGTGGGGGATAATTATACTCCAAATGCCCTAAAGGTAAGTGCAATAAGGCTATTGGTACCTCACCCCTCCCAAAAAAAACAGGGAGCTGCCTCTTGTCTAAAAGCCAGGTGGAAAAAACACAGCTCCATGTGCTTGTGGCAGTCCCTCATCTTCTTCTGAAGCAGTTGGTTAATACACCGCTGTCAAGGCTCCTCTACTGCTTTTGCTGAGAGGGAAGCCCAATAAGCCAAAGAAAGTAGAAAAACTTATTTGAAAAAAGTTTTTATACTCTTTTGGCTGATTGGACTTCCCTCCCTGTGAAAAAAAGTGGAGGAGCTTGGAAAACTGTGTGCCATTCGGCTTCTTCAGCAGAGGCTGAAGGAGCACTGCAAGTATTTTTGTCAACCTTTCTTTATGATAAAAGACAGTTTGTGCTCCCATGGTATTTCTGGGGCCCAGAGAACCCCAGAGGGACATTAGGAGGTGGCAGCAACAGAGTGCTCCTTTTGAGGCCTAACGATTATGTCTTACAGACCCTCAAGAGCATGAGGCAAAACATACTGAATGTATGTATGAGATATTTGTATTCTGTGAACCCAGCTGAAAGGTGCAAGTGGGCAGAATTTGGCCACATCCTTCTGATTTTTAGCACCAGGAGCTTCTTCCGCCATGTAAAATCAGTGCACACAGCACCACGCAGTTCACCAGAGGGCGCTGCTTCCTTAAGCCGTTGGAGAAGATTTTCTACTCAAGCGGCAGATTTCTCAGCGTGAATGGTCATGGCTTGCCGCAACTGCCTACGTTGAGAAATCTCGCTGGGAGGCATTCTAGCACCTGAAAATCACCTAGGGGATGCAAATTGTCACTCAAACTTGCCAACTAAATATTGGTGAATTGCGTGCAAGATAAAACTCCACCACTCATCGGTTGACAGAGTTTTGACAGAACTCCACTCTCCAAGCAGAGCATAGAGTAGTCAAAACTCCACGAACTCCGCTGGTGGAGTGGAAATTTTCACAGACCCCTAGTTTGGAGCCATCCAGGTCATGGAGAAAGCCTGTTACCTTGTGTTTTTCTTTTTTGAACATCTTCATCTTCAGTTTTTTAGTATTTGTGAGTGTACCTAGAACCATTAGTGATTGTGAGAACCAGTAGATATGTGGGGACGTCCCTCATGATGGCTTCGTAGAGGGTGTAGTTTGTTTTAAAGATGGTGTGGGCCAGCAAGTGGAGCCAGTGCAGTGACGCAAGGGTGAGGGTAATGTGCTCATAATTGTTTAGGCTCCTTAATGAGGCATATAGCAGCATGTATGACACCAAGAAGGCTCAGTGTGGAATCTGGGAGGCTTTGGAGAAGGACACAACCAATATCGAGATACAAGAATAAGGGGGCTTGAATGAGGTTCTAAAGTCGCTTTATGGGAGGAATGGTTCACTTTCTTCAGTTGAAAAATCTGGTAGCAGACTGGTGATGGGTGAAAACTGGGGTTCTAATCCATCCAGGTTTATGTCACTGACTCAGGACTGAATTAGTTGTTTCTTGCTGTTCTCATCAGGGAATTCAGTTTTGCCTTCTGTAAAAAAAACAATACATGAAAAATATAGAGTTTGCAAAAGCTACTGCACGGTCAGCACAGAAACTTCAAACTTCAAAGGGAAACCATCCACTTCACAGATTATAATAAGGTGTAAAGTCCTATGGGTACTCTGACAAAATATTGTATAAAATATCATGGTTCACAAATAGTGTGCCAAAATAGTGTGATGTCAAAAATATTGTATGACAGAACATGGAAGGTAAGAATATTGTCGTTCTAGTTATTTAATTTTTTGAAAACATAATTGTATAGAATAGCATTTTATTTAATATTGTTGTACAAAATATTGCTTTTAATTAATTTGAAAAATGCTAGCTATTTTCGTATTGTACATTATTAGCTTTAGGATAGTTTGTAGTTTGTATATGATATTTACTATATCTAAATTTAATTAGACATTGTTAAGTCAGTGGCAGGTTGTAAGGATTGCAGGGGAATAGGGTGGGACGTTTTTAAAAATGTAAATGCTTGTTTTAATGTATATTTATTTGTATGTAATGTAATGTTCAATTAATCATTAATTATGTAAATTAATTGATTTTGTAATACTATAATTATTTGTAATTTTTAATAGTTTGTAAATTTATTAACTAATTTATTCAGTTATTACATTTTTTAATGTTTATATTTATTTATTGTTTTTATTATACTTATTTTATTTAATAATTAATGTGATATTAATAATTGCCAATTTCTATATTCTTTATTTTCTATATTATTTTTTATTGTTTGTCCGTGTTTGTATTTTAAGGTGGTAGGAAGAAAGTATTTTGATTTAAAACATTTAACACTTCTAAAAAATGTTACTTTTTCATTTTAATGTAAAATGTGCAGTTTTTAATTGAATGTTGTTTGTTTATTATTCAATGAACACACTTAAATATGTCTTAATGGTTTCTGATGTATTGCTAAGCTTGTTATTTACAAAAAATAGTAGTGCAATAGTGCAGCTGAGCCTTCCAAAGTCCAACTCATTCACTACCATTGCTTAGATTGGAGAGTGAATAATAAACCTATCACATGGAAAGTTCATTTCTTTGCCTACTTTGGCTTACGTTGGAGTGGAACAAGTAAATCTAACCCTGCCAAAGTCCATCACTTGACCTACTTTTGCTTATGCTTCAACGGGTAAAGTAAAAGTGACCCCTCCAATGTTCCATACTTTCCCTACTGTCACTTGGGTTGGAGTGGGAATAGTAAATGTGACCCCTCCAAGTCCAATACTTTCTCTATGTTTGCTTATTTTGTAGAGGGAAGATTAAATCAAAGCCCTCCAAAAACACTTTCATTACTTTTACTTACACTGTAATGGATCTTGTAAATCTGACCCATCTAAATTTTATCTCTTACCGTACATCAGCTTATCACAGAGTGGAAATAATAAATATGACTCCTCCAAAGACCAACAGTTTCCCTACTCTTGCTCAAATTGAAGAGGAATGGTAAATCTGACTCCTCTAAAGTCTAACACTTTTCCCTACTTTTCCTTATGTTGGAGTGGAAATGGTAAATCTGACACCTCCAAAGTATGACACTTTGCTTACTGTTTCTCACGTGTGGGGCAGAAGTAGTGAATTTGACTTCTCCATATCAATTTTTTTTATTTGCTTTTTAAAAAAAACTTTCTTTAATATAGATATTCTAATAATTTCTGTTAGTTTAATATTTTTATTATTATTTATCTGTTGTATTCACATTTTGTTTGTTTTATATTTATACGCAAATCATTGATTTTTTGAATTTTGCGTTTGTAAGTTATTCGTTTTATATATTTTTATATTACAAGCATATGTTTTTCTAAAATATAATATTATTTTTAAACATAATACATGTTTTAAAGTTAATATTTTTTGGTTTGATAAAATTGTAGTTGTCTATATCGTTGGTGTTAATATTTTTGATTTGGCATACAAAGTACTGTGTTCTTGGTATTTTTTGGCAATGTTGTTGGTCTATTTCATCAGGCAACCATTGTATTCAATATACACCCACACATAATTGTTCACTACTTCGTCCCACTGTAGGGCACATTTCATGTTACTCTTCTCACTAAATTAAAATAAACAATTTCCAAACATTCATTGACCTCACATAAACACTTATAAAACACACATCCAGACACTGCATACACCAGCATCTATGTACAGCACACAGAAACGTCAGCCGACCACTCCCACTATCTCCACTCCTCTCCCTCAATCATGTGACCGCCCTGTGTACCTACCAGAGTTTTCCTTGCTGCCCTTGACCTCTTCCCTACTCCTCTCCCACCCCGTCTTCCCTGTAAACAGCGTGTCCCCCTGCCCATCTCAGGCCCTTCCACCTCCTATTCCTTGGGTCCCTCTCTGGTGTTTCCTCTGCTCCTCCACCCAGCAAAAAATCCACCCCTCCCAGTACCAAGGTCACTCCTCCCAATCCCAAGCCAAAACGTGCCCCTTCCACATGTTGTGCTGTAATTTTGGCACATATCTGCATGGCTTTGTGTGTGTATTGGGCATTTAGCATTGAGGTATGCTGTGTGTGCGTGTGTGTGGCCTTCACTGTGTGTGTGAGGTATGTGTGTTCTGTGTGGGAGTGTATCACTGCCATTTCCCTCCCTCTGTGCTAGGTATACTTACGGTTGTCGTCTTCGTCGTTGTCGGTGGTCCTGAAGGTGTATGGTTAGATACAATGCTGGGAAGACTAGCGGTTCATTTGCCATGGCTGCCCCGGCGTCTCTGTGCCTGGAGGTAGGTGTTTCCATTTATACTTTATGTTTCCGCCAGGTTTTTCATGGCGGGGTGGCCCCACCGGATATCCTGGTGGAGTTGTTACTCGGAATATGGAGTGCGGGACGTCAGCTGCCTCCTGGCTGAAGCTGTCTTCTGCCATGCGGATGTGGCTCGTCGGCAGTGGCGGGGCTGGCGGTAAGTTGTCTGTATTGTGTTGGATTCACCACATTACTTGTTATTTGGTGGTCTGCACCGCCACCTTGCCGGCGGTCACAAGACCGCCATCGGTGTGGCGGTTCGGTTACCGCCAAACTCGGAATGGGCACCAGAGTTTTGTACTTTTACCAAACGGACAGACATTGCAAAAATATGTCGCATCACATGGTTTGTCATCATCTAGTGATTGCTGCCAGTCACATTAAACATGTCAAGTTGCCTGTTGGCTGGCTGTTTTCGTGTGTAAACCTTACTTTTACTTACATTTCAGCTAACATAAGGGGCGGGCAGTGTATTTTCAGACGCCTGCATGTTTCCATCTAACTCTATACATACTCGTTATCCTAGAGACACTATGCAACTATATGAAAATTGTGACTCAGATATTCAATTATTATCCCAATCAGAGTATCTTAGCTTAAGTCTTTCTATTGTTAGCTGTATACAATACTAAGGTAATTAACAAGTTAGCATGTCTAATAGTTAAAAACATTAACCTAGCATCTATTGCTTTATCGGAATTTCTATTAGATGTGCCTGGTACTAGAAGAGCTGCATTACAAAACAGGGCTGCTATAGACTACCTTTTGCTAAAACATAATCATGGTGTTAATGAATTTGAAGGCATGTGTTGTTTTAATCTTTCTGACCACTCTAAATCTATTCAGGCCCACATTGATACACAACATACATTAGTGAAAGGGGTAAAGCAGGATATAGATCAGGGATGGTAAGACTGGTCGTTCTAATGGTTACCTGATTGTGGACAATTACTCAAAGTTTTGAGTGGAATTTTTGAAGCATTACTTCTTACTATATCATTATGTTGCTGTGTACAATGTATTCCTAATCTGCTTGCAATGTTTATACCGAAAAAAGTTGATTTAAAACCTATAGGCTACACGACTCGCTGGTCATAAGGCGGAATGTAGTGATATTTATATTTTGACCACTGACTTCGTGTCACACCAGTTTGCACGTGGCTTAACTGCCCACTGTCACATTAGTGGTGACCAGTTGCAGACTCCATTTTGCATTCAGCTTAGACTTAGCTTCACTGCTTCACTGCCACGGTAGAGGTGCATGTAGTTTTCCATACAAACATGTTATGCAACATGTTTTCTATTTTTGCATGTTCTCTTTCTCACTGAAGAGCTATGACATTGTAACATGGTCCGCGCAACCCTGTTACACGACGATGCCCCGGGACCAGCAACACGGTACCCCAGGGGCACCATCAACGGCAAGGAAAAGAAATCACCTTGCTATAACCCGGACATCTGGGTTGAAAGAACAACAAACACTGAAGACGGACGAGCGTGCGAGGAAGACGAGGAAGACGAGGAAGACAAGGAGTACAACGCAAGTAGAAGGGCACCAGAAACGCGCGGAAGTGAAGGAAGGGATTCAGGGATGATCCCTCGGGAAGAAACACCGCCGAAGGTCGAGACGCAAACCCACAGCACCTGCCACGTCCCTGGAGGGACGTGGCTTACGCAGGTACGTGCCTGCTTTTCTAACCCTACAGGGTACTGGTGGTAAGGGAGGGGTGGGGAGAAAAGAAGAGGGAAGAAGTAAGGGGAGAACAGTATCCGTTTAGTATCTCAACTATTTCGTTTTTTTTTTTCTCAACCCCCTCTGTATACTAACATCCACAGAGTTTTCATCCCATAAAAAACTCCCCTTTAAGTCTGACAAAAAGGGGTTGCCAAACCTAGAGAATGGATATTTGTTTTTTTTTGTTTGCACAAGAGGAGCATATCTTCACAGAGGTTAGTGATCACAATAGGCACTCACTGGGTGTTGTTTTCCCCACACTCCCTAACCTCCTATTCACAGAAAAAGAAAAGAAGACCACTTACCTTGTCCCTTGCTTTTTGTTCTGGCTTTCTGGACCCAGCGACGGTGTTCTATACCACGGGGAGTCAAGCCTAGAACAGAGAAGAAGCAAAGGAAAGGAACTTAGTGAACCAGAAGAAAGAGAATGGAAGAGTAGGAAAGAAGAGAGGAAAAGGAGGACATAGAACAAAAGGGAGAACAGAAATCCTTCAAGAGACAGAATTAGCATATGGGAACAAGAAAGAAAATCTAAATCTAAATCTAATAAAAGCATCCTAAAAAATTGCAGTGACTCAGTGATATTATTAACGTCTCCGGCGTGGCCCCAAGAACCCCCCTTACAGACATATTATCACCGAAGAGCTAGGACATAATATGGAGGAGTTAGTCAGTCAGCACGATAAGGATGTGCTAGACTGATGTTTATGGTACAACAGGGAATGGTTTGGCTTTGGGAGGGACGCCTTGGGATTTTGGCCAATTCCCTACATGTTTCTTTCAAAGCTTACGTAAACTAGCCAGCATTTTTTAATACTTCTTAATGAGAGGGGTTTTCCAGAAAGCTCCCTCTCTGTTTTTTTAAGATATAAAAGATGACCCTGATCGACAGTAGCAAATTCAGCAACCTCAATCAAGATTCAGACCTCGGATGCCTGATATAGATTTCCTGTGAGGGCGGAGATCTCTCTTTCTCGCAGTCGAACGGGGTCATCGGCTTGCTGGCAGGAGAAAGCTGAAGCACCTGACAGGCCTACGGTGGTGCGTTTTTATTAATTATTTGCTTTGCATTGAGTATGAACATATATCAATATCAGTGTTTGTATTCTTGCATGTATATATTTGCTGTTTATAGATTGAAGATTCTTTAAATATGGTCTTACTTCATTGTTGCACATTTAAAAGTACACTTCAAGCCTTCCTTCACGAACCTTGTGAAAAGCTATAATAAATGTCTTCTTCAGATTAAGAAATGCATTCCAGAGAATCTTTTCTACTCCTTTCAGTGTGTATATTTTGGCTCAGTCAAAAGTAAAGCAAAACATGCTCTCAAGGCAGGGGAGATGGTGGCTTGTGGCTTTACATGTAATAGTGGTCTAGCAGCTGAGTTCTAAATACGTTGTAGTTTTTTCATAGTAAATAGAGATGATCCATGGTAGAGGCCATTGGCATAATCCAGTTTAGACAGTACAAGAGAGATAGTACCCTGCACCTTGTGTGGAAATCCAAGGTGGAGGAAGATGCGTTGCACAGTCTTCAAGGTGATGAAGCTTGATCGTGCTAATTTGTCCACTTGGGCATTCATTGTTAACTTGGAGTCCATGGTAATTCCAAGGTTTTTAACTTCCTTGGATACTTGAGGAGGTGGTCTGAGATCGTCAGGCCAGGTGCACAGTGGGTCATAATTTTTCCAGTCGCCACATGTGAGTATTTCCATTTTGGAAGCATTTAGTTTGAGATGGCTCCAAGTCATCCATGTCGCGCCACTGCACGCGGCACTAGCCAACCATTCAGCTCGGGCCGCAACACGCGTTTCCCAGACGCGGTGCACCCCCAGTCTGCTGTGTGCTTTCCGATGCCCCAAACTGGGCATGGGGCCTCGCTCTTTTGCTGTGCACCACCTTTTCAGGCATTTCTGACAACCACTCACCTGTTCTTTTCGTCTCTTTTTTATTTTCTTCTTTTCTTCTTTTTTTGGACATCTGGTTGTGCCTTCCTTTATGTTTTTTTCCCCTTCCCATGCTACCTTTCTCTTCCCAGCATTCCTTGTTCCCTATTCTCTATGGTTCCTAGTCCATTCTGTTCTATGTACTTTTCCCTATCTAAGATGGTGTCCTTTTACTTCCTGTTGGTCGTTTCCTGTTTGTTGGTATTTAAGGGCTGTGATTCTTTCTCTCCTTGCGCTGCAACACTTTCTGTTTGGATGGTGTCTTCGCTCCTGCTTCCTCGTATTCTTGTGCTGGTTCTCGACAGTTCGGAATACTTTTTCCAGTATTTGCTCTTGTTGATATCTCTTCCTTTTTGTTCCTGTTTTAGGAACATATCTTTGTGGAGGTTTTTTCCCCATTTCTGGTTTTTTTTCCCTCTGGCGCTACTTCTGAGGTAGACGGCCTGCTCTTGGCGTACCCATTGCCTGCAGCACCGTGGCTACTAGAAAGAGTCGCCCCTACTTGTGCCAACGCCGAACATTCAAGAACAGGATCCACGCCACTTGCTCTGCGCCCTCCAGGGTAAAGCAGCACGTAAGTCGTGACAGATTGCAGCGCCCAATACTCCAGATGCCGTCTAACATCATGGATGATACAGTGGCGGCTGCTGCAGATCCTGATCAATCTCTTCTGGCAACCATTCAGCAACAGGCTCAGGAACTGCAACAATTGCGCAAAGAGAATGCTGCTTTACGACAAGCTTTGGCCTTTCGCAGTGCGGATGTTCCGGCCGTCTCCACCTCTACTCCTCGTTTCTCCGGTGAACCAACTAAGCTGCGAGAGTTCCTCGATGCATTAACTGTGTATTTCGCCTTCCGACCTACCCAATTCTCCCACGACAAGACAAAGGTGGGATATCGTATCAGTGCCTTATCCGGTCCTGCCTTGGCCTGGGCAACCCCAATGGTATCCTCCAATGACCCAGTATTATCAGACTATCCTGCCTTCGTAAGTCAGTTTAAACAGATGTTCATTCGTCCAGGATTGGAGGCCTCTGTGGAAGAAGCCTTATTTGACATCCAACAAGGCTCACAAGATGTCCTCCAATATATTACACGCTTTAGACAGCTAGCGGCTGAGACCACTTGGGTGGAACGAACTCTGGTGACTTTATTTCGTAGAGGACTTAAAGAAGAAATCAAAGACAAGTTAGTACACTCCACCCGAGTTGAAGATCTTCGTGGTCTGATGGATCAGGCTCTTTCCATTGAATACCGTCTCCAAGAGCGACGTATAGAGAAGAGAAAGAGTAGAGGATCATCTCAGCCAAGCACTTCACGTGTCTTTATGCATCGTCCCGAGGAACCTCGTCCTCCCGCCAGAGACGCCGAAGGCGAACCTGTGCAGGTGGATACCACTTGAGGACCACTTTCCGTTAGCGAGCGGGAAGACAGGAGTAGGAAGGGATTATGCCTGTATTGTGGTGCTGCCGGCCACATGCTCCGGACCTGTCCGTTCGTCCTCAAAGGCCATCGGGAAACGCCACTTCCCGTCCTCTGTAAGAAGGGAGGGGACAGGATCATCAGCTATACCTTCCATCAGTTCCCTCAAGGACAATGCCACTACTTTGTTTATGTTACCTGTGACGTTACATTTCCCGGACGGCCGTCAAGAGAGAACACTGGCTTTACTTGATTGTGGTGCCAGTGGCATATATATGGATAAGACTTGGGCCACGACTCAACAAATACCAACACGACCCAAAGAAACCCCAGAACAAGTTCACACAGTGGATCGGTCTTTAATATCCTCTGGTCCAGTTGATACCACCACCATGACACTGAGTTTACAATTTGGAAACCATAAAGAACACATCTCTTTTGATCTAATATCATCCCCCAATCATACCATCATTTTGGGAATTCCGTGGTTCATAAGACATAACCCTTATGTAAATTGGGAAACCCAGACTATTTCCCTGTCCTCCCAGTTTTGTCATGAGAACTGCTTTGTTTCAGACACCTATTGGTCACCCAAGAGGTTGATGCCTACTGAAAGTATTTACTGGATGTTCCATCAATACAGTTCAAGGAGTTCCTGATCACTATCTAGAATTTCAAGATGTGTTCCAAAAACCAACCAGACCTGTGTTACCCCCACATCGAGATTACGATTGTGCTATTCCCTTGGAACCCGGAGCTATCGTTCCCTTTGGGAGGATGTATTCACTCACTGAACCTGAAAGAGAAGTACTAAAAGAATATCTGCATGAAAACTTACATAGTGGTCTTATTGTACCATCGTCCTCTCCGGCTGGGGCTACTCTCTTTTTTGTACCCAAGAAAACGAAGGATCTTCGTCCCTGCCTGTATTTTCGCGGGCTAAATAAAATAACTATAAAGGACCGTTATCCTTTGCCTCTCATTAAGGATATACTAGAGGCAGTCAGAGGGGCTCAACGATTTACCAAACTGGATCTTCGTGGAGCTTACCACCTTTTGCGTATTAAAGAAGGAGACGAGTGGAAGACTGCTTCCGGACCCCATTTGGTCATTATGAGTACAGAGTTATGCCTTTTGGTCTTACTAATGCCCCCTCCATTTTCCAGAGATTTATGGATTCAGTATTCTCTGATCTCTTGAACCATAAGGTTTTCATCTATTTAGACGATATCCTTATTTATTCTAAACGTCCTGAACTTCATTCCTCTCACGTTAAACAGGTCCTCCAAAGACTCCGGGAACATTAACTGTCCTGTAAACCTGAAAAGTGTGAGTTTGACAAGACCGAAGTCAAATATTTGGGATGTCACCTTAGTCCCACTGGCATAGCTATGGACCAAGAAAAGGTACAAGCCATTCTAGATTGGCCTTCTCCTTCCTCTATTAAGGAAACACAATGTTTTTTAGGATTGGCTAATTTTTATCGGCAGTTTATCTTGGACTTTGCAGAACAAACCAGCCACATAACACAAACATTAAAAAAGGAAAATCTAAAGAAAGGCTTTGTCTGGACCAATGCGGCTGAACAAGCTTTTCAGAATCTAAAAAAGGCCTTCACTCAGGCACCGATATTGAGGCACCCAGATACCAACAAACAATTTATTGTTGTTACAGATGCTTCCGAAAGAGCCATTGGAGCTGCCTTTCTCCAACAGCAAGAAGATGACGGTCTTTAACATCCTGTGTTCTTTTTGTCCCATGTACTTTCGGGGTCAGAACAACATTACTCAGTACTTGAAAGGGAGTTGTTAGCCCTGAAAACAGCCTGCCTTGAGTGGAGACAGTTTCTTATGGGTTCCAATGAGCCCTTCGAGGTACGAACAGACCATCTCAATCTACAATGTTTGCGTAACTTTTTATGCCAGAACAGTCGTCAGGCTCGTTGGGCCTTCTTCTTCAGTCAATATGACTTTTATGTCACTTATATTCCTGGATCCCAAAACATTCTGGCTGATGCCCTATCTCGCCGTTATCCAGATTGTACTTCTACCCCATCACAGTATCTTCTCGAGCCCAGTAAAATCATCGGAGTAGCTCAGTCTTTCCTTGATGATGTACAATTGGAATACTCCAATCTGACTCATCAAGAAATAAAGAAACTGAACATATGTAAGATGCAAGGATATTATTATTATAAGAACTTGTTGTTTCTCTCTACTAATGGAGTCAGAGAAAAGGCACTACAAATGTGCCATGATTCACCGGTTGCTGGTCATAGAGGCATTAAGGCCACACAAGAATTACTCTTGCGCTCTTTCTAGTGGCCTACCTGGAAATCAGATGTCGAAAGATAAATCCAGGCTTGTCCCATATGTGCTCAAGTAAAAATTCCACGTACCAGACCTGAAGGATTACTACAACCATTACCTGGTCCACCGGCTCCCTGGCACACCATTTCTTATGATTTTATTTGTTCATTACCTCCATCAGCAGGAAACTGGTTTATCATGGTCACCATAGATTCCTTTACTAAGATGGCTCACTTCACTGCTCTGAAAAAACTACCTAATTCCCAAGAACTAAGTCAGATATTTATCCAACATATTTTCCTTCTCCATGGACTTCCACACAGCATTGTATCTGACAGGGGACCTCAGTACATCTCCCAGTTTTGGAAACATTTTTGTAAGACACTGAACATCAACATAGCACTCTCATCGGGTTTCCAAACTCAAACCAATGGACAGACTGAGCGTCTCAACCAAGGATTGGATCAGTACCTTCGCTGCTTTTGTAATTCTACTCAGAGCAACTGGAACACTTACCTCCCTATTGCTGAATTCTCCTACAATAATTCTGTCCATAGTGCCTCCAAGGTCACTCCTTTTTTCTGTTCTTATGGCTATCATCCTACCTCTTTTCTGCCTACTCCTCAGTCTACCTCTTCTCTTCCTGCTGTTACTTCATTCTCCAGACGACTTTTACAGATTCATAGATTGATTCGCTCTAACTTGTTGAACACCAAGAGATACATGAAGAGAATAGCAGACAAGAACCAGAGGGATGCTCCACATTATCACCTTCAGGATCAAGTCTGGCTTTCATCTAAATTTCTACCTTTACGCCTTTCTCAGAATAAGTTCAAACCTCGTTACTATGGTCCTTTCCGAATCCTTCAGCTGATCAATCCCGTCACTGTCCGTCTTCACTTGCCTCGTACCTGGAGGATTCACCCGGTCTTTCATGTTTCTCAGCTAAAACCCTATGTACCTGATCCTTACTCTCGTCAGTTTCCCTGTCCTCCTCCTGTGTTAGTGGATGATGTACCTGAATATGAGGTACAGGAGATTTGTGATTCTCGTATCTTTCACAAACGTCTTCAGTACTTGATTCATTGGAAGGGTTACCCTCTCAGTGAATGCTCTTGGGAAGATGCATCTTCTGTTCACGCACCTCTTCTGATTCGTTATTTTCACCGTTTGTTTCCGCACAAACCTGGGCCTTCGGGGGGGGGACCTACTGTTGCGCCGCTGCACGCGGCACAAGCCGACCATTCGGCTCGGGCCGCAACACACGTTTCCTAGACGCGACGCGCCCCCCATTCTGCTGTGTGCTTTCCGAGGCCCCAAATCGGGCATGGGGCCTCGCGCTTTTGCTGTGCACTGCGTTTTCAGGCATTTCTGACCCCCACTCACCTGTTCTTTTCTGCTTCTGTTTTTTTGGACATCTGGTTGTGCCTTCCTTTATGTTTTTTCCCCCTTCCCATGCTACCTTTCTCTTCCCAGCATTCCTTGTTCCCTATTCTCTATGGTTCCTAGTCCATTCTGTTCTATGTACTTTTCCCTATCTAAGATGGTGTCCTTTTACTTCCTGTTGGTCGTTTCCTGTTTGTTGGTATTTAAGGGCTGTGATTCTTTCTCTCCTTGCGCTGCAACACTTTCTGTTTGGATGGTGTCTTCGCTCCTGCTTCCTCGTATTCTTGTGCTGGTTCTCGACAGTTCGGAATACTTTTTCAAGTATTTGCTCTTGTTGATATCTCTTCCTTTTTGTTCCTGTTTTAGGAACATATCTTTGTGGAGGTTTTTTCCCCTTTTCTGTTTTTTTTTCCCTCTGGCGCTACTTCTGAGGTACACGGCCTGCTCTTGGCATACCCATTGCCTGCAGCACCGTGGCTACTAGAAAGAGTCGCCCCTACTTGTGCCAAGGCCGAACATTCAAGAACAGGATCCACGCCACTTGCTCTGCGGCCTCCAGGGTAAGTCGTGACAATCCACTGATCCATGGCTCTGAAGCAACTGAAGATTTGTGAGTTTTCAATGTCTTTGGGGCATTCCAATTTAAGTAGTATTTGTGTGTCATCTGCATAGTTGTAGCAAGTGAGTTAAAAATCATTGATCATTTCTGGTAATGACCTCATGTAGATGTTGAAAACCATTGGTGAGATGATTGATCCTTGGGGGAACCCTGCTTTTGTGAGATAGGGTTTGGACGAGAAGGGGGGAGAATAGATAATATTAGTTCTGTTTTGAAGGTAGGATGTATTCCAGTCGAGAGCAGTTCCTTCTATGCCGGCTTCGTGGAGTCTTTGAATTAGGGTGTCATAGTCAACAGTATCAAAGGAATCTGAGAGGTCCAACAGAAGTAGTGCAGCAACTCCATTGCGGTCGACTGTGTTTTAAAGATCATCCCAGATTGCTATGAGTGCTGATTCAGTGCCTTTTCCTGGGCGGAATCCAGTGTGGTAGTCTGAAAGTATGGAAATGTCTTCAATGAATTGTGATATCTGGGCGAATGTTGCCCTTTCTATCAGTTTGTCCAGGAAAGGTCCATTTGTGATTTGTCTGTAGTTGTTGGGTTCCTGCGGGTCTAGGTTTGTTTTCTTTAGTAACAGATGTATGCATGCCTTTTTCAGGTTCAGGAACAGTTCCTGTAGTTAAAGAGTTATTGATGATTCTTCTTACAGGTGTGGCAGCAGAAGTAGATAAAAGAATATTCTTGGAGATGTGTGGTGGACAAGGGTCAGAAGGGCAACCGGAAGGCCTGGTTCCTTTGACCAAATCCATAAATTCACCATTGTGCACAGGCTAGGTTGGTTTATTCTTGGAGGGGATTTTAGGAAAGAGGTTGGTGCTGATGGTTTTCTTCTGTTTTAAATAGGAGTCCAATGTGTCTGTGTTGGTTGTTTAATGAGTTGCTAGTTTGTTTGTGAAATTTTGAGTAGTGGGACGGCTTCCTACCATGCATTTAGGTCTTCGGAATTCATTGAGAATTTTATAAAATTCTTTGGTTGCAGATTTAGCATTTAGAATTCTGTCTGAGTAGTACCTTTTTTACCTCTTTTATTGATAATTGATATATTCTGTTAAGTTTGTGGAGCTGAAGTTTTTCTTGAATGTATTTTGTTTTGAGCCAGATCCGTTGCAACCTTCTGATTTTTTTGCTTCATCTTTTTAAGTTCTGTGTTTTTCCAAGGTGTTGGTTTTCTTTTGTCCTGTTTAGTTTTCTGAGTGGTATTAGGATATCAAAAACTTCCTGTAGCCACTCATAAAGTTTTGGAACAGAATTAATTGTATCCAGATCTGTGTTGGCTGTCAGTTCTGTTTCTAAGTCTTCAAAATTGAGTTGGCTCAATGGTCGATAGATGCATGTATGTAAGTTCCTATGGAGTGAGTTGATTTGTGGTGTTTTATGTTGGAAAGTTATCAGATTGTGGTCTGACCATGTGATTGGCATGATGCTATGAATGGTAACTAGTTCAGGCTTTGCAAAAATGACATCGAGGATGTGTCCAGTGATGTGCGTGGGATTGTGTATAATCTGATGTAGGTTCAAAGCGACTAGGCCAGTGGTGATAGCTTTTAGATGAGGCATATTGGGTTTGTCAAACCAAATGTTTAGGTGCCCAAGAATGCATAGGTTTGAGTGAATAGGGCCCTCACAACCTTGTGTGGAAATGTCTCTTTTACTCAGATTTATTGCTTGTTTGAATATAATAGCTAGTCCACCTCCTCTCTTGCCTATACGGTTTTGTGTAATGGTTTGATAGCCCGGAGGAATGGCTTCATGCAACACTGGGGCTATGTCATCACCCAACCATGATTCTGTTACGAATAGTAAGTCAAATTGTGTGTCTGTGAGCAGGTCATAGATGTGGTGCTTATTTTTTTAGAGTGATCGATCATTTATTAGCAGGCAGTTTAGAAAAAGTGTGTTTGTGGTGTTGCTGTTTTGTTTTGTAGAAGAGTGAGCAGTATATTTTGAGCTTGTAGCAAATGTGTTGTTAGTTGTCATAACTGTGTGATGATAACAATAGTCCGGTTTTTCAATACAGTGTTGCTCTTCCAGCAGGCTTAGGAGGCATTTTGTTGGGTCTGTGTGTGTTGGTGGTGGATGTGATGGCTGAGAAAGACATGAAGAGTGTACTTTTTTTTGTAGAGTAGCCTTATTATTTAATAGAGGAGGGGATGCAAAGTTGTTAGGAGTGGCATGTTGTTTATTTTGTTTGCGTCTGTTTAGCGTGAAAGGAGTATGGGTTAGGGGTGATGGAGAAGCATGTGGATCATAATGTATGGCTCTAAATTTTGCAATGGATGAGAGGCAGGTGAATGAATGTTGCTGTGTTGGGGTGCTTGTGGTAGATGTTTGTGAAGAGTGAGAATGTAGGGGATAAAGATTGGTCAGGATGTGTATTCTTTGTGTAATCATGAGTCAGTAGCTTTGTCACAGGGCAGAAATTGCACAATGCATACCTTTGCATTTTGGATGCCATCTTTGTAAGATAGACACATGTGCCTAAAGGAGTGTTCAGTGGTACAGGTACATACCACAAAACCCACCCCCTGAAGTGGCATGAGTCTGCATTTGTTAGGCCACATGTCACACATGCACAAGGCATATACTTCCTGTACCCACCATGCCTGCCCCTTCATTCTCATTCAAGTGTTAGGTTGAAGTCTTTACTTTGGAAGTTGCATGTAGGGACTCCATGCAGTGAGTGAGTCTTGCAGAGTGTGAATGTGTTGGTCCATTCAGCCCTAACGAGTTTACCCTTCAGAAACCACTCTGGGGTACAGTGTTTCATTGTGGCTCACATCACACTACATGCTGCTGGAGCATGGGCTACCTGATGTGAGTAGACTTTCTTAGTCATTTGAGGCCATGAGCAGGGTAGTGGGTTAGTCTGCAGATGGAAAAAAGTGTCTGTAGTCATCTTCCTGTACTTATTGGCTTGTGTGCTTTACACTTGTGGTGTGTTGACAAATTGAAAAATTCTAACTTGGTGTTTCTGACATGTGTGTGACTGAACCATTTGTGTCAAAACGTGTGAATGTAATCTCTTGATTTGTCTCTTGCATCCATGCAGGTAAACACCCATCAGAAGAAGGAGATATAGAGAGCCATCAACCAGAAGGTGCGGATCCTGAGAGTCCACAGTTGGCAGAGCATCCACTATCTCAAGAGGTGGAAGGACCTGAGACGCTGGACCAAAAAGATCGGGAGGGTCTAGCTGGGGTTTCCTCCCAATGTGGGTGGGGTGCATGTCGGACCATGACCCTCCTAATGTCACACATCCCGGTGGTGGCGGACCCAAATCTTGATGGGCGTTTGAGGGGAACACAGCAGCCACAAGGGGGTGAATACAGGGCATATTCTTGCCTGTCACATTGCCAAGTTAATGTGTTAGGTCCTGATATCTCCTGATGTTTAGGTATAAGCCATGTGTGACTGTTTGTTTAGACATTTCACTTGGTGCATACTAATGTGCCTTGCCTATTGGGCCCAGGGACCTAGGACACAACTGTGTACAATCCACAAAGTTTGTTCTCCAGGAACAGCACATGGCTGTGCACATTGATCAATCAAGTAATGTTTGTTCTTGTATTGGTGTAAATTCTATGCAACAGACCACTACTCCTCAGTGTTACAGGCCAAAGGTAAGGAAGGGATAGATCACTGTCCTTAGACATGTGTCTGGTCAAATGAGCAAATTGGCATCTGCCAACCAGATGCTACTTGTCTTCAGCCTGTGACAGGTGCTGGTGCCATTGTGCATGTGACATAGCATACAATGTTCTTTGGGTGCAGATATACATCAGTACTTTCCCTGGGTAAATGGTGAATGTCCATTAGCATGAATTGTGTGTCATTTCGGTTGCCAACATTACTTGTGCCTACATGTTAGCATGTGTCGCTTTCTCTTTTGACAAAATGTGTACACTGTGGTTTCATGCATGGTTTACCTGTGTTAATGGGATAATTTCTTAATTCCCTCACATGTTTGTGCATGCCAACCTGTGTGTGTAATAGAGCATTTGCAATGGGTGTACATTTCATGTGGTGCCACAGACAGGAGTGTGTCACCATTGATTGTTGGCTGACACATACCCTCAACCGTCATTGCATGCCATATGGCAACATTTGAGGGCCTTCTACAAGTAGTTGCAAATGTCTGGGTCTCTCCAACAAACAAAGGACTAATGGCATCTACTGATGTAATCAGAGTATGTCATAGTAAGGGGTGCCGGACATTAGTGGTGATTTCCATGGGGCTTACTAATTCATTGTGTTGTGGATTTTAGGGGCATATCTCCCTGTCAATTTGCACAGTATGTCTACAGTGCACATTGCCATGACAAATGTTTGGCATATCTGAGCAACATTAGAGCTACCTCCATGACTCCACTGGGGCAAATTTAACTTGGTGAAGTGTGCATTGTTGATACGTGTCCAGTGTGCCATGAGTAATTCCATGTCATCTTCTCCAGGCTACTATACCGTTATCAGCAACATGGTATGTTCTGGGAGCATCATTTCTTATTGTTGTGTTATTGTGTATGTGACAAATAAATGTCTGCATGACGTTGTATGGGATCTGTGGGAATAAAGTTGGCATTGACCTACTATTGTTTGACACAGTTAACTGAGGTATGCTGCATGAGGCAAAGCATTGCTGGTGATGTGGTCTCCTACTTGTTCAATGGTTACTGTGATTGCACAACTTCAGCCGTGCAATTGTAGTTGTCTGAGATCCTGATTTTCCTGATGGCAATCGTTGACAGTTCAGATAGCATGCATGCATATGGTATGGTACATGTAGGGGCCACTTTGGTGGAGTTTGTTTCTGGGGCCTACTTGACATCATGGTAATGTTTCCTAATCAGAGCTGTTGTTCAAGTGTGATCAGGAACATGTGGTGACCATTTTCCTCTTAGTATTTGCAGTATCAGCCCAGGCAAGTGAAGGAGACAGGAAACAACCAAGTGGGGAAGCATCTGGTCACTGTACCTCTGGTCAAGACACCACTGACACGGAGGGACCAAGTGGCCCAAAGGATGAAGGAAGTGCAACGGAGGAGACCGGATCTACATCTTCATCGTAGGTTTCAACCTCCAGAGACCACTCCCTAGTGGTGGCAGACCCATCAGGACCTACTCTTGTACCATATTTGTCTGCCACACCTAGTTCTATAGCCACCCTCCCTGTTGTTCTCCACCCACGTGGCTCTGCCCGCTCACCGAGGAGGGTGGGCGTCTCTGTGCTGCAGGCACCTCCACTGTAGCCCCTATTACCCCTGCTGCCCTGAGTGAGGAGGATATTGACCTCCTGAGGAGCATCTCTGTGGGTCAGACTGCCATTGTGAAGGCCATCCAGGGGTTGGCCTGCCAACTTCAGCAGACCAATGCTTTCCTGGAAGGCATTCACAGTGTCAGAGATATCTTCAGGCTCTGGCTTCCTCACTGACGGCAGCCAGTCCCATTCTAACCCCCTCCATCTCCCTCTTCCCAATCCAAATCCCCCATTCCCCTACCTATCCTAAACACACAGAAACGTCTGCATGCACCTTCCTTGTTGTGAGGTTATTTTAGCGGCTTTTTATGGGCATGTTATTTTAGCTGTAGGCCTGCAGTTTGTGCCCTTTAGCTTAGTAACAATTTATTTTTAATCATTTTATTTTCTGAGCTGAAGCATCATTCTGCAGTGATGTTTTATTTCTTTTATCTCATACGCTTTCAGCCTAGAAACTGTTTTCATTCCTTTTAGTCTGACATTCATGTTCTGTGCTTTGCTCAAGGCTATACCCGGTAATTTTGTCAGTACAAAATGGAACATCACAATCTCTGCCTCTGCACAGGAAACATATGTGTTCTTACGTTATGTCAGTTTTCTCAGCACACCAGCTGTTTTATTATAAAACATCCCTTTGCCCCATATATGTTAGAGGGAGAGTTCCAGCCAGAGAATTGTCATCACATGCTGTTACTTCATTGCAGCTGTCTGCTGAGACTTGATGTCTTCTCCGCCTACATGAGAGAGGACCCTTAGTAGACCAACAGCCTTCTTCGCTACTACCATATCCAGGTATGGGGAATGGTATCTTCCTGGGGATCCGGAAGGGCAGATTAGGGCTAACACTGCTGTGCTCTAAGTAGTGCTTTAGTAGCGTAGGTAAGAATTCCAACACTCAGCATTCTGACACTATGGTGGGACTTTTCTTATGTTTCACTTTCCTTGTTACCGCATTGCTATTATTATGTTTTATTATCCTAATCATTGCAGTACTTGCCATTTTATCTAGAACGCAGTTGATTCAATCAAATTTATTGAACAAATTCCTGCTTCTGTTTGCCTTTGCATGTGTGAGACAAAGGTAACTGAGAGGAAAGGATGAGATATGTTACACCATAATTTTCCTGAGAAATAAGAATGTAATGCACACAGCTGCCACAAATCACCGCCATTTTAAGGTGCTGGTGAGGTACTGCTAGCTGGCCAGAAGGGTTAGCCCGACAGTTGTCACGAGGTGTGGAATTGGACTCACTTCCCCACAAAGTGGTGGTGCTGCTGCCCAAATCCAGCAGTCTTATTAGTATAATGAGAGCCAATATGACAACCTCAACACACACAAGCAGCACACACAAAGACAAACACCACAAGACACACCGGCACATAGGCAGTCAGCATATACCCACAAACACAACATCAGCCACCACTTCCCCAGTCACTCTCTCTGACCCACACACCACATCCAGCATACCCACAGGCACCTCCACAACAGCCAGTGACACATCCATCACATCCACCATGCCTGCAGACACCACCCCAACAAACACACAAATATCCACCACATCCACATACCCATAGACACCACCCAACAGACACACACACATTCACCACTTGAACATCAACAGCACCTCCACCTTCCAGCACCCAAGATGTGCAAACGCCCACACTCACACATGCAACACACACCACCCAAACAGAAGGCATACCTCACATGCACACACCCAAGACATCTAAACCCACACACCAGACAACCACTCCCTCAACCTCCGAATTCCCAACCCCTTCTGATGACACACCCGAGTTCCAAAGCAGTGTTTCCTTTTTGACCTTTTCTTTTCCCCAGTTACCTCCAACCCCCCTCCCAAACCCAAGAGGCCCCCAGCCACATCCCAACCCATTACTTCCACATCTAAGTCCTCCCCTGCCACACCTGCCCCCCTGAAAGCACCCATGCCCCTCCCTCAAGAAGAAGCCCACCCCTCCTAAGAAACAGTCCACCCCTCCCAAACCCAAACCCACCAATCTCAAATCTGACCCCACCCCCAATGATGATCCCTGAGGTGCCTTCCTGTCCACTTGATGCCTCTTCCTGTGGAGGTTCCCTGGCAGTGATTGGAGTCAACCATGTGCAAGGACATTACTTGGACTGGCCAATGTCCTTTGTTCTGAGGATTTTCCAGTTAATAAACCCAAATAGTTGTTTTTGTGGGTACACATTTGTCCTGCAATTCCCTTTCAACCTGAATTCCCGAGTAATTGTCTGTCTACAGTTGTGTGTATTTCAGCCTGCTTGCTGATCCATTTGCTGTTGTTTGCAATATCCGACTTTGTGGGCGGTGCTGGTGTCACCCAGAACAAGGGTAGATGTTGACTGCATGAATATGTGTTTGTTAATGCAATTGAGGTGTCATTGCATTGTGTCATGTTTGGCATGGTAAGTATTTCATCTTGTGTGGTCTAATGTCAGTATGTGTGGTGTTCAACTTGTCCCACTGGAATGTACTGTAGATTTGCCTCATGTGTGGCAGCTTGAGTTTCCTTTGTTAAGACATGGAGGGTGTTCAATTGTGCTGTCTTCCTTTACATTTGACTGTGCATGTGTCCATTTAGCTGTGTATACCTTGAAGCTCTTTCAGCTAGGTGTCTGCCCCATGCTGTTGCAGTTGCATTTGCTTTCTTGACTTGCACTTCCACATTCTGAAGATAGGCATGCCACTTGGCTTTAGTATTATTTGCCCTTGAGATACATGTAGGGCTAACTCCTGTGAAAATGTTGTTTTAGGGCTGTGTGCAAAGTGTTATATGTCCAAGTGCAGCAACCTTCCCTGTGTGCTCCTAATGCCCCCGTCCCTATTGTGCAGGTATTGTTTGCATAGTGAGCTTTGGATATTTGTCTCTCTGTCTATTGTCCATCCCATTGTCCTTCCATTGTGTTGCAAAGTGGGTGATGTGTGCGTCCATTACAGGGATGTTCAATGTGAGGGATGTTTGTGTTAAATGACACATCCGTGTCGGTGTTGAATCTGACGAGAGTCCATGGCATGTGTGCAATGTGAGGGTGTCAGTTGTATTGGTAGATGTGATGTTGTTGTGTTGTTGCTGTTATGTGACACAATGTTGTGTATACTTCACTGTCCCTGTGTCTAAGATGTGCGGACATGTGGTTTTGTGTAGTGTGGCAGTGCAGTGTGAGTGACCGGGCCCAAAGGGGGTACTTAATGGCTGTGAAGGTGTCTTT
The DNA here is from genome assembly GCF_031143425.1 of Pleurodeles waltl. Classification (NCBI taxonomy): domain Eukaryota; kingdom Metazoa; phylum Chordata; class Amphibia; order Caudata; family Salamandridae; genus Pleurodeles; species Pleurodeles waltl. The sequence continues at coordinate 651,434,963 of NC_090449.1, read as the reverse complement.
CTTAGTGAATGACTACGACTGTGTACACAATAAAGTGTACTTGGTGCCCGTACCATGACCCCATCTGATGTTGATGATGGTGCGACGCCCTAGTGTTGAGCATAATTACACATATTGTGCTTACCATTGGTTGCGTCCATGGCGGTGTTGATTTTGGGCTCCATTAATGAGCAGCAGCAGTGGCAGGATGTGTGTCCATGGTGGCTCAGGATGCATAATGCTGCCTGCGGGTGAGTTCCTTCCTTTATACTCTCCATTTCTGCCTGCTGGAATGTGGTAGTTGGACTGCCACGGTCACAAGTGTGAAACACCATAATGTGTCTGGCGGAAACACATCACCGTGGGAGTCTGCGCTGCTAGCTGTGTTTGCTCCATAGGCCCGCAAGGCTCATAATACAGTGGTCTGGCCGCCAAGCCGACGGTGGTAGAACCGCCATTGCCCCTGTGGCGGTGTAAAGGACCGCAAACTCGTAATGAGGCCCTTAGTCTCTTTTCTTGGAGCCAAAAATCTCCAGCGGAAAGCGACTGGAATCTGTAGATGATGAGGGCTCCACAAGGCCCAATACCCCTTCTGGGATTGACCACTGAGCAAGATTTGATGGATATCTGGGCACCTTTAGCACCACCACCAAGCGTCCAGGCTGGAGAGGCACCACTTGGGGTTTTAGGACTCACTCAGGCTAGGTCCGGGTGTGGGTTCAAGATGGATTGAGGCTTTTCTGTCCCTGTGGCTCTGGTCAGGAGGCCATCCAATTAGCCGTTGGACTCACTCTGGGAGTCCTGGGTTCAAGAGATGGAACAGGGCTAAAGCAGCAGGGCAAGCCTCTGGGTGCTCAAGGCAGGCTTCATAACAAAGCAATCATAACAGGTGCATCAAAGCAGTCTTCTGAAGAACACAGGAGACCCCAGCAGCAGGTAGTCCAGAAAGTGAACTGAAGAGTGGGTCCTATTTTTATACCTGTGCCTTCTTTGAAGGAGGAGAAGTTTTTCTACGCCATTCAACTCTACGCTATTCAACATTAACCCCCTCCACTCTTGATCTGGATAAATGAAAATATCCACCACTTTTAATAGCCTATTATTTATGATTTTGTTCATATATTTTTTAAATCTTGGTCCATTAATGATATGGATCTATGAATACAGACTAATATAACATCTTTCCCTGATTTCAGCAAAACTATCATCAGTCCCTCTTGGAACAAGACGTAGATGCATTTTTACAAAATTTAGTAACGAGAAAGGAAGTATATCCCCTCCTTACAATATTGAACTCAGACACTTTTCTAATCTTAACCTCTATTGCCGACTGGTCCCTTTCCACCCAACTGATTCCCCAAGACTTGTAGAAGGGAGTAATCTTTCATCAAAAAAGAAAATCAAGATAGAAATGAGGTTGAGAACAATAGACCAATCACACCCCTCCTCGTCTTAGGGGAAAATACCTGAACAAACTGTTGACAAACAAATTTCACTTTATTTGGACAATCAAATTACCTGGATTTTTGGCAATTTGCTTTTAAGGAATTACGATCTATACTTGATCAAGATGATTTCAGTGCTATTATAATTCTTGATCAATCAGTAACGTTTGGTGCTCTTAATCACAATAATAATTTGAGCCATCTTGCTGAGGCTGATTTTAAGGGAACAGACTTTGCATGGTTTTCTTCCATTCTCAAGGCACAGACACAAACAGTATTGCTTGCTCCTTTCCACTCAGCACTTTTTTTAGTCATCTGTGGAGTCCTGCAGTAATCATCCCTCTCTGCTATGTTATTTAACATCTAAGTGCATCTGTTGATCCTGCCGATCAGACCCTCTGGCTTTCTTGCCTTTTCCTACGCTGATGACACACAGCTAATTGTGCACCTCAACCTCCAGGCTCCACATGCCGCTGCTAAGTTGACAACCTGTTTTTCAGAAGTTCAGCAGTGGAAGTCACTTGACTTTCTCAAACTAAATGCCAACAAATCTGAAATTCTGCCACTTGGTAACAACATTGAAAGATGGAATCATAATCCACGACTTTCATCTTTGGGAAATTCCCACTCTCCGGCAACTAAGGTTAAATTCATAACTATCCTTTCAGATTAACATGGTGTTATCTACATGTGTTTTTACCTGATACTCATAAGACAAATTCTTCCATTTTTACCTCATCTTCTCCATGCTCAATGGACCTCTTCCAGTGTCCTTTCATAGATTGATTATTGTTACATTGTTTACCTACGTCTACTTGACTCATGGCTGAACCAGCTCCAATAAATTTAACATTTTACACTGTATTATTATTTAATACACAAGCACAAATCTTCCTCTTTGTAGCTTGAAAAGACACAAAATTCCCAACCTTTAACCATAGTAAACCAAAGGACCCTTCACCGCATTGCTCTGTGAGAACAATAGCATATAAAGTGCATGACAGAACAATTGTGTATAGACTTAGGTTTAAGCCTGCAATACAGAAATTCAAAGATCATCAACAACCTGAGAGTACATTGAAAGAGGATTATGTAAATCCAAATTGCAACAAGATCAGTTGTAGAGTTGAAGGACTTTCAAATATAATATTTCCATATTGTCTCTGTAGATGGATGGAATAAAACATATTTTTATCCAGCAATCTCCAGTCTAGGTTTTAACACAACAAATTCTCTATGGATTGTTAATGTGTCTTCGGCAAAGTTCTGACGAGTCCCCTAGAACATAGGGAAAATAATTTCTCATGAAATCATTTTGATCATAATGAGATGGTGATGTATTTAGACATTGAAGATGACTTGGGTAGTTTTAGTATGATTTTCTTTATGACGCAGTGGAGTACAATGTGGTTTATCAATCTCAACTGTTTCTGTAGAAGAGTTATAATAATTTGAAGATGTTGTGAAAATTATAAATTAAAGTTATAAGTTTAACTTTCAAATTTCTAAATTTTTTGTTGTTTAAGTTTTTTTTATATAAAAAGAATGAATAAAGTTGTAGTAATTTAAAGGTAACATACATTATAAATTTAAGATACAACTATAACTGAAGAATTACTAATGGTTGTGTATTTTAAAGATTGGTTTGTATAGTAAAAATAAATATATTTTCTTGACTATACCAAAGGTTTAACCTTTGTTTTCTTTATTGAATTTACATTTTTGTTTAAATAAAAAGGTATTTCAAATTGTAGAGTCCAATGTCGTTGAGTGCTATGTTGTTAAGTGGAGTGTCATACTGGAAAGGACAGTGTTGTATTGTATAGTGTTGTAGATTATAGTGTCATAAAGTGGAGTCGAGTGGAATAGAGTGGAGTGGTGTAGCATACATTGGACTGAAGAGTCATAGAGTGCAGTGCTTTGTTGTATAGCACAGTGGCGTGCAGTAGAGTAGATAAGTGTAGCATCTAGTTGAGTTAACTGTTATAAATTGGAGTGGTGTCTTGTACGTGCAATGAAGTGGTGCATCGTAGAGTATTGACGAATGGCATAGAGGGAGTTGTGTACACTGCTGCAGAACTGGGTAGAGTGTCATACAGTAGTATAGAGTAAAGTAGGGCGATGCACTGACAGAAGTACATTGTTGTACAGTGTAGTGCTATAGAGTGGAGTACAGTGGGGTGGATTGGGGGGGCATAGACTGTTGTTGAGTGGAGTACAGTGTTGATGAACAGAATACCGTGGAGTGGCATGGAGTGGATTTGGGTTGAGTCAAGTGAAAATCACTGGAATATCATAGAATGGAGTGCTGTAGAGTGAAGTAGAATTGAATAGATTGCCATAGAGTGGAGTGATGCACAGTGGATTAGTGTAGAGAAGAGTAGCATATACTGGATTGGCACAGAGTGGAGTGACATAGAGTAGAATAGCGTACAGTGGAGTGGACTAGAGTGGAGTTGCACACAGCGGAATAACCTTGCAGCAATCATTCAGCTACTGTCTTAAGATAGTATCTTTGATGGTCAGTTTTACTAGATGTGAGATTGTGGGACCTTCTAGGAGATATGAAAGTCGAAAATTGCTTGGATAGCGAACATTATACTTGGATTCTGCTCCTATCAGGGGAAGGCAACTAGCACCTACGAAACATTTCCCAAACCCGTTGTGGCCAGTAATGGCCATTATCTCGCCTGGCCCACTGTGATGTCCAATCAGAACATGTAGTCAAAGATTAACAACCTTTTTGTATCAACCCACAGACAACTCGATCCTTAGTGTGTATAATCAGTGATTCGTAAAATTTAAGGAACTATTCTATAGGGACAATCATGGGAAGGAGGGAAGGGGCAAAACAACTTGATGGATCAACACAGACTGTAAAGCCTCAAAAGTCAATCTGAGAAAGACCAGAAAGGAGGGAGACAGAGAGGGAATAATGGAAGCCGGGCGAGAATACGGTAGAGCTCTTCACACTGCAAAAAAGAGTGGAAGGACTCAATCTTGTGTGACATGTTAAAAGCAGCGGAAAAGAAAGACACACAGACTTTCTGGAAGCTGGCAGCTACAGCAGGGTCTCATGATACTAGCCCCTTTCACTACCATGTAAACCCTGATAGTTGGGTCTCCCACTTTACTACTCTTTATGTCCCTGAGCGTTCCTCTTATTGCGAATACAGTAAGGATGAGGCATCCACTGGGGAGGTTGTCTTTGAGCATGAAGCAAGGGGTGAGATGGGTCTTGTAGTGTTTAGCCTAACTGATACAGCCAGGGCAATCAATGCCCTGAAAAGTGCCAAAGCACCTGGTCCAGATAAAATTCCAGGTGACCTTTATAAATCTGAGACTCCAGTCTGGAGCAGCCACATAAACCTACTATCTAACGGTATCTCTAGTGGAGGGGATATGTCTGAGACATGTAGGGGTGCCGAGATCATCCCAATCTGTAACAAAAGGGATGCTAGGTGCCCCTCAAACTATACACCAATAAGCCTTATTGACAACCTCCAGAAATTTTTTGCTAGACAAATCCCAGATAAGCTGCTACTGTGGGCTGAAGCTGAGAAAACGCTCACCCCTTGACAGGCAGGTTTTCGTCCCAAGACCAACACCAAGAATCAGGTTTTTAGGCTGGCGGGCTTGTATTGAAAATATGTGTTACTAGCAAAACAAAGGGTCTATGAAGCCTTTGTAGATCTCAAGGCTGCATTTGATTCTATTCCAAGCAACACACTGTGGCAAGTACTGTAGAACACGGGGGTCCCCCCAAATCTGCTCCAATTGATCATTAGGCTACATTCAAACACGTACACTCAGGTGCACTGGGGCAGCAGGTGATAATTGACCAACAGGTCCGCCATCGGACGTGGCATACGTCAAGGGTGTATACTTGTTCCCACATCATTCACGTTGTATATGAATGATGTGGTGAAGAAACTCCTTGACTGTGAGAATGACTCACCTACAGTGGACAATGTAAAAATTGCTTTTTTACTTTTTGCCGACAATTCCCTACTGATTTCAAAACCACCAATGGGGCTCCATGTCCTCATCGATAAATGTATGAATTTCTGTAATTCCAGAGGCCTAGAGCTGAATGTAGGGAAGACTAAGGCCCATATTTATACTTTTTGACGCAAAACTGCACATGCACAGTTTTGCGTGAAAAATATTACCGCCGGCTAACGCCATTTTGGTGCGCCGTGCGGACGTCATATTTATACTTTGACGCACGGCTGCGCAAACAACAGGTGGGAGTCATTATTTTTGACGCACACCGCGGCGTCAAGTCGTAAAGGAAAACGACGTTAACGCGGCGGAAATGACTGTGGGTCGATTTATGACACCGCAAACCGGATATGCGCCTTTTTTTGACGCAATAGCGTCAAAAATACCAGCAAACACAGCCATTTCACCAGAGGAGAGCCAAAATGGATCCCAGATGCCACTACAGACCCCAGGAAGATGACAGCAGACCAGGGACCAGCCAGGAGGACCCACACAAGAAGCAGGACACTTTTAAGAAGAAAAGAAAGTGCAGCTTTAGTGCAGAGGAGCAGGAAATTCTGGTTAAAGAGGTGACGGAACAACAGCACCAACTGTTTGTCACATCAAAGTTGCCAATCAGTAGGAGAGAGGCCATATGGCAACAAATTGTCGACAAGATTAACAGTGTGGCTGAAGTACGGAGAACAGTCATCGAAACGCTGGCATGACTGCAAGCGCAGGACCAAGGAAAAGATGGCCAGGAACAGGAAGGCAGCACTGCATACTGGAGGTGGGAGTCCAGCACACCAGGAGGCCCTGGACCACATGGAGGAGATGGTTGCAGCCGTCATCCCTGAGGAGATCGTCACAGGGATTCAAGGACAGGACAGCGCAGACTACCAGGAGACAAACGCACATGCAGGGTAAGTCGCATGGGGAATTAAAATGCAATAATGTCATCTACAACCGGGGGGGATACCGACCACTAAATGCATGGAAGTCATCTAATACATGGAGTGGCATGGGTAAAGGGGCACGGCAGGGGGGCATGGCCCGTTCTGAGAAGACCTGGGGCACACCATTACACAACACCAACAACAGTCCCATGGGGGCATGCTGTCATGCCAACGATGGAGCAAAGGGAAAGCCACGACAGGAGGGAAGGCCACTATGTCAAACTGACATCCTGGCACACGTCAGCCAACATACCCCCTACATTAAATAGGGCCCTATTAGCAATCCTCTAGCCATACCGACAACTGGAATGTAACTGCGACAACAGTTGCCACTACCACCTCAGCTCTGTGTGCAGCTCAAGTAGCCAATGGCAGTAACCTTCCCATGGATCATACACACCTAAATTAGGGGGTGAGGATGACAACTGCAACAATCCTCAGAAACAAGACAAAGGCCCCAGTACTCTCAAATGTCAATGCCCATAGTTGTTGCAAACATCAGCCAATGTAAACAACAATCGGAGCTACACAGCACTAAGGACACACCCATGCTGCATATGCCAGGGTCCATCCTGTGCCTGGGTAACAAAGCAACATCCCAAAAGTCATACTGCTCAGACAACAGCATTGAGGAGGGGACACATGTAACTGGTCACTGAAATACACCTGCACAGTCAGGGGAGGAAATAGGACACTGATACGACTATCAGGGCAATCCAATGTAACACACATTCCCCAACATCAGCAGGACACATTAACAATGTCAACATCCATATCGGATCATAACATTGCCATGCATAGGATATGCCACATGTCAATGACATTTAAGTGGATGTGAACGATCAGAGATTGGGGCAGGTCCAGATTGTTAAGTGTGCTACCAGGGCCATCAGTACACCCACAGCCAGTGAAAGGTCTCACCATGAGAATGGATGTACACGGAGGGTCGAGTAGGAAAAGAAGGTGGCAATTCTCTATTTGGCATAAATCAACACCTAGAGGCGATGAGGCTGACAAGTCTGATAACTCAATAACATACATGTGACACACAGGTTGGCCATAGGCCTGGAAGAATTCCCATCTGAATGACTGGAGAAATTAACACAAAACAAGATCTCAAAGTGAATTCATCAAAAGGAATTGCCACAACACAGACACACTAATTGTACCCTGTTTCATTGCAGAGGAAGATGGATCTCCTGCCGATATGCCTGTCCCAGATTTCCCTGATGACATGGATGACGAGCCGATAAACATTCCCCAGGAGACTATCCAAATGGTCCTTGAAACCCTCCAGACCCCACCTTCAGTCACAAGGAGGAGCACAGTACAAGCAGCCATCGCAGAGGATCCACCCACCACCCCAATTGTAAGACCTGCCAGCTCCAATACAGCTGAGGACTCTGATGACACTGGCACCAGCTTTGAGAGAACTGTAGTTGGAGTACAGCGGGAGCTGGCCAAGGAGGTGCAGGTGGGGATGCAAACTATGGCAGCCAGCCTTGAGGGGGTGCGTTTGTGCATGATGTCATCTGCAGATCAGGCAGCAGCTATGCAAGCCCTAACATCCATACTGCAAGGACTACAAGAAACTGTCAAGGAATTCACCACAGCAGTAAGGGAGTTGCCACAACACCTCGCACCCCAAACCTTCCACTGCATGCACGAATGCAATCATGACTCTCTCAGGGCCGACCTGGCTACCTACCATCGTGATGTGGCTACTATTCTCAAGAACCAGCAGATCCATCTTGCTGCAATACTGCCCTTAAGACCTTCACAGGGAGCAGCGACCAGGATGTCTGACTCCACGTCTTCTAACACTGAGGTGAGTGTTGCCCCTTCACAACCACCAAGAACAGAGGAGGCAACACACACATCAGAAGAAGAAGACATGGAACAGATCACATTCACAAGGAAAATGACCCGGAAGCACTAGTCCCTGCCACATGGCCCACATTTACCAAGGTCCTGCGCATTGTAACTTGCCAGTCTTGCAACAACTTTACTCGAGCACTGTTCTGCAAACCACTGAATATCTTGTCACCCAGCCCAGTGATTGTCTCTCTCCTACTCATTGCCAAATCCTGTCCCTCTGCACTGTCTGAAACATCAACCCCAGCATGTCAAAAGCAATTCCGTAACCCCTTGTGTTGGATCCCAATTTAAAATGTCACTATAATGGACTCACAATCATGGACAATGTACAGATAGCACTACAGCACTTTTCAATAAATAGCACTTACACAACAAATCTGTCTCTGGGTAATGTGACATATCAACTGTGAAGTAGATAACTGAAATGTGCCTACTGTCAAATTACGTAGCTTGTCAATACAACTGTCCTGAAAATATGTAGTCAGAGAATTCTGCACAGTGCCCATGATTGCATCATACTCTGCCCTTCCTGAGGGAGAAATCGGATGAAGTGAGAAACCTAATACCACCATGCTGTGTTGGACAGAAGAATGCTTCCTCAGGGGATAACTAAGTCATCAAATAGTGGTCGCAAAATGTTGTAAACATGCAAAAATAACACAATAAACATGCCACACTAATCTAAGTATACACTACAAAAACTGCACAAATGAAGGTGTCTGAGTTAACATACAAATAGGTAATCATGCCGAACTGTGTCACAAATGATGTATGAGGGTCATGAAGACAAGAAAACAAGATTGCCAATGAGAACTCATCTTATAAGGGTTTGCATGATCATCACACTGCAGTCAGACCTAAAACTGTTTCCCCAATATCAAGTCTGGAAGCACTGTTAGTGACTTTGAAAACACACTTATCAGCAGAAACACATTGTCATCCATATTAACTGTGATTGGTGGTTGCAACAAAGGGTCGACACTTTGCAAGGTAGCTCTGGGCTAGCTGCCAATCGTACAGCTCAGTTGGGATTTGTTTGTAGCATAGGACACAGATGTTATAGTACCAAATTGATGTACACTGAATCCAAACCCACGATCAAGTACCATTGAACACATACTATTAAGGGGTAACCAAATATTTATTAAATGCTAACCACAGATGAGGAAACTGAGGGAAAAATCTTACCTACCCTAATCTACCCTGACTACTCATTACCCACAACTGTCCCTAACTAACCTAAGCTACACTTACTTATCACATGTAACGAAACATTCTAAACATCTACCCCCCTTATGAGACGGGACACATGGAGGACAACACATACTAACCTAAACACATACTATACTATCCTAAACAAATATATCTTTTTTGGGTATTTTTTTTTTTACATTTTTTTTTTTATTATTATTTTTTTTTAACACTCAAGAACCCCAACATAGCCCCCCACCCACCCACCCACACACTTAATTAGTAAAAATATAAAGAATGAGGACCCCCAACCCCCCACACACCAACACTAACTAGTCTAACAGCCTATACTAACCTAACACTAAGCCCCTTAAGCCCACTAACTATAAGAACAAGGAAAGAGGAGGGAGGGGAGGGAATCATGTCCATCAAAAAAAGTGTCTAGAGGTTGGCCCTCCGGAGGGTCCTCTTAATGTCCTTGACCCGCCGGTTAATGTGCCACACGTTCCGGCTCAGGTGGCTAAACTTGCGCAGCACTTTGTTCATCTTATGTTCCATTCTGTTGAAGGCTGCAGGGTCAACAGATGGAGCAGTGGCAGTCTGGGTACCGGTGGAGGAGGTCTTGGGTGTGGTGCCAGGCTTAGTGGGCTGTCCTGCACTGGTGGCAATGCTGGGGCCAGGAAGTCCAGCAGATGTTGGACCAACAGTGGCAGCTGTGGGTGGGGCCACCTGGCTCTGATTGGTGGTTGTGCTGGTGGTGGCTGTGGTGGGCAAAGTGGGCCCACCCTGTGGGAAGGCTCGCCATGCCCCGCAGGCCCATTCATGGTGATATCGCCGGGCCATTCTCCGGAACCCCGACTCCACCAGCAGGATGTGCTGATACCGCATGGCCCGGCGCTGAAATTCACGGACCTGGTCTGGAATCATGTTAGCAGCTGTGCAGACAAATGCAGATATTCTACATTAGTAACTGCATTGTGTGAAATGGCACAGCAAGTTAATCAGACATTACATCTACTGTACTTGTAACAGCTCATATCACAATAAAGAGCATTGAATGTCCCTGAGGAAGTATATGGCAGGCCAGACTACAAAGGTCACATCACACAAAGCACGTCCATAACCTACAAGATGGGTAATAACTGTCTTTGACTTGCAATCTGAGTTCTGACAGTTATCATCTAAGAATCATGCTGCATATCCTCCGCCAAGAGCTGGGCTACAAATGTCAGTGTACGGAAAGCAAAACTAAAGCCACATGGTCTGTAAGTTGTAACTGGACTTGCCAGTATAGTACCAAGTGCCAAACCTGAGTGCGTATACTAGTATGCAACCAAACCGTCACTTATTCACATGTATGTGTAACATACTTGTAGCATCAGTACTAGGTACCCCATTCACAAACCCATGGTCATGTTTGAGGGGGGACAGTGGATACACAACTATAATTTGCCAACAACATGTACACCGAGGAGTGTATAGGAAACTCCACACATGTTTGTCTCTACAGACACACCACAGGTAAGGTCTATCTACAATTAGGAGTCAGCAAAACCTAGAGCACTCATAGGGCCACACATGTCAGGAAATGCAGAACTTGGTACACAACATATACTTCCAGTGAGGCCTGACTTACATCAGACACAGAGTTGCTAGAACACCCATGATCATGAATTGCATGCACACCTAGGCCATTGCACTCAGGTTCCACAGACTTGTTGCACTACATTTGGAAGTACATGCTGATAGGAGGTTCTACCTACTGTTTCAAAATAACGTAGGTAAGTAGGGAAGCAGATGTCTATTGGAAAGCTATTAGCTCTACCAATCGTAGAGAATTTGGGTCTGACAGGCTGACTAAATTGGGGCTGACTTCCATTGCGACTCTTGGTGATACAAGTGTCATACACATGACTATCCCCTGTACTCACAGTGGGGCCTACAGGGATGTCCTACAATCCCTACATGATACCATTGGATACGCATTGGCAAACTCAAAACATGTGAGAACTGCATTCCCACTCATGGAACAAGAGAAAAGCTTGCCCAACGCATCAAACCTTGCTATGCGTCCAACTCACACGAGTCCATAACCAGCAAACACAACACATAACAGACATATCAACACTTACTGGAGTGGTCGGGGTCCTCAAATGTCGCCACCTCTCCCACAGTGTAGGGTGCCACCTGTAAGGTATGGAAGGAAGAAATGTGCTCAAAATCTGTGCACAGTGCAACAATTTCATGAACATTTACAATGTGTAGGCTTAATAATGAAATGGCAGCCATTCAGACATGATGGTACTGGATCTGATATTTCACGGCCAACTTGTACATAGCATGGGTCTCCTGTGACAGTTACACACATATCTGCACACATACATTGGCCCTAACTATCATGTGGTTGCAAACATGCCCCATAATTGGTGAGCACTAAATAATATGGAGTGTAATCGTCTCATCATGTGCATCCAAGAGAGACATCCAAAGCCTGGTTAGTTGAGGACTGCATTACCAGTCAAACATGCCTTGTGGCCATGACACATTTATTGCACATAGGCCCAATGTACAGAAGGAGGGGCAGGGACTTTTGTAAGCCATCCTGTTGTTACAGTATAGTCAATTGATGTGGCCCAGCTATGGTGATTTGCACCAACCATGGAGATGTGAGGCCATGTGCATACACTTGGACTGCCATCCATATTTGGATTGTGGCTCAACTAATTCCAACAAACATCTTAAGATGTTAGCTGAGGGCACCTTACACCTTTTCACGATGTTTTCAAATCAAGAACTGACATGTATCCAAAAAGATCAAGGAACACAATAATCCCACACATTCATAGTACTTCTGTAAACACTTTCCTTCCACACTCACCAGACTCACATGAGACATATGTCTGAGCCACTTTGTTATTATCAATTGACGTGAAGGCAGCACTCATTTTCAGCATCATGTAGTGATTCTAAAGTCAGTCTAGCAATTGCGTCAACATAGTTGGCCTAAATGTTGGTACATCTGTACTTCTCTGTCAATAGTACCCTATATAGATATGATTGGCTCATATTTTGTTAGCTGTTCTGACAAAAAGGCCGCACCAATTTCCTTCATGGAAAAGTAACCTGTAAGTTTGCTGAGCACGTGCTACCTGACAGCTAGCAATTGTGATCCTTGCCATAGGGCATCAATGATCCCCTTATATTTCCCCAGCATTACACACAGTCATCAAGTTAGCTGGCAGACATTGCACTAATCCCCTGATGTCACTACAGAGCATTTAATCGTGCACATTAACATAATTCGTACTCACCAACAGTGCCACCAATCATGATTCCCAGGTGGTCCAAGAGATCCTGCTCCCTGGTGATGAGGTCAGCCCACCGGTGCTTCAGCTGGTGGTCACTCCTCTGGCTGGCATACACACGCTGCAGGTGATGCAGCACCTTTCCCCAACGGATTTTGCGCGCCTCTGTCGGATACCCCTGTATCACCCTGTCCCCTGCCTGGATCATGAGCGTCAAGAAATGCATCACCAGCCAGATGAAGCCCCCCAACTCCTCTTCTCCCATCCTGCCAAGACGTGGCCTACCAGACATACTTATAAGTGATGATATGGAATAGGGGTAAAAAAAATAGAAAGGGGAGAAGGGGGAAAGTAGGGGTACAAAGACAGAAAAAAAGTAAACCTAAACACTAAAAGAGCCCAACTATCCCCAAACTAACACTACCCACAACAGACTCCCACAAACAAGAAAAACACAAGATAAATGGACAAATGTAGACAATACACAGTACTACAGTATACACAAACAATATTTATTTCACAAATGGACTTTACAGATAGCACACAGGACAAAAACAGCACAAAATCTCAGGACAACACTCTACACAGCCACACAGTCTAGAAGGATCATAGACTGCAAAGTGAAAGTGAAAGTACACCCACTGTACATGATCTGTAAACGGGATATCCTATTACATCACTTCCTGTATGAAAAGTCCCGCCTTTTTCGCGTTATGCGTCATTTTTTGTTTACCAAAACTGTATTGCGTCATTTTTTTGGAGGCACAGACGTGAATATTAACCCGCATCCACATAATGATACATGGACTGTACAAATATCTGGATGCGGGCTAAATTTCACTCCTGTGCGTCGAAAAAAATAACGCAAATACAGTTTTGGTTGTCAAAAAATGACACACAACGCTAGGGACGTCAAAATTACAGTGCATTAACTGGTTTTGGGCATTTTTACTTGTTTTTTGGTTATTTTACATTTGGAACACATCAGAGATTGGCTAATTGAAGACAGTATGGTGTTGATGGTGTATGTTCACATGTGTGACATCATACTGCAGCGGAACATGATCCACTACACCCTTCACAGTATTTTTACAGTTGGCTGACGCAATAGATGGTCATAAGTGTGGCCTACATATATGTGTTGCACAAATTGTGCATGTTTGGCATAAGGAGAGGATAGCAATGTGACGCACATATGTACAATACCTAAATGCCTTTGGCTCAAAATGTGTGCTTTGACAACTAATGTGTTGGTTGACCAAGTGTGTGTGTGTATCACATGAAGCATAATTGTACATATGGTTGTACGAATGTGACGTCCATGTGTCCAATCCTTAGATGCAAGTCAAATTGAAAATGAGCGAGGGCATGTGTTAGTCATACATGTAACAACACCCGTAAAGTGTACTTCCAAGTTTTAGGGTCACGTAGACACCACATGTGACTAGCATGCACCAGATGGATGGCAGACGCTTGTTCATGTCAATGGTCCACATTTTCTACATCCTATGTCTTAGAGTATTGGTAAGAGCTTCCTAGGCACTACTTGGAGAATCCCACAGTGAGTCATACACAGGCATTGAGGAAGTGGGTACCATGTTGTTTGCACAGACAGACAAGGGTGAATCTCATATGTATGATGACACCACAGTTGAGGCCATAGAAGTGAGCCCCAACTATCAAGTGGCTGTGGTGGACCTGCATACAAGACAGCACGTGTCCACTTATTTCCAGTGATCAATTGCACATAGGTGTCTTGTTCATGTGTATGGTCCAATGATGGGGTGGGGTGTAATTTGTCACAGTTCGGTCCAGGACTCATCATGAGTCAGTGGCAGCTATTCCTGTATCTACTGAGTATCCTTGGTTGATCAATGTGAGTAAAGTGGATGTGGACATGTGAACCAACATGTGGATGGTCCCACCCTGTCACTAAAGACGTGTAATGAGACAGTCAACAGGGCAACCTTGGTGTGCTGAGTGAGATAATGTCTCAGGTGTCATGTTCCGGCAGGTGTCATTACAACATTTGTACACAGGTTGGCCTCTGCACTTCCCACTGCATCTGGGAACATCATAGCCTCTGTGCTGATTATTCTTGCAGCTATTCACCACACACGGCCCATCACTATGTTGTGCGCACTGTGATGCTGTGTGTGAACTGTCAGGGTCCTGACATTTGTGTATTATTCATGGACATTATCAGAGGTTGCTGGTTGTGCTGAAAGCCCCGTACCCAATCCCTGCCTACGGCCCTGGGACACTGTCACACTTTGTCATTCATGCATAAATGCAACCCAGACAAGGGATAGGCCATGAATTTTGCTTTTCCAAGAGGATGTAACTCAAATGGTACAGTTAAAAGGCAGATGATGCTATACAATGTATTTGGGTATGCATGGAAGAAGCCCATGCCCAATGCCCCCTGATGAATGAGAGGTTTGCTAACGCAAGTGTGGTACATATGTAGACACAGGGATACTTTAGTGTGACGCACAGACAGTTGCCAGTCAGGCTGACAGAATGCAAGGTGATTCAGGATCCAGTTACTTGACAAGTTACGTAATCAGTGATCTGACTGAGACTGTTTGGAGGACAAACTAGACAGTTGACATGTCAAACTGTGTACGTCCTGTGTTTTTGAAGGTGACAAATGAACCCAAGGGCTGTGTTACACGGCTTAATTAGTATCAATGCTTGACGGTGTATTTGACATAATGGCAACTCCTATGCTGTTCCAGGCATCATCAGGGGCAGTGCTTTTTTAAATGGGTGGTGTGCATGGAGGTGATCCCAGGTGTGGGCTGCATCTGTTTCTCACCAGTCCTGTAGGTGAGACTTGCATTCTAAGGGCCAACAGACATTTTCACAAGGGGAAGCAATCTACATGTGCTATCAGGGCTTTTAAACTAGAAGACAGTGTATAAATTGACCTGATGTCCTTGCAGTCAGATGTTCTATGACAATGGCATACCATAGGAAAGGGTGTAGCACACTGGTTTGCTAATGTTGGTCTGTGTGTGTAGAGGAGGTAATATCAGGGTACACATCTTAGTATTCCAGGGACCTCTTCTGACAAGTGGGTTGTGACCAGGTGCATGGGTGTGTCATGAGTTAGGAAATGGGCTGACATGTACATGGAATGTCATGTGCGCAATGCATGTCATATGTGTGGCAGTTGTGCTGTCTATGTTCTGCTTCTAGGGAACTCTAGTCACTGATAGTCCTTGCAAATATTGGATGCAGTTGGACTTACTGCTGTCAAGGGTCCGGTCAGGCATTCCTGTTACTGATGCCAAAGCACATTGACTGCCTCATGTATGAGGTTTGTTTTCCCCTTATTGAGTGATGGTGTCTTAGTTGTGTGCCATATGCTGCGTTGGACCTTGCTTTCAACATGTATGTGTGAAATAGTTGTGGTCCTCTGCTATTGGCCTTCAAAGGAGATATGTACATGATATATATCATTAAGAGTGTGTGTGTATGTGACCATTGTATGTTAGACATCACATTAGCTCTGGGATGTTCTGTGTCCTACTCAGTATCTCAGCAATGCTCCATGAGGCAACACTCTTATTCTGATAAGGTGAGATGAAGGTGTGCAAAAAGGAATAGCCAGACCATGGTATGGTGATTAAAATAGGTGTTTATTTAAATTTGTTAACTAAAGTGGTGAAGGTGATCATATTCAGAAGAAATTGTTTACCATCTGTTGCCGCCTGCGTATACCAGCGGCTGTGTTCTGTAGTTCCCCCTCCTGTTGCAAGCCAGCATCCTCCTCTTCCTCCTCTTCAGGCATGTGTGGCTCTGGTTCCAGGAGGGGACTGTTTCTTTTGATACAAATGTTGTGCAATATTGCACATGTGAGGATGATCCTACAGACCATCTCGGGGGAATATAGGACGCTACCACCAGTGATGTCGAGGCAGCGGAACCTTGACTTGAGGATGCCGAAGGTCCGCTCGACAATGCTGCGTGTCCTCCTATGGGCGTCGTTGTATGCACGCTCTGCAGCAGTACTTGGGTTGCCAAATGGTGTCATAATCCATGGCTGGATGCCATACCCCTGATCAGCTGCAAGAGAAAATGAATGGGATCATGTTGATGTAGCTGGCACTATTTAAAAGACCTTTCATGGCAGTAGTTGTCTTGTGTTGTCTGTGATTCTTTTGTGTACTAATGTGGCATCCTATGCTTGTAGGCTGTACCATCTGCATTGTGTTGTTTCCTTGGCTGAACAAGTGTTTGTCTGCTAACCGTTTGTCAGCAGTATGTTTTGGGATTTGCAGTACAGTGTGCCCTCCCTAGCATTGTGACTTGTGATACAGGTGTCCGTGTGTCTTCACTGGGGGTGAGATGATAGTTCCATGCACAGTTAAAACTGAAAGTGTTGTTAAAACGTTCATATCAAAGTACCCTGGACATCCCATATCTTGAAACTTATGTAATGGATTAATGTAAATGTCATTGGGACACTTACAATTTGCAAGGTGACATTTAGGCAACCACACTCATTGACGTCTTAACAATAGGCTGTAGAGTAATTTCCGATGTGTGACAGGTTCAATGGTGACTTAAGAAACATGGCTAGCAATGTCACGACCTCAGTGTGTTCCTGTTCACATGTTGCTGTTGTGGTGTATGTGTTGTGTGTCCTAGAGGGTTGCTGTGCAGTGTGTATATAAGTAGGTTTTTGTACTTACCAACAAGTAGTCCATTGCCCTACCGTCCATCCTGGAAGTGTTCATTGATGGTGCAGTGACGGAAGATGTATGAGTCATGTACACTCCCAGGATATTTAGCCACGATGTTGGTGATCAATCCCTGGTGATCGACTATGGCCTGCACGTTGATGGAATGTGTGTGCTTCCTGTTGCGGTAGAGGTGTTCAGTTGCAGCAGGTGGCACAAGGCGTACATGTGTGCAGTCGATTGCACCAAGGACGTGTGGGAAGCCACTGATGAGGTAGAACCCCTGTTTTGTTTCCTGCTGCTTCTGCAGTGTGTTAGGGAAGCAGATGTGGCGGGGTGTCAGTCGAATGATGGCATCCAGTACTTTGGGCAAAAAGGCGGAGAATGATGGTTGTGATATTCCGCCAACCAGGGCACCAGTTGTTTGGAAAGAGCCACTTGCCAGCATATGAAGAACGGCAAGCAGCTTTGTTTCTGTTGGGATGTTGTGGGGTGTCACCAAAGTGGGGGCCAACTGCTGTTCAATGTTGTGCAGCAGCTGCTGAATGGCCTGCCAGTTCAACTGGTACCTCTGTATGATGTTGTGTTCCCTAAGGCCCTAAAGAGTGGTTCTTGGGCGGAATATCCTCTCCTGCCTTCTGCGCTGCCTTTGGGGTCCCTGCTGGTGTTGTTGTAGCTG
Source organism: Pleurodeles waltl (assembly GCF_031143425.1). NCBI lineage: Eukaryota > Metazoa > Chordata > Amphibia > Caudata > Salamandridae > Pleurodeles > Pleurodeles waltl. The sequence goes on along the minus strand of NC_090449.1, from coordinate 651,416,855 downwards.
CTGTTGTTGCTGCTGGGCTCTGCGTCTGCGTGCACGCTGGATTAGTATCACCGCCATGGCTCCCTGTTGCTGCTCTGCTGGTCTGCTGTTTGTTCTGTGTGTTCTGATTAAATACAGGTGTGTTTGCCCCATTTTAACGCCTGCCCTGACCCAGGCGTTAATTTTTTACGCAAATCGGGCTGTACGTCATTTTCTGGCTCCGCCTCCCGGCCGTGCGTAATTTTTGCCCGAGAGCATAAATATGACGCCCGGCCGTTTAAGCAATTTTTTGGACGGGAACGACGACCTTGCATATAATTAACGCAAGCCGGGTTGCCGCATCCAAAAAATGACGCACACAGCGGAATTTTGTCGTCCTCGGGCTCGGGCGTCAAAGTTTAAAAACGGGGCAACGTTTGCGCTGATTGTGCGTCAACATTTTTGACGCACAATCGGCGCAGACGGAGTATAAATATGCCCCTAAATACATAAACTTTGGATAGAGGGGAACTAGGATAAGGCCAGTCTGACAGTGAAACACTGGAGAGGATTAAATCTTTGACTATTTAGGGGTCAAATTAACTAGTGACCTAAAATAGTAGCCCCAGTTAACAAAGTATTCCCTAACAATCAAGCATAGATCCAAAGCTATTTTAAGGGTCCATAAGATCACCAGCTCCCGATCTGTTTCTCCAGCTGTGGCAGTCTACCAAGCCATGGCTCAAGGAGCTGCACTATTTGGTCCAGAAATATGGGGCCACAGAATTATGGGCTGCCTAACTGCTGTAAAAAACAAATGTGTATGGAAACTCTTAAAGCTACCTACAAATGACTCCATTGACCCCTCTTTAATGTGATCTTGACCTACTCAGAATTGGGATTTTGGAGGCTCTAAATCCCCTGGCCTACTGGATTTGCCTGTGGTCTACCAATGAACTGAGCCATTATAAGACTCCCTAAGGGATTTGACTATCTCAGCTAATGCCAACTGCATCCCTGGGTGAAGTCAGTGTGTGACTGGTTTATTAGCCTGAATTTGTGGAGATTTTGGGATGAGCCAGAATCTTTATGCAAAGCTAATATTCATGTACTTAAAAACTGTTATTGGGATTACATAAATGAGCAACATGTTTTGACAGATGATTTTGGATCGACACACTCTCACTACAATCCCTTACCAGCAGATGGCATATGGGAACAAGCTTGAGCTTATGCCCTGCATGTGGCTTAGCATACGAAACCGAAGCCCATGTGCTATTCTCCTGTTTAGAGTATAGTGATCTGCGTAGGAGATGGATTCATCCAATCTGCTTGCGTCTTGGGATGACACATCATTTAGAAGCCTTAAGAATTTAAAAATATGATGTAACAGAAGTAATTGTTTTTTCAGTCAACAGGTTTTTTCTAACAGTTTGGCATAGGCATTGTTCTTTTTACTTCATTGGGAACTTATTTTCTGCCTTTGGAACTTTGTACTTGTGACCATCATGAATCATTCTGGAGATGCAACAGCTGGAGCTGTATTTGAAATAAATAAACTGAAGGAGTACTCAGTTGCTCAATTGAAACAGTTCCTTAAAGATCTTGACTGACTCACTTAGAGCTCCACCAGGGAGGGGGAGCTGCAAAAGGCACAGAGGGCCTGGGTGACAGTCAAGGAGGCTGGAAGGCACACTGTGGAGGAGAATGTGGGTGGGGAAGTGCAGAGGATACACAGTGGTGTAGTGGAGGTACCTGTTACGCATGGGGGGCGGGCCCCCTGGAGGGGTTGCAGGGGTAGCAGGGTGCCACCCAAGAGTTTGAGTCCTGAAGAGTTACAGGACAGACAGGCAGAGAGGGCTCGCCGGTTGAAGTTCAAGGAGTTGAGGATGCAATGGGAGAAGGAGTTGGAAGAAAGGAGGAGGGACTTAGAGATCAAAAAGAGGATTTGGGCTTATGAGCTCAAAATGAAGGAGCTGGAAGTCATGAGGGCTGAGTCCAACTGGAATGGTGGCAGCAACAATTTTATATCCAGTGCTGCTGAAGAAGTGCACATACCCAGAGATGTGGTGCCCTACTTGAAGGAGGGACTTAACACACACCAGGAGGTTCAGGGGTATGAGGTGGTTCCAGTGATGCGCAGGGTCCCTGAGGTGGACTGGGGAACTGGCATGGGGAGTCATATTCCTACTGGTGGGAGGGACACTCTACTGACTCGAGATGAGAGTGACAGGAAGAGGGGTTCCCCCCAGGTAGAAGTCCTGGTTATGGAGTGTGAAGACATCCCAGTAGAGTGTGCGTTGAGTGTCAGGGACAGTCAAGTACTGTCTCACCATTCTCAGGAGGGTGATGTGGGGTGCTTTTTTGAAGCAGAGTCACTGGATGGTTGGGTGAAGGGTACTTTGGTTAATTCATGTGAGGGGCTGAGTGATGCAATTGCTGGAGAGCATATGTCTAGTCCTTATTTTCCAGAGCTACGCCAACACCAGGTGGAGTGTCAGTTCTCTGACCCCAGGGAACGTACACTGGAGGCAGACTTCTGGGTGAGTATCAGAGAGTCTGAAGAGGCATTTGGGGGTGCTCCTGAGGGGAGTGGTCTAGGTATTTTCCAGCCAGGTGAGGTAGGGAAGGATTGCAGTATCCCAGTAGGTCCCAGCGTAGTGGGATGGGTGAGGGACCGCATGTCCAGTCTCAGAGGAGAGGGAATGGGGATGGATTGAGACCCAAGGTGCCTGAGATCCGGTCCCAGGTCCTGGAGGGTTCCATGAGGGAACACCAGGAGGGGAGCCCAGCCTGTACCATAGGGCCATCTGTTGAGGGAGACCCCACAGTGTCAGGAGAACTTGGGGGGGGGCGGCTGTCACCAGCGTCACACCAGTTCATGTGTCTGGCACTACCACTCCTAGTGAAGGGGTGCAGAAGTCCAGACAGAGGGTTGAGAGGGGGTTGCGGACCCCAGTGGAGAACCTGGAGGGTCAGGGCTCAGCTCTGAGAGCAGAGCCCCCCAGGAATGACCTTGGTGAGACCATTTCTGGGTTGGGCGGAATCCAGACTCTGTCAGTGGGCAGAGGTCAGGAGACCTGCACCAGCCAGACTCTTGTGTGGCCCTTGGGGACGGTGTGTTCCTTGAGGGGGTAAGTGTGCCCCCCTGGAAGTCCTGGTGTGCCAGGCAATGGTGCAACCGCAGGGTGGTGACTCTGGGTTGAATGATCAGGTTCAGGAGGTAAACTCTGACCTGATGGGGCGTAGGTGTGCTCCCAAGGAAGTCCTGGTGTGCCAGGCAGTGGTTCAACCGCAGGGTGGTGACTCTAGGTTGGATGACCAGGTTCAGAGGGTAAACTCTGACCTGGTGGGGGGTAGGTGTGCCCCCCAGGAATCCTGGGTTACCAGGTGGTGGTCCAGTCTGTGGGTACAGACCCTGAATTGGAGGATCAGGTGAAGGGGGTAAACCCTGACCTGAAGGGGGGGGGGCGGTTTGCCCAATCACCCCCCCCCGGTGTGATTTCAAGGGGTACTCTCCCTGAGGGGGGTGCAGAACCCTGAGAGTAGGGGCAGGGGAGCGAGAGACCCACCCCTGACCCCAGTGCAATCTAAGGGTACAAACCCTGGTTTGGAAGGCCAGGTTCAGGGTGTCCCCCCTGACCTGGAGGAAGGGGCTACTGCTAACAGTGCCCCTACCATGTTGTCTTCTGGGGGGGCCACTCCTAGTTGGGGGGTGCAGGACCCCAGAAGGGAGGGCAGGGAGAGGGAAGCCTCACCCCTGGCCCTGGTCCAACCTGAAGGTACAGACCCCAGGTTGGAGAATCAGTTGCAGGTTAACATCCCTGCACTGATGAAAGAATTGTTCAGGACTTCTTCTACAAGCACCCTGACAATTTTGGACTCTGGGGGTGTCGCTCATGCAGGGAGGGTACAGAGCCCCAGAGGGGAGGTCCAGGGTCAGGTTGTCATCCCTGACCTGGTGGAAGAGAGAGTGGTCAAAGGGTGCCAGGCACCTAGGGCTACACCCACCCCCCCACTCTCTACAGTCCCAGTGGTTGGAGAGGCCTGAGGTTGGGCTCTCATTCCTGACAGTTGTCAGGGGTCACTGTGGCTTGCTGTCCTGGTGGACAGAGTTGCCCCGGGGGAAGGGAATGAGAATCACACCCCGGGGGCTCTGGTGGTACTATCTGCCCCAAGGGATATATCTGTGAGCAAAGTAAAGTTAGGTGCTGCACAGATGGTATCTGCAGATGTGGAGAAGGGTTCCCCATGGGTTAGCTTAGTGGGCCCTGAGAGTATGAACAGAGGGATCCAACTGGAGTCAGGAATGGTAGAAATGGAACATGCCCCTGCTGTTGTGGGCCTGGGTCCTTGTTCTCTCGCCCCAATCAGGGAAGTATATCAAGGTATTGATTGTTCTCCCCTGGCTTTAGGCTGGTAGGGGGTCGTGTTTGACTTTTTTGCTTATGCAAGGTCACCCCCCATCTTTTTGCCTCCTGCCTCCTATTTTTTCAAACCTGTTGCTGTTGGTTTTTGAACTCTGAGCACTTTACGACTGCTAACCAGTGCTAAAGTGCATATGCTCTCTGTGTAAATTGTATTGTTGATCGGTTTATCCATGATTGGCATATTTGATTTACTAGTAAGTCCCTAGTAAAGTGCACTGGAGGTGCCATGGCCTGTAAATCAAACGCTACTAGTGGGCCTGCAGCACTGGTTGTGCCACCCACATAAGTAGCTCTGTAATCATGTCTCAGACCTGCCACTGCAGTGTCTGTGTGTGCAGTTTTAACTGTAAATTCGACTTGGCAAGTGTACACACTTGCTAGGCCTAAACCTTCCCTTTCCTTACATGTAAGGCACCCCTAAGGTAGGCCCTAGGTAGCAGGGTTCAGTGTATGGTAAAGGTGGGACATATAGTAATGTGTTTTATATGTTTTCACTGTTGCAAGGCCTGTCCCTCTCATAGGTTAACATGGGGCTACCTTTAAATCTGATTAAAGTGTAGATTCCCTTTGGGAGTGGATGGACATGCGGAGTTTGGGGTCTCTGAGCTCTCAATTTAAAAATACATACTTTAGTAAAGTTGATTTTAAGATTGTGTGTTTGAAAATGCCACTTTTAGAAAGTGCGCATTTTCCTGCTTATGCCATTTCTGTTTGTGGATTCCCTGTCTGGGTCAGTTTGACAGTTGGGCTGGTTGCACTTCACACAAGACAGTGGCACAAAAGGAGCTGGGGTATATACTGCATTTCCTGATGAGCCATCTGTGCTAGTAGGGAGGGGAGGAGTAGTCACTCACACCTAAAAGGGCTGTGCCTGCCCTCACACAATGCAGTCCACAACCCCCTGGTGAGTGTCTGGGGCCTGGCCTGGGCAAGGCAGGATTTCACAATCAAAAGAGACTTAACTTTGCAGTAGGCCTACTTCAAAGGAGAAATTGTGTATAAGAAGGGCACCCAAAACCACAGACTTTAGAAACCCTTCTGGAAACAAGAGGAACCGCTGTCTGGAGATGAGCTGAAGAGCTGAGGAAGAAGAGCTGCCCTGCCTGTGACTGTGCTTTGTGGAGCTATCCTGCAGTTGCTGTTTCTGCCAGAGTAAGAGGGCAAAGACTGGACTTTGTGTCCCTTCCATCTTGAGAAGAAATCTCCAAGGGCTTGATTTAGAGCTTGCCTCCTGTTGTTTGAAGTCTCAGGGACAGCAAAGACTTCTCACTGCCAGCACATGGAGTGTCTGGAGAGACTCCTACTCTGCCCTGTGGTGTCCATCCAGTTCCTGGGACCCTGAAACGAGAAGCTGTCAGCCTAAGGACAAGGAAATCCATGCACAGAGCGCCGTGCGGGAAAAGATCGATGCAACTCTGATCTGCGGCTGAAGAAACGACGCGCCGCCGGCCCCGCAGCTGAGAAACGACACTCACAGGAAACGCGACCGAAGAATCGGCGCACATAGCAGGAGAAATGATGCACAGCATCGCTGACGGAGGCTGGAAGATCACAACCTGCTCTGCGGGGTTTGCGGGTCATCGTGCGGCTGGATTTCTGACTCAAGTACCGCTGTGCGTGGAAAAACAACGCAAGGCCTGTCTGGACCCGAGAGTGCTGACAGGATCGATGCATCGCTCTCCTGCGGAGAGAAGAAACGACGCGCCCGACCCGGCAAAAGGAGAAACGACACACGGTCCTGCTCGTGAGTGGAATCAACGCATCGCAAGCCCCTCTTGACACGCACTCGCCCGTGCAGTGTTATTTTTGACGCGCCCAAGGTCTTTTTCATGCTCACAGCGTAAGTGTGTGTTTAAAACTACTTAAAGACTCTTTTTGCATTTTTGTTGATAACTTGACTTGTGTATTGTGGATTTTTGTCGTTTTGGTCTTGTTTTGTTTAGATAAATATTTCCTATTCTTCTAAACTGGTGTTGTGTCATTTTGTATTGTGTTCATTAAGTTACTGTGTGTGTTGGTACAAATACTTTACATCTAGCACTCTGAAGTTAAGCCTACTGCTCTGCCAAGCTACCAAAGGGGTAAGCAGGGGTTAGCTGAGGGTGATTCTCTTCTACCATGACTAGAGTGAGGGTTCTTGCTTGAACAGGGGGTAACCTGACTGTCAACCAAAGACCCCATTTCTAACAGGCGTCACATGTTTTTAACATAAATGTATTATTATTAATTGGAAAAGAATTCTGTACCTATCTGTTTTTAGATGACTTTGTTGCACAACTTGATGTACTTGTGGGTTCTCAGTAACCAGACAAAATGAGTTCCACCAGGGGTGAGGAATTATGGAGTATTTTAAAGTTCGAGAGAGTTAAGAGAGTGTACTAGTGAAACCACTAGCCTTTTAAGGGATAGTGACTTTTTACATATGGTTTTTAAGTTCATATTGTCGAAGTTTGTTTTAATAAGTTTGTATGATCTTCTTTTTATCTGTATTGAAATGTAATGCATGTTATTTGCACTTTGATGGTCATTGATGACCGAATAAAGTATTTATACTACTACTACAGTGGAATAGCATACAGTTGGGTGCGGTAGAGTGGACTTGCGTACAGTGGAGTAGTGCACAGTGGAATGTTGTACAGTGGAGTTGCGTAGAGTGAAGTGAGGTAGAGTTGAATGGCATACAGTGGAGTGGAGTACAGGGGAGCGGTGTACAGTGGAGTGGCATAAAGTGGGATAGCATAAATTAGAGTAGCGTACACTAAAATAGCAGTAATTGGAGTAGAGTAGAGTGGAGTGGTGCACAGTGGAGTGACATAGACTGAAGTGACATAAAACAGAGTAGCATAGACTGGAATAGCATACAGTCGAGTGGCTTGGACAGGAGTAGTGTACAGTGGAGTGGCATAGAGTAAAATGGCATACACTGGAGTGGAGTACAGTGTGAAGTGGCATACAGTGGAGTGGGGTAGAGTGGAATGGTGCAGAGTTGAGTAGGGTAGAGTATAGTGGGTTAGTGTGTAGTTGGAGACAGTGGAATAGAAGTCCAGTGGAGTGGCCAAGAGTGAAGTGGGGTACAGTGGAGTGCCATAGATTGGAGGGGTGTAGAGTGGAATAGCATACAGTAAAGTGTTGTACTGTGAAGTGGGGTAGAGGTGAATGGTGTAGAGTCGAGTAGGGTAGAGTATAGTGGCTTAGAGTGTATTTGGAGACAGAGTAATAAGAAGCATAGTGGAGTGGCCTAGAGTGAAGTGGGGTACAGTGGCGTGCCACAGAGTGGAGTAGCATAGAGTGGAGTGGTGAAGAGTGGAATAGCATACAGGGAGTGTTGTACAATGAAGTGGCGTAGAATGGAGTGGCGCATAATAGAATAGCATAAAGTGGAATGGCAAAGAGTGGAGTGCCGTGGAGTGGGGTTGAGTGTAATAGCATACAGTGGAGTAGAGTAGAGGGTAGAGGCATAAAAAGGAGTGACGTACAGTGGAGTGAGGTGGAGTGTAGTGGCATACAGGGAAATAGAGTAGAGTGTGGTGGCACAGAGTGGAGTGGCACAGAGTGGAATAGCATATACTAGATTGGCATACAGTGTAGTAGCTTGGACTGGAGTTACGTACAGTGGATTAGTATAGAGTAGAGTGGTGTAGAGTGGTGTGGCGAGTGGTGTTGACTGGTATGGCATAGAGTGGAGAGGCATACAGTGAAATAGCGTACAGTGAAGTGATGTAGAGTGGAGTAGCAAAGGGTAGAGTGGGGTAGAGTTGAATGTTGTAATGTGGAACAGCATACAGTGGAGCGGTGTAGAATGGAGTAGCGTAGAGTGGAGTGGGGTAGAGTGGAATGATGCAAAGTATAATAACGTATAGTGGATTAGAGTGGAGTGGCATTCAGTGAAGTGGAATAGACTGGAGTGACAGTGAGTGGAGCAGCATAGACTGAAATAGTGTACAGTGGAGTGTCTTAGACTGAAGTAGCTTACAGTGGAGTGGCATAGAGTGGAGTGGAATAGAGTCGAATTGCGTAGAGTTGAGTGGCATTTACAGTAGTTGCTTACAGTGGAATAGCGTATAGTGAAGTGGTGTAGAGTGGAGTGAGGTAAAGTGGAGTTGCATACAGTGGAATTATGTACAGTGGAGTGGCAAAGAGTTGAGTGGCGTAGAGAGGAGTGGGGTACAGTGGAGTTAGGTAGATTGTAATGCCATACAGTGGAATAGTGTAGAATGGAATGCTGTAGAGTCAAGTGGCATAGAGTGGGATAGGGTATAGTGGCGTGGCGTACAGTGTAGTGGTGCAGACTGGAGTAGCATAGAGTGCCAGTCACTATACATCACTCCACTCAATGCCACTTCACTTTACACCACTCCACTGTGCACTATTACATTCTATGCCACTCTATTCTATAACACTCTAGTGTACACCAATACACTGTACGCCATTCCACTTTATGCTACCCCACTGTTAACAACTCAAGTCTACGACACCATACTCTATTCTATTCCACTCTATGCCACTCCACTGTATGTAACTGCAATATACACCACTGCGCTGTACTCTTTTTGTCTGTACACCACTACACTTTAATTCACTCCACTGTACGCAACTCCCCTGCACACCACTCCACTCAACAACAATCCACTGTCTACTAATATACTATACATCACTCCCTTCTACGGAACTACACTTTACACCACTCTACGTAAATACACTCTACCGTACTACACTCTACGCTATTCCACTCTATGACACTCAACTCTACACCACTCTACGCTGTTCTACTATATGCCACTCCACTCTATGTCAGTGCACTGTATGTCACTAACACTCAACGTTAATCCACTCTACACCATTCTATTGCATGCTAATCCACTGTATGCCTCTCCACTCTATACTATTCCACTGTACAACACTCTTCTCTACAATACTTCACTCTATGCCACTCCCCAGTGCCCTATGACACTGTATGTCACTACACTCCACCCCATTACACTGTACCCCGCCCCACTCTACAACATGCTACGATATTCAACTTTACAACACTCCACTCTACAGCACTAAAATGTATGCCACTCAAATCTACGCCACTCGCATTTATGCTATCCGCTGTATGCCGCTACTCCACTGTATTCCACTCTACTTGACACTATTATAGTCTACACCACTCCACTCTATTCACCTCCGCTCTCCCACTCCAGTGTACGCTATTCCACTCTATGTCACTTCAGTATACGCCACTCCACTCTACACTACTCCACTCTACACTATTACAATGAATGTCAGTACATTGCACCTTACTCCACTCTATGCCAGTCCACTCTACAACACTGCAGTGTACACCACTCCACTCAATGCCACTCCACTGTACGCCACTAAATTCGAACACAATCAAGTGTGCACCACTGCTCTGTACACCACTCTATTCTACGGTATTCCACTGTATGATGTTCATCGGTACGACACTCCAATCTATGCCACTTGACTGTATGCTACTCCACTATATGTCAATACACTCTACACTAGTTCACTGTGTGCAACTCCACTGTATGTCACTCCAGTCTATACTATTCTACTCTGTGCAACTCCACTCTACGCCACTCTAATATACGCTATTCAACTGTATGCCACCCCACTGTATGCCACTCCACCTTATGCCACTCTACTCTACCCACTACACTACACTCTTCGCCACTCCACTCCACTCTATGCCTCTCCATTCTTCACTGCTCCACTCTATGGCACTCCAGTCTATGCCACTCCACTCTACCACAATGTACTATTACACTGTACACCACTTCATTTCAATCCCCTCCACTGTACCCAACTCAACTCTGAACACAAATTCATTCTACAGTCTACCCTGTTTCACTGTATCACAGTCCGTTCTAGGCCACTCTACTGTACACTATTACACTACATGTCACTACACTGTACGCCAGCAACAGTCAATGTCATTGCACTTTACACCACTCCACTGTACATAACTACACTGTACCCCGCTCCATTCTACAACACCCCACTCCACTGTATAGCACTCTACAACACTCCACTCTGCTGCTTCAGTCTATGCTATTTCACTGTATGCCACTACACTGCACCTCACCCCACTCCATGTCAAGATCCTGTGATCCTGCCATCAGGTGGCACTACACGAGGACCTTCTACAAGCCTGCTGCCATAATGAATATTAGTTTGGAACCTGTGCTGAACTTCAGTATTCAAAACCTCTCGGAAATCAGATCTGTTCCAGATTACGTTCCAGGTTGATTATCAATCACTAATGTATTATGGTACTTGTATGCCTTATCCGATCATGAGTGCTGGAGGGGAGACTTTAGGTGAATCTTATTATACTTGGAATTCTAGCTTACCACTTCTAGTATGACAATGTGCTCCCTTGCATAAATTCCTGTCATATTACGAAATAAGATCCAATCCATGTTCCACTCTGGAATTTCGCTCTGCCCGCTGGTTGCTTCCTACAACCTCTGTGTGCTACTTCAGAGAGCTGGAGGAGGGACTTTGACCGCTGTCACCTGCATTTTGTGCTAGCATGTTCACACCTGTTCTGAATTCGAATCATCCTGTGCAGCTATGAGCTGGGAGGAGGGATTTAAGCCTGGCTCTGCGTTCAAACCTCATGCTTCAACTGCTGTTGATGGATGCTCCTTCTTTTCTCTCTTCTTGCCTGCACTCATGAATCCTTCAAACATTGAAAGGAGTCTCTGATTCCTGCTACTGCTTTTTGCAGTGCCCTGTTTTCCTACTGCTGCTCTGAGCAGCATTGCATTTATTTGTTTTCCTTGTTTCTCAAGCCCACCTATCTTTCTAGCTTGATACCCTGATTTCTCTGTTTTTCCTGTTGGGCTTCTGACCTCTCATTTGCTGAGTAGGCAGCAGTTTCATTTATTTCCATGTACTGCATCTCTGTTCTGTCCTTGTCTGAATTCCTGTGTTTATCCCATGAACCAGCAAGGCATAAGGTGTTCTACTGCCTGTTTGGTACAGCCTCAAGTGCTTTGCTCTGAATCCTCGTTCTAGTTTCCCTGTACCAATGAGGCATTTTTGTGTTGCAGTGCCTGTTGGGTACAGCCTCGAGTTCCTTGCTCTGAATCCCAGCTCCCTGTACCAATAGGGGCATTACTTGTTCCAGTGCATGTTGGGTATAGCCTGTCTTTGATTCCTGTTTTCCTGTTTTTCATTTATGAAAGGCCCTGTTTATAACTCCTTGTCCTGTTTTTCTGCTTGTCCGATTGCTGTCTTGTCTGTCCTGTATTTTGGTTATTCTCCCACTCTGGTTTTCTGTTCCATTCCAAATGCAATCCACTGTCTGTTGCAGTCCCTATCAGTTCACAGTGTGACCTCAGGCTTGGTCTCCGTTTTGATCAGGGAAGGGAAGGACTTTTGTTTTTGCACCCAGGTCCTTTGGAGTCTTATCTGTCTCAATATTGTTGCCATTCTCTGTCCAACTTGCACTGAGTACAACAGTTTCTATACAGCGTGTCCCATGATGACTTTGCTGTATGACTCTTGTTAAGAGTAATCTTCTGGTGTCAGTCCAAAGGGCTTTCTCTAAGCTAACAAGAGACGGCTTGTTCACATACCAGTACACCACTTACTTTGGTCTTACTTTCTTCTTATCTATCTACTGTACTGTGTTGTTTAGTGGCCTCAGTTATGCCTTGAGTAGTCTGGAATTACTTTTCCTAATGCCACTCCACTCTACCCACTCCAGTGTATTTTATTCCACTATATACACCACTCCAGTGCACACAACTCCACACTACACCCCACACTACTCTACACTATTTTAATGTATGCCACTCCACTGTATGCCACTCTACTCCACACTATTCTACTGTGTGCCTCTCTAGTATATCACACTCCAGTATATGTCACTGCACAGTACACCACTCCACTGTAAGCTATTAAACTATATGATGCTCAACTGTACAACACTGCAGTCTATGCTACTCCACTATAAGCCAATACACTCTACTGTGCTCAACTCCAATGTATGACACTCCACTCTATGCTATTCCACTCTATGCTACTCCACTCTACACTACTCTACTCCACCTCACTCCACTCTATGCCACTTTACTTTATGCCACTTGACTCTCTGCCACTACACTCTATGCCACTGCACTCTAAGACAATCCACTATACACTATTACATTGTATATCACCCCATTCTATGCCAATCCCCTCTAAGTCACTCCACTCTACACCAATCCACACTACCCTACTATACTCTACCCTATGCCACTGTACAACACTCCATTCTATGCCACTCTACTATGCACTATTGCATTATATGCCACTCCATTCTATGTCACTACACTGCACACCAATAACACTCAATGTTATTCCACTCGACACCACTCCACTGTATGCTACTCCACAGCATGCCACTCCACTCTACACCACTCCATATTATGTCACTACACTTTATGCTATTTCACTGTACATTACTACACTCTAGAACACTCCTCTCTGCACCATCTCACAGTACACTGTAACACTGTATGCCACTAAAGCCTACCCCACAACACTCTACACAGCTCCACTTTACATCACTCCATTGTATGGTGTTCCACTCTACAACACTCCAGTGTATACCACTATACTATACTCATCTCCACTTTACACCACTGCAATCTACACTGTTCTACTGTATCACACTACACTGTGCCTCACTCCACTCTATGCCACTCTACTGTATCCTACTCTATTGTAGGCCACTTCACTGTATGCAATTCCACTTTATGCCATTTCACTCTACTTCACTCCAGTGTACATTATTCTACTGTATGCCACTCCAATATACGCGACTCCACTCTATGCCATTCCACTCTATGCTATTCCACTGTACACCACTAAACTGTACTTCACTGCACTCTACGCTAGTCAATTCACAAACACTCCACTCTATGCCACTACACTGTGTGATACTCCACTTTAGGCTATTCCACTGTATGCCAGTCCACTGTAACACTCCACTGTACACCATTACACTGTATGCCAATCCACTCTACACTATTCCACTGAACCCATCTCTACTGTACACAACTCCAATCTATGCTATTCTATTCTATACCGCTCCATTGTATGCCACTTCACTTTAACACACTACTCTAATATACAATATCCACTGTACAACACTCCACTGCATGCCATAAGCACCATACGCCCCACTAGCCACCCCATCCACTTTATGCTACTCCACTCCATGCCACTCTATTCTACACCACTCTGCCACTCCACTCTAAGCGCCACTCCAATCTAAACCACTGCACTCTACACTAGTCCCTTGTATGTTACTTCACACCATGCTATTTCACTGTCCACAAATCGACTCTTGCCACTACACTCTAGGCTATTCCACTATTCCACTCTACGTCACTCCACTCTATGCCACTCCAATCTATGCCACTCCACAATGCACGATACACTATTCCACTCTATGCCTCTCTAGGCCACAACACTCTGCAACACACTATTCCACTCTACAACTCTCCACACTACGCCACTCCACTCTATGCTATTGTACTGTAGTCCACTACACTGTACCTCACACCACTGTACGCCACTCCACTCTACATAACCGCACTCTACACTACTCCACTGTACCCTGTTACACTCTACCACACTACACTCTTCGCCACTCTACTGCAGACTATTCTACTGTACCACTCCATGCCATTCACCTCTGCAACATGCCACTTTATGTTATTCCACTCTGCCTACTCCACTATTCACTACTCTACTGTACCACACTGCACTGTACAACACTCCACTGTACACCACTCCACTGTACACCTCTCCACTGTACGCTATTCTAATAAATGCCAGTCCACTGTGCCACATTCCACTCTACTCCACTCCACTCCACTCCACAGCACTATACTGTATGACAATACACTTTACAACACTCTCCTTTACTGTACTATGCCACACTCCACTTAATAACACCCCACTCAATGACAGTAAATTCTATGATTTAAAAAATGTATATTAAAAAACAGAAACATTGAAATTCAATGAAAAAAATCAAAGATTAAACTTTTTCTATAGTTAGAAAAACTGTATTAGTTATTTCCTTTCAAACCAAACTTAAAATGCACAAACATCAGAAATGTTTCAGTTATAATTATAGCATAAATTCATAATTTACACCCCACCCTTATATTTATATATTTTAACTATCCTTTAGCAATAAACAAAACTTAAAGTACAAATTTTTTTTAATTTAAAAACTTATTATAGCTTTAAGATATAATCTAAGCAACACCTTCAAATTATTATAATGTGCATACCCCTATATATACCTGTATTTTACTTAGTATCCACACTATATTAACTATAATTTACAACAGTGCAGTGCACAGTGTTCTCACAAAAGGTACGATTTGCCATTCCATGTCTTATGTTAAATAATATTATTTTAGATGGTATAACTGATATGATATAAAGGCATAAGTAGTGCACGGAGGGGGCGTGGCCAAGCAAAATGGCCAAATAGAAGCTTCTCTCAGCACTCCATCCTGCCCTTATCCTAAATAATCCTTGGGGAATTGAGCCCCCAACTCTGTGGCATTGCCCTCCAGTGCCACGGGACTGCCCTGGGACCCCTTTGACCCAAGATCAGAGCTGAGTCCTGCAAGAGTCTGCGGAGTCCCCGGCTGCCAGCTGCCATATTCTCACAGACCTGGTGAGTGGGCCTGTGTCTGTGAGAGGTGGGCTTGCTGCCTGAACGGCAGGGAGGGGACCTGCAGAGAAGTAGTGCCCCCCCCCGGGCTATGAGAGGCCCATTGACCGCGCTCGCCGAGTTCCTCTGAAGTGCGGATCTTCTCAGAGAGGAGCGCAACACCTGAGAGGGGCCCGAGGCCTCTGGTGCGTCCTCGCTCGACCCTACCTGAGCTGCTGCTGGCAGAGGATGTGGCAAAATTATAGCCCGCTGCTACAGGCGATCACCAAGCAGCAGTGAGAGGTGGCAGGACCCAAGGCACTGCAATCCTGACCGGGAGATGTCCAGGCCCTATGGCCCCCTCCCCAAGACATAGGGGCTCTGAGGACAGTGGGCTGGACCTGCATCCCATCACAGAGCAGACCCTCCTCGGCAGGGGAACATGGGAGGCCCCCCCAGGTTGCGGGGGCCCTGAAGACATACTGGATATAGGTTCCTCTGCACGGCAGACCCTCCCTATAGTGACAGCAGAGCGATGGCCTGGTGAGTCCATGTATGCCAGTGTGAGTGGGGCTGCCTGTGCCCGGAACCAAGGAGGGAGATCTAATACAGGACGCCTGAGGAGCCCAAGAGATGTCTGGGCCCATGTGGTGTGGTGAGTGAGCGCAGGAGCCCCCCCTCCAAGATGCAGAGGCCCTGCGGGCGCAATACTGGACCTGAGTCCTTTTGGATGCCAGACCATTCCCATGGTGATAGCAGAGCGATGGCCTGGTGAGTCCACAGAGGGCTTTAACTTCTGCCCTTGGGGAGAGGGGCTGCCAGTGCCCAGATCCAAGAAGGGAGATCCATGGATCTCAGGGTGGCCTCCCAGGGACCCTGGCCAGCCAAATGGGTTCCATTTCCTGGCCCACCAGAGTGTCGGCATGCAAGAGGAACATTGACAGCCTGTGGCCCCATCGTAACAATGACCTCTGTGATTAGAATTGTGTGACCTACCCCTAAGAGCCTGTGAACTGCCTTTGGAGGCCCAGTGGGGACTTGGGGAGCTACAGTAAGACAAACACATGTAGTCCTACCCTGTGAGGCCTGTCCCTTTGGGTTCCAAACCCCTGCTGCAGGACAGCCTGTTGAGACTGAACAGAGTGTACGCCATAAGCCTAGAAATCACAAGATGACCTCCTAGAATTTTTCTGGGGCTGAAGGTTGCTGCAGGGATTGGGGCCCGACAGTCTGCAGGAATGCCACGCCACTCCAGTTGATCCAGTTAATCCCTCTATGGAGTATACAGTTGAAGTCACTGAACCCCCCTGGACTGGGAGCCCCCAGACCTCTGAATTGCAGTGACAGAAACATTCCATCATAGGGAAGCTACCCAACAAATAAAATATCAAATTACAAGCAGCTACCTCCTGCGGAACACCAGAATCATGATGAGACCCGGCACCCAGTGCCGGGATACAACCAGAGGAGGGCCCCTCTCAGACAAACCTCATGGCTGCTATTCAAACATCCCGTGAAGAGTTGGCACATAGGATTGACTCTATATCCATCATTGTCAGATTAATGAGGGCTGACCTATGTAAAGTTACGGAATGTGTGACTACTACTGAACAGGATTAAGCACTCTACAGGGGAGGTCAGTGCCCTCAGAGACACTAGTCTGCCTACAAAAGCAAACAACACTTTAGATGATTGCATGGAAAACTCAGAGGGATGGTCCTGCCTGAACAATCTACGTTTTGTGGGGTTTCCAGAGCGGGGAGGGGGAATTTTTCTTGGAAGACTAGATAACAACAACACTTCTTCCCAAAAGGCTGCCAAGGTTTTTCAAGATGAAGAGGGCACATAAGGCTCCTGCCCCGCCTCCAAGACCCAGGGCACTGCCTCGGCGATCGTCACCCATCTGTTCAACTTCCGTGATAGAGACGCAATCCACCAGAACACTGTATAAGAGGCCCCCTGAAGTTCGAGGTCTATTCTATATCCATTTACCGTGACTACACCCAAAGGGTACAGGAACAGAGTAAAACCTTTGTATCCATTAAGAAACAATTAGGTGCCCTCAACCTGAAATACAGTCTCATGTTCCCAGCAAAACTGAGGGTCCAATACAAAGGGAGGCTCTCCTTTTCTTATCTGGGGATGATACTAATGGCAGGCTAGACTCGAAGGGAAGCAAATTCACGCAAAACCCATCCCAGACGGACTCACCTCGGTCTGTCACGCGGGGCCAAGTGTCAGGCCCGAGGCGATGTCGAAACAGATGGAGACGTGCCGACATAGGTCATGGATCAGAGAATATAGTGGTAGGCTCTGATGGTCCTTTACAAACTGTGGAGGTAGTGCCAGACTCGGTGGAGATCTCCCAGGACTCACAAGGGGCCCTGACACCTGACGATAAAGACTCAGCCCGGGCCTGAACAATGGCTGACGTAGAACTCACTGTGGTTTGTGGAGCGATCTGTGTCCCCAATCTGTGGGCACCACTCTAGGTCTCCCTGTGCTATGACATGGCCTGACCATGATGAAGACCAGAGCACCAGAGAATAGTTATTTACTGCGCTGTGAGTTGATGGTCTTGACTCTACCTGTTGTAGCAATGATGTGTTCTTATCTTTTCTTAATCAACATATAGACTCAGATGGAGATGCCACTTCTTAGAGACCGTTGCAAGGGGTAGGGGCTTGAGTGCTTCGGCCTTGCACCTTCCCTGATGAGCTAGCCTTTTTCAGAGTGCAAGTTGTAACAGCTGATTGAGCGAGAGCATTACTCTTTATTGTTTCTCTCACCTGATTGACATTGAGGTATGGGTCGGGACTTATTAACTCCCATCTTGTCTAGGTTTAGACCGGATCAGTGGGACACTGTGCCCAAGGGGTGGGGGGAGTTAGGGGAACACATTTGGGGTTCTGTTAAAATACTGTAGTGGAATTTGGTACTGCCTAGGTATGTCTGCGACCACTGGATTAGATTGCTGGAGTCTACAGGTTAGTGGTTTAGAGATGGACAGATGCGGTGGGCTGAGTGGAGCTTTGCTGAACTGGATGGAGCATGGCTGTTGCTGCACATAAACTGATTACCTGGAATGTCTGGGTACTAGCCTAATTCGAGAAACACAGACAATGTTTGCCTATTTGAAATGTTACAAGATTGACATTTCATTCCTTCAAGCGACACATAGAAAGGGAGATTGCATCCCCAGCCTGCGCATGTGCTAGTGGGGGCAAATCTATGCTACCTCATACACCGGCTATGCAGGAGGGACGCTTATCTGGGTGGCCCGAGGTGTGCCATTTAAACATTTAACCCACTTATTAGACCCGGAAAGGCGACATGTCTTACTCCATGGGACCTTAGATGGTTAGGAACTATAATTTTATCAATCTTTACGCTCCCAATAACGACTGCCCAAACTTTTTCCCCGACGTCCTGTCTAAGGCAGCACCCTTTAAAGGTGTGGAGGTGGTACTAAGAGGTGATTGTAATTGTGTCCTGCATGGGGAACTTGACTGGGAACCTCCCCCCGGCTTAACATGGAACCCTGTCTCACCGCAACACTCCAAGACATGATAGATGGCATGAGTCTCTACAACATCTAACATGAGAGGCACCCTAGGATGAAACTGTTTTCCTGCTACACTCTGGCGACACATACTCCTAGCCACCTAGATAACTGCCTTGTGTCCTCTGGATTAGCATCAGGAGTGGCCGATGTCACATATTTACCCAGGTACCTATCAGACCACTCCCCACTCTTGCAAAGCTTGGGTGGGACAGACCCTAGTCTACACCCCATTTGCACAGACAGTTTGAGACTCCCTGTCCTACTACTTCACTGACAACTGGGACTCAGTCGCCAGTAGATCCCTTGACTGGGGAGCCATGAAAACTGTCCTGCTCGGGGTCTACATCTCCGGTCCTATGGGGTTCAACGTCAATTAGAGCGGGACATCAAGGTTCATGAACAGAGCTGGGTCCACTAGAGTTGGTGCTCCTCTTCGACCCCCAAGTACTGAGGATGTGGTGAACGGCATGCAACGACCTACTGGATGATTGGCGCCGCCTTGAGAAACACCAGTACACAGCTTATAGACAGCGGCTATACGCAGAAGGAGCTCAATCAGGAGCACTTTTAGCTAGACTAGTCCGGAAAGAAACTCCTGACCCTATAGTGTTGTCACTCCGTACTGATTTGATAGCCCTAGTACACACTCAGAGGGCGCTTAACAAAATGTTCTACACCCACATATGTGAAGTATATGCTGAGCGATCACCTCCGGAGACTATCTCAGAATTCCTGATAAATATACTGCTCCATCGTTTAGATTTAGACTCTAGAGATGCGCTGGATGACCCACTGTTGAAAGAGAGATAGTTGTGGTGATGAAACACCAAAAACAGAAAAAACGTCAGGCAGCAATGGGCTGCCATCAGAATGTGATCACAAACATACAGTTCTGATGGATACAACTACCTGTGGATTCCTCACCTGATGAATACTCCCATGGCGCCAGCATTCGCCGGAAATCTTCTTACTAGTCTCTGCACGTCGACGAGGACGTCACTCTAGCCCACGCGACGCCGTCTGACGTCATACAGGCAATAAGAGGTCCTCGCCGACGTGCCGATGACAGTTCCCTTTTTTCCGTGCATTCGAAACGGTTATCTTCGAGGGAGCTACTGTTACCTTCGTGGTTACAGTGTATTGTCTGCTGCGTAGTCTTCTCTGCGGTAATAATGTCTCAGAGGAAGTCGGGTTTCAAGCCCTGTCGAGAGTGTGGGGGCAAGATGTCAGTTACAGATCCTCACTCCGACTGTCTATGGTGTTTGAGCTCCGACCACGACGTCTCGACTTGCGATTCATGTCAACACATGAATCCGAAGGCCCTCAAAGAGCGTGAGGCCAAGTTATTCATGGCAAAGTCAAAGAAGAAGGAGAAACATCATAAGAAGTCTTCTTCGCCAAGGTCTCACCGGCGTCATCGAGACTCCCGGCGCCGTAGAGACTCACGACGTCATTCCAGCAAGGAGTCTCGTTCGAGGTCACCTTCGGCTCGGCGTCGGAGGACTTGGGAGGTCAGCCCCACGGTCACGCCGCATCCATCGACGCCGTTGCCCTCTCCGGCGTCACCGACTTCGCCTGGTCAGGCGTCAGTGATTGAGGTGGTGCAGCCTCTTGTGTTTTCTCCGGCGTGGCAGACGTCGAGGCCGGCGTCGGGGTCGCCCTCGATCCAGGCACCCCAGTATCCGGCTTTTCCCACTCCTGGAGCCGATAGTACAGCGTTTCTTAATGCGATGTATACCATCTTTCAGCAGATGGCTCCAGGAGCTGCTCCGGCTGGTCCTTCGGGGCCCTTGGCCTTTTCGTTGGGTGATCCTGCGCCTCTTCGGCCGGCACCCTTTATGCCCTTTCTCCCTTTTGGGAATGTGGGCTCGGCGCCGGTGCCGGCGTCGGTGGCCGCTCCGGTGGCTTCGGATGTTTCGGCCCCGGAGGTTGCCCTTCCGTCGAAGTCAGGATTTTGCCCTGTGACTCCGGTTGGTCCATCGGCTCCAAGACCTCGTCCTCCGGCTCCTACCTCGGCGCCGAAGCTGCCTGTGGCGCCGGACGCGGCGTCAGATGCTTCTGGAGATCGGCGCCGTTCTTCGACGTCGGCGGAGGCCATGTCGACTCCGCGTATCGAGGAGAGACTTCATTCGAGGAGGCGTGCTCTCCGTCTTTTAGAAGAGCGGGAGTACCAGCGAGTCTTAGAGGAGGGAGAGATTGAGGACTCTGGAGACGGACTACATGGTCTGGATACAGCCAGTGGGCTGGACACTTCCCCTGAGTGGGACCTTTCATCTCCAGGGGAATATACGGAGGAGGCTGCTTCCTTTCATGCTGTGGTGAGGAAGGCAGCGAGCTTTTTGGACCTGCCTTTGCCGGTGGCAGAGGCGAAGCAGAATTTGCTGACAGAGGTATTGCATCCGGCCTCTGCTGCAGCTGAGCCTCTCTTGCCATTTAATGAGGCTTTGCTGGATCCGGTGTTGGAGGTGTGGAAGAAGCCGGTGTCTTCCTCGGCCGTTCATAGGGCTGTGGCCAGGAGGTATCGAGCTGCACCATCTGACCCTGGCTTTCTCTCTAGACACCCTACGCCGGAGAGCTTGGTGGTGCAAGCCTCCTGTTCCTCAAAGTCAGCGCCTGGTTCCTTCCCGACGGTGCCTGGAGACAGAGACTCCAAGAAACTGGATGCGCAGTCCAAGAAAATATTTTCGTCATGCAGTTTGGAGTTGAAGGCCACCAACGCAACGTGCATTCTGGGGAGGTACATCCATGCTCTGATGGATGATATTTCGTCTTCATTTACGGCGCTCCCCCAGGGTCTCTTGGATGTGGTCTCGGACGCCCAGGCTGCCGCGACCCAGATTATCCAGTCTGGGCTGGACACGACCGACTCGGTGGCCAGGGCGATGGGCACGGCTGTGGTGGCAAGAAGACAGGCCTGGCTCCGAAACTCAGGGTTTTCGGCGGATGTGCAGTCGACCCTGCTGGACCTCCCGTTTGATGGGGACAGACTGTTTGGAGCCAAGGCAGATTCGAACGATTTAAGGAGAGCAGAGCCACAGCCAAATCGTTAGGACTGCAAGCTCCTTCTTCCTCTGCCTCTTCTAGATTTTTCAGGAGGTTTCGGGGATTTGGGCGTGGCTCTTCTTCCTCTTCCTTTCGGGGGAGGTTCCAGCAACCCGCCTCTTCCCTCCCCTATAGGTCATTTAGAGGGAGGGGGAGGGGTGGGGCCCGTACCAGAGGAGCCTCTCAACAGCACTCTGCCTCTTCCTCGTCCTCTGGAGGGGTGCAGCAGGGGAAGCAGCCTTAGGCTTCCACCGTTTCCCACTCACTCCTCTCCTGTAGGGGGAAGATTACAGCATTTTCTCCACAAGTGGAAGTCTATCACCACGGACACTTGGGTTCTCGGCATTGTGGGGAAAGGCTACGCCCTTCCCTTTCGGGAGTTCCCGCCCCTCATCCCGCCCCGCCCATCTTATTGTTCAGAAGAACACCTCCTGTTGCTAGAACAGGAGGTTCAAGTCCTCCTTTCAAAGGGCGCGGTAGAGTTGGTCCCAGAGCAGGAAAAGGGTTGAGGTTGTTACTCAAGATACTTCCTGATTCCCAAAAAGGATGGTCAGTTGAGACCAATCCTGGATCTGAGGATCTTGAATTGGTTCCTCAAACAGGAAAAGTTCAAGATGCTGACCCTAGCACAGGTGCTTTTGGCGTTGAACAAGGAAGATTGGATGGTGTCTGTCGACTTGCAGGATGCTTACTTTCATATCCCGATAATCAAGTCGCACAGGAAGTATCTCCGGTTTGTGGTAGGGTCGCAGCACTATCAGTTTGCGGTCCTCCCGTTTGGTCTTACTTCAGCACCTCGAGTCTTCACAAAGGTGATGTCAGTGGTTGCGGCGGAGCTCAGAAGGAAGGGGATAGCAGTATTCCCTTACTTGGACGACTGGTTGATCAAAGCCAAGTCCCCGGAGCTTGTGTCGCATCATCTGCAGTCAACAACCCAGTTGTTGTTCGACCTGGGCTTTTCGGTGAACGTGCCCAAATCTCACCTGGAGCCCTCTCAGCGCCTCCTGTTCATAGGGGCAGTACTGGATACAACATTGAGTCGAGCCTTTCCTCCGCCTCAGCGGATTCAAGATATTCAGGAATTGGTTCCAATGTTTCGAAATGGAGCGGTAGTTCCAGTCCTCAAGGTCCTTCGTCTGCTCGGTCTGTTCGCCTCCTGCATTCTGTTGGTCACGCATGCTCGCTGGCACATGAGGGCTCTTCAGTGGTGCCTCCGAAGGCAGTGGTCTCAACACAAGGGAGATTTAGAAGGTACTGTCAAGATCTCCAGAGATGCTGCTGTGGAATTGAAGTGGTGGATTGCGGGCAACAATCTTTCACAGGGAAAGCCGTTCGCGCAGTCGCCACCAGTGGCCACGGTCATAACGGATGCTTCCACCCTAGGATGGGGAGCTCATCTGGGGGATCTGGAGATCAAAGGGCTTTGGTCTCCAGAGGAACAGGTGTTTCATATCAATCTGTTGGAGTTACGGGCTGTACGTCTGGCTCTCAAGGCCTTCCTCCCATCCCTTCGTGGTCAGTCGGTACAGGTCCTGACGGACAATACTACCACGATGTGGTACATAAACAAACAGGGAGGAGTAGGGTCGTACCTTCTCTGCAGAGAAGCTCTTCGGCTATGGTCCTGGGCAAAGGACCATCAGATTTGCTTGGTGGCAAATCATCTGGCCGGGGTCTTGAATGTACGTGCGGACAGTCTCAGTCGCCAATTCTCGGCAGACCACGAGTGGCGTCTCCATCCAGATCAAGTCTGTTTAATCTTCCAGATGTGGGGGTTTCCTCGGATAGATCTGTTTGCCACTCGGGAGAACGCGCATTGCCCGTTATTCTGCAGCCTCCAGTATCCGATGCAGGGAGCGTTGGGGGACGCGTTTCAGATAACCTGGTGCGACCAGTTGCTTTACGCGTTTCCCCCCATACCCTTGATTCCTCGAGTGTTGAGGAAAATTCGCCAAGACCGGGCCCAAGTCATCTTAATAGCTCCGGATTGGCCAAGGAGGGTATGGTACTCCGACCTTCTCCAACTCTCACTGTGCCCTCCGCTCCGTCTCCCTCTCAGGGCAGACCTCCTCTCGCAGTCGCAGGGGCAGGTTTTACACCCCAACCTCCAGAGTCTGCACCTACATGCTTGGAGATTGAACGGGGCAACCTGAGTTCCTTCTCTCTCCCGCCTGATGTAGTGGATGTTATCTTAGCGGCCAGGCGACACTCCACTAAATCTATCTACGCTAATAGGTGGTCTAACTTTGTTATGTGGTGTGGAGAGAGACAGATTGATCCCTTACATGCTCATCTGTCACATGTTTTGTCTTTTGCACTGTCTCTAGCGCAGAAAGGTTGTGCAGTGGCTACCATTAAGGGTTATTTGTCGGCCTTGTCAGCCTTCATTTGTCTTCCAGACCAACCATCGTTATTTAAATCCCCTATTGTTCTCAGATTCTTGAAAGGTCTTCTGAATCAATATCCTCCAAAACCATTCGTTATGCCTCAATGGGATTTGTCCTTGGTCCTGACTTTCCTTATGGGGTCCCCTTTTGAGCCTATGCATTCTTGCCCCTTAAGGTATTTGGTTATTAAAACAGTATTCCTGGTAGCTATAACATCTGCAAGGAGAGTGAGTGAGTTGCAGGCCTTATCGGTTAAACCCCCTTATATAACGTTTTATGGGGATAAGGTGGTGTTGAGGACCAAGGCTGCTTTCCTTCCGAAGGTTGTTTCACCCTTCCATTTGGCTCAGACAATCACTTTGTCCACGTTTTATCCTCCGCCTCATCCTTCAAAGGAGGAAGAAAGACTACATCGCCTGGACCCAAAAAGGGCGTTGAGCTTCTATATCGACAGAATGAAGGATATCAGGCTGGAGGATCAGCTGTTTGTCGGATACGTGGGCAAGAGGAGAGGAAAGGCAGTCCACAAGAGAACACTCTCCAGGTGGGTTGTTCTTTGCATTAAAATCTGTTACTCTTTGGCAAAGAAGGATCCGCCTGAGGGCATTAGAGCTCACTCCACCAGAGCTAAGTCGGCCTCTTCGGCCTTGGCCAGGGGTGTTCCTGTGGTCGACATCTGCAAGGCCGCAACTTGGTCGTCCCTTCACACTTTTGTGAAACATTACTGTTTGGACTCTGAGGTCAGAAGGGACGGTCATTTTGCACGGTCAGTGCTGCAGGATTTCTTGGTTTGACCATTTAGGCACCCACCGCCGGGCGTGG
Source organism: Pleurodeles waltl (assembly GCF_031143425.1). Taxonomy (NCBI): domain Eukaryota; kingdom Metazoa; phylum Chordata; class Amphibia; order Caudata; family Salamandridae; genus Pleurodeles; species Pleurodeles waltl. Next base: position 651,391,973 of record NC_090449.1, on the reverse strand, counting down.
TACTGCTTTGGGACTCTATTCATCAGGTGAGGAATCCACAGGTAGTTGTATCCATCAGAAGAACGAGTTACTTACCTTCGGTAACGACTTTTCTGGTGGATACATTAGCTACCTGTGGATTCCTCACGGTCCCACCCGCCTCCCCGTTGCCTTTTTGGTCTCTCCAAGCAATCCTTGAGTGTGTTCCTTTTGGTCTTCAAAGTTGCAATACATTTTGCATATATGATATTTGTATATATGTGTATATTTATATATAAATCTATATATATTGTGTATATACATGATTCGTATGTATAAATATATTTATTTGTTTAAAAAAAAAAAGAAGGTTATATTAAATCTACAGCTATTTTATTGCAGTGTTGTGTGATTTACAATATTAAGAGATGTTGCTTTGCTCTTTCATTACATTGGGTTATTATTATTCTCATGCACGTAAAAAATGTTGGTACTGTCATCGGCACGTCGGCGAGGACCTCTTATTGCCTGTATGACGTCAGACGGCGTCGCGTGGGCTAGAGTGACGTCCTCGTCGACGTGCAGAGACTAGTAAGAAGATTTCCGTCGAATGCTGGCGCCATGGGAGTATTCATCAGGTGAGGAATCCACAGGTAGCTAATGTATCCACCAGAAAAGTCGTTACCGAAGGTAAGTAACTCGTTCGTCTCCTACCTGAGAGGTTGCTTGAGGTCTACAACGAGGCATTGCAATGCTACACGCGGCTGTCCTCCCTATGAGAGGCAGTGGTAGTCATGACCCAAAAACCAGAGAGGGGCACCACATTGCCTTCGGCCTATAGACTGAGAGCCTTACTAAACATGGATGTGAAAATCCTCAGTGGAGCCCTGGTGGCATGTCTCCTCCTGCAGATGCCCAATTTGATCCGCCGGGACTAATCAGGGTTTAGCCCACAACAGAATACTCTACATAATTTGAGAAAGTTGGCGCATGTACATCACTCCCTGCAGCTTCTGACTGATGAATATGCCTTGGTGTTCCTGGACATAGAGCAGGCGTTTGATTCCCTAAATTGGGACTAGCTACGGTGAGTACTCCAAGAGATGGGTCTGGGTCCCGGATTCATCCGCTGGATCTGCTTGATTTATGCCCAGGTGCGATCCAGGAGGAGGGTGATATCTGCACCTTTCTGACTGAATAGGGTCACACAACAGGGCTACTCCCTCTCACCGCTCCTGTGTACCATAGCCATGGAGTCCTTAGCCGAGACCCTGAGGCAATCATTGGGCCCCATAGGGCATTACACTCAGGGAGACAAATCATGCGGTCTCCCTCTATGCAGACAATGTCCTATTATATTTACAGCAACTGACGTATTCAGCGTCTACCTTGCTAAACATCATACAGGAGTTCGTAGAGATCTCAGAACTTAAAATCAGCCCAAATAATTCTAAACTGTTCCAGCTGGGTGGACTGATAGAGACCCCAGCTGAGGACCTCTATAGTGTGGGCTTTCCCTGGAAACCCTGTGAGGTCTACTACCTTGGGATACAATTGACTCATACAACCCGACCTATCTTGAGCAAAACATTGGCCGAGTGGTAGAGGGGATTCAATCCTTGACCCGATTCTGGAAAGAACTACCATTATCCCTGAAGGGTAAGATAGCAATCACCAAAATGATAATACTTCCCTGCTGTCTTTTTGCTCTACAGAGCACACTTTATTCGATCCCACAATGTTATTTTCGGACTTTGGATAGTCTGATGGTGGACCTACTCTGAGGACCTAAGAATAAACGTGTAGAGCTAGGTACCCTAAAAAGACCATGGGAACAAGGAAGACTTGAGGTCCCCCACCTCGAATTCTATTAAATGGCAGCTCAATTACAGCATGCCGTGCATTGGCTAGACCCAAACAACAACTGGGAGAACAGACTCCTACTGGGCACATATGGAGAGAGATCCCTGCAGGTAGTACTGATGACGGGATGGAGAATTTCCCCTGCCCTCCCTCACATCATTCGTGTGGTGGCGTGGGGGTGGGAGGATTTAGCTTGTCAAGTTAACCGTAGTGCTCTCTATGCACCAGAGATGCCTCTGTGGGTGATACAACCTTTCCTAGAAATTGCAAACTCCATGTCTGTGCAGAGGTGGAAGGATGGCAGGTGGAAACTATGGGGGACCTTTACCCTGAGCAATGCTTTATAACCAGAGAGGAAGCTAATGCCACATTCTCCATAAGGGGAGGACAGTACCTCCAATACATGAAGATCTAGAGCATGGTGCACAAGATGTGGCCCTCTTTCCCTGATGAGCCGGCCAGGTCTAGGGTCCTATCGACCATAATAAACATGGCAGGGGGCTGCAGACTGGTATCCCACCTATACCAGGAATTGCACACTGATCTACCACAAACACTGCTACCTTGGCAGAATAAAGGGTGAATCATTACTGAAAAACCACTACTGAATTAAGAATGGGTGGAGGTTCTTGAAGTAGCGCAGAGTGTCAGTTCCAACACCTGCTTTAAACTCATTCAATATAATTTTGTACACCAGACATATCTTACCCCACAAATGCTAAATGTGATCAACCAGCATCGGTCACTGGCATCCCCCCAGTGTGCAATACTGACGGCTGACTTCCTACATATGGGGTCATCTTGTTCCTCCTTGCCTCTTATTGGAGAGAGGTGCTGGATAGTATTAATAAGGCCTCTGTTTGGGCAGTAGACCTAGAGATTCGACCAGTCTTGCTGGGGCTGTTTCCATCACATGCTAAGAAACAACTGAGCAGGAAATGTATCCTCCTTGGGCTAGTTCTAGAAAAAGGATGTATAGCCATTGCATGGCTATGGCCAACACCCTCTACCATGTCCCTAGGTGAAAGATATGGTTGAATGTGAGAATGCAGACGAAGTGTGGATGCGCCATGTTCACAGAGATGACGGCTTAGAGGATGACCTGCGTGCATGGACTGCCATGTTGTCTGACCTGCAGGAGGCATGCATGGTCTCTTCCTGCAGATGGAACACAGCACAAATTAGTTGGTTAAAGCTCTGGCAGCTTACTATTTAGCAAAACAGTAAAAGAAATCCTTCAGCAAAAAAATTCACCATATAAGCAGCAGTGGTCGCACCCGGGTTAAGCCAGTGGAGGACTTTTAAATTGCAAAGTCTATGACCAGTTACAGTCGCACTTTGAGATCAAGTGATCATTTGGGAGCCCATTCAGGTTCAAAGTCGAGTTAAGAATGACACTAGTCAAACTCTTCTGACTGGATACAGATCTAAGTAGTCTACACCAACTGTGGTATCCCATGGGGCAATAAAACTTTAGGTCCCATTGTCTCAAACACACCTTACAGTGGACAATATTTTCCTGTGTCAGCTGTGCTGATGAGACTAGGGAAGCCCAACTGAACTAAATGCTTTAGTAGATTCCTCTAGGAAGTGTTCTTAGGCTAAGGAACCAGTTGTGACTTGAAACCATGATAACCTTGAGCCAAGAGCTGTGAACGTGGCTCAAACAGTTACAGAATCAGTGTGGTCCACTCCAACCGCAGAACCCAACCCCAGCAACTCAAGATAGAGGAGAGGCAAAGGTTTCTGAAAGTTAGGAAAAATCTAGACTGAATAATGGAAGGTTTTATGGCTTACTGGACTAATACATTTATTATAGGAATCTGTGTTTGACCTCTGGTCGCAAGTTCAAAACCTTCAGCCTTTTATTCTCCTTTTGTTGATAACGTGTGCCAGTGAGTTGGGTAACAAGGAATATCTGTCATTTCACATCCTGATAATCACAGGCCGATGCACACTTTACAAACGCATGTCATGTTACTCAAGGGATCGCAAGAACTCCTTGGTTTCACAGGGAGACCATATTTCAGAAGGGAAGACTCAGCACAGAAATGTGCAGACTGACAAGTCCACTATGCGGGTAGATCACCATTTTGTGCAGCCGTGCACATAGTGTCCCAAATGGGTACAAAACATTCACTTTCAAAGTCCAGCACAGGCTCACAGGACACAAAATAACCAGGCATATCCAACATGTGAGGTTAGGCAAGGGACCAGATGGAGCTTGAATGGGAGAGCTAGCAGGCAGTCCCCACATCCGGGGAACAGGTAAAGACAGTTGTGCCTCTGAACTGTAGTCACTGCCACCACACTAGTTCTCCTCATAGCCTTGGATGAGTAAGAAGTAGTCTCCATCAGTTATGCTGGTGGAACCTTGCTCTTGTAACCCTGTGAGCAGACCCAGGTTATGTGATGCATATAAACATATGAAGCAGACTCAGGGTGTTACGTTCAGTGGAGAAAAAATATAGGTTAGGTCAGAAAAAAATTACAAGGCAGGGTGGCACAGCTTTTATAAGATAAGCAGAGGACTTTAATCTCAATGATGACTAAAGTGATTTATAATAAATAAAACTACAGGGTTTACCTGAGCAAGTGATTGACGTCTCCTTGTCAATTCTCACCCATGTGTGACGGTGGTGGGGTGTAACATATGCAAATTGTGTAATGAGAAACTAGTTTGATAAAGGTTCCTTCAATATAAGCCTTGTAGTTAGACACTTCATAGGCATCTAACCTGCCAGGCAAAGGCACACATTAGATCTGCTGCATTCTTTACACCAACAACTGCTCTCTGACCAAAGGAAGATCAAACAAATCATGCAGATTATTTTTGTGAGGCTTACTTGGCCAATTACTTGTCTCCATGAGTCCTTATTGTCAGTTGTCTGCCCTGGTTATTCTCATTGATTAAATGCCTTTCATTGTTTTATTTTTATTCAATTACATGATCATTTGATTATTCACTAGTTGATTGCCTACAATACAGTTCCCCGTTGGGTGAGTGCCTTCTATTTGATTCCCTATTGGTCAATTGCCCATCCCTATAATCTTAGTTTTTCAATTTCCTGCAATTCCTCATTGCCTAGTTGTGGTTCCTCGTTGCTTGTGTGTTCATTGGTCAGCCTCATGTTCTGTGATTCCTTGTTAGCTTATTGCAATTCTAAGTACTCCTGTGAATCCTCATTTGTCGGTCACTTGTCTGTGATTAGTTGGCTGCCCTTTGCTTCCCCTTTGTCACTTGAATTCACTGTTTTTACATTACTGATTTCTGTAACTGCTCTTTATTTGGTGTCTGTCTTTCGCCTGATTTCTGATTGCATGTTTGTCTGTCCCGTGATTGCTCACAGGTTGAATGCCGATCAATTTTGTTAACCAGTCGTTGTTGCTTATTCCTCTGTTGCCTCATTGACTGATTGATTGTACATATTCTAATTTCCTTTTAATAGCCAGTTGCCTGGCTCTGATTCTTGCTGGTCCATTGTTCATCTCTGTGTTTTGACTCAATGTTCTATCACCCCTTTACGGTTGCATTCCGGATCAGTGGTTCCTAACTAGTACACTTATTAATTAACTTCAAATACTATAAATCTTGAAAGTCTGTGTTTATACACTACTACTTTTCTTCTCATATTATACCCATTATTATATTCCTTGGACATATATTCCCTTACATGTACTTACATATCTATTTATTTATTACTCCAGTCCTACTGTACTAGAGAAAAAGTTAAATAAAATAAAATCTATCAATAAACTTCAAATTATAAATAAATCTAAAAAAATTAATATATTCAAAAAGAATAAATAAATTAAATAAAAATAATGATGACAAAATATATGTATATATTAAAAATACAAAATATTTTATTTTTACTCTCTGGTAAGCTTTACTTTTTCTACCTATCACATATGTCATGTCTCTATCAATCTATCCTCCATTCCCACTCTGACTCATCCCAAATCTATTCTACTACTTTCATCTCCTAAATAACCCTGCCTAAGCTCTTCCCTCCTCTTCCACATCTAACTCACCCAAACCTCAGTTTACTACCATGATCTCCCAAACAACCCTACTAAATTCTCCCTCATTCCTCTCACCTTTAACTCATTCAAAACCCTTCCTTCTACTATGATCTCCCTAACCCTTTCCACAGACTCTTCCCTCCTCCATTCCCCCTTTACTCATCCCAAGCCTAAATCCTATTACTATAAACTCACAATTAACACTTCTGGATTCTTCCCTCCTCCACCCCTCCATTACTCCAGTCAATCCAACTAACAAACTCACATATCTACGGCTCAAATTAACTCATAATAATACTAAAACTGTACTCCTATTTCCGTATACTAATCCACCACTAATTCCTTTTGGGTTCCGGAGTAGCGTGCTACTCACCGAAAAGCGATTCGATGCCTCGTCAGGGGTAGTAAGCGCTATATAAATACTATTACAATTACAATTACAATAAGACCTTCCTGAGTCTGATGAATGAGATGCCAGATTGATTGAGGGTTCTGAGATGAGACACAGAAGGAATGCATACACCATGAGACATTCGGACTAGTAAGGTAATGAGATAGACACACAGCCACCAGATCTCCTAAATAGACTCCACATGCTGACCTCTACACTAACAGACCATGGGGGAAGAGGGGAGTTATAAATTAAGTTCTGATTTTTCTGCATTATACAAATGTGAGCATAATCTGTCTCAGGTCCCTATACTGTCTGAAAACCAGAAATGACTACGTAAGATGCTATGTGATGATGCAGTCCATGTATAGTATAGGGTGCTGTGAGACCTTATCCTGGGCCCACCTATGCAGCTAATCAATTTTTGTTGCTTTGTTGGTCAAGTTCTAATACCTATAATAATGTATGACTGAATATATAACTCACAGGATACAATACTACTTTATCCTGAGACTCATGATTCAAAGGTTATGTGATCTTAGGAAAAATCAATAAAGTTTATTAAAAACAAGTAGTGCATGGAGTTAATGTAGTGTGGCTGCTGAATGTGTGTATTTTAAATTTGCCTTACATATAAAGAGTAAAGTTTTCCTAATTATAACAAAGGTTTAGCATTTGTTTTTTCACTTTAAAAAAACAAAAGTTACAGGGAAGATATAGTTGGTTCTGAATTTGCAGGCACAAAACCATAGAAATGCAGCAGTTATAGTTATGGTTATCTCAAGTGACTATAACTGCTCTAAGGTAAATATATCTCGCACCCCCGCCATGAGGACTTTTTATCAATAATTTTACTGCAAATCTTGCAGTGATATTATTAATTATTTCATAGAAGATGTCACTAGTGATGAAATATGTGGGGTAATTAGCACAGCATAGCAAGGGTGCAAGTTCTAGTTACATCAGGGCACGAGTTATAGTTACTTGAGATAACAATAACTATAACTGCTGAATCTCTATGGTTTTGTGCGTGTGAATTCAGAACCTAACTATAAATTCCCTGTAACCTTTGTTTTTTAAGTGAATTCCTATGTTTTTCTCAATTCTGTTTCTTAACCATAACATCTCTTGTTACCTTTGATTTTTTTTTGTGAATTTCTATGTTTTTTAACGTTAGGTAATTTGAATTATAGTGGGTCTGTGAGGTGGTGCATGAGTGTCTGAGTGGATCCCTGAGTGTGGCATGAGTGCCTCAGTGGCCCACAAACCCCTATATCCCACACATGGTTTCAGGGTACCTCCGCCCTGACCCCTTATACCACTTTTCTTCATTTTTTTCAGCCCGAGGGACCATGTTTCGTAACTTAAAATGTCAGTCACAACTTTCTGCCTAGGTTGCGACCAGCCAGTTATGGCATTCCTGTTGGCACACAAATTTGCGGTTCATGCAAATTCTCTGCTAAGTATCACCGCACTTAGATGTATGAATTCTGATTAACTTTAAAATCTCAAAAACCACTCAACTAATTTACACCAAATTGCAAAAAGGGTGCTTTCTGGGCCAAAAGCTACATTTCTGCCAAATAATTCCGTTGAGTGGGCCTGGCTGTAGTCGTGTCTAAAATCTCCATGGGAATTGACATCGGAATCACACTTTTTTGACCCCCGCCTTTTTCTTGGCCCCCAGTTGACGGATCACCCTGAAACTTTCCATGCACAACAAGACCCAACTTGATATTTGTTTCAGGAAATTTCATGAAGATTCTTCAAATGGCGCCAAAGATATAGCTAAGTCTAAAAACGCATTTCAGATGGAAACTAGGTCCTACACCAAATTTGTCAGAAAGATAGATTTTGTTCTGCATATTGGACTTTTTGTTATGGTGTTATATATAGTATTCGAAAGTGATAGAAGGGGTCAGGTAGCGGTACCCAGACCCCATAGAACTTATAGAGGGGTCTGTAATGGACCTCTCATGGACAAGATATTGTCCAAACAATTGTCCACAAAATGTTTTTGGAGCATGTGAGGATCTGCAGATCCATCACGCCACTCAATGAGGCCCTTTGTGTGCTTCATTGCAGATCAGTGGATTCAAGACCAAATTAAAAAACACATCCACTGATACACCCACTCACAGACTCACACACCCACTCATTACACCTGCTCACACACTCACTCACACACACACCCTCACACTCACTCACATACCCATACAACCACTCATACACCTGCTCGCAGACCCACAAAACCACTCACACACCCACTCACAGACCCACACACTCACTCACACACCCACCCACTCACACACTTGCACACCCACTTACACACCCACACAACTACTCACACACTCAGTCACACACCCGTACAGCCACTCACGCACACACCGACTCACAGACCCACAAAACCACTCACACACCCACTCAGACATACACAGCCACTCACAAACACACCCAAACACCAAGGGTTACAGGGACGTTATTGTTAGGTTCATATTTTACACACGTATAACCAGAGAAATTCAGCAGTGATAGCTCTCTCAAATAACTATAATGCATGCCCTAAGGTAATTATAACTCATGCCCCTGCAATACACAATTTTCTTATCAATAATTTCATTGCAAATTTTGCAGTGAAATTATCAGTGATGTCATAGCTGAAGTAGTGAGTGATGTAATATGTGCGATAATTAGCAGTGCGCAGAGAGGGCGTGAGTTATAGTTACTTGAGATAACTGTAACTGCTGAATTTCTAAGGTTTTGTGTGTGTAAATATGAATTTAACTATAATAACCCTGTAAGCTTTGTTTTTTCAGTGAATATATATATATATATATATATATATGTATATATATATATAATACAAAAACAGTGTAGCGACTGGCACAGAAAAAGGCAATTGCCACTAGGTAGATATAGTTAGGGCCATGTTTCCATAGTAAAAGTGTTTTTTGACTTTCCTATATCTTTGGCACTGTTGGACGAATATTCATGAACTTTTCCAAAATAAATGTTGCAGTGATTCTTGGTGCACATGGACAGTTTTGGGGTGATCCGTCAAGCGGGGCAAGAAAAAGAAAGCTAAAAAAAGGTTGCGTTTCTCATGATTATTTCCATCGGATTCTCTAGACACAACTACAGGCCGAACCACTGGACAGAATTACACCAAATTTGGCAGAAAGCTAGCTGTTGGTACACAGATTACACTTTCTCTTATTTGGTGTGAGTCTGTTCAGTAGTTTTTGAGATATTGAAGGGAAAATACATTTGTACATCTCTGGCTGCGAATAATTTGCGAAATTTGCAAACTTTTCCAGAGTAAGCGTGCAAAAAAAACCATTGCAATTGGCAGACCGCAACCTGACTACAAAATGAGGCCACCATTTTATTTCAAGGAACACGGTCCCTGGGGGTGAAAATACAAATTGAAAGTGACATAAGGGTTCAGGGTGAAGGTGCCCTGATCCCAGGGGTGTGATATAGGTGTGGTTTAGATGCAAATTCTGGGTTTAAAATAATTTTGCGTCATCATGCGCGATATTGGTGAAAATTCACAAATTTTCGTGAATTATTCGCAAATATAGAAACATTTGCAAGAAAAACCATAGACTCATTCATACACTAATTCATTCACTCGTACATGCACTCAGAGAGTCATGCGTCCACTCACACACCCACTCAGACACTCATGCACCCCCTCACACCCACTCAGACTCATACATTCACTTTCAGACAGACTCAAACACTCACGCACTCACTCGCAGATCCACTGACAGAGACAGGCCCTTTGGCCATCCTGCAATGCCCACGGCCATAGGATGTGCATGGGGTGGGGTTGGATGGTTATAAGGGCTTTGCTCCAAGGCCTGGCTGCAGGCCAGGCCTTGTGAACAACCCCTGCTGCGGGGGTTGTAGTAATGTATAGTAATTAAAATTGCTTTACAATAGAAAGCCACAGAAATTCACTGAAAAAAACAAAGGTCACAGGGATATTATAGTTAGATTCTGAATTTACTCATACAAAACCATAGAAATTCAGCAGTTATAGTTAGAGTTCTTTTATGTAACTACAACTCGCACCCTAAGGTAACTATAACTCGCGCCTTCCCCATGCACAGCTAATTACTCCACATATTATTTCATTAAAGAGCTCTTGTATGGCATCTTTGATATTATCACTGCAACATTTGCAATAAAATTATTCATAAGAAAACTGTGCATGGCAAGGGCCCGAGTTATAGTTACCTTTGGGTGGAGGTTATAGTTACTAAAAAGAGCTATAACTGCTGAATTTCTATGGTTTTGTATGAGTAAATTCAGAATCACCACAGGGACTTTCAAACGAAGATATGAACCAAAAAATTCAGGTATAAATAAGGTGGAACTCTGTTTTATCATTACAGGCAATACCAGTTTATCGGAAGAGTAGAGGTAAGACCTATTCTTATTCGGTGCATGAGCATAGATATAGGACAGACTGTAGGAGTACCGATTTTTGCCCTGATGAAAGCCCTAGGCTCCCCTTCTCTTTTATGGGGTATCTTTTTTCTGTGGCTGAAACATGTTGGCACATGGTGGTTTTGATGGATGTCTGAGACATTGACTGACGATAGCTTCCACGATTGTTTTTAGCTTCTGCTCTGACTACCCACTGAATAAAGGGAACAACTTAGGTTAAGCATGGGTAGATTTAGGAATAGACCAGGACCCCTTGATTGACCAGAAACACTTTTATTGTTCTTCCTTGTAAAAAAGATCGAGACCAATGTGTTGACACTGGCCTAAACACAGTGGGCCGGACTGGCCAATAACGAATCATGCCACGAAAATATGGGTGGGATCTTTCCGTCCATAATGTTTTGATTTTGTGTTCTCATCGTAGCAGTCTTCTGTTGAGTGATGCTACAAAGGAATTAAGCTGCTTCATCTTTTTGTGACTGGGGTTGCAGAGAAATTATGATTGTTCCCTAACTCACCACTGCTTCCAAAAAAAATCTCATACTAGGCTCTGTGTCAGTGTGAGCTCTAATTAAAGTGTCAGAAATCACAAATCTGTCAGCGTTACTTTTATCATAATGTCTTCCTTAACACTTATTCAGCCATACTATATACACTTTTACTCATGAACATGAAATATAAATGCGTTTAAAATAAACAATTTAGTAAGTACATTCTCAGACAACAAACATGTATTTTTTACTTTATTACACGATCTGTGGGTGATAGAGATTCTGTCATAGTCACCGAGCTGGCTATTTTTCAAATTATATTATTAAAAGAATAAATTGGTTGTTTCTCTCTTCATGCACATACCTCTGGGCCTAATTCACATAGTTAAACTTACACGTTTGTGCAAGTTTACTCTTCTTCGATACTCACTGAGTAATATTGAATAGTAACTATACAAGTGCGGAGTCTACGCAGTTGGGGGCTATGTTTTTTTCGTGCGGAGCCTCCGCAGACAAAACGTTGCTATGAAAATCGCACTTTGTGAATACTTAAAAAGAGTAAAGTTTACCTTTGTGAATAAGACCCTCTGTATTTATAATTTGGATACAGGGTGCATTCTACAGTTCATACAATTCTTTATCAAATAATCAATGTGACATTGTGGTGAAATTACCCTCTTCAAATTATCTAAAAGATGTTGTGCTTCAGTCAAGACATGGCATCAGTGTAATTCTTAAATATGTTTCAATATTCAAATTAACCCAAAACCGAGCATTGATAAATAAGTTGGCTTTGAACGCTATACTTTTAGACAGCTGGGGATCTAACGAAACACAAACTTACTGACAATTTAGTGCTGCTGGGTCTGTTGAGAGTCTTCTTCATGTCATCAATCCTACCAACACTTTTTTTTATACCTATGAGTCCTAAATGTAGCTGATTATCCGAAAACGAGCAAAGAAACACAAGTACAATTAAAAACCTTTGTACTGCTTATAAGGTAGTTGTCTAAACACTCCCTTTGATATTAATTATTAAAAATGCACAGGCATTTATCTTTTTAGTCTTTTGATCAACCTTCTAATGAAAAAGAAACATTGTTCCTACAAACTTTAATTTTTCCGCAGGCCTGCAGCCAGGACCATGTCCCTCATTATGAGTTTGGCAGTCTCTGAGTGAGAACGCCAAAGCCACGTGTACCAGAAGACCGCCAGTGCTGGTTGTCTTCCGCTTGCCATATAATAGGTACTGCCGGATTCCACCACACTTTGGGTGGATATCTGGCAGTAGCCATGCTGGCAGACGGTAGCGCACTAGCGTTGCTACCACCTGCACCGCCCCACCAGAAGGACACCGCCAGCCGTATGAAGACCATAAACATGGGCTGGCGGTGTCCTGATGGCGGGGCGCTGCCAAGGGTAGCAGCGCCCCTTCCCTGCTGGATGACCTCCGGATGATAAGTCAGGCGTCCAACAGGGGAAGGGGGTGGGAGGGTGAGGGGTGTTGTGTGTGCGTGTCTGAGTGAGCGGTGTCTGCATGTGTGTATGCATGTGTGTGTGCATGTGTGAATGCAACTGTGTGCTTTGTGGCGTATGCGTGGCTGTATGTGTGTGAGTGAATGTGTGTATGAATGTTGAAGTGAGTGCGTGACTGCATGTCAGTGTGTATGCGTGTGAGGATGTGCGTTTGGATGTTTGTGAGTATGCATGCCTGAATGTGTGTGAAGATGTGTAAGTAAATGCATGGATGGATGCATGTGAGTGAATGCATGAATGGATGAGTGTGAGTGGATGCGTGTCTGCAAGTGTAGGTGAGTGGGTGTATGCGAGGTGCGTGTGGGTGTCTGTGTGAATTTACAGGAGGGGTTGGGGAGGGGGATGCTATGTGAGTGGGGGTGCTATGTGAGTAGGAGGGGTGGGGGCGCTGTGACTGCAGGGGGGGGTCAGGTGCTTGCTGGGGGAGAGCTGTCTACCGGTGACAGGGAAGGAATTTCCTGTCACCGGTAGCCATACTGCCATGGTTTTCATGGCAGTGCTACCACCACGAAAACCATGGCGGTGGCCTGGCTCATAATACTAGCAGTGGTCCTCTGTGAACCACCGGGTCAGAAATGAACCTCTCCGACCCGGCGGTTCATAACGCCATGGCGGTATGGGTGGAGATGTGGAGGGTTGGCAGAGGCCAACCCGCCACACTCATAATCCGGTGAGGACCGCCACATTAACCCTGGCTGTCAGAAGACCGACAGGGTCATAATGGTCACCTATATCTTTTATGGGTCATGACCATCGATGTGAACAATAATAGTAAAGGGATACTGAGTAGAGGGAGGGGTGCGGGCTGAGGATGTTATTGTCCAATATATAAAACAATTACAATATTTGCTTGGGTAATTTTGGAGTTATGTTGTCATTCTGCCACAACCAATATTTGGGAAAAATAGCAGTAAATGATACATTGCAAGCATAGAGGACCAAACACATTGTCAACATGTACTTGGGGTGTGATGGATTTGTTTCCTATGATTTTCTGACTAATGTATGCACAGTGGTGTGTTTACATTGCTGTAGTCCAGTAACATTGGTGAAAACAGAACAGAATTTTACAGGAAGGTTCTTGATTAAGTATTTTATTGTTAAAATGAGGACAAATGGTGAGGTTTCAATAACACTGGATCAGACACATTATTCAACACTGGAGGGAATTTAAATGTAACTCTTCAAGTGGGGAGCAGTGACCCACCCTCCTCAGAATGTTTTGAAAAAACATTTCTCAAATTGTCTAACTAAGGACATTTCACAGAAGCCCTCAAAGAAAACGTGATGAGCTGTAAAGGTAATTCTAAACCCATAGCCTCAGGGACTTTACAATAATTACACAGCATACAGTGAATAAATATACAGGCACTGACAGACACAGAACCGAACATGCTCCTACTTTTACTCAGAACTAAGTTTTTATGTAAGGGTTGGGGTTTAGTCCTGCGGGGGCGAAAGGGGTGCTTGTGTGATCACCCACTGCATGGACAAGGGAAGACAATGGGGATCAAGGGCAGGGCAAAAAGGAAGCATTTGAATTCGCTGGGCCACTGGTTCCATTTTCACCTCTAATCACAGGAACAAGAGATGCCCAGGCAGTAATCTCTTCCTCAAAGTACAAACGTGGCCCAGTAGGCCCTTGCGGCATGCAGCATGCGGCAGTGCCAATTATTCTGTCAAGACTAAGAGGCACATTATGCGCAAATGGAGCATATTTTCTGCACTGTGTCCACAAAATGTTTGAAGAGTTCCCAGTTCTACCTGCATTAAAGGATCAGTACTTTCGGCTGGATTGATTCAAGCGTGGAGTTGTCGAACTGGTGTCCTTAAATTGACGGCTGCAATACTCAAGCAAGGCTTAAACTTGCAGACGGGGGGGCAATAGAACTGGTAGAATCTGAAGATCATTACCTGGCAACGCCGAAGCTGATAGGACTGGAATTTGGAAGGATGGGGCTTATAAGAAATGCACAGAAACCAAGAATCTAGCGGCATAATAGTGTAGGCCAGATATATTTTTATTTTGTGAAGCACTGCACACTGAGACAGATCTACAAGAAAGTGGCTCATCAGTCCCGATGTGCCAATTTTCTTGTGCCGCCCAACCTAACAACACCATAGTATCACCATATTCACCATACTGCTTTCCATGGCGCTCGTTACCACAATAGCGACATAATTTATGACGCGATTCTGGCGCTTTGCTGGATTAGCACCATAAATAGTTCAGCAAAGCACGAGGGAGGCCTATAGGTTACTATTGGCCCATCACTGTCATGCCTGCCCATAGCAGGTGTTAAAAATGACGGATAAAATGTCTAGTGAAATCTTGTAGATTTCACTGTGCCTTTTTTTGCGGCCTCCATGCATGTGAATGCACCCCCTTGCATACATTATACCTGGCGCAGGTACAATGTGACACAAGGAGTTACAAAGTGATGCAATGCTAGCATTGCACCACTTTGTAAATATGGCATAGGGAAATGGCCTCCTTAATGCCACATTAGCATTAAAAAACATGATGTTAGTGTGGCACAAGGGTCGTGTAAATCTGGCCCAGAGGGCTTATATACTGCTCCTTCAGACATGTGGTTGCAGGGATCCATTTTTTGACGTACCTTCTGAGGACTGGTCACAGTAGAAGTCTGCACATAGACGCTCCGCTATGATGGAACAGTATAATGAGTAATGGTGAGAGGAAAATTCACGGAGAATGGAGTATATAGTGTTTAGTGTTTAGATATGAAGACTATGGACCCGAAGGCAAAACACCGTGCTGTAAACATGAATGGAAACGGGCAGACTGGCAATTGGTTTGTGGATCTGAAGAATGAGCAAAAGCAGTAGCTTGAGCGCTTGGGGGCCCTTCAGGCCATATTTAAAAACAAAACAGCGATCAATATAAGATTGAAACGTAAATCAGGGCACTAAATCCTGGATTACACAGATATTATCACGATAATATGAAGTTAAGCATATGACCATAAACCTAGTGTTGACCCTGGTGATCCACGACCCACATCTCCTGTGCATCATAACCTTCTGGGGGAAATAAAATGATGTAAAACACAATTCCGAGAATTTCGCAGCATTGGTAACTATATCGTCCCTTTTTCGTGGCGTATCAAGATAGATCCCAATATGTAAACCTATATGAATGGGAATTACCTAACAAATTCATCTGGGTGCTCGTAGCACCGGCTGAAAGAATCTTGAGCTGTTTTTTTCTTATCTGTGCCGAAAAAGCTAGGCTCTTTGGAAGGAAGACATCCGCTGCTTCTACTTAGGATTGGTGTCAGGGCTGTCAATAAAACCCAGTGTGTGCTGTCTAAATCAGAGGACAATGCTATCAGTGCTTAACACGTTTGGCGATGTAGGCGTGGGCAATGCTAAAAATAAAGGAGCTGGTTAATCCCTCAATGTCGAAGCTCATTCAAACGTATGAGATATGAATCAAGTTTGACTAAACGCTGCTATCTATTGCTGTGTGAGATAGGTCTCTTATTATTATGCTGAGAGTGCATGAAACAAACGCATACAATGCAAGGAAATCTATCCTAAAATGTTCATACTGCACTTAAAGTGATAAATATAACGAAAACAATATATTTGAAAATACAAAAAAAACTAATAGAGATGATATATCGGACATTATCAAGATAAACACACGGCAATAAAATAATGTGGTAAAAAAAGTCAAATGACAAAGCAAAGGAGAATAAATGTTACACTATAAACAAGCAATGGCAATACCAACAGATCTGACCTATGAATGTACTACCAAGCCAGACCTAAAAACCCATGTACGTTAATTATTGATCTCCTCCTATTTGTGCTACTGGCAGAGAAAAATGTCATATATTATCTAGTTATCTACAACACTTTACTAGCATTGAAATTGTATGCATGTGCCCCTATAAGTTCAAGCTCGGGCAGCTGGATAAATAAGTAAACTGATCATGGGGAGGGCAAGTAACTTTTTAAGGAGGCATCTAACTGCTGCCCAATCAAAACATGTATTTCTGGCTCCCCACATGTGAACGGAGCCGAAGCACCTTCCTGAGGATATTCCTACAATTGACTGGCAAAAGCTGCGCTGTCAAGCCAGACCATAAAAACGTAGGTCTGGTTAAATAGTTTTTGGTATGCAGTGTTTCAATTTGTGGTTGGTATTGACAAATCATATGTAGTGTTGTGTTTCTTCTTGTAAGAAATTGGGTTACTGGTTGAGAGGGTTGAAACCCTACTCAAGCAGCAACCACAATCCTTATCAGAGTGAAGTCACAAGCAAACCCCAAATTAACAAGAGTGCTATCTTCTGGTAGATTGGCGCAAAACAGCCAGGCTTAACTTAGACACAATGTGTACATTATTTATGCAACACTTCAAATAGTAATAAAGTGAGACCACAACAGAAGAAAAATCCCACACCAATTTAGTAAGCTAGAGTAAATATTAATAAATAAATCAAAACCGATACGACAAAAATATAATCAGTAGAGCCGGTAGAAGGTGCCAAATGTGGTTATCTAGTTGCTCCAGACCAAGACAAAGCCAAAAGTTCAGACCCACCGCGATGGAGCGCAGGCTGGCTACAGGGACCCACTTAGGTCTGCTAAGCGCATTACTGTAATGCTGGTTGCGAAGGAATGCAGAGCCCTCTATTGAGCATGCATCATGCCGCAAAGGTGGTGCAAGGTTCGGGCAAGGAGATATATTGCGCAGGGACGGTTCTGGGGTGCTGTGAAGTGTGATGTGATGTCCTTGCATGGAGATGTGTCATGCAGCTGTGAATCCGATAGACTGCAGTGGATGAGGCAATGTCCTTGTGTAGAGATGTGTTGTGCAGTGGCATTTCTGATGGGTTGTGTTAGGCGATGTGGAATCTTTGTGTTGGGTAAGTCCGAGCAGCAGATGCTATGTGATGGTTTCAAGGGTGATGCACTGGTCCTGCAGGAGCTGCACCACTGAGAAGATGCGTTGGTTCTGCTAAAACCACAGATAGACTGGCAGAGCTCCCTCAGGTCCACTTCGAAGGTTCCATGACTGGGTGACGCTATTTGGGAGGGCAGGACTCGCAGATGGCAGATCCAGTTACTGGGTTGAAGGTTGTTGGAAGCCTGCTCTGTCTCTGAGGTTTACGATCAGGAGGCCTGCTAACTAGCCTTTGGTGACACTATGGGGACCTGGGTTTATAGTTGTAGATCCAGTCCTTCTCACCCAGGCAAGAGGGCAGTAGGGCAGCACAGCAAGGTAACAGTCGTTCAGGGCACCAGTCCAGCAGGATGGCAGTCCTTTCAGCCCACAGCAGTCCTTCTTCCTGGCAGAGTTCACAGGTCCAGGAGTGTGCTAAAGAGTTGAATCTAAGAGTCTAATATTTATGCCTGGTGCCCACTTTGAAGTAGAGGAAGTTTCTAGGGGTTTCCACGCCCTGAGGTGTCTGGTATCCCATTCCTCGCTGTGCCAGCCGCAGCTTTTCTGGTGTGAAAAAAGCACACCATTGTCAAACCCTTTGTGAAAGTGCTCAGGCAGGACTTTTTTGGATGTGCAAGTATGGTAGGTGACAGCTCCTCCTCTTGGTTAAACCAGATTTGCCTATTCTGCTAACACCTATCTTCCAATTGTCTCACTATCTGAGAGCAATACACAAAGACCAACTGTCATTTAAACCTGGTCATTTGACCCTGGATCAGGCTGCAGGCGCAAAATGGTTAGTAGCAACAAAATGCCAATTTTGTAAAAGTGGCATTTTCAGAATTGTGATTAATAATCCGACTTTAACATTAAAAAGAGCTTTTAACTACAATTCTGTAGACACCAAACCCGAGCTGTCCACCTGCTCCAAATTGAAAGTTACCATTTATTAAATGTAATAAGGTAACCCAATATTATCCTTTGGGAGGAGGCCTAACAAATTAATGTAAGAGTTTTTCACTACAAGGGCATTTAAAGGTTAAAGGTACTTGTGTAAATTGTTAAAAACACTGCACTCGGCCATATGGGCTGTTTAGGACCTTTCCTCAGGGTGACCTATATGTTTTAAAATGGAAGGTTTAGGCCTGGCAAAAGTTTTTTTTTGCCAGGTCAGTGGCATTGTAAAACTGCACACACAGGCTGCAATGGCAGCCCTGAGACATGTGTAAAGGGCTTCTTAAGTGGGTTACACAATCAGAGCTGCAGGCCCACTAGTAACATTTAGTTTTACAGGCCCGGCATACATGTGTTACCATTTTCCTACAGACGTACAAGCAAATTAAATGTGTCCATTGGGTGTAAGACAACTCCGGCATGTTTAAAGGATAGAGTACAAGCACTTTAGCTCTGGTAAAGTTCACAGAGTCCTAAAAGCCAACAAAAATAGGCTCATAAATAGGAGGGTTGAAGGTAGTAAGGTTTGGGGAGAATCACAGTAGGGTTGAAGGCAAAAAGTTAGGAAAGCGCCATGCAAAGGATGCCAGGTCTAACACATCATGTACCTGAACTAGTTATATTAAATCCAACAATCATAAGTTGTGGGATATATTATAACAATTACTTTGATCCCAAACTTGAGGTATCTTACACTTAGGGAGACTTTGTTAATTAAATTAAAGTCTCCTCATTTTACCCTATGGAGGCCATTCACTACAGTGAGGGAAAAACACATTTGGCTATTTTACCTCACCAGAGCTTATAATTTTTTTTTATAAGGTCCCTGGTTATAGTTATGTGGCACCCAACCCCAGGGGCACCTAGGGCACTCCTTAGGGGTGACCTATATGTAAAAATAAGGTTGTTTAAGACTTTGGAAGTACTTGTAATTCCAAAGTCGAATTTGCATGTAACTTTAATTTAAAAGCAGCCAGCAAGGAAGGCCTGCCTTTAAAATGACACTGGGCTCCTCAGCAGTGCACCTATGGGTGCACTACCTATGCTGGGGTCCCTAAACCTACATGCTCTACCATATACTAGGGACTTATAGGTCGGTTGATACTGGCAATTTTAATTAGCCTAATTTGCATATCCACTTCACACAGAGCACTGACCCTGGGACTGGTAAGCAGTACCCAGGGCACACCAAGAGTCAATAACCACCAGTATCTGTCCAAAAGGCTTGGGGGTGACCAGGGCAAAAAGGAGGACTTTACTACACTGCCCCTGATGAAAGGTGATGGGTACTAAACTACAACCTGGTAGTCCTCTTCAACCATCTGAGAGGTCTGTGGTCAGTTTGTACACGGAAGTGAGTGCCAAACATGTATGGCCTCAACTTCTTCATGGACCAGACTGAAGCAAAGGTCTCCCTCTCAATGGCACTCCATCTTTTCTCTCTGGGGAGTAGTCGCCTGCTGATGAAGGCAACTGGCTGATCTTGGCCCTCTTCATTAACTTGTTCTAACACTGCCCAAATCCCTTCTTCTGAAGCATCTGTTTGCACTATAAACTCTTTGCTATAGTGAGGGGCCAGTAACACTGATGCTGAAGACAAAGCCTGTTTCAGAGTGTCAATGGCTTTTTGACACTCTGGGGTCCAAATGACTTTTTTGGGCTGCTTCTTTGAGGTGAGTTCTGTCAGAGGAGCCCCTATGGTCCCATTGTTTTGAACAAACCTCCTGTAATACCCGTTCAGGGCAAGAACGGCCCTGACCTGAGTCTGGGTTTTAGGAGCCTCCCACTCCTGGATAGTGTGGATCTTGGGCTGAAGAGGCTGTACATGGCCTCCACCAACAAGGTGGCCCAGGTACACAACTGAACGTTGCCCTATCTGGCATTTGCTTGCCTTGATAGTCAGGCCTTCTAGAAGCAGGTCCTAAAGCACTTCCTTCAGGTGGACCAGGTGGTCCTCCCAGGTGGAACTGAATGCAGCTATATCATCCAAATAGGCTGCATTGAAAGATTCCTAACCCAAACAGGTCTCTATTCACCAAACGTTGGAAGGTGACAGGAGCATTTTTCAGGCCAAAGGGCATCACTTTCAACTGGAGGTGGCACTCTGGTGTAGAAAATGCTGACCTCTCCTTGGCTCCTGGATTTAAGGTAATCTGCCAGTATCTTCAGGTCAGGTCAAACGTGCTTGGGAACTGGCCGCCCCCAACCTATCAATGAGCTCATCAGTTCTAGGTATGGAGTGAGCATCAGACTTGGTGACTGCATTTACACCTCTGTAGTCTACACAGAATCTTAATTCCTTTTTCCCACCTTGGGGATTGGGCTTGGGTACCACTACCACTGGACTGGCCCAAGGACTATCAGAGGGCTCAATTACCTTGAGATCCAACATCTTAGCCACTCCAGCTTTGATGTTGGCCTTGACCTGGTCAGACAGCCTGTACAGCTTCTACTTGACAGGTAAGCTGTCACCAGTGTCAATGTCATGGACACACCAATTGGTGAGTCCAGGGGTCAAAGAAAAGAGACCAGCAAACTGCTCCAAAACATGATTGCAGTCTTTCTGCTGCTGGGCTGTCAACTTGGGGGAGAGAGGATCACTCCCTCCACTGACCCATCTTGTGCATTTGTGGGAAGGAGGTTTGGCTGAGGTTCACTCTCCTCCTCCTTCCCTTCATCTGTGACCATAAGCATGGTCATGTCTGCCCTGTCCTGGTGGGGTATCAGTCTGTTGACATGCAGGATCCTATGAGGATTCCTGGGGGTGCCATGGGCCACAAGGTAGTCGGCCTCACCCTTCTTTTCCAAAATTGAATAGGGCCCAGTCCATTTGGCCTGAAGTGCCCTAGGAGCCAAATGCTCCAAAACTCACACCAGCTGACCTGGGTGATACTGAGGCATGGTAGTCTTCTGGTCATGCCAGAGCTTCATGAGCTCTTGGCTGGCCTCCAGTTTGCTGCTTGCCTTCTTCATGTACTCAGCCATGCATGACCACAGACTCAGCACATAGTCAAGCACATTCTCCTTGGATTCTTTGAGAGGCATCTCCCAAGACTCTCTCACCTCTTACAGGGTGCCCAAACAGTAACTCAAAGGGGCTGAATCCATCACCCTTTGTGTTATACCTCCCTGTATGCAAACAGCAGGAATGGGAGGAGAACATCCCATCTCCTCCTGAGTTTATCAGGCAAACCCATGATCAATTGGTCTGGGGATGATAGGGGGCGGTGAACTTATATGTAACACCACACTCATCCCACATTGCTTTCAGATAGGCTGACATGAAATTTGTGTCCCCATCTGAGACCCCCTCCTTTGGGAATCACACTCTGGTGAACACACCAAGGTGGGCCTTAGCCACTGTGGGAGCAGTGACTGTTCTGAGGGGTATGACCTCAGGGTACCTGGTGGCATGGTCCACAACCACCAAAAGGTACCTGTTGCCTGAGGCAGTTGGTGGGTCTATGGGACCAACAATGTCAATCCCCACCCTCTCAAAGGAAGTCCCATCCACTTGCAGTAGTATCAAGGAGCCTTTGGCTTGCCCCCTGCCTTGCCACTGGCCTGACAGGTGACACAGGAGCTGCAAAACTCCTTGACTTTCTCTGACATGTGGGACCAATAGAAATGACTGACCAGCCTATTCCAGGTCTTGGTATGCCCGAAATGTCCAGCTAAGGGAATATGATGGCTCAGTGTAAGGAGCAATTCTCTATACTTCTGGGGGACCGCCACTCTTCTGGTTGCCCCTGGTTTGGGGTCCCTGGCCTCTGTGAAGAGAACTCCATCCTCCCAATAAACCTTGTGGGTTCCAATGGTATCCCCTTGTTCTTGCCTGGAGGCAGTCTGCCTCAGGCCCTCAAGAGTGGGACACTCTCTTTGTTCCTGGCACAATTCCTCTCTGGTGGGCCCACCTGCCCCTTGCAGATCTGGCAAGTCAGGCAGTGCTTGCAGGGGAAGGGGCCCCTCCCTCGGAGGTCAGATCCTCCCTCTCAGGTTTGGATTCCTCCTGACTCTCTGTACTTGGTGGGGCTGGCAAGCCAGACCCAGTGCCCTTTCTCTTTTTCTTGGAGGCTTCGTTCCAGAGTCCAAGTGTCCAGCACTTCCCTGTTGTGCTGCCTGTGACCTGGTCACAGCACACACCCATTCACGGAGGTTCAGCATCTGTGCATGGACCCTTCTTTCCACCCCTGGCCATTCAGATGCTTCCAGATCATTTCCCAGCAGACATTCTACTGGGAGGGCAGGAGCTACAGCTACTTTCTTAGGGACAGTCACACCTCCCCATTGCAGGCTCACCGTGGTCATGGGAAGGAGCTGAGACTGCTGTCTGTGTATATTACTTGGTGGAAGACACCAGGTAAGACCTGCTCTGGAGAAACCAGCTTCTCAGTGGCCATTGTCACACTGGTTCCTGTATCTCTCAGAACTTCTAGCTCAATCCCATTGACTTCAGGCCTCTGCCTATACCTTTCCATGCTGGGAGGCAAGGTGGCCATAGTTGCAATGTCCACCCCACCCACTGACACTAAGGTGACCTCTGTGTACCCTGATCCTAGCCCTGGGCCAACTTCCACCCCCATACCTACACTAGCAATCCCATGGCACTGCCCACCAGTGGGGGGCTTCTTTGTGCAGATAGCATCTCCTCTTTTGTGTCCAGGTTGATGACACTCAAAACACTTGCCGGCCTCAGTAGGTTCCTGAACCTTTCCTGCCTTACCAGGGTCATAATGCTTCCCCTGATACCCCTTCCCCTTAGAAGTGGCATGGCTAGGGGCTCCCCTACCCTGAGAAGTTTTAGGGGACTCTTTTGGAGGACTCTTTAGACTTTTTGTCATCTCTCCTATGGTTCTTTCCCTGAGAAGAACCAAGTCCTCCCCTTTTCTGGTCACCCCCTAGGGGTTTCTGGTTAACCTTGCTTCTTAACCATTCATCTGCTGCCTCCCCCAGCTCTCTGGGGTTGGTCAACTTAGAGTCAACTAAATTGTGGTGGAGCTTTTCTTAGGCACAATTAGATAGAAGGGGCTCCCTCATAATCAAATTGTAAAGCCCCTCAAAAGTACTTACCTTGTTGCCTTGTATCCAGTCCTCTGGTGCCTTAACTGAGATGTCCACAAAATCAACCCAGGACTGCGTGCTTGTCTTCTAAGTGTCCCTAAACTTGAGCCTATACTGTTCTGGGGTCAGACCACACTTTTTAGCTAAGCACCTCTTCATACTAGGATGTGAATCTGCCTCCTTCCCACTTAGGGCCATAAGCCTATCCCTCCCAGAGTTGGGGACCAACTCCCATAGAAGTGAACCCCAGTACTGAGGCTTAATTTTACTCATCTGGAGGGCCCTCTCTAAGGCCCCCAGCCACTTGTCTATATCATCCCCCTCTACACAGGCAGGTACCACCCCTTTGGTAATCTGGGACAAAAAACCCCACCCATGGACATCTCAGCTTCTCTGTCGCTGCCACCATCTTTTTTCTCTTCACTTGCCCACTTTTTCTTTTCCAGAGCCAGATTCTCTGCTTCCAAATCTATATATGCTAGCTGGGCCTCCAGCTCTCTTTCTCTAAGGGACAGGTTCTCCCCTTCTGAAGGGACCCTCTTCCCCCCAACTTGCTTTCGGTTTGGCCCTAGTGACTGTGTGCAGTGAGGACCGGTCTTCCTCATCTTCACCGAGGCTCAGATGCCCTCCCTCCCCTGAGTGGTTGGAGCTGGCATCCTTCTCTGCCTCTTCCTCATCTGGAGCCTTCTCTGGGCCTACTTCTTGGGCCTCAGACCAGGCTGTCAGGGATTTAATCAGAACATGCTTCAGTGGCTGCAGGCAACCTCCTCTTAGTACACAACCCCCTAAGCTGGACTACTATCATTGTGGGTAGGTTAGCTGGATTAAGATCCATGGTTCCCTAGTTTTGTGTCAACAAAAACATTTTGCAAAAATTGGAAACAATAATTTAGAAAAAGCACAAAAATGCAATAATTGAAATTAATCCAAATTAAAAAATAAAAACAATTTTTGCATTAGGACAATTTACAGGATTCTTAATTTGCTTTACTTAAAACATAATACTGAATACAAGTACTGGATCCCACCACTGCGCACCAAAAATGTTGGAAAGTGGATTATTGTTAAGGGCAGGCAAGTACCTACACTTAGCAACAGACCATTAACCTCCACTTAGGTCCAGGTAGGTCTCAATAAATTAAAACCAGCTCAAGCCTTGGTAGCTTGGCAATGGGCAACAAGGCTTAATTTAGGAGACAAATGCGTAAAGCATTTAAAAATAACAAAACAGTAAATAAGTAAAACACAAAACACAATAAAAATCCAAATTGATTATATTTTTATCTTTAAAATGACACCAAAACGAATAAAATTGGATAAGGGGAACCGGAAATATGAAGTTTTAAAGAATTACTGTTTTCTAGTGCATAGAAATGAAAAGCGCCAATCTGGTCATCTGGTCACACCTTGACAGGGGAAAAGTGAAAGTTTAAGGCCGATCGCAATGGAGTTTCGCTCGGCTACAGCAAGTGGGAGGTCTTGGTCAAACGTTTCCCTCCGGACTTTGTCGTTTTCTTGAAGATTTTCTTCAGTGGGACGAAGTCGTCAGTTCGATCCGATGTCCCTGGAGCCCTTCCTCTGAAACACATTGCGGGAGTCCTCGGTGATGATTTCTACGTTCGGACTGAGACAATTTTTCTAGATGAAAATCCTTCGACCGGGGCAACCCTCTATAGATACACTATGCGGGAGGTCCTGGTCCACTTTCTACGTTTGGACTTAGTCTCTTTTTTGGAGATTTTCTTCTACGGGACGAACCTACAAGTCAGGCCGGGTCATGGTTGAGGCACGCCGGCTAGAGTTCCATGGTGGGTCAGTCCCTTTATGGAGTTTTGTTCCAAAAAGTTCTCCAAACTTCTCCAAGCTTCTGGATCTTTTTCTAGATGGTCTTTTAAGGTCTTCTAGTAGTCCACGGCTCTCCCCAAGGTTATAGAAGCTCTGAGTTGCTCCTTGAGGGTGCGGACTACATCTCCCAGAATGCACCTGGTGCAGACTCCAAATTGGCCACTGGACAGTGGTCAGCTTATCAGTTTCTTCAGGAGTTGATGCAGGGGACTCTGGTAAACAGTTTTTACCTGTAGCAAACAGGGAGTCCCTCCTTGAATCAGATGAAGCCAGGCAAAGTCCTTCTTGTGGTGAAGCCCAAGTGTGCAGCTGGTGCAGTTCTTCAGAGTGCAGTATCCAGGTGCAGGTCCGGGGTCCAGCAGGGCAGTCCTTCTTCTTCCGATGTTCTTCCATTCATGCATCTGAGATGTGTGTGCAGCTATGTCCTATTTATCCTTGCTTCTGGGCGAAAAATAGGGGGTTCCTGGTTCTTCAATAATATGGGGGATCCTTACCCCTGTGATGACCACTTCCTGGGAAGGCTGGCAAAAATCCCAATCCCAAGGAGCCACATTCTTCAAAAATCCATCATGGCTGAAACTGATTTTTGGAGGTTACATCTGGCTGAGCCCACCCAGTGGTGTGGCTAAAAATCATAAACACACCCTTCTCCTGCCCTCTCCTAATGTAATCAAGAGGGCACCTAATTGTCTGGGGTTGCAGGATGTGAGGGAGGTGCAGGCTTTCTCCAAATGTCCTTCCCTGCCTTTGAAGACCAGTTTGGCAGGCCTCCCCCTTCATGCTTCCCCATCTGCTGAGGTAGTTCTCCTCCCCCAGGCACATTAATTGTGTTCAGCCCAGGCCACTTCACACTTCATTAAGGCAGCCTGGCCAGGCTGCCAGAGGCTGGCCAATCAGAGAAGGACACTACAGAGCTGAAGTTGGCAAATGTTCAGGTAGAGTTTAAAACTCTTTACCTGAACTAGTTATATTAAATCCAACAATTGTAAGTTGTGGGATGTATTATACCAATTAATTTGATACCAAACCTGAGGTATCTGACACTTAGGGGGACTTTGTTAATTAAAATTACTTCTCCCCATTATACCCTATGGAGGCCATTCACTACAATGAGGGAAAAACAAATGTGGCTATTTTACCTCACCAGAGCTTATAAAACAATTTTAAAAGGTCCCTGATTATAGTTACATGGCACCCAACCATAGGGGCACATAGGGCACACCTTAGGGGTGAATTATATGTTAACATAAGGTCGTTTTAGGCTTTGGAAGTACTTTTAATTCCAAAGTTGAGTTTGCATGTAACTTTAATTTAAAAGTAGCCAGTCAGCAAGGCAGGCCTGCCTTTAAAATGACATTAGGCTCCTCAGCAGTGCACCTATGGGTGCACTACCTATGCTGGGGTCCCTAACCCTACATGCCTTACCATCTACTAGGGATTTATAGGTAGGTTGATACTGCCAATTTTAATTAGTCTAATTTGCATATCCACTTTACACAGAGCACTGGCCCTGGGACTGGTAAGCAGTACCCAGGGCACAGACAAATGTCAGTAACCACTAGTATCTGTCCAAAATGTTTGGGGGTGACCAGGGCAAAAAGGAGGACCTTCCTACAATGCACAAACAACCCAACTGTCATCCTGACCCAGATGTGTATTGATCAGTCAGGCAGAAGCACAGAATAGTTAGACAAGAAAATGCCCACTTTCTAAAATTGACATTTTTAAACTTACAGTTCAAAAACCAACTTCACCAAAAGATGTATTTTTAAATTGTGAGTTCAGCGACCCCAAACCCCATATCTCTATCTGCTCGAGATTGGAAATTACACTTAAAATATATTTCAATGCATTCCCCGTATTACCCTTTGGAAGAGATAGGTCTTGCAATAGAGAAAAACGAAATTAGTAGTGTTTAACTATCAGGACA
This sequence comes from Pleurodeles waltl, assembly GCF_031143425.1. Lineage (NCBI taxonomy): Eukaryota > Metazoa > Chordata > Amphibia > Caudata > Salamandridae > Pleurodeles > Pleurodeles waltl. Next base: position 651,364,543 of record NC_090449.1, on the reverse strand, counting down.
TGTAAAACACACCAGTACATGTCCGACCTTTTGAATATATGCACCCTGCCCATGGGGGTGCCTTAGGGGTGACTTACAAGTAATGAAAGGGAAGGTTTGGGCCTGGCACGTGGGTGCACTTACCAGGTTGACATGGCAGTTTAAAACTGCACACTCAGGCACTGCAAGGGAAGGCCTGAGACATGTTTGCAGGGCTGCTCATGTGGGTGGCACAATCAGTGCTGTAGGCCCACTAGTACCCTTTGATTTACAGTTCCAGGCATACCTGGTGCACTATACTAAGGACTGACTAGTAAATCTAAACATGCCAATCGTGGAGAAACCACCAATACATTTTAGGCAGAAAGCATATGCACTTTAGCACTGGTTAGTAGTGGTAAAGTACCCAGGGTCCTAAAGCCAACAAAAACAGGTCCGAAAAAATAGGAGGAAGGAGACAAAATGTTTGGGAATAACTCTGCAAAAAGGGCCAGGTCCAACAATTAGGATCAACCAGCCTGGAAAGATATTTGAGTTTATGAAGAGGACAGGGGCAAGGGGAAGGTGAAAGATGTAGAAATCTACATGGATGGTCTGCATCACAGGCATAAGTAGTCCATTTGTAAAGGGTTAGCAAAACAAAGACATACAGGAATCTGCATATCACCAACGTAGCTGGAGGGGAAACAGACTGTAAGTGTACACCAAAAATATGTAGGGGGGGTGATCAGACAGGGCCCAGTAATTCATATGGGAACATGTGGAATGCAGAGATGCAGTCAGACAAGTAAAATGATGTCAATAGGGCACAATTGGTCGGTTACGTTATCAGTGGCCACATAGCTTTTTAGAGGTAGGGATACTGCCTACTGTTTTACCAAATCAACTCAAGAGCAAAGAAAGGAGTGGATGAGTTTTCAAAGTCAGCAACCTAAGCAGAAACTAGACAGTATTTAAAGGCTCAGATTTCACCTACTCATGCTTGAAGAAGGAGGCCAGATTTCTGAGCAGGAGTTCTTGCCGTAAGGCCATTTCATGCACCCTATTGCTCCGTGGGGCCATCAAACTCCAGTTGGTGCGAGGATACAAGTGTTACTTTTCTCTATGCTTTGACTTCGAATAGCAACTTGTAATTTTTCTGTTGTTTTTTCATTCTTAAGAAGTAAGTCAACTTGCTCCTTCTCTGTTTATCCCCTTCACCTCAGTTCTGAATTGTAGTGTAACCCTACGATGGGGGCTGCAACCTGAAAGGCACGATGAGAGTGCTCCTTTGCCACCCAACCTACACTTCCCCATATTCACAACACAATTTATATATGGAGGAAACACACTGGTGCTTATCTTGATAAACTTACGGCCTAACACAGATGTGCTCTCAAGCAGTCTGCCAGCTGGAAAAGTCCTTTCAGGCGCACCATTGGCAGAAAAACACCCACCACATTTGCAGATTCCCTTCTGCCTGACAAGTATTTCACCGGCTAGAGGGAAGTGCAGGAATGACTGTGGTGGGTCAGGGCACACTAATAGCATTGTATTAGAGCTGTTGTTGTCACAGTGTGGCATGACTGCAGGGTAATGTGGGGATGCCTCACACCCCATCCATCTACTCACCCTGTTGCCCAGTGTCTCACAAATCCTACTGCTGCAACAGTTCTCCTGGTTTAGACTTTTCTTGTTGGAGAATCTATGTTGTGTCAGATCTTTGAATGTGCATTCTAGGCAGCTGGGAAACAGTATGTGTATGAAAGCTCTCCCCAGTTCCATACATTACAAATTTCTCATAAATCCCAATTTAAGATGGTTGCTTGCTCAGGTTGTACGACTGAATGACCCCAGGCCAAGATGACCACCACAATCTGTGTGACACATTTCATATTGTCCTTTCATGTTCATCAGTATTAAAGGACATTTGAGAATTCTACTGACTGCATTACAAGAGTTGAGGTTCATTTTTATCAACAGGTTCTTGGGCCCTGCAAATGCCCTAAATTAGTCTTAATAATGGTTACATTATGTATCCTAAAAGGAGGGAAAAACTTTGGCACCCCTCATATCTACATCACCGTCTAAACTGTTGAAAACACTCTGGATTCCCTTCCTCAATGTATTTTCATTTTGTCACCTTGTTTCTATGCATTCTCTCGCTTTCTCTAAACAGTTGCCATTACTAGTTTCTGTCTTCCATCCATGCGTAGAAAATATGTTACGATCTTTAAGATCAAAGTCCGATTCAACATCCATGTCCAGAATGGCGCTAGCCGGCGCTAAGGCCCTGTAAGCAGCCTTGTAAAGGACGCTAATAGGGCCGGGGAGGCGCAGGGGGAACCGGGGCTTGAGCACCAAATTATGGCACTACACTGTTTAAAGGCAAAAAAAGTGCCTCTAGGCAGTGTAGCACCATTTTCTGGCGCACAAGCCCCATGGACATGGCTCCTGTCTTAGTAAAGACACCCCAGTGCCCACGCCCAATGCCATGCCCAGGTCCAATGGCCATAGGGGCCAGCACCGTGCAGGGGGCCCCAAGTCAGGGCCCCCAAGCAGTGTTTGGCAAAATATAAATAAATACTCACCAGGACTTACCTTGGATGGGTCTCCCATTCATAGGTGACCTCCTGGTATGGGTAGGGGTGGGTGTCCCTGGGGACAGGGAAGGGCACCAGTGGGCAAATCCCATGGTCTCTGACCATGGAAAGCTGCCTACTAGTCCCCTTATGCCTGCCCAGACCCAGGCATTAAATAATGGCGCTCGGCAAGCTAGCGCCATTATTTAAGGCCCCCATTCCCCGTGCAGGAGTTTAGCACAGGGGGATAAATTTGGCGCAAATGCCATATCTTCCTTTTCTGGACGGGAACACCTACTTTGCATCTTATTGACGCAAGGTAGGTTTTCCCCTCTGGAAAACAATGTAAACTCCATTACTTTGGCGCTAGACGTATCTAGCCCCAAAGTATAAATATGGAGGTAGGTGTGCGCTGAATTAGCGTCAAGAAAAATGATGCTAATTCAGCACAAACCAAGTATAAATATGGGCCAAAATTTGGCTGAAACTCACTCAGTATTAAATAAAAAGGTTTGTATTGTGGCCACTAAACTGGCCAGTCTCACAGCATTGTACCTCCCACAGACTTTCTGTTTGAATAACAAATATGGTTCCTCATAGAAAGTGCTGAAAATGTTCTGCTGCCCGACAATGGGCCAGAAGTCCTTTTTCTATTACAGAATAGTTTATTTTATTGCCCTTCAGAGTCCTTAAAACAAAAGCCACTGTCCATATACCCACTTCGACTCTTTGCAAGAGAACAACACATAATCCATAGCTATTTGTATATAGTACTAGCATATACTGATTCCCAATAATATAGCAGAGGAACAATTAAACTATTACTTTTTAGACATTTAAAAGCTCTCTTTTGTTCATCTTCCCAGACATATTTGGCATTTTTGTTAAGAAACTGACAGATTGTCTCTGATGTGTTTACAAAATCCTTTACAAACTTCGAATATAATTCTGCAAGACCTACACATGAAATCATTCGCTCCTTGGAGGATGGTTCTGGCGTCTTGGTAACAGTTTTCTCCAAAGATTTCTTTGGTCAATGTCCGAGGTACTCCACAGATTCCTGTTCAAATTCACATTTACTTATTTTTAGTGTCAGACCATTTTCCTCTAGAATCTTCTTACCACTTTCAATATTAGTATTATGATCTTTATGGTCTGGTAGATTAATATGCCTTATTACAATGTTAGTGCTCCTTTTGGGTCTTTAAGAAGATTATACGTAATTCTCTGAAACACTAACACAGCCCTTGCAAGACCGAATGCCTTTCTTTTGTTTTGGAATGAAATTTCAGGTGTTACAAATGCAGTATAGTGTTTGAAATCTTCCTCCAATTCTACCTGGTGATAGGCATTAGCAAATCTAGTATAAAAAACACTGTTGCTCCCTATAATAAGAACACCAACTCCTGCATATTGGGCAGAGGATGATTATATATCCAAATACAATCATTCAAACTTAGGAAGTCAAAACAATTGTGAGAAATTAGGTTGTAGGTTGAGGGGGTGTGAGCCCTTCTTAAGCAACTGTCACAATGCTTGTCAGGGTGAACACAAAAGTTGCCAACTTAACCTGTAGTTAACTCTCTGGTTGCTTGGCACAAAAGCAGCCAGGCTTAATTTGGAGACAATGTGTAAAGTATTCATGCAGCACTCAAAGAATGACAAAGTGAAAAACACCAGAAAAGTCCCACATCAATTTAGAAAAATAGAATGCATTGCAATAAAATATTTGATACCACAACAACAAAAATCCAATCAGTAGAATCTGAGTTGTGAAGTTTTAAAGATTTGAGTGCAATCTAGCACCAAAAAGATGAAAGCACTAGCTATGGACATCTAGTCACACAAGACCAGGGCAAAGGTGAAAGTTACGGCCAACTGCGATTGGAGCATGGTTTGGATACACAAGGTGAATTGGGCGGAGTCTTCCCTTACCATCTGACTTAGAAGAAATTTCAAAGAAAAACGTCTGAGAAGGTAAAGTTCAGTGGTGTAAGACAGACAGCGATATCCGAGAAGGAGTCGTCATCGTTGAGGAGCCACTGAACGAAGTTGTGGTGATGATTTCTACATTTGTACTTAGCCTCTTTTTTTAAAGTTGAAAATCTCCAGCAGGAGAAAGCTGCAGGCTGTAGCTGATGAGGGCTCCAGAGAGGAACCTCAGAACAGGATTTGCTTCTGTTGAGAAGAATGTAGCGGAGCTACTGCCAAGTCAGGCCTATCGGCTAAGCACCTTGGGTGGATTGGTGAACAAGTAGGTCCCGGTCTCTTCTCGATTTTCAGAGCACTTTTTGGCAGTAAATTTGAAAATTCCAAAGTTTTGTATTTTTGCTCATTGAGCGCCTTTAGCACCAATTCCAAGGGTCTAATGCTGAGAGGCGCCATTTGGTGGGCCAGGACTCACTACAGTCTGTGTCAAGCCGGTGTCCCTGTAATTCTGAACAGGAGGCCAGCAAACTAGCTTTAGAGGCCATTCTGGTGGTGCTAGATTCAAAGAGAAAAAGAGGTCTAAACACAGCAGGGCAGTCCTCCGTGGGCACAGGCCAGGTTTCAGGCAGCTTGGCAGTCCTCTTAGTGCAGTAGGGCAGTCCTCAGAAGTAAACAACAAGCCTCAGGCAGCAGGGTAGTCATCTGGGAGTCCTCCGCAGGTCCAGAAGTGAACTTATGAGTGGGTCTGAGTGACCTATTTTTATTCTTGATAGCAGCTTTGAAGACGAAGAAACGTCTGGAGTCCCCACCCCCAAAAAGAAGATAGTACTGGAATTTCCTGCCTTCCTTCCCAGGCTCCAAAGGGTCTGGGGTCACAAAATGCTTGTGTGAAGTTATTGTTGTGTGAGCTAAGACAGCTCCTTTGAAATGTAAGTGGGGCTGTATATAGGCCAAACCCACTCACCCTGTCAGGATTGGCCATCCTGTCAGCACTTAGTTCCCCCTTGTGTTACTTTCTAGGAGGAATACACAAAGGCCAACTGAACCTAATTGTGTCATCAACTATACAGGGTGCAGGCACCTAATGGTTAGGACAAGAAAATTTCAGTTTTCTACAAGAGGCATTTTCAGAATTGTGACTTAAATTCAACTCGACCATTAAAAAGGATTTTAAACTACATTTCTTTAGACACCAAACATGAAGTATCTCTCTGTTCCTAAACAGAAACTATCACTAATTAAATGTAATGAGGTACCCCAATATTACCTTAATCGGGAGGTAGGGCTTACATTACTGAAACATTAATTTGGGTGTTTTTCACTATTAGGACATGTCAAACGTAAAAGCACATGCCCCACTTTTGAAATGAAATACAACCTGCCTTATGGGTGGTATGAAGCCTTCACTAGGGGTGACATATGAATTAAAAAGGGAGTTTTAGGCTTGGCAAAGGTTTAATTTTCCAAGTCGAATTGTTTAGAACTGCACACGAGCTGCAACGACAGGCCGAGACATCTTTTAAAGGGCTACTTAAGTGGATGGCACAATAAGTGCTGCAGGTCCACAAGTAGCATTTACTTTACTGATCCTGGATATATGGTATACAACTTCTTTACTTAAGACTTATAATTAAATTAAATAAGCCAATCAGTGGTAGTTTAATATTACAATGTTTAGCACTGATTAGCAGGGTCAAAGTGCACAGAGTCCGAATGGCCAACAAAACGAGTTCAGAAAAAAAGGAGGAGTGAAGGCAAACATTTAGAAGTGACCATGTAGAAAGGGCCAAGTCCAACAACAATCTTAATTCATCAGAGGCTTTAAGTGATATAACAGCTAATGACAACCAATCGAAGGACTCTATCTAGCAATTTTATCTTTTTTACATGACTCCTCTAATTTTTGTTTCTGTTTGGTTCGAGAAAGTGAAGGTACATTCCTTACAAGATGCCTAACTGTACTGTATTCTGATAAAAAATTATTTTGTGTTTGAAAGAAAGTTACCAAGGTTCCCACTAAACACATTCTTGAAATTTGCTTCCAGTTCCTTAACTTTATCTTGGCAGCATTCAAACCTGTGACTCTCATATCACTGTATTTGCCAGCTGCAAGCGTTTGACTTCCTAAGTCATCTTGCTGCATAATAAGTGTATTATTGTGTTTCATCAATCATGGTTATACAGGGAGTCATTCCCTGTCAATTATTACCAATGTAACCATGAAGCTGATTAAATCATAATCATGAGTGAACGAAACCCACACTGGTGAGCTAAGAGGACAAAGACATAGGAAAAACACAGTTTGCTCAAGATCAAACAATTTGATTAAGTAGGAGACCCAAGATTCTTTCAAGGTCTGTAACTTTCCCACTGTGCTAGTGAGTAGAATATGAGCATGGACTCTTTCTCCTCCAGGGGTTATATCAAAATACTGTTGGATCCCAGTCCAGTTTTCTCATTGTACATTTACTGGGATTAGCCTTATTCTAAGTCTTTCAAGTTGCTGCAAAAGACAGGAACATGTTCAAAAGATGATTGGTTAAGAACACCCAATTTTCTGACATGGGAAGGCTGGGATTAAAAAGGATCTCTTTTGGCCCAGCAGATTGCATCTTACTTATAGCTCCACAACTTCGGTGTAGTTGTTGACATGTGGCAGCCCAGGGACTGGTCTCTCTTGCTAAATGCCATTGTGTTGGAGGTCGTGCCCAGATTCTCAAACCGTTTTTGCTACCAGCATACTTTGGTGCAGTGATAAATCTGGAATTAGATCTCAAAGTGTTCCAGTTCCATGGCTAAAACCTGTGCAGTAGACAGCATGTAGTAGGGGTTGTGTGGTGTTAGTGGTAATCTCCCTCAATGAAGTCTACTCACTAACTTAATTAAGCCTTTTCCTAAGTTCTCTCAATGTTTGCATATAAGAGAATAAAGGCAGAAGGAGATTGTGGGTCATTTTCTCTGTGTCCTGGGGCAGCATGTGGTTACTGAGCAGCATATGTGTGGATACTGTTGCTTAGCACTCATGTCTCAATACTACTGCATTGCAAAGTTATAACCAAGGCACTCCCTTTGTACAATTGAATCTCCAGGAGTATTGATAATAAGCACTCATGGCTAACTCCAGTAGGCAGTAATCTGACTGTCTGACTATATCTACACAGTGCTCACTATCCTGCATTGGACTCATGCACGGGGACTTAAGAATATTACTCAAATACTGTATGACAAGGTAAGCATCATTGTGTAAATCAATATCTGGTAAGACTTTAATCTTTTCCACAGTTTAGGGGACTCATTTACAGGAGGGGATAAGGATTAAAACCTCAAAAGTGCACTCCATGAATATGGCTCAAGAAAGAAACTGATGTCAGCACACTAGGGAGGCACTTGTATGCTGTCCTGACCGTCATTTTCAGGGTACCACAAATTAAGCTTCAAGAACTGCAAAATGTTACATTTCATGTAGATGGGATGGAACAAAGATCAAAGAGAAACTTTTTTTTAACAATGTGTGGCCCACTTAACTTGATCAAAGAAGGCTGGGAAGAATGTTGCGAGTCACCAGAAACAGATGGGGTAGACAAAGTGTCTGAAAGTTGATATTAAAATCTTGGCATCTTTATGTTATTGATTTTGTTTGGAAGTGACCTCCCAAACAAGGGGAGTAAGGTTATCAAATCAAATAGTTAATTACAAGGATTTTGAGTATGAGCAGGGTCATTAATAATTTGAGAGACCGAGCAGAGACACACCACATCTCCCTTTAAAAAAAGGCCTAAATGAGTTCACCCAACATCACAATAATGCACAACAAATTGAATCAAACAACATAGCATTTTAGGAGATACAGGCCCTCATTATGAGTGGCCTTTTAATTTCGATGGAGCGGTAGGAGCAATTACTGGCCCCATCGGAATTATGATGTGTGCTTGAACACCACATATCTCTTTGCTTTCATCAGGGGATTTTGGCTGCTGAAAACAGCCAAAATCTCTATTTAATATTGTCAGAAACCCTTCCAGAGGGCCACGGGGCATGCAGGGGCTACAGAGCCCAACATTGGTGGTTGATGTTTTTCATCCTAATGTCCAGGGGCCAACCTACTATGGATCCTGAGCAACTGGGCCAAATGACCCTTTTACACTTGACTCTCAGTGGTAGCTGTGGATGAGCAGTCAAAAACTCCTTCAGGGTGTAAGTGTAGATACAGGTTAGTAAACAAAACTCAAAACTCAAAGTGAACTCAGCAATGTCAATAAATCAATGCCCAATCAAATACTTGTTTGTATTTGAAAAATAAATATTTTCTTTGTAACTCTACACATTAAAAGAAATAAAGACATTCGTAAGTAACAACATAATTTTTTTGAGGTCCGGGCTCTACTGTTTATCGGGCCATTCCTGTGCCACCATCTTGGTGACTGCATGCAGGGAATGCTTGCTAGTAGGCCATACTCAAGCATTCCCCTTTGACTCCTTAGTAACTAGTCAAAAGTTTCTCAGGTGCTGCAGCACCTTCAACAGCGATCCTCCTGGGCCCAGACAGGCCCTGTTCAAGTCTTATTTGCTCCTATATGACAGATGCGTTCAGCATTTTAGCGGGCACTTGCAAGCTCTGTTCCTGAGCAGAGAATTTTGGGCCTCTTGCAGTTATGGGTGGCAACATCTGGTTGACGCAAGCTCTCTTCTGAGGGGTGCTGCCGGCTTTCCCCCAGTGATCGGAGATGCTTTCAACCTGTGAAGATGCAGTAAGCTATTCTTTCCCACCCAGGGAGGCATGGTGAGATGTTCGATCTTCCAGCTCCCAACTAGAACCCAGTGATGGTGAGACATCTTCCTCGACATTCTCCACAGTCCTCCATGGTCCATCAGGGGCAGATCCTGATGTGTAGTCTTGACCCCCTGGTTGCAGGCTTTATCTGTTCACGGGCAATGGTCCCAACTCTTAGCAAAGTTAGCACCGGTAGCCCCTCCTGACATCCAGAGTTACTGTGCCACTCAAGGACAGAGCCTTCTCCAGTGCAATTGCTTACAGCACAGCTTCCCCCCACCCCGGCATAATGGGCTGCCACTGAGGTGGTCACGAGTCTTTAGTGCACTTATTGCACAGTTATTCCATCATTGCCCCCCTCTGGCATGCGGAGTCACCAAAATGAGACAGTACGGGCTTGGTGCTCCCCACACAGCGCTTGATGCATGGCTCAGTCTACAGGGGCCCTCTCCTGGCACATGAGGGTCACTTAAACAGTCCTGCAAACGGACAATGATTTTATTGGGGCACAGCCATATTATCACACCTCACATAGGGAGTCCTCTTGGTAGGGCTCCCTCCTCACTGGACCCCACACCCTCCAACGCTCTCCTCTTTCTCACAGGGCACACTGGCCTTGGCAAGCAGGCAGGCACTGGTGCTTCAGACTCCAGGGCAGGTTGTCTTTGGTTCCCTGGGTAATGTCCCCTCATCTAGCAGAGGGACTGGCAGACCTTAGCCTCAGTCCTGCTCACCGGGAAATGTCTTTCAGAGATTTGTCTTCTCACTCAGTCCGTCTGGCTGCTTGGCAGATGACAAGCTTTGGGGTCTCAACCTCCCATTTTTATACTCCATTTCCAGACAACAAATGTGATTTAGGGTCTAACTCTTTGAAATTTTATGTTGGGGTTCTACTTCTTTTGAAGTGTCCACTTTTCTTTCTTTTCTTACCTATTGAAAGGCTGTTGATCATAGAAGGAACACTGAAGTCGACAAACCCGTAACACAGGCCATAGGAGTGACTTGGATGTCAGTCATAGTGATAAGTGCATCAAAAAGTTAATCTGGACTTCCAGCCCTATTCTTTATGATTCCCTTATCAGTCCTATCTCCTTCCTGAGATGTGTTGAGGTTCCTTTCTTGTGATCAAGCAATAACAGCACTGTTTTTAAATGTAAAGGGGGCGTCTTTTTCTCCTTTCCTCCACTGTGCCCCAGCCAGCTCATAGGACTGCAGCAATACACATATCTGTCCGGAGGATTCCTCTATTTCTCATGCCTTCCCCAGGCAGGCCTGGGCATCCCAAATAGAACTGAGTGTTCTCCATGTAATGTACCACTGCAAGCAGACTTTTACTCAGTTGATATATACAGCACACATCCTGTCCATTACTGTCTCCTCTGTGTATTGTGGCAGCACAGACACACATACATTCAGCACACACACTCAAATTGTGTGCACTGTTCAGTACTGTAGCCTTTTTGTATTGTAGCAGGGTGTGCTATTTGCAAACACACACATCCCCAGCATGCACACTTCCCATGTGCGTGCTGCACAACTCTTCACCCTTCATGTATTATACTTCTCACAAGCACACATGCACCCAACACATGATTTCATTGTGCACACACTGCACAGCACTACCACATCTCTCATGGTGTATTCTCCACAGGCATACATAGACTCAGTACATGAACTAACCATACGTGTACTGCACAGTACTGCTCTATGCCTGAACTGTACCCTTCCTAGGCACACATACATTCAGCACAGAGTCACTACTCCTGTGCTGTGCAGCTCTCTACATCTACCTGATGTAGGCCAAGGGTGAGTTTAGCACACAGCAGCTGAACTTTTAAAAAGAGTGAGCCTTTATGCCCCATTCCAGTGACACAGAGCGAAAAGGATCCCTTGACTCCTATTCATCACTATACAAATTGCTGCCACAACCGCACTCATGCTGCTTAACCCTTGGTAAAGGCAGCAGATTTCCACCACTATGAGTGTAGTGCCTTGGGTGCCCCCCCTGGCCCAACAAGACTGCAATCCGTAAGACAAGCCTATGTCAAGTCACACATGCATTATTTGTGTGTGCCTATGACAAAGAAATCAGCATTGGGGATCCAGACAACAGTACATTTGGACACTGAAGGCAGGGGTACACCACAATTCTTACCATGCAGAAGACTTTTCCATCCAATTAAATTTGAAGGATTACAAGGAAATCAGGTCTGAAACCCCCCTGGTAATTCCTAATTTCTAATGTAACCCTCAGGGTACAAAATTTGAACTGCAGGGTATAACCTGTAATGGCCTGCATTTTCCACAACCCCTCAGTTAGTGGTACCCCCAGGATTAGTAACTCCCTGGGTGGAAAAACTCTGGTCCATTTGTCGGGCCACTCGCAAAAAGTTGAGAGGGCATTTGTAAATAATGGTTAAAAAAAAGAGAAAGTCAAGACTGGAAAGCAATGGATGACCTGTAGGGCAGATTATGTTGTTTAGCCACAAGAGGCAACACATTTATTAAGAAGGAACATAGAAATAAACTGCTTAGAAAGCTGCAGTTGTGGCTTGTTGACTTTCACTGGAAAATTGTTTCTAAGGTAGAGAGAAACAAAGCAGCATCAGAACATGTGCTGTGATAGGGATGGTGAATACGATCAAGCAATCAGCACTATGGAGAAACTTTGTGAAGAAGCAAGACTGCTTGTGAGCTAACGAATACAGTGGAAGATTCAGGGAAAGAAGGACTGGGCAAATAGTGCTGGGACTTCCAGCAGACATATGGTGCACACATAGACAAAGAGCAATCATGATCTCTGCAGATAAAAGAGCACTCTGTCTGAAATCTAATACAGGAAACAATGATGAGTTTTGAGTGGCAGGCTGTGGGCCTACAAAGAGTGTACCCAGAGCAGAGAAAACTCACTTGCAGAACATATTACTTCTGTTATGTTTAGTAGAGAAAAGAGTGAAAAAAGAAGTGAAGGGGAGGTCTCTTTCACAGAAGACTATGGGTACGATTTATAGTTTGGCACAGAGGGATGAAGTACCGTTTCCACCAAACTGAAGGTCAGCCCGCCTCATTTAGAGTTGGGGGACCTTCAGTATGTTGACGATGGAGACTACTCCATCTCTGCTGCCGGCATGCACCTCTGAGAGCCTGATAGAGTAAGGGCTGTCAGAGGTTTGAGCATTTGCTCACCCTATTTAGAGTGGGCAGACAAATTACCAGTTTTTACTGTCCGTTATTGCCAGGTAAAACCTGAAAGTAAGGGGCAGTAAAAACTGTAAAATTACCCCCACACCCTCACAATGGTGAGGGGTGTCATTGTTTTTTCAATTTACAAAAGGAAAATCTTGCCTTGATATTTTCTTTTTGAAAACAAAATACATAGAAAGTTTGCTGCACGGCTCCATCATGTTGATGGAACCGTCTGTCAAACATTCAATGCAGTTACAAAAACCACTGTGACAGCGGTTCCTGTAAATACAAAAGATGTCTGCTGACCCAGCCGACATCTCAAAATTTGGCATGCAAGTACTCCTTGAGGGCGGAGTAAATACCTGTTCACTAAACTGTAAATCAGGTTCTCTATGGGCACAGGAGTTCACAACGTATAACTTTTTAAATGGTCTGCCAGAGGGATTTGGTACTAAAAAAACAGAAAGTGGGGGGTCTTAAAAGTGCCTTGCCACAGAAGATGTATTCAAACAAAATAGATTTGAAAATATATTACACATTGTCACTAGGCCCTGAGATTAAACAATAGGTGATGGAAATGTTCCAGAATTCTCTAATGTGAATGTTTGACTTGCTGATCCTAGTCCAAGTGGAATGGATTTAAACCTTTATATATACAGAAGTGATGATTGACTTTATTTAAATGAGGCTAAAACAATGCTCGTATTTGTGAATTATTAGTTGATACAGATGGATACAAACTTAAATTTAAATGTTGGCCAAGTTATAAAAAAGGTAACAAAAGCAAGAGGAGTATGTTTAATAACTGAAGATAAGTTATTAAATGTGACTATTGTTAATAGTCGTCTGACGAAAATATTAACTGGGAAGAACCATGCATGGAAGGGTAAGTAAAAAAACAAAGCGGACTCAGATTATGCAAATAAATCACAAGTGGCAGAACTGAACTAAAGAGGATGTGAAAATTAATATGGTAATAGGGTGTCAGAAAAGAATTACGGAGAAGGTAGTGTGATGATGGTGGATCTTATACAGTTTTGCTATTAAGTGAATTGGAAAAGAATGCATTTCATTTAGAGACATGCAAGATATGTTGAAAACCCTCCATGATGGAAAATCACTAGGATCAAAAGGGCTACCAGAACGATTTTGTAAATATTTTCTAAGATTGTTATCCTTTAGAATAGCACATTTCATGCAGAGTGTGCTAGAAAATGTAAAATTCCTGATAAATTATGACGGAAAATCTTAATTTTATTAAAGACTGAGGCTCCTAATATGCTTGCTCATCTTACTTTAATTTTTATAGCAGCAGCCAAGAAAGTAAAACTACAACTCCCAAAAGGCTTAGCAATATGCTAGCTAATGGGAGAAAACAACAATCATTATAACCAATCACAAACCAGCTGAATAAATAGGGTCCTGCTTGACTACAAACAACCCTCTCTTCTTGTGCGAGTTATCAAATACAATCTGAAAACAAAGGAAAGATAGATGCAACTATAGTAAAAGTCAGAGTTAGGGAAACAGTTCCTGGTAAAAGTTCAGGAAAGGAAAACTTTGGGAAGAAACCAAGGAAACTGAAACAAGTCTTCTTTTTGATGTTGAAGAAGATACTGCAGGTGCGGTCGGAAGATCCAGCAAATCTTTTACTGGAAGTAGATGGAACCACTGGAACCACTGTTAGGGAGGGAAAGAACTAATTAATAAGTGTTGAGGTGCGAAATTACTCGCCGCTGTGTCTTTAATAAAATTAAGACTTTCCAGCATAATTTATAAGGATAATCTACATTTTATGTGAAGACCGTAGGCTCCTATTATGCTTGTTTAAAACATGCCAATTACTACAGAATCTGCTGTGTGCACTGATTTGCAATAAAACATATGAGACACTTTGTTGTTAGACCAGTCAGCTGATCTGAGAATGTTCTCAAGTCTGGAAGCTGCCCAAAAGGCTTTAAAGGCCATGGTACCCGTAGAGTAATAGGTTCCAAATACAGCGGTATCAATACCTGGTAAGGCCATGACCCATCTCACCTAACTAGCCAGAGAAGCAGAAGAGATAGGAAGATGGGGTTTTCAAAAGGAAATGAGAAGTTGGGAGTGAGAGGACATTCTGAGATCAAACGTCCGTTGTTCATACACTTTGAGGCAGTGTCCCACACAAAGCTTGGGATGGTCTGGAAAATAAAGGTAGAAAACTGAGTTTAGGTTAGTTTTTGTGCGCTTATTAACTATAAACATTACCCCAGTGGGAGTATATTGGCGAGAAGAGACATCTAGAGCTTTGACATCTGATAAACTTTTAATGGAAATCAAACATAATAGCATAGTAAGTTTCGCAGAAATAATTTTAAAAGAAAGTGTTGTGTTGTCAGGCCTTGAAACAAACAATTTTAAAACCACATCGACATCCCACAATTTTCTATATTTTGAAGGGGGGGATAGAAAACTTTGCTTGCTTTAAAATACGAGAGACAAGTGGATGTTTTCCAATTGACTTTCCAATAATGTGTGGATGATTTAAAGAAATAGCAGATCTGTAAAGTTTAATGGTTCTGTAAGACTTACCGGCACTAGCCTTGGCAGCCAGGAATTTAGCAATATAAATTATATTGGTTGAAAATGGATTGAGATGTTTTCCCACACACAGCTAGGCCATAAAGACAAAGAGGACTTGTAGGCTTTGGTAATTCCTGGAGCCCCGGCCTTACTGATGAATTCTGAAGCTTGTGATGAAAGGCAGAGGGAAGGTTGGGAGTGCCTCTATCTTCCAAGTGGTGAGTGTGAGGGAATTGTTGAGAATTAGAGAGTGAGGATGGCCCAAAGGATCTAGGAGAATGTTGGGAAAAGATGGAAGAAGAAGAGGGAAGTCGATGGTTCATTCTAAAAGATGAGGAAACCATACCTGTGATTGCCAAATGGAACCAACATTACCAGAGTAGCCTGTTGGTGTCTCGCCTGAGCGAGGACTCTGTTGATTGTGAAGAAAGGGAGCAATGCGTAATTGGTTGAACTCGAGCAGTCCTGTAAGAACGCGTCTGTAGCTTAGGCTAAATGATCTGAACACAACTGAAGAACTGAGGGAAGTGGGAATTTATTTGAGAAATAAAAAGATCTAAGGACCCGACCTTTAGTAAACAAATTGAAAGATGGAGAGATTAAATTTCCAACAGCTGAAGTCTTGCAGATGACGGGAGTGCCAATCCGCAATGGAATTGAGATTGCCTGGTAAATATTCAGTTTTTACTGAAATGTTGTTGAGAAGACAGATCTCCCAAAGGCTTTTGTTAGCTCTGCAAGAGGCTTTTATTTGGTGCCACCAAGATGATTTATGTAATGTACTACAGAGATGTTGTCCAATGCGAAGAAGAATGGAAGATCAGATTTTGTCCTTTGCCAGGCTTTTGATTGCAAAGGAGCCAGCAAGCATCTCTAAACAGTTGATATGCAATTTGGACTCCTCACGGGACCATGTACCACTAGTCGAGATAGTACCACAATGGGTGCCCCATCCTGTCCGACTTGCATCTGATTCTAATATAAGATTGGGGACTGATGCAAAGATAGTTCTGCCATTCTAGGTATCTAAATGGTCTACCCACCATTGAAGTTCTAAGCGAGATGCTGGATTGATGTTGAAAGCACTGGAATAAGCTAGACCTTTGCGTAGGTGGTGAATTTTGAGGCATTGAAGGACCCGATAATAAAGGGGACCCGGGAAAATTGCCTGGGTGGAAGAGGATAAAAGATCTATAAGTCTTGCTAGAGCTGTGAGAGAAATTTGGGAATTGTGAAGCAACTGGAGGATCTCTGTTTTGATTGCTTTTTACTTTTGTTTGAGGAAGATGTAGAGAAGCACTTGAAGAGTTTACTAGGAATCGGAGAAATTCAATTTGCTGGGAGGGGACCAATATCGACTTTTCTGAGTTGATGAGAAACTCCAGGTCTGGGAGAAGGGAACATATAAGAAGAAGATGAGATCGAAGAATCAGAATTTCTTGATTCATAAGTAAGATGTCATCTGAATAAATGATCATTCTGATGCCGAGAGATCTGAGGTAAGTGACTACCGGCTTCATAACTTGTGTGAAGCACCATGGGGCCGAAGAAAGTCCGAAAGGAAGGGAGGAGAACTGCTAGGTTAGTCTCTGTCACTGGAATTGAAGACATTTTCTGTGAGCAGGATGTCTGGGAATTGTCAAGTAAGCGATTTGAAGGTCTAACCTTACCATCCAGTCGTGTTGACATAGGGAATCTCTGAGGTGAATTATGGTCTTGATTTTTAAATGTTGATACATTACGAATTGATTAAAAAGTCATAGATTTGTTTGTTCTTTTTCTGGACTAAGAATAGGGAACTGAGAAACCCTCAGTGGTTTGGAGACAATAACTGAATTGCTCGTTTTTGAAGGAGGGATTCAATTTCTAACGATATTAGGGTTTCTATGTCTGATCAAAAATTTTAGAAAAGGAGGAAATAGCTTTTGGAAACGTGGGGTGTAAAATTCTATACTATAACCTTAAATTGTGTTTAGAACCCAGAGTTCTGCTGTTATTGTTTGACATTTTGTGAAAGAGAACTGAAGACAACCCCCCACAGGAGGTTGACCAGAAGGAAGACTCACTGCATTGATTGAAATTTCTGTACTTCTTTTGTCCGCAACCTATGAAACCTCTGCTTCTTTTAACATAGAACTGCGGCTTATACCCTTGGTAGGAGGTAGAGTTGGATCCCTCATTGTGATAGGCTCGGCCAGTAAAGCGGCTTCTGCCTCTACTGGCCTGTGCAAAAATCTGGTGGGAAAACACTTTCCTCAAGGATTGCTGGGCCTTGTCAGCAGAAGAGGAAGTAGTAGCATATCTACTGAGGTCCCTGACAAAGGAGTGGAATGAGCATAGCCAGATTAGCCAGTTTAGAGACCAATTTTAAAAGGAGACCTTTTTGCCTTTCATGTTTTATTGTGGAATTGGCATTTCCTGGTAAACAGAAGGCTTTCTGAATCCACAATGATAATTCTTGTGGGTCAATGTCTCTATTGTCCAATTTAGCAGATTCCGCCATGTCAAATATGCGAGCCAGTGGCCCTTCTATGTCCAGAAGTTTGTCTTGACAAGAAGACCAAGCCTTGTTGACACCCTTACGAGGGTCCCTGCCAAATTTTGAAAAGAAGGTCAATAATGACTGGTTAATGGCTGGGGTAGAAGTAATATTAGAAGTAAGGGATGGCTTGGGGCACTCATATCTTAACTTATGCCTAGTTTGCTTATCTATGGGTTGACGAAGCCCTGAGAAGATATAGGGGGTCATTACAAACTGGCGGGCAGCATCAGCTGCCTGCCAAGATCTGACCGCCATGCGGCCGCACCCCCGCCGCGGCCATTTGGAGATCCCCCCGGCCCAACGGGGATCACGGTCGCAACATAGGAGCCGGCTCCAAATGGAGCCGGCGGTGTTGCGGCCGTGCGACGGGTGCAGTTGCACCCGTCGCGCTTTTCACTGTCTGCACAGCAGACAGTGAAAAGCCGCATGGGGCCCCCAGGGGCCCCACGACTCCCCGTACCGCCAGCCTTTTCCTGGCGGTTCAGACCACCAGAAAAAGGCTGGCGGTCAGGGACTCGTAATCCCCTGGGCAGCGCTGCAAGCAGCGCTGCCCTGGCGGATTACATCCGCCGGGGCCATTGTGGCGGAAAACCGCCGGCCCCGGCGGTGCGACTGCGGCACTACCTCCGCGGTCAAAATACGCCAGGAGGCACCACCAGCCTGTTGGCTGTGCTCCGGTCGTTTTGGCCCTGCGGTAGTAATACTGCCAGGGTCATAATGACCACCATAATCCCCTATATGTGAAGAAGGAAACCATTCCTTAGAATGAGGATGCTGGATAAGGGAGGGGTCGAACATAGGTGTCCCTTCAGCGTCTAGCACGGTCTTAGCTAGAAAGGGATCAATCTTAGATTTTTTTGAAGGAGGAGAGGAGAATGAAGGATCGTCAACACCCACATTTATGGCATTGTTATCTGCATCTCCGATTTAGTCATCAGTGTCTAAAATATTTGAAATAATTAATTGTTGGGGAGCATCTTGAATGTTTTTTTATTTAGATTTACACTTAGTGTGGGCTAAGGAATTCCCCTCTTTTGCAGGAAGATGGGGAGGAACACTGTCCTTGTTCTGGTGTGAGGGAACTTCACTAGTCAAATGTGCTGAATCAACAGTAAATGTTGTGACTTTCTTCTTTTTAGAAAGCAACGAAAGGGATTTCCGTTTTCTGCTTTCCCCTGCAGAATGGGCCAGTAAAATCTGTGACATCATACTTTTCATGGAATTCTCAGTGTTTTTGGACATTTTCTCCATGGAAGCCGCAATGGCCTGCTCTCCTGAAGAATCAATAAAATCATTCAAATCCTTTTTGAATGCATATCCGTCATCTTCTATCACATGTAATAAAAGGGAGCTGTCAATTTCCATGTTTTATTTAACCCCTTCGCTGCCAGGCCTTTTTCCCCTCTGGTGCCAGGCCTTTTTGTGGCTGTTTGGGGCAGATTGCGCATAAGCCCTCATAACTTTTTGTCCACATAAATTACCCACAACAAATTTGCAACCTTTTTTTTCAACATCATAGGGATTCTAGGGTTCCCCTGGAGGTGACCAAGAAATCAGCCAAAATACAGCGAAAAGTTCATTTTTTTAAGACAAATGGGAAAAAAGGGCTGCAGGAGAAGGCTTTTGTTTTTTTCCCTGAAAATGACATCAACAAAAGGTTTGCTGTGCTAAAATCACCATCGTCCCAGCGTTCAGGAACTGGCAGATTTGAATCAGAAAACCACCTTTTTAAACCCAATTTTGGCATTTCACTGGGACATTCCCCATTTGTACTATTTTTGGGGCTTTTAGCCTCCTTCCAGTTAGTGGCAGAAATGGGTATGAAACCAATGCTGGATGCGGACAGCTTAACATTTAAAAAAAAGTAGAACACATTCGGAATTCAACAAGGGGTCATTTGTGTAGATCCAACAAGGTTTTCCTATAGAAAATGACAGCTGAAATTAAAAAAAATATTGAAGTTGAGGAGAAAAAACTGAAATTTATCTCCACGTTTTACTCTGTAACTTTTTCCTGCGATATTAGATTTTCAAAAGCAATATTCTGTTACGTCTGCTGGAGTCTGCTGGTTGGGGGATGTATAGGGCTTGTAGGTTCATAAAGAACCCTAGGCACCCAGAGCCAATAAAAAAGCAGCACCTTGCAGTGGGTTTTCAGTGTATACCAGGTATACAGCAATTCATTTGGTGAAATATAAAGAGTGAAAAATAGGTATCAAGGAAACCTTTCTATTTACAAAATGGGAACAAGATAAGGTGTTGAGAAGCAGTGGTTATTTGCACATCTTTGAATTCCAGGGTCCCCATACTAGCATATGAATTGCAGGGCATTTCTCAAATAGACTTCTTTTTTACACACTATCTTACGTTTGGAAGGATAAAATGTAGAGAAAGACAAGGGGCAAAAACACTTGTTCTGCTATTCTGTGTTCCCCCATGTCTCCCGATAAAAATGGTACCTCACTTGAGTGGGTAGGCCTAATGCCCGTGACAGGAAATGCAACATGGACAAATCACATTTTTACATTGAAATCTGACGTGTTTTTTGGAAAGTGCCTAGCTGTGAATTTTGGCCTCAGGCTCAGCCAGCACCTAAGGAAACCTACCAAACATAGGCATTTTCCAAAACTAGACACCTAGGGGAATCCAGGATGGGGTGACTTGTGGGGCTGTGACCATGTTCTGTTCCCCAGAATCCTTTGCAAACCTCAACATTTGGCAAACAAAATACTTTTTCCTCACATTTCGATGATAGAAAGTTCTGGAATCTGAGAGGACCACAAATTTCCTTCCACCCAGCATTCCCCCAAGTCTCCCGATAAAAATGATACCTCACTTGTGTGGGTAGGCATAGTGCTCGCAACAGTAAATGCCCCAAAACACAACATGGACACATCACATTTTCCCAATGAAAACTGACCTTCTTTTTTGCAAAGTGCCTAGCGGTGAATTTTAGCCTCAAGCTTAGCTGGCACCTAGGAAAACCTACCAAACCTGTGCATTTCTGAAAACTAGACACCTAGGGGAATTCAAGATGAAGTGACTTGTTGGGCTCTCACCAGGTTCTGTTACCCAGATTCCTTTGTAAACCTCAAAATTTGGCAATAAAAACTCTTTTTCCTCACAGTTCGGTGATAGAAAGTTATGGAATCTTAGAGGAGCCACAAATTTCCTTCCACCTAGCATTTTCCCAAGCCTCACGATAAAAATGGTACCTCACTTGTGTGGGTAGGCCTAGTGCCTGCAGCAGGAAATGCCCCAAAACATAACATGGACACATCACATTTCCCCAAAGAAAACTGACCTGTTTTTTGCAAGTGCCTAGCTGTGGATTTTGGCCTCTAGCTTATCCACCACCTAGGAAAACCTAGCAAACTTGGACATTTCTGAAAGCTAGACACCTAGGAGAACCCAGGATGGGGTAACTTGTGGCACTCCTACCAGGTTCTGTTACCCAGACTTCTTAGCAAACCTAAACATTTGGCAAAAAAACACTTTTTCCTCACATTTCGATGATAGAAAGTTCTGGAATCTGAGGGGAGCCACAAATTTCCTTCTACCCAGCATTCCCCACATCTCCAGATAAAAGTGGTATCTCACTTGTGTAGGTAGGCCTAGTGCCTGTGACAGAAAATGCCCCAAAACACTACGTGGACACATCAAAATGATCAAATACAAAACTACCTGTTTTTGCGGGGGCACCTGTGTTTTGGTCCTAAACTCAGCAGAAATCTAGGGAAACCTACCAACCCAGACATTTCTGAAAACTAGATATACGAGGGAGTCCAGGAAGGTGTGACTTGCATGGGTCCCCTAGTGTATTATTACCCAGAATCCTCAGCAAACCTCAAATATAGCTAAAAATCTAACTTTTCCCACATTTCTCTGTGGGATCACCGCATCGGCACAAATTTCCTATCACCCAACATTTCCCTCAGTCTCCTGATAAAAATGATACCTCACTTGTGTAGATGGGCCAAGTGCCTGTGACAGGGAAGAGCCAAAAACATGCCGAAATTGAGGGGGAACCAAAGCGGGTCCAAAAAGGCAGTTTGAAAAAAACATTTTTAGGTTGACAAGTGGGGCATAATTTTTATCGGTATAGATGCGACTATGCTGGTTGGTAGGAATTTTATGGATTCCTGCAGATTCCGGAAGGTTCCATCACAAAAATGTGGGAAAAATGTGTGATTTCCAGCAAAGTTGGAGGTTTGCAGGGCATTGTGGGTAAGAAAATGGTGCGGGTGCTTGTGAAGCACACCACCCTGGACTCACCTAGATGTTTAGTTTTCAGATGTGTCTAGGTCTCGTAGATTTTTCTGCATGGCAGCGTCCCAAAGTCCAAAAAGTGCAGCCCTCACCATAACAAGTGGGACGATTTTGAGAGTTAGACAAGCTCTCAGGGTTCAAATGTAAAACCAAAAACCAAAATAATCACATGTTCTCTTGCTTGCCACTGGGATAAGATATTTTAGTGTGTGGGGGAGACCTGAAAGACTCTTACCATCTTCAGTTGGGGTGGGGGCATAACCATGCCCATACTGGTAAATAGCTGCCACCCCACTACTTTTTATTAATTCCCTGCCATCTAGTAGGCTTTCTGCCCTATCTGGGGAGTGGATCAGGGGTAATTGCCCCATCTGCCCACCGTTGGGCAGAACACATTTGTCCCCATTTAATTGGGGTGGGGGTATGGCCATACCCCCACTCTTTAAAAAAAAAAGAAAATCTTCCCTGGTCTCTGGTGGGCTTTCTGCCAAGGGGCTGCCTCCTCAAGCAAAACACACATACCAGTCCCTGGTGCCTAAGTGGTTTCTACCCCCCTGGGGTCAGATTGGTCTAATAGAAATAGGCTGATCTGCCCTCAAGGGAGGAAGAAATGGCCTAAAATAACTTTGCCCCCCAGGGGAGCCACCCTTGCCTAATGGGTCACTCCCCCATCTGTAAAAAATAAAAAATAAAAAACTCCCTGGTGCCTAGTGGTTGCTTCCTCCTTGGGGGCAGAAGTGGCCTAAAATAAATGTACCCCCCAGAGGAGCAACCCTTGCCTAAGGGGCCTCTTCCCTTGCGTGAAACTGATGTAAAAACCCTAGTATCAAGTGGTTTACCGAAGGGGGGGGCAGAAAAGGCCTAATAATAAAATGCCCCCCTTGGGGAGTGGCCCTTAGAAGTAAGCACAACATAAACATACATCCCTGGTGCCTAGTGGGCATTTCTGCAGCCCAATCGCTTCCTTTCCTTTGATGCCTCTCCCGCCCCAGCACGTGATCGGAAGATCCACACTGGAGGCTGAGCTTCTACCGCGGTAAGGGCAGCCTCTGATGAGGTCAGCGCGTGATCGCGAGCTGACGTCATCAGACGTCACAGGGGGAGTCAGGAGGGGGCGGGGGTGGAAGGGCTAGCGCTTCCCCCGAGGGCCCATAGCAGGACTTAATGGTTACGTCCTCAGCACCCGAGCAGAAAAGGCCTAATAATAAAATACCCCCCTTGGGGAGTGGTCCTTATAAGTAAGCACAACATAAAGATACATCCCTGGTGTCTAGTGGGCATTTCTGTAGCCCAATCGCTTCCTTTCCTTTGATGCCTCTCCCGCCCCCAGCACGTGATCGGAAGAGAAATGCTTTGCAGTTCTCTTCCAATCCACGCTGGAAGCTGAGCTTCTACCGCGGTGGGGGCAGCCTCTGATGAGGTCAGCGCGTGATCGCGAGCTGACGTCATCAGACGTCACAGGGGGGGGTCAGGAGAGGGCAGGGGTGGAAGGGCTAGCGCTTCCCCCAAGGGCCCATACCAGGATGTAACCGTTACGTCCTGGGCACCCAAGGGGTCAAATTGTACTAAATAAGGTAAAGAAAGGGTTAAAATTGAACTGGCAATTTGAAGGAGAATGGAAATAAGCAATAATCACACCCCCAGGATGTGTAATTGCCCATGACAGACCGGTGAAATGAAGGGAAGATAGGCTGCGCCCCCCCCCGGTGACGACAAGGTGCCTCAGAGGAGCAAAGGGAAAGCTCTGACACATCTATCAATGAAACAGGAGGGAAGAGGGCTGTAATTAGGCTGCGTTCCCCAAGCAAGTAAAATGAAGCAAAGCAGGATAATATGCTTCGAGCAGCAACACATAAGAAAAGAGCAATGCGACACAGCGAAAACGGTGCCAAGATGGCGGTGAGGTAAACGAAACTGAGAGCGCAGTGGGCATGCGGCAAAGGGAGGAGGAAACAAAGAACACAAGAAGAAAAGTCCCTATAAGGTATTAATTAAACAACCACAATATGCATACCAAAAAAGAAATACACATATTTATATTTATAAAATATGAATGTACAAAAAGGTACTTATCTTGACTGCGAGCAGCAAGAAAAAAGAGCTGTCCGCAGTCAAGCATGACCTTATACTTTCAGCTGGTTCTTGATTTGTTGTAATGATTGTTCTTTTCTCCCATTAGCTAGCATGTTGCTATGCCTTTTAGGAGTTGTAGTTTTACGTTCTTGACTGCGGCTATAAACATTAAAGCAAGATCAGAAAGCATAATAGGAGCCTCCGGTCTTGACATACATTTTTTAAACAATCTGAATCTGTTCACCATATTTATGTGGTTATATTGGCCAAATCCTAGAAGTTAAAGAAATATGAGGGTCATGGGTTAATGTCATTATTCCATGTGGACTGTGCAGTTCTGGCTACATCACTCCGTGAAAGATTAAGTAGAATAATGCAAAATATTACTCATAGATTGGATGTGATTTATTAATGGAAGGAGATTCCTTCATAACCTAAGTTTGATTTTGAAATTTATAGAAGATGCTGGTGTAAATAATTTCCTTATGTGCTACATATTCCTCGATGTGCAAAAATTGTTTGATTTAATTAACATTTGTAAATTTTTTGTAGAAAATGTGGGTTTCCAACTAAACGGCTTGCCAGTTCTGCTAGACTTCTGATTGGAGCAGGGTCAAGACTGATTTGCATTTGGCTGGGTCCAAACTGAGGTGACATGGTGGAAAAATAACATAACAATGGATTGGGATGAGGCATGAGTTTAATTCCACTGGCTGAGATTAATTCCAGCATTTCACCCAAAACTTTTTGTGTAATTTATGTGTCGCGCTAAGTGGGATGAGTATGCCCAGACGTGAGGCCTGTGAATACTGTGTCATTGAAATCAAGCTGCACCTAGCTCATAATTATGGCAAAACTGGTCCTGGGTTGCTTGTGTTCCGGTTCAGAGAGAATCTTGCTTGGTAGTATGGGATGGACTAAATGGAGCAGGGTCAAGCCTCATTTGCAGATAGCTGGGTCCAAACTCAGATGGCATGGTGTGCAAAATAGCAATGAATTGGGATGCCGCCTGAATAATTACAAGTGGCTAAGATTAATGCTAGCATTCTATCCATCACATTTTTGTGTACTTTATGTGTCATCATAGGTGGGACTACTGATTGGATTTTTGTAATTTTGGTCTCAAATAATTTATTATTTTTTACTCTATTTTTTCTAAGTTGGTGTGGTATTTTTCTTGTGTTGTATTTTAACTTTATTACTATTTGAAGTACTGCATGAATACTGTACACATTGCCTGCATGTTAAGCCTGACTGTTTTTGTGTCACACTGCCAAAGGGCAGAGCACAGGTTAATTTGGGTTTGCTTGTGTTTCAAGCTGACAGGAATTGTGATCACTGCTTGAGTATGCGTTCACTCCGCTCAACCAGTAATCAAATTTCCTACACAGTGTGCCAGTGAACGCAGAAAATAATAGTCAAGACAGGCACGGGCGTTGCTTCAGAGCAGGTGTTTGGGGTGTTATACCCCCCTACTAAATGCATTTTCTGAAGAATAGTTGGGTACAGGTGATTTCATTCGTGTATGGTGAAGTGTCTGTTGGATTTTACCTGGTGTTATGCACACACACTCTTGTATCCACTTTGAAAGACCGAAAAAATGTTTATTATATTACAGAATATTGTTTTTCTCTCACTTAGTACTACTACCATGTTGCATACCCCTCCCTTTCCACTGTCTCTTAAGCCCCTCTCAGAGGCCCTGCTTGTTATATAATGTATTTTAACTTTATATGCTAGCCTGATTGTCGGGAAATCTGAAGCTCACACTCCTCCAGTCTTACTGACCAAGCTATGCCCCTGAAACAAGGAGAGGGAGTTGTGCACGGCTGAGTAGTAAGTGCAGCCTCTGCCTCTCTTCTCACCTACACTATGTGCATCTGTCAACCCCAGGTTAGTTGCCCAAACAAAAAGCCCATCAAAGACCTCATGTGTCAGACAACCAGTTATTATTCATATCTACATTAAATACCCCCCAATTATAAGTTTGTTGGCAGGTTAGTCAGCCAGAATATTTATAAGTGCTTGGACCACAGGGGAAAGGGGTTAGATGGAGATTATACATACAACAGCTACCAAATATGAAAATAGATGGATCCTTTTACCAAAACATATCTGCCCTGTGTGCCCTCACGAGTTTTTGCCACAATAAAGGGGGGAGTGGGTGTTATGAATAAGTATCCCTACCCCTCAAGAGATGGAGGTGAATCCAGCATGGTGCACCCAGTTGCACCAGCCTCGGAATTTACACCTAGTACCCAGGAGGTGAGTTTCCTGAAGGAAAATGATGTGTGGAGGTGTGCATTTTGATACTCTGCATTACAGAACTTCTTTTGATCTTGTCATTGAGTCTGATAATGTTTCATGACATAATCTTAATCCTGGTTTGGTAGGACTTGTCTAGTGAACTATGTATAGGAAAGTGACTCCACATGTAGCCAAACGTGAACAATGAACAACATCCTCCCCTGAGAAAACCCTAAACTTATCCTTTCCATCTCATCAATTCCTCCCCCCACAGTCTACCTAAGAAGTATCTATTGCCCAGAAAAAGTGCAAAGAAAGAACACAAGGGTTAACCCTTAACTACATAGTTCACTTACAACCCAAATGTAAGGTTTACATATGATATGGGATTTGAAGCAGTATGTGACTTCATTTCACTATCTCGCAGTGGAAGATGCATCATCTTTGGTTGTGGAATGTGATTATCAGTATTCCTTATACCAATGGCCAGCAATAACTGCAAATATTCGATAGGTCCCCCTGTGACAACTGCAGATCATGTAAAGATGAAATCTGTTGCTGAGGGACTGGTACTCAGTGATTAATGCACTCTCTCCAAAACAAAACATTGGTACCCGTTGAGATAAAAAATTGTATTCATGTAGTGATGAATTGTGTAGGACGAGCCCCCTCCTTTCCCTCCAGCATCCCAACAATCCAGATGCTACCGTGGCATGATCTCCCTTTGATGTCTTCTGCCTGGTGTTCGAGTTCACTAGTGGTCGGCAAGAGTTGAATTTGACGGGTATTTATAGTGTCTTCTGCTCCAGAGATCCTGCCCTCCAACTCTGTCAGCCTATCAGTGACATTGAGGAGATCTTGGCAGGGGAAAGTAAGATATAGGGTAACCTCACCAATCATGGTTTCTAACGGGTAGCAATTATCTCCTATAGCCTGTAGGATCACAGATACAGTGTCCTCAGTCAGTCCCCCCTCTCTAGCCAGACCTAGGTGAGGGTCCATTGGGGCAGGTGGTTTGGTGAACCTTTTGATGGTAGCCTGCCCTACAGTCCGGCCCAGCTCACCTTTACCCATACTCTGGGTTGTTCCACAGGTAGCGGCTAGGGACTAAAAAGCAATGGATGTAGGAGTGGGCATTCCTATTAGAAAAGGATAGAATCAGATATCTGGAGTGGTTTTGATTTTCTTGCACTGTTGCCAGTCTGAGTGACATGCATCTCTCTAGTGGATAATTTTACAGTAAATGTCTGAAGGCGGACCCGGTTGCACTCTTCAAAATGTTGACTTGCAATAAGGTGAGTGGCTAGTAATATCACAGAACCAGTAGGGAAGTCTGAATGGGGGCCATCCTGACAGCCATGGGATCTGTGGGAGGGCACGTGCAGCCCTAAGTGGTTCATGGGGGCCTCAAGCAACCCCTTAGTCACCAAACCACCTCAACAGGGTTCTGATGCAGAGTTGCGTGGTTTGAGTGCAGTGGCTTTTCTACACGGACTTGAAGCCAGGGAATGTACAAATGTTGCTGGCAAACAGCTGTTGTGAGTCCCTTAAATTATGTATCAGTCCCCGAGCATTGCCCGATCACCAGACTATCCTAAAGGACCACTTAGGAGACAGCCATCTCTTTCAGAGTACCCCCTTTCATTCACCCTTTTCTGGGGACTCAACCACATATGCTTCTCTGAGTCTGTTTAATGTAATGAGAAGTTCCTCACACTATTTCCCACAACTCAGGGGTTTTGCATACCTGCCTGTCCCTGAAGGCTCTTTTGTTTAGCAGGATCATCTCCACTGATGCACAATGCGTGTTGTCAGCCTTTTTGCCCCCTTAGACACTTAGGCCCTCATTACAACCCTGGAGGTCGGTGTAAAAGCGGTGGTAATACCGCCAACAGGCCAGCGGAAAAGAAAATGGGATTTTGACCATGGCGGTTACTGCCATACAAAACCGCCACTTTTCACACACCGACCGAGCAGAGTGGTAACTGGGACATAATTCGGTGGGCGGTGTTCTGATGACGTGGCGGTGATGGTGGACCAGCCTCCACTTCACCGCTGACCGCCAGTATGGCTGCTGGCGGCTCTCTGTCCGAAAGAGGGCGGAGGGCCGCCAGCAGTCATGATATGGTTGGCGGAAGACCGCCACCACTGACGGTCTTCAGCCCGGAAGAACCTTGGCGGTCTTAGAAAAAGACCGCCAAGGGTGAAATGCGGGCCTTAGTTATCTCTCCCGTCAGGTATATGTATGTGAGAAAACTGGGCTGACTGCAGTCCCCCCTAACGTTTTGCCCCCATTTTTCACTTTTTGCTGGTGTTTTCCTGACTCCGATGGTGCCCTGGGTACCGCTAACCAGTCCCAGGGCCTGTGCGCTGTGTAAAATGAGTATGCAAATTAGGGTAATTACAATTTGCTATGCCAACCTACTTATAAGTCCCTAGCATATGGTAGGGCATGTAGGTTTAGGGACCCCAGCAAAGGAGGTGCACCCAAAGGTGCACTGCTGAGGGGCCCAGTGTCCTTCTAAAGGCAGGCCTGCCTTGCTGGCTGCTTTTAAGCTAAAGTTCTTTGCAAATTAGACTTTGGAATTTAAAGTACTTCCAAACCCTTACACTACCTTACACTTACATATATGTCACCCCTAAGGTGTGCCCTAAGTGCCCCTAGGGTTGGGTGCCATGTAACTATAAATAGAGACCTTCTAAACATTGTTTTGTAAGACCTGGTGAAGTAAAATAGCCAAATTAGATTTTCCCTCACTGTAATAAATGGCCTCCATAGGCTAAAATGTGTAGACTTTATTTTAATTAACAAAGTCCCTATAAGTGCCAGATAACTTTAGTTTGCTACCAAATTAATTGCTATATTAAATCCCACAACTTGCCATTGTTAGATTAAATATACATAGTTCAGGTAAAGAGTTTTAAAACTCTACCTGAAAGTTGACAACTTCAGCTCTGTAGTGCCCTTCTCTGATTAGCCAGCCTCTGGCAGCCTGTGTGTGTGAAGTGGCCTGGGCTGAACACAAAGGATGTGTCTGGAGGATGAGATCTGCCTCGGCAGATGGTGAAACAGGATGAGGGGGGAGCCAAACTGGTCTTCAAAGGCAGGGAAGGACATTTGGACCAGCTTGGGACCTCCCTCATTTCCTTTAACCCCAGACAATTAGGTGCTCTCTTGATTAGATTAGGAGGGGCAGGAGGGGGGTGTTTAGAATTGTTAGGTACACCAGTGGGTGGGCTCAGCCAGATCTAACCTCCAAAAATCAGTTTCAATTATGTTGGATTTTTGAAGAAAGTTACTCCCTGGGATTGATTTTTGCCACACTTCCCAAGAAGTGGTCATCAAAGGGGGAAGTGGCTTGCATGTGATTGGACAGCCGTGCCCCCCCTGCTTTTCACCCCAGGTGCAAGGATAAATATGGCAGAGATACCCCCACATCTCAGATCCCTACAAGGAACAAGACAAAGAAGAAGAAGGACTGCCCTGCTGGACCCCTGACCTGCAACTGGACACTGCACTCTCAAGGACTGCACCTGTTGCACACTTGGGCTTCACAACTAAAAGGACTTTGCATGTCTTCAACTGGTTCATGAAGGGACTCTCTGCTTGCTACAGGTGAAAAACAGCAATCCAGAGTCCCCTGCATCAAAACCTGAAGGGACTGAACAGCTGACCAGTGGCTAGTGGTCATTTTTGGATTTGAACCAGGTGCACTTTGGGAGTTGGAGCTCTAATCCTCAAGGAGCAACTCACAGCTTCTGGAACCTTGGGGTAAGGTGTGAACTCCTAAAGGACCTTCAAAGATTCCTGCTGGAAGAAGATACTGGAGAAGATGGACTGCCCTGCTGGACCCCTGAAGTGCACAAGGACCCTGCACTCACAAGGACTGCACCAGCTGCACACTTTGGGCTTCAACTAGAAAAGGACTTTGCCTTGCTTCTGCAACTCCAGGAGTGGACTTCCTCTAAGCTACAGCTACAAAGGAGCTGCCCAGAGTCCCCTGCAACACGTCCTGCAAGAAGAGCCCAGCTGACCAGTGCCCAGTGGTCATTTAAGGATTCTGACCAGGTGCATTCTGGTAATTGTAGTGCCAGGCTCCAAGAGCCAAAACAGAGCCTCTGAACCCTTGGTTGGTGCTGTGGACCACTTTTTGTATAAAGAAACATTTCTGAAAGTAAATGTAACAGTGTTACATCATGGGTGGCCTGAACTCTTGATTTTCTGCCTGTCCAATGAGACCTTTTTTTAACCCTTTGTGCGCTATTTGCTTCTAAGAGCTAGAATTACACTTAATCCTTAAACATTCATAGCTCTGGTTCCCTACATTGGATTTTTGT
Source organism: Pleurodeles waltl (assembly GCF_031143425.1). Lineage (NCBI taxonomy): Eukaryota > Metazoa > Chordata > Amphibia > Caudata > Salamandridae > Pleurodeles > Pleurodeles waltl. The sequence goes on along the minus strand of NC_090449.1, from coordinate 651,334,087 downwards.
CATTTTGATGTAATTTTAAAGCAACAAATATAATCTATTTTTATAAATTGGTGTTGGATTTTTACTATGTTTTGTGTTTCACTTATTTACTGTTTTGTTGATATTCTATGCTTTACACACCTGTTTCCCAAGTTAAGCATTGTCACCCATTGCCAAGCTACCAAGGGTTGGGCTGGGTTTAATTTATTGAGACCTAATTGGACCTCAGTTGGGGTTAGTGGCCTATTGCTATGTGTAGGTACTTACCTGCCCTTACCAGTAATCCACCTTCCAACAGTGTATAATAAGATACTGAAATAGCAGTAGAAAGCTCTCTAACCAAATACTTTTCAATAATGCATTGTTTTATTTAAAAATATTGTAGAAGTGTAAATCTTAAATAGTAAACACAAGTATATTATACTAACCATTGCAGTCCATTATGGGAAAAGTAGTTTGTTACTATTGGTGATTATTTTTATAACATTAATACATTACTTGAAATATTCTCTATATACTTTTAAGTTGTAGATGTTGGTCTCAAAGCATAAGAAGATACTGTCAATATATTTGAGGAAGAGAAGGGTAAAAAAGGGAGTACTTCAGATCTAACTGGGAGAGTTACCAGTACATCTACTATTGAACCAGCTAAAGAAAGACGTTGTGTCACTGTTCCACAAAGCATAATTCACAAAGAGCAACATCGCCCATGCAAAGTCGGGGAACTAGGCAAAGACTGCTTTGTATGGAAGGCTCAGAGGCATATCTAGGCCATTTGTGGTAGGTCTGTAGGTGTACCAACAGCTAGAGAATTCCCATGCCCTGCAGGGTACAGGGCTAGTAATTCAAAAACAGCAAGCTGCAGCTTTGTAGACGATTGCAACAATATGGAACTATTAGGAATGCAGCAGTGTTTTAGAATATTAGATCTAATTTTTTGGGTAATAGAAATGGACAACTACATTTTGAAGTAGTTGAACCAGAATGCCTGGATATGATTTTTCAGGGAGGCCTCTCTGTTAAGTACTTGAACAGAAATAATGCTGTACAAATCTGAATGTAACTATTAAATTAAGTGGCTACTGAGGCAACAAGGCACAAAATAATGAACTGATTGAAGATCACAAAAAATTCCACTTTTTGAGGCAGTAAGGAGAAACTACATTCCACAGATGGTGGGACGGAAACTGATAAAAAATTAACATGGAGAAGATACTAACCAGCAGTGATGAAGAGAGTGAAGTCGAGAAGCATTGTGTTTTATTCCGCAATATTTTTTATGAATTAAATTAATAATGTGAACTCTAGGGTTGCAGTGTCCTTTGTTATGTATGTGTATATTATATTCATTAAAAAACACAAAGGTTAAAGTGATGTTATAGTTAGGAACTGTAATAATACATTTTTAAAAATCCCAGAAGAAACCAAAGGTTAAAGAGATGTTTTAGTTAGGTAAGTCGTGCCCGCCATGCACGGTGTTATCATCACTTATATAATTTCTGATATTGTGATGATGTTATAAGTGTTGTCATAGAGTATGCCATGAGTGATGTTATATGTGAGGTAATTAGCAGGGCACGGTGAGGTGTGCAACCAGGCTCTGTGTCCAATGTACCAGGTGTACCAACTGCCCCGCTGTGTACACCCCCCCTTTACCCGTTACAGCTGACTATGTCATGTAACAATAAAAAGGATTTTCTTTTTAAGTATGGCAGATCTACTGGCTTTGTCAAAATACCAAAATAAAAAGTGGTGGGCCTATTGGATTTGTCAAGGGATCAGTACATCAACATTTATAAGGCAGACTTATGGGCTATGTCAAAAAGTCATCAATAGCTAAAATAAAAGTTATATTATATTTCTTACATTTGCACATTGCAATGTTTAATAACAGTGATTGTCACAAAATATTTTCAATAGAGCATTATTTAAAAAAAAAGAAAACTTATCTTTGAAGCTTATTTGATTTTTTCAGGTCACAAAGATCAGGCATTAAAGCAATCACAAGGGTTCCCTGCACTCCACCTGAAGATCATACAACTCCAGCTCGGAGTGCTTTAAAAATATGATAAACTCTCCTGGGGTCATGGATTCAATAACTCAGAAGACCCACTGTATGTTTTTGTTAATGTTGCTGGGAGCTGCCACACTCCCTGCAGCCCTCCACAACATAAAAAAATGGAAGGCACCACCAGGAACAAAAAATATAATTAAAAAAAACTTGCACGGTATTGTGGGGCACTCCTTCCCTGAGCAGTACATTATTTCTATTTGTTTTTGGGTGTCTCACTCCCACCTGTGAATCTCAAACTTTATCTTCACTTTGGAGCCACAGGGGGAGCGATAAGGCCCCTGCAGCCTCTGCCGGCTCTCCAACCAGCAGCCGTGGTGGGTACTGGCGGGAACCGGCCATTATTTGAAAGTGGGTGCCCTGGTGCCCACCTGGAGCACCAACAATATGGCCACTGGTTATGGGCTGCAGAGGAAAATCCCAGCCAGCACCTTTAGTGGTTGCCGCCAGGAGCCAGCCATCATTTCAAGGTGGGTGACTCGGTGCCCAACCTATGCACCAAAACCAGGTCAGTCGTTGGAGCACAGAGGTAGAGCACTAAGGCCTATGCAGCATCAGCCGGCTACCCAGCCAGCACCATTCATTCCTTTGCTCCCACCTGGGTGGGAGAAGCTTTTTTCTCTGCTCCCACCAGATGGGAGTAAAGTTGCATTCCCTGCCCTGGAGAGTGTGGGCAGGTAATTTAATTTAGATTCCTTGTCCACACTCCCACAGGCAGGAAACACAACAGTGTCCCCGGTGATGGGATCCCTGTGACACTGCTTTTTTCAGGCAACAGTCCCTGGGTCAGATCTACGGCTCGGGTGGGGGGCCCAGTGCCCGCTACCAAAAATAAAAACATTGGACCAGGAGTGTTGGTCCCCAGGGCCTCTCTAAGGCTCAGAAAGGGGGTTACATGCTCCTACCCCTAAATATCAAAACAATCCCTGGGATAGGTCCTTGGGGCCTCCTGAAGGGTCACGGAGGGTGCCACACACCCTCGTCCCCTAAAATCAGCCTCAGGGGATGGGGCCCCAAGGAATGTTCAGGGAGGGGGTCCACACACCCCCTCCCCAAAAAATATGCATTGTGCCATCCTCGTCTGCCATTGCCCACACTGGGGGTTCTTATATAGCACTTTTTTTAACGAGACCGCAGATCCACTGTTTCTGCACGGATCGACTGTCCTGTTAAAAAAAAAAAAATGGGGTCCCAGGGGTGGCCCATCTGAGACTCCCCCCCCCCCCCCACAGGGCATAGGGGGCAGTGGATCCCTATCGTGCCCACTTATATGATCTATACTATTCTTTTTCTTGGACAAGGAACTGAATCCCAAAATGACTGCCTCCCCATATTTAGTGGAAGCCAATCAGATCTTAACTTTCAATCTGTCGGCTCCATGGATCCTAAGAGGCATGATATGTACATACATTTTTAACCTTAATTTCTCAAAAACCACTGAACGGGTTTTTACCAAATCACAAAAAGCATGCCTTCTGGCCCAAAATCTAGCTGTCTGCCATATTTGGTGCAATTCCGATCAGCCTTTTTGACTGTAGCAGTGCCTAGTTTCCCTATGAAAAATAGGATGGGGAAACACGTTTTGGGATCCCCCTTTTTCTTGGTCCCCACTTGACAGATCACCCAGAAACTTTCCAGGAAGGAACTGAGGTGGATAAGACTTTTTTGGAGAGTTCTGTGAGGATTCAGAAAACCGCCCAAAAGTTGTGATTGTAATTGTATTTATGAAGCGCTTACTACCCCTGATGATGCTTTGAAGCACTTTCCGGTGAGTTGCATGCTACACCAGAACCCAAAGGTAGACTAGTGATGGATTAGTGGAGGGAAATACAAATTGTTATTGAGAGTGGTGGCAGCAGTAGACATGTTAGGTGGATGAATAGGATAAAGGATGGATAGGGAAGGGAACAGTTTGGAAGGAGTTGTTTGGGAGTTCATAGTAGTCGAAGAAGTTTGGGGTGACTCAGAGAGTTGCAGTAGGGGTTATTTTGGAAAAGGAATACGATGAGTCCTAGAGTGGTGATTTGATGAGGTTTGGGGAGATTATTTATTTTTCTTTTATTTCTTTGCAGTAGGAGGAAAATATCTAGAGATATTGCCATGTGGTGCATATGGAAAAATCAGGAGTTATAAAATTGTAATAATTAAAATCCCAAGTAAACATGAATAGATACATATTTACAAAGTCAGGCTTTCGGCTTTCCAGTTTTGCTGTAATTTTAGGTTTCTTAATTTATTATTATGAATTTTTTTAATTTATATTTGTTTCCTAATATTTTAATAGTGAAGCACTTATAGATACAATTGCTATTTTCATATATACACATTGTCAAAGATATGTGTTATTACTGGAAAATAAACCTATAAGCATACACTTGTCTTACATGTTATTGATATATTAGTCTACTTATATATGGTCATAATTATAAAATTATACATAGATGTGCATATGCATATATTATTTTGTGTTTGTAAATATGTTTATTTATGAAATTATTTGCATTCCACTAGTAAGCATAGAAATATATACAGATTTACATACACATATAATTTTTGTTTGGGTCATTTTTCCATTAAATAATTAGTATTATTTGTGTTATTATTCAATAATTTGATTTATGTATTAGTGATGATTTTAGGTTTTAAGTAGTACTAAGTTTAATATATAGTTAACATTTACATATAATTTCTGTGTCATCATATTTATATGTTGTGATATGAGTGATAATGATAATAGAGATATATAAGCATGTAGTCAAATACTTATAAATTATTAATGCAGTGATGTATGTACATTTTAAGCATAAAAATAAGGAGTGTATTCATTTCAACCTCATATGTAAATTTCTTAAGCATATGTTTTTATTCAGAAGTAATATGTGCATTTGTACAGAAGGATGCACATATTGGAATACATGAAAAGTATACATGTTTACAAAACACAGATATATGCGCTATTTTGTTCCTGGTCATACTATTGCTGTGCATTTGTATTTTGAATGTGGTGGTCTGAAGACAGGATGCTTACTTGTGGATATTATGTTTAGTGAAAATGAATGGTTTGGCTGCTTGAACAGAGAAAGATGTTCTTATCATGGTTTCTTCTTGTATGTTGGTATTTTGAGGCTGGGTGCCAATATGGAGCAGAGGTTTATTTGTTTATGTATTTTGTTTTTTCATTCTGATAAAGGGAGGCCCTGTTCCATGTATTTTTTGTAGGTGATACATAACAGCTGGAAAGTGGATTTTCTGGCAAGCAGTAACCAACGTAGGGCACTTATGACAGGGAAGATGTGGGCTTGTGGCTTTATAAGTAAGAGTAGTCTGGCTGCAGAGTTTTGCATTCATTGTAATCTTCTCATAGTTGATAGCAGTGATCCATGGTAGAGGCCCTGGGCGTAATCACATTTAGACATTAAAAGAGATATAATAGGGTGGACCTTGTGTGGAAATCCTAGGTGGGGTAAGATGTGTTGCAGAGTTTTCATAGTAATGAAGCTTGATATTCCTAACTTATCCACTTGAGCCTTGATTGATAGCTTTGAGTCCATGGTAATTCTGAGGTGTCTTACTTCTTTAGATACTTTGGGAGGTTGCAATGGATGTAAGATCGTTATAAGCAAACCATAAAAATCTGTGAAAACGTGGTTCTAACTATAAGTACCCACAGTTAGTTAAGTTGATCTATATTCAAAGACGGAGTGATTAGCCTCAATTACCACACTCTCAAAACACTGTGGGGCATATTTATACTTTTTGGTGTAAAACTGCACTAACGCAGTTTTGCACCAAAAAGTTTAGCACCAGCTTGCGCCATTCCTTAGCACCAGCCGGGCACCATATTTATGGAATGGTGCAAGCCGGTGCAAAGGGTGGGCTAGCGTAAAAAAAAAATGACGTTAGCCAGGTGGGGCTGGTGGTATGGGAGAAGGGAGTTTTGCACCAAAAAGTGATGTTAGTCTGGTTACAGTAAAAAAAAAAATGACTCTAACCAGCCTACTGTCATTTTGTGACACAAAACCATCCATACCACATGACTCCTGTCTTAGAAAAGACAGGAGTCATCCCCACCACCCCAATGGCCAGCACAAGGGATGAGTGTCCCCTGGGCATGGCCATTGCACCCTGTGCCATGCAAGGGGCCTGAAGTTGGGCCCGATGGTACTTTAATAAAAAAAAAAAAATACTTACCTATACTTACCCTACTTACCTGGGATGGCGTCCCCCATCCTCCGGGGTCCCTCTGGTGTGGCTGGGGGTGTTTAACCATGGAAATGGGTCCACATGTCCCTTAAAGCCTAGGCTGACCCAGGCGTTAAATAATGATGCAACGCAAGCTTTGCACCATTATTTAGCCCCTCCTCCCAACCATGCATCATTTTAGCACAAGGGGATAAATATGGGGCTACGGGGATAGCACCATTTTTTAGATGGGAACGCCTACCTTGCATCTCATTGATGCAAGGTAGGTTCATGCATTTAAAATCTAAAAAATGGTGCAAACTCCAATATTTTGACGTTAGACGTGTCTAACGTCAAAATAGAAATATGGAGTTAGTTTTGCACTGAATTTGCATAAACAAAATGAGGCACATTTTGCACAAATGGGGTGTAAATATGCCCCTGTGTTCCTGACATCTTGTGTGTTCGGGATCAATACTGCCCGCACCCAGTATAATTCTTTTGTCCTTAAGGCAAGCACAACTATACCAACTTACCAGTCAGAACAGGGAAAATGGACAGTTAGTGTCCAACTAATCTTTACGAAACCATCCTAGAGAAGGTTTGTGTTTGGAATGTAGCAGAAATGCAAAGATACTAGTTGTAATAAATGGATCCCTTCCTAGTGAGTCCTAGCTAAAGGTGATAAGTAAAGGTTTGCCTCCAATATCGATGCACAGTACCCATTGCATACCTGAACGTTGAGGCAAACAGAGGCAGAGCTGCCTACCAAGATAGTTTATATTTATTTCAGTCTAGGAGGTTACCAGTCTGCAGCTTTGTTTGGAAAACAAGTTTCCATTGAGCCGCAATGATCTCCCATACAGGGCAGAAAAGGCATTTATCCAGGCGCTGTGGGCAACCCTCGAGGACGTCCAACCTCCGCTGCATATGGCCTTTGGCTGAGTGCAGCAAAGACTGGGTACAGAGCCTTGCCAACAGCCAGGTCCTGCACTCACTCCTCCATAGCGGCCAACCCACACTGCACAACAGGGGTTAGCTACAGGGTCAGTGCATCACCTCTGTAGCTGGAGTTGCCTAAGCACAGCAGTAATACGCCAAATTCATTTTTTCGGGATTTGCAATTCCTGGGGCCCCAGAAGGTTCAGTGTAACCCATTGAGTGTTCAAGATTTGCGAAATCTCCACAAGAGTTACAAATTACCCAATGAAAATAATTTGTGTTTTTATTATTCCCAGCAAAGTGCTAACAAATGTTTCTGTGGCAACCAACCAATAAGAACACAGCATATTCTAAAATCTGCAGTCACATTCACAATTCAGAAGTGGAAGACGGGAAAAAAGGCTCCCTCATTCAATGGCATGCCTTCATTGTTTACCTTTAATTAGAACAATTAATCTTCAGTGGATTTACAAATCAGAAGCGGATTTGTGAATTAACAGTTCTCATACCTCCTAACTTTTAACCCTTTAAAGCCAAGCTGACACATTTTTGTAAACCTAACTTCTTGAAATCTATTTGCCAGATGTGCACCATTAAAGCAAATACATTTTCTTGAGTAAAGTACTACTATCATGTAGATTTGGTATAATTAAATTCAGCAGAAACCACATGATTGAAAGGAAAATTTTAAAGTGAGGAAAACCACTTAGCAGGGATTACTGTGCATTACAAGCCCATCTAAAGCAGTGGGCAAGATTTGGTTTCAGTGGAGGAGGCAATGGGCCAAAAAAGAAAGGGGCTGCAGGAACAACAAAGGGCAATGGTGGTCAACTAGGGAACTGACAGACTTAAAAGTGTCTGACCGTGCATGGGATTGCCCTCCCAAACACAGAGGGGCCAAGAACGCACAACAGGAGTGTTTACGCTTAGTTTTTAATGAAATTATTAATGATTATTCATGTATTCTGAGTGTTGAATTTGCGTAGAAAAGGAAATAACGTAAGGAAAAATAATTCACGCATCTGAAGGTGCGCCCACCATTGTGGCCACTAATGTTCACGAAGAATACTTATCAATGGCTTATTAATATGAAATGTTGAGCTTATGTTTGATTAATGTAGTAATATGTCATACTAAGGGTTATGCATTATGTATTAGCTTTATTAATTGTAGGCCTTAACTTAGCGGAGGTCTTGGCCTAGTTGCACGGCCTCATGCCAAGCTGCATTTCTTAGGCGTTTTATAAAACTGATGTTTAGAGAATTCAATTGTGATTTTGCACTGTACCGTCTATCTGCTCGTAGCTAAAATTCTTTCTCATGAGAACTGCTTGCTAGAAGATGCTGTACTTGCTAATGCAACATTGTTAATGTAACATGTGTGAGACTGACTTTCCCAGGAGAGGACAATGGAGACTCTGACTGGAGTATAAGTTGCAACAATATTGTTACCTGACGAGCTGGATGATGAGAACAGTACGAAAGGAAGCAATCATCGACATGTGAACATGTACTAGTAGAAGTGTAGAGAAGAAGTTTTAGTCTTAATGGACAAAAGTGTGAACATGCGATTCTTGAACCAATTAGGATAAGGGAAGTAGTTTTATGAATTCTAACTTAGCCAGACTGCACTGAGAAGAGGACACCATTTGGCCATTTTCTATCTTGCCATTAAGACCGCCATTATTTCTTGACCGTCTTGAGAAGAGACATGCTAAACTTTACTGCTTAAAAGTCTGAACTTTGATGCTGAATCCTGATGCCTTGCTGACCCAACTGATGTCCTGAGTACGAAGACTGTCCCCACTTGCTGATCCAAACTGAGGATAGGTATATTGACTATGATGATGTTTGCTATGTCTATTTACTTTGGTTTCTAGGTACCAACCTCTATTTTGATAGAGCCATAGTTAGATTTTTTTCCAAATTTGTGTTGACTAAATTGTTTTGCATGAAGCCCAAAGATGCAATGCTAATCTGGTGTTAGTTAGGGTTCTTACTGATGAAGTTCGCTACATGTAATAACATTTGATGTCTTTTCTTTGCTGAATCTAAATGTATGTAATATTATTTGGTGAGTTATTCCTGTTATTAATTTGAACTGTAACTCAAATGTGTAGTAGTTCAAGCTTTGATTAGATTGTGATTATTTCGCCACTTAGGCCAGCCAGTGTTGTTTCTGTATGTTTATCATTTGATCTTGACAATGAGTTACGTGACCTTAGCATTGTTAATATAGGGAAATAAATATTCTAACTTTACATAAAGGAGTGGTTATTCATGACTGAAAGGTCACGGTGTGTGGCAATTACTGACTCCTATTGATTACTAATGTTATTGATATTGATGTGCATGTACGGGATATATGGTGGGAAAACCTCGAAGCGAGTCAAAAGGTTAATCGACCTATTTGCATCTCCCTTGTTAGTTTACTTATTAAGGTCTGACGCGCTAACAGAGATGGTAGCAGACTGATGGTTTGTCTCCTTAAGAGACCATCATAAAGGCCCGGAACATGGTTTTGTCTTTTAAGAGCTCATCATCACTGAGATCTGGATTTATTTCTTCAGTGATACAAATTGAAGAGAGAATGTGCTCCTAAGTCCTTAAGATGACTTTCCCAGAGTCTTGGAGCTTGCCAATGATTGTTTAAGGATGTTCTCAGCGTTCTAGTGATAGTGTGAATGAAGTAGGTTTTGCGATTGCACAGCTTATGCAAATTGCAGGTGAACTGTGATGTTTGTGAGGGTTTAGGACATTTGCATACTCCAAATGAAGTTGTAGAAGGAGTTGGCTCACTCCGAAGTGTGAGAGTAGGGAAGTCGTCGAACTTCACGTGTGTGGCGATTTGTGCTCGCAATAATTTTGCATTAGTTTAGTGTGAATCTGAGTTTGGGAGAACAAGCCGCAAGACTTTGTCAGCCGCAGTACGTGTGAGCGTGACGCCATTGGAGCAGCGGTGATATAGGTTGGTTAGTGAGAAAGGTCGCACACAGATTGGCAGCCGTCGTGAAGCCCAATTGGTTGAGAAGGTGGGTGAAGAGAATTCTGGGATTAAAAGTCACTTCCTGTTTTGATTTGAATAACATGAAGGTCAAAAAGATGAAATTTTTCAGAGCTTTAAAGAGTGCTTTAAGGGGAGATACGTACATTACAACGAGTATGGGGGATATTGCACTGCCAGAAGGTACATCAGATTGCATTGTAATCAAAGAAAAGGGCATTGCACCATTTCTTTGGCTGAAGCGGTGGTGCAAAGTGAGAGAGAAGGATGGGAGTTTAGCGTTCCCTGCCAATGGAACATTTAATTTGAGGAGCTTAGAGAATCTGAGTAGGGTGCTGTCTGGTCTGAACCCCCCTCCAAGACCAGCACTATTCAAGGCATTGGTGATCTGGGAATTAGTAGCCAGGCAGCAACAGAAATTTGAGAGGAGAATGAGAAAGGCAGAAAAGACACTAGCAGAGGCTAGATGGGATCATGACCAGAGGTTTTGGAGAACCAAAACTTTGCAGGGGATTAAGTTGTTTCCTGCGATTACACAAGACAGTGAGAGAGAAGGAAGGAAAGCTACAAGAAAAACAAATAGAAGCCCTTCTGGGAGTAGGGAGGGGAGACCAAAGGAGGCTTGAGATCTTTGACATTGGAGGAAGAGTCAGACGATGATGAGTTTATTTTACAGTTACTGAGAAATCATCCACCACCGTATGCAGCCCATGAGAGTGGTCTGAGTACCAGTGCTGATCCTTCAACTCCAACACAGAACAATGTGACAACGAGTCCGGTGCAGATTAATCCTAGTTCGACACAGAGCCCAATGCAGAGCAGTCTTAACGCACCTACTATTCCAGTAGTCCAAAATCCGGTGCTGCAGGAAATGTCCAGAGAATTTACCCTGATGTACCTATGGTGGAAAGTGCCACAAACGTAATAGTGCCTACAGGACAGGTTTTCCCGAGACTGACATTGGTTCAGACAGAGCCAACTCTACTTTTACTGTCTCAAGTGCAGACACAAACAATGCCGAAGTACACTTTGATAACAGGGACACAGTCGGATATGTCTGTACTGATGAACCAGAATGCGGTAATTACGCAACCACAGAACCTGAATGTTAGACCAAGCCCAGATGCTGTATCTGTACCTGTTACAATTGGACCAATTGTGCCTTTGTTTGCACAAGAGAATAACAGAGCAGGTGGACAGGGAATACAGAGTCAGAATTGAATGAGAGAAGGGCTCAATGAGAATACCTGAGTAGTCTCTCCAGTGGGACAGACTTTTGAAGGAACAAGAACACTGCTAGACCTTAGCCAATTCGGAGTTCCTCTGGATACTGTCATAGAGTCGACTGTTAGCCAGAGCCTGAAATTATTGACACCGCAGACTCTGAATACAGTTGTACAACAGGTACCACCTGTTCAGACCAGCAATATTTTGTTGCAGGGTTTGACTGCCCAACAATTGACTGAATGGTTGGATAAACTGAATACTCTGCAGAGTGCTCCTAAGGGAGAGGAGTACTTGAACTAAATGAGACAAGGGATGGAGGCGGATGAGCTCATTGAGGGAACCAAGGGTGTGAACAGATAAGAGTCCTACACAGAAGCAGAGTTGAGATATCTGTGCCAGAAGATTATGAGGGAAGTGAGCAATGTGCATCAGAAGCTAGCAGACCTGGCAGATAAGTACGGCATAGAAATAGAGAAAACAAAACATATGAAACAGAATTACAGGTTAGATTTTGAGACTAAAGATTTTGAACACATGAGATCAGACGGAATGAAGGCACAACTTAGGGAGTTACTTCAAAGTGTCCAGACTTGTGGAGCATTAGACAAATGTGAAGGCAGATGGGTAAAGAAAAGAGATAAAAGAAAAAGGGATTCTGCAGAGCTGATTGCAAATGTGCTGCAGAACAAGGATCCAGTGAAAGTTTAACCAATTAGAGAGGTTCCAAGAGGGAATTTTGTCTATGTCCCTTGGAGCAGAGGTGACATTCTGTCCTTTACAAATGACTACTCTTGCTGAGGTAGAAACCAGCAGAATGGTATCAGCAGACAGACAGTTTTGTAAAACTTGCAAAGTGTCTTTGGGAAGACTTGAACACACTTTTAGAGATACTAGTTCCAGCTGATCTGTGGATGGAGTGAAAGAGGAGTATAGATTGGCCGACAAAAGAACCACAGAGAGATCAGGTTACTGGTGCACAATCTCCTGAAGTAATGAAATATTATTACAAGATGATTGAATTCCTGAAGACAAAAATTTCACCCCAAAACATTGACTGTCAGAGAAAAGACAGGACAGCTCAAGAAGCAAAGGAGTCAATACATGCATATTATGAGAGATTGTTGCAGGTCTTTAACCATTACAGTGGTGCAGAAACGATCGAGCCGAAAGACATGATTCATTTTGTGTTCAGGTTTGTGGAAGGATTGAGACCTGAAATTATCCAGATGATTAAGAGTCATTTGATTTGTTGACAAGCAAAGCGGATTGATGAGATGTTGCAGTACGTAAAGTAGTGTAGTGACGAGATTGAATTGAGGCAGAGAAAGTTGAAGAAAAACGTGATGGTGAAGCAGATTAAAGCATCACAAACAGGGATGCAGGGAAACTTTCCACAGCAACAGCAGCAGCAGGGAAACATGGTATTATCAAATCAGATGAGAGGTAGAGGTCACAGGGGTAATGTAAACCATGGTCCAGACATGGGTACTGTAGTGGTTCAGAAGGATGTGCAGGGAATGAAGAAATTATTGCCTTGTCACGCTTGCGGAGCGGTCAGGCATTGGAAACGGGAATGTCTGATGATGGTGCAGGAAGGTGTCGTTCAGCAAACAAATTACATTAACTTGTTTCAAAACATGAGAGGACAGAGGATGAGAGGTCATAATCTGAGTTTTCATAATAATGAGACTCAAATGCAAAATTTGCAACCCATGCAACAGCTACAAATGCCACGTATATGAATGACACAATTGTAGCCAGTGCAACAGCAGGTTCAGATGGTACCTAAACAGCAAATTCAAATACCTCAAGCCCCAATGGAACAGCAGTAGGTGATGCTTCCTCAGCAGGTCACAGGTCAGAGGTCCAGCCAAAGTAATAACACAGTACACCAATTCTCGTTACACAGTGAGATTGAAATAAACGATGATTGGGTGAGTGAGAGTCCGGATGAGGAATAATGTGTGCTTACAGCTTCCTTAAAAGTAAATTAGAAAGGTCCCTATGTGAAGGAAAAAGTCATGGGTCACAGAGTTCCATTCTTGGTTGACACAGGAGCTACACGCTTTACAGTGAGAACTGCAGAGTTTCCAAATTTGCCCTTTTCAGTAAAGACAGTCCAGATTGCAGAAGTAACTAATCAATATTTGACCAACCCAATTACAGAACCAGTTCAGGGGAAAATTGGCAATTATAAAGGATTACACAAATTTGTAGTCTGTGATTCAAATCAGGTGTCCCTCCTGGGAAGAGACTTGCTGTGTAAAACCAGGTGCTCGATTACTTGCTCAAATGACGGAATCGAGAAACAGACAAATAGTGATGATGAGAGTGACCCAGCTCCAGAGACAGAGTGTGAGACAATAAATGAGGAATACCCTCTGATTCATTTCTTTCCAGTGTTCACAGTGAAGGAGCTTCCTCCTGATTTACAGGGAACAGTTAAAGAGAAGGTGTGGGATCTGACAGGAAAGGAGATAAGTCTGATATAGGGAGCTGAGCCAGTTAAGGTTCCTGTAAGGCCGAATGCAATTTTCCCCCAGATTCCCTCAGTACCACATGTCACAGGATGTTCTTATAGAGGTTGCCCAAATAATTGCAGAATTTGTGAAACAAGGGGTTTTAAAAGAAGTGTTGATCAGCCCATGTAATTCATCAATAATGGGATTGAAAAAGCTCTGTGGGAAAGTTCGGATTGTCCAAGATTTGAGAAAAATAAATGACATTAGGATCAAATGTTGCCCCGTGGTACCTAATCCAGCTGTGATAATGTTTCAGATTCCATGTGATGCTGAATGGTTCACCGTCATTGATTTGTCACAAGCCTTCTTTTCTGTGCCTCTTCATGAGAACAGCCAATTTCTCTTTTGTTTCAAATTTATAGACCGAGTTTACTGTTGGTGTCAAATTCCAAAGGGTTTTCAGAGTCACCTTATATATTCAATCAGATCTTGAAAAAGAATATGTTATCGTTGGAATTGCCTTTACAATCGACCTTGGTACAATACATTGATGACCTACTGACTGCGTCCATAACAAGGAATGAGTGCAAGTATGACACGATTGCCTTGCTGAACCATTTGGGAAACAATGGTCATAAAGTGTCTCCACTTAAATTGCAGTACTGTCAGAAGGAAGTGAAATACTTGGGTCACCAGATTCAGAAGGGATCAAGGAAAATATCCAGAGAAAGGGTCACAATCATATTGCAGATGAATGCCCCAGCCATGCAGAGAGATGTCAGGATGTGTTTAGGGATGGTAGGCTTTTGTCGCCAATGGAATTCCAATTTTTTAGTCATTTCGAGACCATTGCAAAAGCTGACCCACAAGGAGGTCACCAATCCCTTTGTGTTAGACCAGGCTTGCATGAAAGCATTTTCTGAATTGAGAGAGAGTCTGTGCCATGCTCCGGCTTTGAGTATGCCTGATTAAACGAAGGCTTTCACATTGTCCTGTCATGAGCGTGATCCATGTTCTTTGTCTGTCTTGATGCAGGTCCATGGAGGTGTAAACCGCCCATTAGCATATTTTTCAGCTACTTTGGACCCAGTTGCAGCAGCTTTACCAGGCTGTTTGAGTGAAGTTGCAGCGGTTGGACAGAGCCTCATTCAGTGTGAAGGCATTCTGATGGGATGGGACACCCCTTAACTATCATGGTCCCTCACTCTATTGGGATCCTACTTACAAAAACAAAGACTCAATATGTAACTGGTTCCAGATTGACCCGTTACCAGACAAGTATTCTAGGGTCACTAAATGTGTCATTGAAAAGATGTACATTGCTGAACCAGGTAACGTTACTCCCAAATGAGAATGTTGAAATTGCAAAGTTGGAAGACATTGAGCATGATTGTCTTGAAGTAACTGACTTGTGCACAAAACCGAGATCTGACATTAGAGACACCCGATTGGAAAAAAATGACCAAATTATCTTTGTCGATGACCCTTGTCTAAGAGACAATACAGGGACACTGAGAGCAAGATATGCTGTATGCACAATTTCTGGTACACTAGAAGCGTCTTGGCTTCGAGGAGTATATTCTGCACAAGTAGCGGAACTGGTAGCCTTTAATAGAGCATGCCATGTTTCTGCTCCACTAAAAGATACCATCTATACAGATAGCCAGTATCGATTTGGAATAGTCCATGATTTTGGCCAGTTGTGGTCACAGAGAGGTTTCATGACCTCTTATGGTTTACCAGTGAGAAATGATGAGATAATTGAATTGTTGCATGCTATCCAAATGCCTGAAAATATTGCAGTGGTGAAATGCAGTGCACATCTGAAATCGCAAGATTTTGTGTCAATGGGAAATGGATATGCAGATCAAGTCACAAGGTTTTGCACATTAAACTGTCTATCATTCAAAGATAAGTGGGAATTGTTACCTGAAGAAGATGAAACATGTCCAAGTTTTACATTGCATGTAATAGATACATTGGAAGAATCGAAAACATTGCAGAATAATGTTGACTGGGAGGAAAAGCTATCATGGAGCAAAATGAAATGTGTACAGAGACATATTGAACTGTGGGTTTCAGAAGAGGGTCAACTGGTTTTGCCAAATAGTCCGTTGTTTCTAATGGCTAGATATTATCATAGCCAAGATCAGGTTGGGAGGGATGCCATGATTCATTTGTTCAAGCATAATTGGTTCAATCCAAGAGTTAGACAAGTTGCTGAAGCAGTTTGCCATTGTTGCATCATTTGCCAACAAATTAATGAGGGGAAAAGGGACAGTGGTTAATTTGAGCCACATTGGAAGAGCAGAAGGTCCATTCTGCAGAATGCAAATGGATTTTACTGAGATGACTCTGTGTGTAGGTTTGAGTGATTGTATGCATCTTTAGTCATTGGATTAAAGCGTACCCTACATGAAGAAATGACAGATGCACAGTAGCGAAACTATTGCTAAGGGAACTGATACCAGGTTTTGGGTTTCCGATCTCTTAAGACTCAGATAGGGGAAGTCACTTCAACAATGAAGTAATTAAATTACTGTGGGCAGCAATGAACATTGAGCAGAAGTTGCATTGTAGTTACCGCCCTGAAGAATCAGGACTAGTGGAACAGATGAATGGTACTTTGAAATCAACAGTGGCAAAGATGTGTGCGTCCATGAATCTGAAATGGCCTGATGCACTGCTGTTAGTTCTAATGACAATGAGAAACACATCAGACAGGAAGACAGGATTGTCACTGCACGAAATCCTCATGGGCAGAACAATGAGGTTTACAGCGGTGCATGCAAATGAGCTTGTGAGCATTACAGATGATATGGTGTTGGACTACTGCAAAGGTCTAGCTGATGTGCCTTCAGTAGGAGTAGTTCTGAATTCGATAAAGATTCAAAAGTTGTCTACTACTGTGGATAACATGCTGACAAATTTTTCAGGAGCCATGATCCTGACAGATACTGAATTAGCGCCTGAAAGAGCTATGACTCTTCAGAACCGCCTTGCGTTAGACATTCTTTTAGCAAAGGATGGTGGAGTTTGCAAAATGCTTATTTCTAGGCATTGCTAGTAGTTTATCCCTGATGATAGTAAGGAAATAAGAAGCTTACTTACTAATCTGACTAATGAAAGTGCTGATTTGAAAGAGCTGAAAGAACCAATTGTTTGGGAGAAAGTTGGCAAAGGATTCGCTTCAGTGGGAAATTGGCTCAGCAACATTGGGAAAGGGATATTATTGTAAATATTACAAGGAATATTAATTGTTGTGATTTGCTTAATTGGAACATGGGGAATATGTAAATTGTGTAAAAGGATTAAATTGAGGAAGACAAAGAATAATCAGAGGAGAGAAGAAAAGAAAAGAGAAAAACCAAAAAGGAAACGAAGATTTGAAGGGATTGAGATGACAGAACTTTAGTAAAAGCAAACATTTGTGTGTAGAAAGATTTAGTGTGATGACACATTTAGTCATCATAGGAGGGATTGTTAACACTGAGTTTTTAATGAAATTATTAATGATTATTCATTTGAAGGTGCGCCCTCCAGTGTGGCAGTCAGTGTTCATGAAAAATGCTTATTAATGGCTTATTAATTTGAAATGTTGAGCTTATGTTTGATTAATGTAGTAAAATGTCATCCTAAGGGTTATGCATCATGTATTAGGTTTATTAATTGTAGGCCTTAACATAGCGAGGTCTTGGCCTAGTTGCACAGCCTCATGTCAATCTGCATTTCTTAGACGTTTTATAAAATGGATGCTTAGAGAATTAAATTGTGATTTTCCAATGTACCCTCGATGTGCTCGTAGCTAAAATTCTTTCTCACGAGAGCTGCTTTCTAGAAGATGCTGTACTTGCTAATGCAACATTGTTAATAGAGGACAATGGAGACTTTGACTGGAGTATAAGCTGCAACAATATTGTTACCTGACGAGCCGGATGATGAGAACAGTATGAAAGGAGCCAATCATCGACATGTGAACCATGTACTAATAGAAGTGTAGATTTGAAGTGTTAGTCTTATTGGACAAAGTGTGAACATGCGATTCTTGAACCAATTAGGATATGGGAAGTAGTTTTAGGAAATCTAACATAGCCAGACTGCACTGAGATGAGGACATCATTTGCTCATTTTCTATCTTGCTAGAAAGACCGCCATTATTTCTTGACAGTCTTGAGAAGAGAGGTTCTAAACTTTACTGCTTAAAAGACTTTGCTTTTTCTGGACTTTAATGCTGAGTCCTGGTGCCTTGCTGACCCGACTGATTTCCTGAGGACGAAGACTGTCCCTGCTTGCTGATGCAAACTGAGGATCGGTATATTGACTATGATGATGTTCGCTATATCTATTTGCTTTTGTTTCTAGGTACCAACAGCTATTTTGATAGAGCCAGAGTTAGATGTTTTTCCAAATTTGTGTTGACTAAATTGTTTTGCATGAAGCCCAAACATCCAATGCTAATATGGTGTTAGCTAGGGTTCTCACTGATGAAGTTTTTCTACATGTAATAACATTTGATGTCTTTTCTTTTCTGAATCTAAATGTACGTAATATTGTTTGCACAGTTAGTCCTGTTATTAATTTGCACTGTAACTTTAGAATGTGTATTAGTTCAAGCTTTGATTAAATTCCGATTCTTTCGCCACTTCGGTCAGCCAGTGTTGTTTCTGTATGTTTATCATTTGATCTTGAGAATGAGTTATGTGACCTTAGCATTGTTAACATAGGGAAATAAATATTCTAACTTTTACATGAAGGTGTGGTTATTCTTGAATGAAAGGTCCTGGTGTGTTACAATTACTGACTCCTATTGATTACTAATGTTATTGATTGTTATTGATAATTGATCTGCATGTACAGGATATATGGTGGGAAAACCTTGAAGCGAGTCAAGAGGTGCATCGGCCTATTCACGTCTCCCTTGTAAGTTTACTGTAGGAAAGTACCATCTTGCCTGGCATGTTACCCCCATTTTTCACTGTATATATGTTGTTTTAGTTGTATGTGTCACTGGGACCCTGGTAACCCAGGGCCCCAGTGCTCATAAGTGTGCCTGAATGTGTTACCTGTGTAGTGACTAACTGTCTCACTGAGGCTCTGCTAATCAGAACCTCAGTGGTTATGCTCTCTCATTTCTTTCTAAATTGTCACTAACAGGCTAGTGACCACTTTTACCAATTTACATTGGCTTACTGGAACATCCTTATAATTCCCTAGTATATGGTACTGAGGTACCCAGGGTATTGGGGTTCCAGGAGATCCCTATGGGCTGCAGCATTTCTTTTGCCACCCATAGGGAGCTCTGACAATTCTTACACAGGCCTGCCACTGCAGCCTGAGTGAAATAACGTCCACGTTATTTCACAGCCATTTTACACTGCACTTAAGTAACTTATAAGTCACCTATATGTCTAACCTTTACCTGGTAAAGGTTAGGTGCAAAGTTACTTAGTGTGAGGGCACCCTGGCACTAGCCAAGGTGCCCCCACATTGTTCAGAGCCAATTCACTGAACTTTGTGAGTGCGGGGACACCATTACACGCGTGCACTACATATAGGTCACTACCTATATGTAGCTTCACCATGGTAACTCCGAATATGGCCATGTAACATGTCTATGATCATGGAATTGCCCCCTCTATGCCATCCTGGCATTGTTGGTACAATTCCATGATCCCAGTGGTCTGTAGCACAGACCCTGGTACTGCCAGACTGCCCTTCCTGGTGTTTCACTGCAGCTGCTGCCAACCCCTCAGACAGGCAGCTGCCCTCCTGGGGTCCAGCCAGGCCTGGCCCAGGATGGCAGAACAAAGAACTTCCTCTGAGAGAGGGTGTGACACCCTCTCCCTTTGGAAAATGGTGTGAAGGCAGGGGAGGAGTAGCCTCCCCCAGCCTCTGGAAATGCTTTGTTGGGCACAGATGTGCCCAATTCTGCATAAGCCAGTCTACACCGGTTCAGGGACCCCTTAGCCCCTGCTCTGGCGCGAAACTGGACAAAGGAAAGGGGAGTGACCACTCCCCTGACCTGCACCTCCCCTGGGAGGTGTCCAGAGCTCCTCCAGTGTGCTCCAGACCTCTGCCATCTTGGAAACAGAGGTGCTGCTGGCACACTGGACTGCTCTGAGTGGCCAGTGCCACCAGGTGACGTCAGAGACTCCTTGTGATAGGCTCCTTCAGGTGTTAGTAGCCTTTCCTCTCTCCTAGGTAGCCAAACCCTCTTTTCTGGCTATTTAGGGTCTCTGTCTCTGGGGAAACTTTAGATAACGAATGCATGAGCTCAGCCGAGTTCCTCTGCATCTCCCTCTTCACCTTCTGATAAGGAAACGACCGCTGACCGCGCTGGAAGCCTGCAAACCTGCAACATAGTAGCAAAGACGACTACTGCAACTCTGTAACGCTGATCCTGCCGCCTTCTCGACTGTTTTCCTGCTTGTGCATGCTGTGGGGGTAGTCTGCCTCCTCTCTGCACCAGAAGCTCCGAAGAAATCTCCAGTGGGTCGACGGAATCTTCCCCCTGCAACCGCAGGCACCAAAAAGCTGCATTACCGGTCCCTTGGGTCTCCTCTCAGCACGACGAGCGAGGTCCCTCGAATCCAGCGACACCGTCCAAGTGACCCCCACAGTCCAGTGACTCTTCAGCCCAAGTTTGGTGGAGGTAAGTCCTTGCCTCACCTCGCTGGGCTGCATTGTTGGGAACCGCGACTTTGCAAGCTACTCCGGCCCCTGTGCACTTCCGGCGGAAATCCTTCGTGCACAGCCAAGCCTGGGTCCACGGCACTCTAACCTGCATTGCACGACTTTCTAAGTTGGTCTCCGGCGACGTGGGACTCCTTTGTGCAACTTCGGCGAGCACCGTTTCACGCATCCTCGTAGTGCCTGTTTCTGGCACTTCTCCGGGTGCTACCTGCTTCAGTGAGGGCTCTTTGTCTTGCTCGACGTCCCCTCTCTCTGCAGGTCCAATTTGCAACCTCCTGGTCCCTCCTGGGCCCCAGCAGCGTCCAAAAACGCCAAACACACGATTTGCGTGTAGCAAGGCTTGTTGGCGTCCATCCGGCGGGAAAACACTTCTGCACGACTCTCCAAGGCGTGGGGGATCCATCCTCCAAAGGAGAAGTCTCTAGCCCTTGTCGTTCTTGCAGTATTCACAGTTCTTCAGCCTAGTAAGAGCTTCTTTGCACCAACCGCTGGCATTTCTTGGGCATCTGCCCATCTCTGAGTTGCTTGTGACTTTTGGACTTGGTCCCCTTGTCCCACAGGTACCCTCAGTCAGGAATCCATCGTTGTTGCATTGCTGATTTGTGTTTTCCTTGCATTTTCCCTCTAACACGACTATTTTGTCCTTAGAGGAACTTTAGTGCACTTTGCACTCACTTTTCAGGGTCTTGGGGAGGGTTATTTTGCCAACTCTCACTATTTTCTAATAGTCCCAGCGACCCTCTACAAGGTCACATAGGTTTGGGGTCCATTCGTGGTTCGCATTCCACTTCTGGAGTATATGGTTTGTGTTGCCCCTATCCCTATGTTTCCCCATTGCATCCTATTGTAACTATACATTGTTTGCACTGTTTTCTAAGACTATACTGCATATTTTTGCTATTGTGTATATATATCTTGTGTATATTTCCTATCCTCTCACTGAGGGTACACTCTAAGATACTTTGGCATATTGTCATAAAAATAAAGTACCTTTATTTTTAGTATAACTGTGTATTGTGTTTTCTTATGATATTGTGCATATGACACTAAGTGGTACTGTAGTAGCTTCACACGTCTCCTAGTTCAGCCTAAGCTGCTCTGCTAAGCTACCATTATCTATCAGCCTAAGCTGCTAGACACCCTATACACTAATAAGGGATAACTGGGCCTGGTGCAAGGTGCAAGTACCCCTTGGTACTCACTACAAGCCAGTCCAGCCTCCTACATTGGTTGTGCAGTGGTGGGATAAGTGCTTGAGACTACTTACCACTCTTGTCATTGTACTTTTCATAAGAGAAAAATATACAAAACAAGGTCAGTGTATATACACATAGCCAAAAAGTTTTGCATTTCCTCTTTTCACTCTTTTCTAAGTGCTGAAAAGTACTTCTAAAACTTTCAAAAAGTTCTTAAAAGTTTAAAAAGTTTTTTTCTGTCTTTCCAAAAAGTTCTGAAAACTTTTTTTCTTTTTCTATCACTTTAACTCTCTCTAAAAAATGTCTGGCACAGGAAAAAATGTTGAACTGTCCAAACTTGCATATGATCACCTTAGCTGGAAAGGAGCAAGGAGTCTCTGCATAGAGAGAGGTTTGAGTGTAGGGAAGAATCCTTCCTTAGAACTGTTAATTAATATGCTTAGAGTACAGGATAAGGCCATAAGTGCCCAATCTGTAGAAAAAGTAGCTAATGGTTCTCAATCTGATCCAGGGACTCCCCCAGGAAAAGGTTCAGGAAAGAAACTCCTCAGCCTGCCCATTACTAGACAGTCTAGCATAGTTGGTACAGAGGTCGAATCACATCATACTGATGATGTGCTCTCACATTATGCTGGTAGCCAAGCTGTTAGGGTGCCCTCTGTAAGGGACAGGTCTCCTTCTGTTCATTCCCATCATACCTCTGTATCTAGAAATGTCCCTCCCACCCACCCTGATGACAGATTGTTAGAAAGGGAGCTCAATAGATTGAGAGTGGAACAAACCAGACTGAAGCTCAAGAAGCAACAGCTGGATTTGGATAGACAGTCTTTAGAAATAGAGAGGGAAAGACAGAAGTTGGGTTTAGATACCCATGGTGGCAGCAGCAGTATTCCCCATAGTCATCCTGCAAAAGAGCATGATTCCAGGAATCTGCACAAGATAGTTCCCCCTTATAAGGAGGGGGATGACATTAACAAGTGGTTTGCTGCACTTGAGAGGGCCTGTGCTGTACAGGATGTCCCTCAAAAGCAGTGGGCTGCTATCCTATGGCTATCATTTAGTGGAAAAGGTAGGGATAGGCTCCTTACAGTGAAAGAAAATGATGCCAATAATTTCCAAGTTCTTAAGAATGCACTCCTGGATGGTTATGGCTTAACCACTGAACAGTACAGGATAAAGTTCAGAGAGACCAAAAAGGAGTCTTCACAAGACTGGGTTGATTTCATTGACCAGGCAGTGAAGGCCTTGGAGGGGTGGTTACATGGCAGTAAAGTTACTGATTATGACAGCCTGTATAACTTGATCCTGAGAGAGCATATTCTTAATAATTGTGTGTCTGATTTGTTGCACCAGTACTTGGTGGACTCTGATCTGACCTCTCCCCAAGAATTGGGAAAGAAGGCAGACAAATGGGTCAGAACAAGAGTGAACAGAAAAGTTCATACAGGGGGTGACAAAGATGGCAACAAAAAGAAGGATGGTAAGTCTTCTGACAAGGGTGGGGACAAATCTAAAAATGAGTCTTCATCAGGCCCACAAAAACACTCTGGTGGGGGTGGTGGGTCCAAATCCTCCTTTAATCAGAACAAGGAAAAGAAACCATGGTGCTATTTATGTAAAATAAAAGGCCATTGGACAACAGATCCCAGTTGTCCAAAGAAAGGCACCACAGCTCCTACCACTACAACCCCTACTGCTACACCTAGTGTCCCTACTAATAGCAGTGGTGGTGGGAGCAAACCTACTAATAGCCAATCCAAGGGAGTAGCTGGGCTCACTTTTGGTAATTTAGTTGGGGTTGGTCTGATTAGGGAGACCACAGAGGCTACTTTAGTCTCTGAAGGGGCTATTGATTTAGCCACTTTGGTTGCTTGCCCCCATAACTTGGAGAAGTACAAGCAACTAACCCTAATAAATGGTGTTGAGGTCCAGGCCTACAGGGACACAGGTGCCAGTGTCACAATGGTGATTGAGAAACTGGTGCACCCTGAACAACACATACTTGGACACCAGTACCAAGTAACCGATGCTCACAACATAACACAAAGCCACCCCATGGCTGTTGTAAATCTCAACTGGGGGGGGGTAACTGGTCCAAAGAAAGTTGTGGTAGCTTCAGATTTACCTGTAGACTGTCTATTAGGGAATGATTTGGAGACATCAGCTTGGTCAGATGTGGAGTTGGAGGCCCATGCAGCAATGCTGGGCATCCCAGGGCATATTTTTGCTTTGACAAGGGCTCAGGCCAAAAAGCAAAAAGGACAGGGAAGCTTGGATCCTGGAACAATGGACCAAGTGCTCCCTAAAGCTAGGGCTAGTAGAAGCAAACCACTTCCTACTATCCCTCCCTCTACAGTGGATTCTACTTCTGAGGAAGAAGAATTCCCTCCCTGTGCAGAACCTACACCAGAGGAGCTGGAAGCAGACACTGCTGAGCTTTTGGGTGAAGGGGGGCCTGCCAGAGAGGAGCTGAGTGTGGCACAGCAAACCTGTCCCACATTAGAGGGTCTCAGACAGCAAGCTGTCAAACAGGCTAATGGGGATGTCAGTGACTCTCACAGAGTTTACTGGGAGGACAACCTCTTGTACACTGAGCATAGGGATCCTAAACCTGGAGCTGCCAGGAGATTAGTGATTCCTCAGGAGTACAGAAAGTTCCTCCTAACACTGGCACATGACATTCCCTTAGCTGGGCACCTGGGTCAAATGAAAACTTGGGACAGATTGGTACCATTGTTTCATTGGCCTAGGATGTCTGAGGACACAAAGGAATTTTGTAAGTCCTGTGAAACCTGTCAAGCCAGTGGCAAGACAGGTGGCACTCCAAAGGCACCCCTTATCCCACTGCCTGTGGTTGGGGTTCCCTTTGAAAGGGTAGGGGTTGACATAGTTGGCCCCCGTGACCCTCCTACTGCTTCAGGCAATAGGTTTATCTTAGTGGTAGTGGACCATGCCACAAGATATCCTGAAGCTATTCCTTTAAGGACCACTACAGCTCCTGCAGTGGCAAAGGCCCTCCTGGGAATATTTTCAAGGGTGGGCTTCCCAAAGGAAGTAGTATCAGACAGAGGAAGCAATTTCATGTCTGCATACTTAAAGGCCATGTGGAAGGAGTGTGGTGTAACTTACAAGTTCACAACACCCTATCATCCACAAACAAATGGACTGGTGGAGAGATTTAATAAAACTCTCAAAGGCATGATTATGGGACTCCCTGAAAAACTCCGCAGGAGATGGGATATCCTTCTACCATGCCTCCTTTTTGCCTACAGGGAGGTACCCCAGAAAGGAGTGGGCTTCAGCCCCTTTGAACTTCTTTTTGGACACCCTGTTAGGGGTCCACTCATACTTGTAAAGGAGGGTTGGGAACAACCTTTAAAAGCTCCTAAGCAGGATATTGTGGATTATGTACTTGGCCTCAGATCAAGGATGGCTGAGTACATGAAAAAGGCCAGTAAAAACCTTCAGGCCAGCCAAGAGCTCCAGAAGCAATGGCATGATCAGAAGGCTGTTTTGGTTCAGTACCAACCAGGGCAGAAAGTGTGGGTCTTGGAGCCTGTGGCCCCAAGAGCACTCCAAGATAAATGGAGTGGACCCCACACAATTGTTGAAAAGAAGGGTGAAGTCACCTACTTGGTTGACTTAGGCACTGCCAGGAGTCCCCTTAGGGTGCTCCATGTCAACCGCCTGAAACCCTACTATGACAGGGCTGATCTCACCCTGCTCATGGCAACAGATGAGGGACAGGAAGAAGACAGTGATCCTCTACCTGATCTCTTCTCTTCCACAGAACAAGATGCTCTTGTGGAAGGTGTAGTTTTGGCTGATTGTCTTACTGCTGAGCAGAAAGATAATTGCATAAATCTCCTAGGACAATTTTCAGAACTCTTCTCCATTGTGCCAGGCACCACTTCTTGGTGTGAGCACACTATAGATACTGGAGACAGTTTACCTGTCAAAAGTAAGATCTATAGGCAGCCTGACCATGTCAGGGACTGCATAAAGCAAGAAGTTCAGAAAATGTTGGAACTAGGAGTGGTTGAGCACTCTGACAGTCCATGGGCTTCTCCTGTGGTACTGGTACCAAAACCCAATTCTAAAGATGGAAAGAAGGAAATGAGGTTTTGTGTAGACTATAGAGGTCTCAACTTGGTAACCAAAACTGATGCTCACCCTATACCCAGGGCAGATGAGCTCATAGATACACTGGCATCTGCCAAGTATCTAAGCACTTTTGATTTGACTGCAGGGTATTGGCAGATCAAATTGTCAGAAGATGCTAAACCTAAGACTGCATTTTCTACCATTGGAGGACATTACCAGTTTACTGTAATGCCTTTTGGTTTGAAAAATGCACCTGCCACTTTTCAAAGGTTGGTGAACACAGTCCTGCAAGGGCTGGAAGCTTTCAGTGCAGCATATTTGGATGATATAGCTGTCTTTAGCTCCAGCTGGGATGATCACCTGGTCCACCTTTGGAAAGTTTTGGAGGCCCTGCAAAAGGCAGGCCTCACTATCAAGGCTTCAAAGTGCCAGATAGGGCAGGGTAAGGTGGTTTATCTGGGACACCTTGTTGGTGGGGAACAGATTGCACCACTTCAGGGGAAAATCCAAACTATTATTGATTGGGTTCCCCCTACCACTCAGACTCAGGTGAGAGCCTTCCTAGGCCTCACTGGGTATTACAGGAGGTTCATTAAGAACTATGGCTCCATTGCAGCCCCTCTTAATGACCTCACATCCAAGAAAATGCCTAAAAAGGTATTATGGACAGCAAACTGTCAGAAAGCTTTTGAGGAGCTGAAGCAGGCCATGTGCTCTGCACCTGTCCTGAAAAGCCCTTGTTACTCTAAAAAATTCTATGTCCAAACTGATGCATCTGAATTAGGAGTAGGGGCAGTCCTATCACAACTTAATTCTGAGGGCCAGGATCAACCTGTTGCTTTTATTAGTAGGAGGTTGACCCCTAGAGAAAAGCGTTGGTCTGCCATTGAGAGGGAGGCCTTTGCTGTGGTCTGGGCTCTGAAGAAGTTGAGGCCATACCTGTTTGGCACTCACTTCATTGTTCAGACAGACCACAAACCTCTACTTTGGCTAAAACAAATGAAAGGTGAAAATCCTAAATTGTTGAGGTGGTCCATATCCCTACAGGGAATGGACTATACAGTGGAACATAGACCTGGGAGTAGCCACTCCAATGCAGATGGACTCTCCAGATATTTCCACTTAGACAATGAAGACTCATCAGGTAATGGCTAGTCTTATTGTCCTTCGTTTGGGGGGGGGTTGTGTAGGAAAGTACCATCTTGCCTGGCATGTTACCCCCATTTTTCACTGTATCTATGTTGTTTTAGTTGTATGTGTCACTGGGACCCTGGTAACCCAGGGCCCCAGTGCTCATAAGTGTGCCTGAATGTGTTACCTGTGTAGTGACTAACTGTCTCACTGAGGCTCTGCTAATCAGAACCTCAGTGGTTATGCTCTCTCATTTCTTTCTAAATTGTCACTAACAGGCTAGTGACCACTTTTACCAATTTACATTGGCTTACTGGAACATCCTTATAATTCCCTAGTATATGGTACTGAGGTACCCAGGGTATTGGGGTTCCAGGAGATCCCTATGGGCTGCAGCATTTCTTTTGCCACCCATAGGGAGCTCTGACAATTCTTACACAGGCCTGCCACTGCAGCCTGAGTGAAATAACGTCCACGTTATTTCACAGCCATTTTACACTGCACTTAAGTAACTTATAAGTCACCTATATGTCTAACCTTTACCTGGTAAAGGTTAGGTGCAAAGTTACTTAGTGTGAGGGCACCCTGGCACTAGCCAAGGTGCCCCCACATTGTTCAGAGCCAATTCACTGAACTTTGTGAGTGCGGGGACACCATTACACGCGTGCACTACATATAGGTCACTACCTATATGTAGCTTCACCATGGTAACTCCGAATATGGCCATGTAACATGTCTTTGATCATGGAATTGCCCCCTCTATGCCATCCTGGCATTGTTGGTACAATTCCATGATCCCAGTGGTCTGTAGCACAGACCCTGGTACTGCCAGACTGCCCTTCCTGGGGTTTCACTGCAGCTGCTGCTGCTGCCAACCCCTCAGACAGGCAGCTGCCCTCCTGGGGTCCAGCCAGGCCTGGCCCAGGATGGCAGAACAAAGAACTTCCTCTGAGAGAGGGTGTGACACCCTCTCCCTTTGGAAAATGGTGTGAAGGCAGGGGAGGAGTAGCCTCCTCCAGCCTCTGGAAATGCTTTGTTGGGCACAGATGTGCCCAATTCTGCATAAGCCAGTCTACACCGGTTCAGGGACCCCTTAGCCCCTGCTCTGGCGCGAAACTGGACAAAGGAAAGGGGAGTGACCACTCCCCTGACCTGCACCTCCCCTGGGAGGTGTCCAGAGCTCCTCCAGTGTGCTCCAGACCTCTGCCATCTTGGAAACAGAGGTGCTGCTGGCACACTGGACTGCTCTGAGTGGCCAGTGCCACCAGGTGACGTCAGAGACTCCTTGTGATAGGCTCCTTCAGGTGTTAGTAGCCTTTCCTCTCTCCTAGGTAGCCAAACCCTCTTTTCTGGCTATTTAGGGTCTCTGTCTCTGGGGAAACTTTAGATAACGAATGCATGAGCTCAGCCGAGTTCCTCTGCATCTCCCTCTTCACCTTCTGATAAGGAAACGACCGCTGACCGCGCTGGAAGCCTGCAAACCTGCAACATAGTAGCAAAGACGACTACTGCAACTCTGTAACGCTGATCCTGCCACCTTCTCGACTGTTTTCCTGCTTGTGCATGCTGTGGGGGTAGTCTGCCTCCTCTCTGCACCAGAAGCTCCGAAGAAATCTCCCGTGGGTCGACGGAATCTTCCCCCTGCAACCGCAGGCACCAAAAAGCTGCATTACCGGTCCCTTGGGTCTCCTCTCAGCACGACGAGCGAGGTCCCTCGAATCCAGCGACACCGTCCAAGTGACCCCCACAGTCCAGTGACTCTTCAGCCCAAGTTTGGTGGAGGTAAGTCCTTGCCTCACCTCGCTGGGCTGCATTGTTGGGAACCGCGACTTTGCAAGCTACTCCGGCCCCTGTGCACTTCCGGCGGAAATCCTTCGTGCACAGCCAAGCCTGGGTCCACGGCACTCTAACCTGCATTGCACGACTTTCTAAGTTGGTCTCCGGCGACGTGGGACTCCTTTGTGCAACTTCGGCGAGCACCGTTTCACGCATCCTCGTAGTGCCTGTTTCTGGCACTTCTCCGGGTGCTACCTGCTTCAGTGAGGGCTCTTTGTCTTGCTCGATGTCCCCTCTCTCTGCAGGTCCAATTTGCGACCTCCTGGTCCCTCCTGGGCCCCAGCAGCGTCCAAAAACGCCAAACGCATGATTTGCGTGTAGCAAGGCTTGTTGGCGTCCATCCGGCGGGAAAACACTTCTGCACGACTCTCCAAGGCGTGGGGGATCCATCCTCCAAAGGGGAAGTCTCTAGCCCTTGTCGTTCTTGCAGTATTCACAGTTCTTCAGCCTAGTAAGAGCTTCTTTGCACCAACCGCTGGCATTTCTTGGGCATCTGCCCATCTCCGAGTTGCTTGTGACTTTTGGACTTGGTCCCCTTGTCCCACAGGTACCCTCAGTCAGGAATCCATTGTTGTTGCATTGCTGATTTGTGTTTTCCTTGCATTTTCCCTCTAACACGACTATTTTGTCCTTAGGGGAACTTTAGTGCACTTTGCACTCACTTTTCAGGGTCTTGGGGAGGGTTATTTTGCCAACTCTCACTATTTTCTAATAGTCCCAGCGACCCTCTACAAGGTCACATAGGTTTGGGGTCCATTCGTGGTTCGCATTCCACTTCTGGAGTAGATGGTTTGTGTTGCCCCTATCCCTATGTTTCCCCATTGCATCCTATTGTAACTATACATTGTTTGCACTGTTTTCTAAGACTATACTGCATATTTTTGCTATTGTGTATATATATCTTGTGTATATTTCCTATCCTCTCACTGAGGGTACACTCTAAGATACTTTGGCATATTGTCATAAAAATAAAGTACCTTTATTTTTAGTATAACTGTGTATTGTGTTTTCTTATGATATTGTGCATATGACACTAAGTGGTACTGTAGTAGCTTCACACGTCTCCTAGTTCAGCCTAAGCTGCTCTGCTAAGCTACCATTATCTATCAGCCTAAGCTGCTAGACACCCTATACACTAATAAGGGATAACTGGGCCTGGTGCAAGGTGCAAGTACCCCTTGGTACTCACTACAAGCCAGTCCAGCCTCCTACATTGGTTGTGCAGTGGTGGGATAAGTGCTTGAGACTACTTACCACTCTTGTCATTGTACTTTTCATAAGAGAAAAATATACAAAACAAGGTCAGTGTATATACACATAGCCAAAAAGTTTTGCATTTCCTCTTTTCACTCTTTTCTAAGTGCTGAAAAGTACTTCTAAAACTTTCAAAAAGTTCTTAAAAGTTTAAAAAGTTTTTTTCTGTCTTTCCAAAAAGTTCTGAAAACTTTTTTTCTTTTTCTATAACTTTAACTCTCTCTAAAAAATGTCTGGCACAGGAAAAAATGTTGAACTGTCCAAACTTGCATATGATCACCTTAGCTGGAAAGGAGCAAGGAGTCTCTGCATAGAGAGAGGTTTGAGTGTAGGGAAGAATCCTTCCTTAGAACTGTTAATTAATATGCTTATAGTACAGGATAAGGCCATAAGTGCCCAATCTGTAGAAAAAGTAGCTAATGGTTCTCAATCTGATCCAGGGACTCCCCCAGGAAAAGGTTCAGGAAAGAAACTCCTCAGCCTGCCCATTACTAGACAGTCTAGCATAGTTGGTACAGAGGTTGAATCACATCATACTGATGATGTGCTCTCACATTATGCTGGTAGCCAAGCTGTTAGGGTGCCCTCTGTAAGGGGCAGGTCTCCTTCTGTTCATTCCCATCATACCTCTGTATCTAGAAATGTCCCTCCCACCCACCCTGATGACAGATTGTTAGAAAGGGAGCTCAATAGATTGAGAGTGGAACAAACCAGACTGAAGCTCAAGAAGCAACAGCTGGATTTGGATAGACAGTCTTTAGAAATAGAGAGGGAAAGACAGAAGTTGGGTTTAGATACCCATGGTGGCAGCAGCAGTATTCCCCATAGTCATCCTGCAAAAGAGCATGATTCCAGGAATCTGCACAAGATAGTTCCCCCTTATAAGGAGGGGGATGACATTAACAAGTGGTTTGCTGCACTTGAGAGGGCCTGTGCTGTACAGGATGTCCCTCAAAAGCAGTGGGCTGCTATCCTATGGCTATCATTTAGTGGAAAAGGTAGGGATAGGCTCCTTACAGTGAAAGAAAATGATGCCAATAATTTCCAAGTTCTTAAGAATGCACTCCTGGATGGTTATGGCTTAACCACTGAACAGTACAGGATAAAGTTCAGAGAGACCAAAAAGGAGTCTTCACAAGACTGGGTTGATTTCATTGACCAGGCAGTGAAGGCCTTGGAGGGGTGGTTACATGGCAGTAAAGTTACTGATTATGACAGCCTGTATAACTTGATCCTGAGAGAGCATATTCTTAATAATTGTGTGTCTGATTTGTTGCACCAGTACTTGGTGGACTCTGATCTGACCTCTCCCCAAGAATTGGGAAAGAAGGCAGACAAATGGGTCAGAACAAGAGTGAACAGAAAAGTTCATACAGGGGGTGACAAAGATGGCAACAAAAAGAAGGATGGTAAGTCTTCTGACAAGGGTGGGGACAAATCTAAAAATGAGTCTTCATCAGGCCCACAAAAACACTCTGGTGGGGGTGGTGGGTCCAAATCCTCCTTTAATCAGAACAAGGAAAAGAAACCATGGTGCTATTTATGTAAAATAAAAGGCCATTGGACAACAGATCCCAGTTGTCCAAAGAAAGGCACCACAGCTCCTACCACTACAACCCCTACTGCTACACCTAGTGTCCCTACTAATAGCAGTGGTGGTGGGAGCAAACCTACTAATAGCCAATCCAAGGGAGTAGCTGGGCTCACTTTTGGTAATTTAGTTGGGGTTGGTCTGATTAGGGAGACCACAGAGGCTACTTTAGTCTCTGAAGGGGCTATTGATTTAGCCACTTTGGTTGCTTGCCCCCATAACTTGGAGAAGTACAAGCAACTAACCCTAATAAATGGTGTTGAGGTCCAGGCCTACAGGGACACAGGTGCCAGTGTCACAATGGTGATTGAGAAACTGGTGCACCCTGAACAACACATACTTGGACACCAGTACCAAGTAACCGATGCTCACAACATAACACAAAGCCACCCCATGGCTGTTGTAAATCTCAACTGGGGGGGGGGTAACTGGTCCAAAGAAAGTTGTGGTAGCTTCAGATTTACCTGTAGACTGTCTATTAGGGAATGATTTGGAGACATCAGCTTGGTCAGATGTGGAGTTGGAGGCCCATGCAGCAATGCTGGGCATCCCAGGGCATATTTTTGCTTTGACAAGGGCTCAGGCCAAAAAGCAAAAAGGACAGGGAAGCTTGGATCCTGGAACAATGGACCAAGTGCTCCCTAAAGCTAGGGCTAGTAGAAGCAAACCACTTCCTACTATCCCTCCCTCTACAGTGGATTCTACTTCTGAGGAAGAAGAATTCCCTCCCTGTGCAGAACCTACACCAGAGGAGCTGGAAGCAGACACTGCTGAGCTTTTGGGTGAAGGGGGGCCTGCCAGAGAGGAGCTGAGTGTGGCACAGCAAACCTGTCCCACATTAGAGGGTCTCAGACAGCAAGCTGTCAAACAGGCTAATGGGGATGTCAGTGACTCTCACAGAGTTTACTGGGAGGACAACCTCTTGTACACTGAGCATAGGGATCCTAAACCTGGAGCTGCCAGGAGATTAGTGATTCCTCAGGAGTACAGAAAGTTCCTCCTAACACTGGCACATGACATTCCCTTAGCTGGGCACCTGGGTCAAATGAAAACTTGGGACAGATTGGTACCATTGTTTCATTGGCCTAGGATGTCTGAGGACACAAAGGAATTTTGTAAGTCCTGTGAAACCTGTCAAGCCAGTGGCAAGACAGGTGGCACTCCAAAGGCACCCCTTATCCCACTGCCTGTGGTTGGGGTTCCCTTTGAAAGGGTAGGGGTTGACATAGTTGGCCCCCTTGACCCTCCTACTGCTTCAGGCAATAGGTTTATCTTAGTGGTAGTGGACCATGCCACAAGATATCCTGAAGCTATTCCTTTAAGGACCACTACAGCTCCTGCAGTGGCAAAGGCCCTCCTGGGAATATTTTCAAGGGTGGGCTTCCCAAAGGAAGTAGTATCAGACAGAGGAAGCAATTTCATGTCTGCATACTTAAAGGCCATGTGGAAGGAGTGTGGTGTAACTTACAAGTTCACAACACCCTATCATCCACAAACAAATGGACTGGTGGAGAGATTTAATAAAACTCTCAAAGGCATGATTATGGGACTCCCTGAAAAACTCCGCAGGAGATGGGATATCCTTCTACCATGCCTCCTTTTTGCCTACAGGGAGGTACCCCAGAAAGGAGTGGGCTTCAGCCCCTTTGAACTTCTTTTTGGACACCCTGTTAGGGGTCCACTCACACTTGTAAAGGATGGTTGGGAACAACCTTTAAAAGCTCCTAAGCAGGATATTGTGGATTATGTACTTGGCCTCAGATCAAGGATGGCTGAGTACATGAAAAAGGCCAGTAAAAACCTTCAGGCCAGCCAAGAGCTCCAGAAGCAATGGCATGATCAGAAGGCTGTTTTGGTTCAGTACCAACCAGGGCAGAAAGTGTGGGTCTTGGAGCCTGTGGCCCCAAGAGCACTCCAAGATAAATGGAGTGGACCCCACACAATTGTTGAAAAGAAGGGTGAAGTCACCTACTTGGTTGACTTAGGCACTGCCAGGAGTCCCCTTAGGGTGCTCCATGTCAACCGCCTGAAACCCTACTATGACAGGGCTGATCTCACCCTGCTCATGGCAACAGATGAGGGACAGGAAGAAGACAGTGATCCTCTACCTGATCTCTTCTCTTCCACAGAACAAGATGCTCTTGTGGAAGGTGTAGTTTTGGCTGATTGTCTTACTGCTGAGCAGAAAGATAATTGCATAAATCTCCTAGGACAATTTTCAGAACTCTTCTCCATTGTGCCAGGCACCACTTCTTGGTGTGAGCACACTATAGATACTGGAGACAGTTTACCTGTCAAAAGTAAGCTCTATAGGCAGCCTGACCATGTCAGGGACTGCATAAAGCAAGAAGTTCAGAAAATGTTGGAACTAGGAGTGGTTGAGCACTCTGACAGACCATGGGCTTCTCCTGTGGTACTGGTACCAAAACCCAATTCTAAAGATGGAAAGAAGGAAATGAGGTTTTGTGTAGACTATAGAGGTCTCAACTTGGTAACCAAAACTGATGCTCACCCTATACCCAGGGCAGATGAGCTCATAGATACACTGGCATCTGCCAAGTATCTAAGCACTTTTGATTTGACTGCAGGGTATTGGCAGATCAAATTGTCAGAAGATGCTAAACCTAAGACTGCATTTTCTACCATTGGAGGACATTACCAGTTTACTGTAATGCCTTTTGGTTTGAAAAATGCACCTGCCACTTTTCAAAGGTTGGTGAACACAGTCCTGCAAGGGCTGGAAGCTTTCAGTGCAGCATATTTGGATGATATAGCTGTCTTTAGCTCCAGCTGGGATGATCACCTGGTCCACCTTTGGAAAGTTTTGGAGGCCCTGCAAAAGGCAGGCCTCACTATCAAGGCTTCAAAGTGCCAGATAGGGCAGGGTAAGGTGGTTTATCTGGGACACCTTGTTGGTGGGGAACAGATTGCACCACTTCAGGGGAAAATCCAAACTATTATTGATTGGGTTCCCCCTACCACTCAGACTCAGGTGAGAGCCTTCCTAGGCCTCACTGGGTATTACAGGAGGTTCATTAAGAACTATGGCTCCATTGCAGCCCCTCTTAATGACCTCACATCCAAGAAAATGCCTAAAAAGGTATTATGGACAGCAAACTGTCAGAAAGCTTTTGAGGAGCTGAAGCAGGCCATGTGCTCTGCACCTGTCCTGAAAAGCCCTTGTTACTCTAAAAAATTCTATGTCCAAACTGATGCATCTGAATTAGGAGTAGGGGCAGTCCTATCACAACTTAATTCTGAGGGCCAGGATCAACCTGTTGCTTTTATTAGTAGGAGGTTGACCCCTAGAGAAAAGCGTTGGTCTGCCATTGAGAGGGAGGCCTTTGCTGTGGTCTGGGCTCTGAAGAAGTTGAGGCCATACCTGTTTGGCACTCACTTCATTGTTCAGACAGACCACAAACCTCTACTTTGGCTAAAACAAATGAAAGGTGAAAATCCTAAATTGTTGAGGTGGTCCATATCCCTACAGGGAATGGACTATACAGTGGAACATAGACCTGGGAGTAGCCACTCCAATGCAGATGGACTCTCCAGATATTTCCACTTAGACAATGAAGACTCATGAGGTAATGGCTAGTCTTATTGTCCTTCGTTTGGGGGGGGGTTGTGTAGGAAAGTACCATCTTGCCTGGCATGTTACCCCCATTTTTCACTGTATATATGTTGTTTTAGTTGTATGTGTCACTGGGACCCTGGTAACCCAGGGCCCCAGTGCTCATAAGTGTGCCTGAATGTGTTACCTGTGTAGTCACTAACTGTCTCACTGAGGCTCTGCTAATCAGAACCTCAGTGGTTATACTCTCTCATTTCTTTCTAAATTGTCACTAACAGGCTAGTGACCACTTTTACCAATTTACATTGGCTTACTGGAACATCCTTATAATTCCCTAGTATATGGTACTGAGGTACCCAGGGTATTGGGGTTCCAGGAGATCCCTATGGGCTGCAGCATTTCTTTTGCCACCCATAGGGAGCTCTGACAATTCTTACACAGGCCTGCCACTGCAGCCTGAGTGAAATAACGTCCACGTTATTTCACAGCCATTTTACACTGCACTTAAGTAACTTATAAGTCACCTATATGTCTAACCTTTACCTGGTAAAGGTTAGGTGCAAAGTTACTTAGTGTGAGGGCACCCTGGCACTAGCCAAGGTGCCCCCACATTGTTCAGAGCCAATTCACTGAACTTTGTGAGTGCGGGGACACCATTACACGCGTGCACTACATATAGGTCACTACCTATATGTAGCTTCACCATGGTAACTCCGAATATGGCCATGTAACATGTCTATGATCATGGAATTGCCCCCTCTATGCCATCCTGGCATTGTTGGTACAATTCCATGATCCCAGTGGTCTGTAGCACAGACCCTGGTACTGCCAGACTGCCCTTCCTGGGGTTTCACTGCAGCTGCTGCTGCTGCCAACCCCTCAGACAGGCAGCTGCCCTCCTGGGGTCCAGCCAGGCCTGGCCCAGGATGGCAGAACAAAGAACTTCCTCTGAGAGAGGGTGTGACACCCTCTCCCTTTGGAAAATGGTGTGAAGGCAGGGGAGGAGTAGCCTCCCCCAGCCTCTGGAAATGCTTTGTTGGGCACAGATGTGCCCAATTCTGCATAAGCCAGTCTACACCGGTTCAGGGACCCCTTAGCCCCTGCTCTGGCGCGAAACTGGACAAAGGAAAGGGGAGTGACCACTCCCCTGACCTGCACCTCCCCTGGGAGGTGTCCAGAGCTCCTCCAGTGTGCTCCAGACCTCTGCCATCTTGGAAACAGAGGTGCTGCTGGCACACTGGACTGCTCTGAGTGGCCAGTGCCACCAGGTGACGTCAGAGACTCCTTGTGATAGGCTCCTTCAGGTGTTAGTAGCCTTTCCTCTCTCCTAGGTAGCCAAACCCTCTTTTCTGGCTATTTAGGGTCTCTGTCTCTGGGGAAACTTTAGATAACGAATGCATGAGCTCAGCCGAGTTCCTCTGCATCTCCCTCTTCACCTTCTGATAAGGAAACGACCGCTGACCGCGCTGGAAGCCTGCAAACCTGCAACATAGTAGCAAAGACGACTACTGCAACTCTGTAACGCTGATCCTGCCGCCTTCTCGACTGTTTTCCTGCTTGTGCATGCTGTGGGGGTAGTCTGCCTCCTCTCTGCACCAGAAGCTCCGAAGAAATCTCCAGTGGGTCGACGGAATCTTCCCCCTGCAACCGCAGGCACCAAAAAGCTGCATTACCAGTCCCTTGGGTCTCCTCTCAGCACGACGAGCGAGGTCCCTCGAATCCAGCGACACCGTCCAAGTGACCCCCACAGTCCAGTGACTCTTCAGCCCAAGTTTGGTGGAGGTAAGTCCTTGCCTCACCTCGCTGGGCTGCATTGTTGGGAACCGCAACTTTGCAAGCTACTCCGGCCCCTGTGCACTTCCGGCGGAAATCCTTCGTGCACAGCCAAGCCTGGGTCCACGGCACTCTAACCTGCATTGCACGACTTTCTAAGTTGGTCTCCGGCGACGTGGGACTCCTTTGTGCAACTTCGGCGAGCACCGTTTCACGCATCCTCGTAGTGCCTGTTTCTGGCACTTCTCTGGGTGCTACCTGCTTCAGTGAGGGCTCTTTGTCTTGCTCGATGTCCCCTCTCTCTGCAGGTCCAATTTGCGACCTCCTGGTCCCTCCTGGGCCCCAGCAGCGTCCAAAAACGCCAAACGCACGATTTGCGTGTAGCAAGGCTTGTTGGCGTCCATCCGGCGGGAAAACACTTCTGCCCAACTCTCCAAGGCGTGGGGGATCCATCCTCCAAAGG
Organism: Pleurodeles waltl; assembly: GCF_031143425.1. NCBI lineage: Eukaryota > Metazoa > Chordata > Amphibia > Caudata > Salamandridae > Pleurodeles > Pleurodeles waltl. Next base: position 651,296,606 of record NC_090449.1, on the reverse strand, counting down.
GGAAGTCTCTAGCCCTTGTCGTTCTTGCAGTATTCACAGTTCTTCAGCCTAGTAAGAGCTTCTTTGCACCAACCGCTGGCATTTCTTGGGCATCTGCCCATCTCCGAGTTGCTTGTGACTTTTGGACTTGGTCCCCTTGTCCCACAGGTACCCTCAGTCAGGAATCCATCGTTGTTGCATTGCTGATTTGTGTTTTCCTTGCATTTTCCCTCTAACACGACTATTTTGTCCTTAGGGGAACTTTAGTGCACTTTGCACTCACTTTTCAGGGTCTTGGGGAGGGTTATTTTGCCAACTCTCACTATTTTCTAATAGTCCCAGCGACCCTCTACAAGGTCACATAGGTTTGGGGTCCATTCGTGGTTCGCATTCCACTTCTGGAGTAGATGGTTTGTGTTGCCCCTATCCCTATGTTTCCCCATTGCATCCTATTGTAACTATACATTGTTTGCACTGTTTTCTAAGACTATACTGCATATTTTTGCTATTGTGTATATATATCTTGTGTATATTTCCTATCCTCTCACTGAGGGTACACTCTAAGATACTTTGGCATATTGTCATAAAAATAAAGTACCTTTATTTTTAGTATAACTGTGTATTGTGTTTTCTTATGATATTGTGCATATGACACTAAGTGGTACTGTAGTAGCTTCACACGTCTCCTAGTTCAGCCTAAGCTGCTCTGCTAAGCTACCATTATCTATCAGCCTAAGCTGCTAGACACCCTATACACTAATAAGGGATAACTGGGCCTGGTGCAAGGTGCAAGTACCCCTTGGTACTCACTACAAGCCAGTCCAGCCTCCTACATTTACTTATTAAGGTCTGACACGCAAACAAGAGCAGACAGACAAACGAAGACGTAATGAGAGGAGGACCAGAAAACTGGGCGTGTGTGCTATGCTTAGATGTTAAGCTTTACCTAAATACAAATTAAAAGGAAATTGATTTTAGCACAGTGTTTTTTACAATCTCTTAGCTAAAAAAGAAGTACACAACTTAATTATCTTAGCGTGTATTATGCATAAGAAAAATGTTAAGATGCATTTTTAGATATTATCTAACTGCCACTATCGCTGTTTTCTAAACCATTTTCGGTTATAATAAAAAATATAGGGCAAAGCTAAAATCTTGAAGCATGGTTCTATGACTATTCTATTTTTTAGGCAAGCATCACTATAAATCTTCATCTGGTTATGACAGACAATGGAACCGTGTGAAACAGCAAACAATTATTTCTGTGCACCAACTTCAAAACCAGCTGCATCATTTACAAAACCATGCGGCCAGTGCCCCAGCTTATTTTGCGGACAAGCTCCACATCTCTCATGGCTGTCAGCATACCATCAGCCAGGCACCCATTAGACTGGAGACTAGAAAGTGCAAAAAAGGAAATAACAAGGCTGCTGATCTTTGCCATCTGTCCACCCAGGATCTGGACAACAGTCCTGTAGCAATACAGACTCCCCGAATGGTGCTCTAATTCAGGAAAGAGATGGAGACACTTCTTTATAAACAAAGCAACATCACAATGGAATACCAGTCCAATACCAAACTCCCTTTCCTATCTCTCTCCTATTATTTGATGACTGTATGCATGCCTTTGACCCCTGCACAGCTCTTTGCCTTATTGGCTAGATTGATGTAACACATATACCATATACATATATAATATGGTATAAAATTTCTGACAAACGTCAAAGTTTGCATATATTCAGTATTTGTAATGCCATTGCTTTTTTGCAAATAATAAGAATCGCATACATAGCTTTAGTGCCATTGCTTCCTCACTTTGCTTTAGTAGTAGCAGTCTAGATTATTGGTATTAAGATAAAGGGATGGGACAGTTAAATATTTTTATAAACGAAGATGGGAAAGTAATGTGAAAAGTCTTTATCAACAAAAACACAACAATAAAATGTTTCTGGTCTACAGTAGCTATACACGGAACATTACAAGATGATTATATAAATTTTGAATATCCAGTACGGAAAGCTCCAAGCAGGCACCTCTTAGTGGTGTACAAGCAAGTTACATGCAAAGGTAGTATTAAATCTAGTCAATACCCCCTAAGTGTGCTACTGCTCAAAGCACCTCATTGCAAGTAGATGATTTTAGAGAATCAAGTGTAAATGCTAAAAAAATATTCCAATGAATGTGAGCCCTGTGTTTGTTACTAATAACTAATAAATATTCATGTATTCTGGATTTTGAATCTGCATAGAAAATGAGTTAACATAGAAAATAATGTATGACTTGGAAAATGTGCCCACTTGAGTGGCTGGCAGTAATCATGAAGTGTCCTTATTCAATGTTCATTAATACAAATTGATGTGCTCATGTTTAGATTAAGGTAGTAGTGTGTTTTATGAATGATTACTTATTATGTATTTGCTTTATTAACTGTAGGCCTTAAGTTAGCAAGGTCTGGGCCTACTTGCACTGTCTCATATTAAGCTGCACTGGTTACAATTTACCGTGAGAAATGTACACGTGGAAAGAATTAATACATGCATTGTTTTAGCTGAGCTGACCAAAAGTAGCAGATGTTATAACATTCTCATGAAAACTGCTTGTTAGAAAATGTTGTTCTAGTAAAGGCAACATTGTATAGTTTAATGTGTGAGAAAGCGATGTGCCCAGGAGCTGACAATGGAAGCGCTTACCATCATGTGGACGAATACAAAATTGTTACCTGATGAGCCTGATGATGGAAACAGGAGATGAGGAGCCAATCATCAATGTGTGAAGACTGTTTAGTTATATCTTAGATTCACATTTTAAATTTTATTGGACTAATGGTAAACGTACGATTCTTTGACCAATGGCAATGTGGGAAGTGTTTTAGACAATTTTAACTTAGCCTGACCGCACCGAGAGAGGTGGGCTCAGTCCCATTTTCCTTCTCCACTGATGAAGTGTACTCGCCATGATTCTTCTACTTAGAGAATTGTATCTTTAACTTTATGTGCTTAAACTTCTGATGCGGAATGCTGATTCCTTAGACATTGCTTTCTAATGGTTTGGAGAGCTTTGAGTCCCCGATTCTGAACCATTCCCTTTCACTGTCCATTCCCTGTCACTCATGCTGATTGAGCTGATGTCCGACTGATGCAGATAATTGCAGTTTACTGATCCATACTGAGGAGAGGTATAACAAATTGCTAATGAAAATGTTGTAGAATGATGTTCTTTGTTTCTAGGAACCAACCGCTGTTTTGATAGAATCATGGGTAGATGTCTTCCAAATGTGTTTTGACTAAAACTATTTTTTTGCATGAAGCCCAAACATGCTATTCTTATCAGAAGGTTAGCTAGGAGACCCACAGATAATGTTTGCTAATTATTGACTACAGTTGATGTTGTTTCTTTGCTGAATCTAAATGTATGCTAATTCTATTGCGCAGTTGTTCTTGCTATTGATTCGTACTGTAACTCTTGCATGCATAGTAATCCATGCATAGTTAAATTGAGATTCTTTAGAAGGTTTGGTCAACCAGTGTTGTTTTTGTATGCATATCATTGGATTTTGAGACTATGTTACGTGATGTTAGCATTGTTAATATAGGGAAATAAATATTCTGACTTTTACATAAAGGTGTGGTAAATCATGGCCAAAGGGGTCACGGTGCATGAGCTGACTGTCTGCAACGATTATTGACACTGTTGATTGATGTTGTTGACGATTTGTAGTGGAGTTGAAACCTGGGGTGGAATTACTCTCAGCGCGGTCAAAAGGTCCATCGAACCTCTAACGCATCCCCTTATAAATTAAAGATAAGAGACCACATAAGTTCAGACGTGCTCACAGAAATGGTAGCAGAGTAGGATGGTTTCGACTCCTTAGAGGTGTTGGCTCCTTAGAGGTTTCGGCTCCTTAGCGGCTACCCTAAATGTTTAATCCCTGAGAGAACACAGGATGGTTAGCCTTCTTAAGAGCCCATCATAAGGTATTTTGCATGGTTAGTCTCCTTAAGAGGTCAAATTAATTCACAGATTTGGTGAGTGGAAATTGGTAAAGGTTAAGATTTTCAGATTCAATGATACAAAGTGGAGAAAAAATGCGCCCGAGGAACTTAGAATGACTTTCCCAAATCCTTGGAGCTTGCCAATGCTTGTTTGAGGATGTTCTCGGTGTTCTAGTGACAGTGTGACTGGAATAGGTTTTGCACTCGCACAGCTTAAGCAAATTGCAGGTGAATTGTGATGTTTGTGAGGGTATAGGGAGTTTTCATGCTCCCAATAAAGTTGTTGAAGGAGTTTGCGTACTCCGAAGTGTGAGAGTAGGGAAGATGTCACATTTCACGTCTGTGGTGCTTTGTGCTAAAAAATTGTCCACGGTTGTTGGTATACAGACCCTGCGAGGTCTAAGACTCCAGAGTATTGAATAGCTGTATGAGACACTTGATTTTGTTGTAATTTGTCTGGGTAGTACATCAAGCGGGCGTGGTGGACAAACCTGAGAGTGCGTGTCAAAGTGAGTGAAAGGTTTTTTGACTGAGATCTGGTGAGTCCTATGTGCACCAGGACAGACCCACTGATCAGTTGAGAGTAAAATTTGCAGGTCGAATTTTGCTTGCGAATCAGGGAAACAGAAAGAAAGAGTAGCTGAAAGAGTGAAAGGCCATCAGTGAAAAATCCATAAGGTTTCTGAAGCAACTGTGTTACCCTACCTGTAGTAAACAGCCGCTGTACGTGTGAGTGTGACGTCATTGGAGCTGCGCTGGGATAGGTTGGTTAGTGTTGGAAATGGCCTTTCTGCAAACCCCCAAACGTTTTGCCTTCCTCCCTCTCTTTGTCCTACCTCATTTTTGCTGGCTTTAGGATTCTGCGCACTTTACTACTGCTAATCAGTGCTAAAATGCATATGCTCTCTTTATTAAAAACATGGTGACATTGACTCATGCCCAATTGACATATTTAATTTACTTGTAAGTCCCTATCAAAGTGCACTGCATGTGCCCAGGCCCTGTAAATTAAATACTGCTGGTGGGCCTGCAGCACTGGTTGTGCCACCCACATAAGTAGCCTCTAACCATGTCTCAGGCTTGCTATTACAGGGCCTGTGTGTGCAGTTTCACTGCCACTTCAACTTGGCACTTAAAAGTAATTGCCAAGCCTTAAACTCCCCTTTTTCTACACGTAAGTCACCCCTAAGATAGGCCCTATGTAGCCCATAGGGCAGGGTGCTATGTAGGTAAAAAGCAGGACATGAACATGTGTGTTCTATATGTCCTGGTAGTGTAAAACCCCTAAATTTGTTTTACACTGCTGTAAGGCCTGCTCCTTTCATAGGATAGAATTAGGGCTACCCTCGTGTACTGTTTGAGTGGTAGATTCTGATCTGAAAGGAGTAGCCAGGTCATATTTAGTATGGCCAGAATGGTAATAGAAAATCCTGCTTATTGGTGAAGTTGGATTTAATATTACCATTCTAGAAATGACACTTTTAGAAAGTGAGCATTTCTTTACACTTAAATCCTTCTGTGCCTTCCAATCCATGTCTGGCTAGGTTAGTTGACAGCTCCCTTGTGCATTTCACTCAGACAACCCCAAACACAGGATGCTCAGTCACACCTGCACACATCTGCATACTGAATGGGTCTTCCTGGTTTGGGAGGGTAGAGGGTCTGACACTTACATGTCAAAGGACAGTGGCCTGCCCTCACACAATGGACTGCCAAACCCCCTACTGGGACCCTGGCAGACAGGATGGAACTGAAAGGGGACCTTGTGCACTTCTAAGCCACTCTTTGAAGTCCCTCCCACTTCAAAGGCCCACTTGGGTATTTAAACAGGGCCTCTGACCCTACCAACTCAGACACTTCTGAAGACACGTCTGCAGACACTTCTTGACAAGATACCTACTGGGAAAGGAACTCTGAACCAGAACCTGCAACTTGCTAACAGGAGCTGCCTGGCTGCCCAAAGGACTCACCTGTCTGTTTTTCTGCAAAGGACTGTTGCCCTGCTGCCAACCTGCCCTCTGGCTCTGCTGAGAAGTGCTCTCCAAGGGATTGGATTGAGCTTGCCGCCTGTTTCCTGAAATCTTAGGGCCAAAAAGACTTCACCTCTGCAAAAGAACTCCTTGTGTGGTGAAAATCGATGCACAGTCTGCCAAAATCGACGCACAGCCTGCACCACGATGAGAAAATCATTGCACACCGAACCAGAACGACGCAGCCAGGCTCCCAGAATGGAGATCGGCACAGCGCCAGCTTTGCAACCGGAACTTCAACGCACGGCCCACTGGATCGGCGTTGAGCCGGGACAACGCAGCCCGACTTCCTGCAGGAGGAATCGATGCAGCGCCTGCCATGCAACAGAAATTTCCTCGCATCGCCCACCAGATCGACCCAGCTCCTGTGACTTCGTCCTGTACACCCAGGATTTCTCGGCATCGTCCTGGGGCGTCCAAATACCCCGCAACCCGAAGAGGATCCACGTCAGCGTGCTGGAAATCGACGCAAAGCCCTTGTTGCGTGAAAAAGCAATGACGTATTGTCTGTGTGCACCCGGAGAAACCAATGCACACCTCCCCGTTTTCCATGCATCTCCTCAGCTGCTGTCCCTTGCGGATAATTTAGACGCAAACCAGGTACTTTGTGCTTCCAAGAGACACGTTGCTTTTAAGAACTGAAGACTCTTTTATCATTTTCTAAAGTGATATTTCAATGTGTACTTATCAAATCTTGATCATTTTGCCCATATTCTACTCAGATAAATGTTTAATATTTTTCTAAACCTGTGTGGTGTATTTGTGTGGTGTTTATACTGTGTTATTGCATGTTTTATTGCACAAATACTTCACACATTGCCTTTTACGTTAAGCCTGACTGCTCAGTGCAAAGCTACCAGAGGGTGGGCACAGGATAATTTGGATTGTGTGTGACTTACCCTGACTAGAGTTGTTGTGTAGCCATTTTAGTTATAGCTCCATGCACGTTAGTTTAATACAGTAGGCCGCTGTGCACCTTGACCTAGATATATTTTATTCAACTTTGCATTGTTATTTTTACAATAACCAGTTTTACGGTCTTGTTTTAATTCCTTCTATCTAACTGTTATGCTTGATCACTTTGTGCTTCAGTCAAGGCTACAGTTTGGTACATTGCCCGTGAATGTGGTAGAAGTTTAGTCTCCAACATTCGTAGAAAATACACATCCTTACGTATAGACATTTTCTTAGAACATTAGCTGTGTTGTTATAAAAACACTTCCTAGTCCCATTACAAGTTAATAGGGAGATTCCAGCCAGGGAACCACAACTGTATGCTGAATGCTTCGCTGAAGATACTAACGCAGATTACAGGCCTTTGCTCAGGTATGAGGGTTGATTTCCTCCTGGGGGAACCTGAAAGGCAGGATTAGAGCTTAACATGCCGTGCTCAAATTATGATTCAGATAGAAATAGTCCATTGACTTTAATGGCAATATGATAGCATTATTCTTATGATTCACTGTCATCGTCACAATTTTAATATTGTTATGTAGTGTTGTTCTGGTTATTGCAGCTCACGCTTTGCTATCTAAAATGCAGATGTTTTCTTAAACCAGTCTTTAAAACATATACTGTTTTCATTGTCATTTATATATGAGACCGAATTGTAAATGAGAGAGCCGGATGTGACCTGAGTGACCACGACTTCCCTGAGAAGTATGATATGTCATGCCCTCGGCTGCCCAATCACCTCTACCTTTCGGGAGAAATGAGACACTGCTAGTTAGCTGGAGCAAAACCCGGATTTGGAGCGACAGGTGTCACCCACCGTGGGTCAGACTCAGTCTCCCACACTGTGGACGATCTTGCTGCTCAAATTCCAGTAGTCTCATTAGAATAATGAGAGCCTACGCGACAGAGTGAGGGTCCTTGCTTGGACACGGGGTAACCTGACTGCCAACCAAAGAGCCCATTTCTAACAGTTAGTGCATGGATTGGCGGACAACCATGAATCGTCATTGGTAGAGAAGATTGGTGAAAAGGATTGTGGGATTGAAAGTCACTTCCTGATTTGATTAAAAGTAGCGTAAATTACAGAGATTACATTTTTCAAAGCTTTAAAGAGTGCCCAAGGGGAGATACGTATATTCCAATGAGAATAGGGGAGATTACACCACCAGAAGGTACACCAACCTATGTTGTATTCGAAGAGCAGGGTGCTGCGCCATGTCTTTGGCTGAAACAATGGTGGAAAGAGACTGAGAACGATAGGAGTTTAGCGTTTCCTACTCACTGAACATTCAATATGAGAGTTTTCGAACATCTGAGGAGAGTACTGTATGATTTTAAACCTCCTCCGAGACCAGCACAATTTGAGGCATTAGTGATTTGGGAACTGGTAGCCAGACAACAACAACAGCTAAAATTTGAGAGGAGATTAACAAAAGCTGAGAGGACACTAGCGGAGGCTAGATGGGATAATGAGAGAATGTGGAGAACAAAGACTTTACAGGGAATTAGGTTGTTTCCTGCAATCACACAAGAGAATCTGGAGGAGAATAAGAGGAGTACTAGGAAGAGGGATTCCTACCGAACAAATGAAAGAGAGCAGAAATCTACAGAATCTAGAAAGTCTTTGACACATGATGAAGAGTCAAATGATGACAAATGTATCCTACAGTTACTGAGGAATTGTCCCCCACCATATGCAGCGTATGAAAGAAGCTCAAACAGCATTGTAGATCCTACAACTCTGATATCAGTTGAATCAACTCAGAGCCAGTTACAGGTTAGTCTTAGTGGTTCCGCTACTTCAGGGATCTGTGCAGCCGATAGATGTTCCCAGAATCTACCCAGATGTACCTATTCTAGATACTGCAAAAACATGATAGTGTAAACAGGACATGTTTACCAGAAGCCAACATTGGTTCAGATAGAGTCAACCCCAAATTGAATGCCCTTGATACAGTCACAGCCAGTTCCAAGATACACCCCTATAACAGGATCACAGACCGAGATGTCTGCACTGATTAGTCAGAGTACAGGAGTAATGCAGACAGGAGACCCAAATATCATACCACATACAGATGCAGTGTCAGTACCAGTTACCATAAGTCCAGTCATACCGTTGTTCACCCAGGGAAATAATGAGAACAGTGACCAGAGAACTCAGAACCTGAGTGTAGAAGGGGAGAGATATAACGCAAATGCAAGGATGATAACTCCCATGAGACCAACATTTGATAGAACAGGGCCATTGATTGATTTAAGTCCTTTCAGGACTCCTCCAAATAATGAGGTGAGATCCCATATAGATCCTAACCTGAGTATGGTGACACCAGAGACCCCAAACATAACATTACAGCAGGTGCCAGGTATAAGTCACGACAATGTTACATTACAAGGTTTGACAGCTCAGCAGTTAACTGAATGGCTAGACAAATTAAGTAGCACACAAGGAGATCTTTGCTGAGGAAGTGCCCTGAATTTGACCAGGCTTAGACTAGAGGCAGAAAACCTAATTGAGGAAGCAATGGGGTTTGACAGAATTGACACATTCAAAAAAGATGAGTTGAGATACTTGTGCAAACTGATTACAAACAAAGCAGGAATAGTACATCAGAAAATAGCAGACCTAGCAAAGAGATATGACATAGAGGTTGAGAAAACAAAGCACTTGAGGAGGAGTTACAGATTAGATTTTGATTCAAAGGGTTTCGAGAACATGAGAATCCCAGGAATGAAAATTCACATTAGGGAATTAATTCAAAACATTTAGACTTGGAGAGCATTACATAAATGGGAAGGCAGATGGGTAAAGAAAAGAGACAAGAAGAAAAGGGATTCTGCTAATCTTACTGCAAATGTACAGCAGGTTGAGGACCCAGTGAAAATTCTACGAATGAGAGAGATTCCAGGAGGGAATTTTGTACATGTCCCTTGGAGCAGAAGTGACATTCTGTCCTTTACAAATGATTATCCCAGGTTGAGAGAGAAGCCCATGAAGTGGTACCAGCAAACAGGCAGGTTTATGAAACTTGCAAAATGTGTGTGGAAGGATTTGAGCACCCTGTTGGAAAGAGTAGTTCCAGCAGACTTATAGGTTTAATGCAAGAGGAGCACAGATTGGCTGACAACAGAACCTCCAAGAGATCCAGCAACAGGTGCACCATCCCCAGATGTGATGAAACATTACTATAGGGTGATTGTGTTTTTGAAAACGAGACTTTTGCCCAAAAACATTGACTGGCAGAGAATAGATAGGACAGCTCAGGAAGCAAAGGAGTCAATACATGCATACTATCGGAGATTGTTACAGGCATTCAAGCATTACAGTGGTACAGAGACGATTGAGCAAAGAGACATGATACATTTTGTGTTCAGATTTGTTGAAGGATTGAAACCTGAAATTAGCCAGATGATTAAGAGCCATTTGATTTGCTGGCAAGCTAAGCCGATTGATGAGGTGTTGCAGTATGAAAAATGCTGTAGTGATGAGATTGAGTTGAAGCAGGGAAAGTTGAAGGAGAAGCCAATGGTGATGCAGATTAAAGCGGCACAAACAGGAATGCAGGGAAGTTTTCCACAACAGCAGCAAGGAAATATGGTGTTTCAGAATCAGGCAAGAGGTTGAGGTCATGGAGGAATGGGAAGTGGAAATTGTAGTCCAGATTTGAATACAGTGGTGGTTCTGAGTGATGTACAAGGAATGAAGAGATTGTTGTCATGTCACACTTGCGGAGAGCTTGGACATTGGAAGCACGAGTGTCAAATGTTAGGTCAAGAAGGTGTTATTCAGCAAACAAGCGATATCAAATCTTTTCAGAGAGGACCGAGAATGAGAGGTCAAAATTCAAATTTTCAAAGCAATGTGAATCCGATACAAGGTTTCCCGCCCATGCAACAGATGCAAAGGCCCTGTTTTCAAATTCCCCAGTCACAGCCAATGCAACAGCAAGTTCACATGGTACCTAGACAGCAAATTCAGATACCTCAAGCCCAATGGAGGAGCAGCAAGTGATGCTTCCTCAGCAGGTCACAGGTCAAAGGTTTAATCAGAGTAATAACACAGTACACCGATTCCGTTACACAGTGAGCATGGAATAAATAATGATTGGGTGAGCGAGAGTTCAGATGAAGAAGAATGTGTGTTAGCAGCTTCCGTAGAGGTAGATCAGAAAGGTCTGTATGTTAAGGGAAAGGCAATGGGTCATAAGGTTTCATGTTTGGCCGACACAGGAGCTACATGCTCTACAGTAAGAATTGCACAAGCCCCAAACCTGCCACTTTCAGGGAAAACAGTCCAGATTGTGGGAGTTGCAAACCAGTGTTTGACAAACCCGATCACAGAACCAGTTCAGGTTAAAATTGGTAATTTGAAAGGATTTCACAAATTCATGGTATGTGATTCAAGTCCGCTGTCTTTACTGGGAAGGGACTTGTTGTGTAAGACAAGATGTTCGATTACTTGCTCAAATAATGGAATTGAAATTCAGACAAACAGCGATGATGAAGATGACCCGACCCCAGAAACAGATTGTGACACAGTAAATGAAGCATATCCTTTGATTAGCTTCTTTCTAGTTTTCACAGTGAGAGATCTTCCTCTTGATTTGCAGGAAACAGTTACAATGAGAGTGTGGGATTTTACAAGAAAAGACATTGGTCTGATAAGAGGAGTTGAGCCAGTAAAGGTTTCAGTCAAGCCTAATGGAGTTCTTTCACAGATTCCTCAGTATCACATGTCACAGGAGGCAACTGAAAGGATTGCACCCATAATTGCAGGGATTGTAAATCAAGGAGTTTTGAAAGAAGTGTTGATCAGTCCATGTAATTAACACATAATAGGATTTTGAAAGCCATGTGGGAAATATCGAATTGTTCACGATTTGAGAAAGATAAATGATATTGGTGTTCATTATGAACATGGCGGTCTGGACCGCCATGCCGGCGGTCATTACTGCCAACAGCATGGCGGTCCAGACCACCATATTCTGAACACGGTAGTCAACTGGCTGCAAAGCAGCCAGTTCACTACCACCCACCGCCAGGCCAGATTCGACAGCCGGGCCCACTGTATGCACATCCGACCCGGCGGTGGAGGCCGGATTGGTGGTGGGATTTTGATCCCATTTCCATCAGGGATTTAATCCCTGGTGGAAAGCATACGGGTGACAGGAATAACCATTCCTGTCACCTGTATGTGACACACCAGGCCCCCCGTGCCACCACACCTACCCACCCCCAACCCACTAGATCCGGCGCCACCCCCGAACTCCGAAAACCAACCCCCCAACCCTCCACCCCCAAAATCCCATGTAGGCAGGCCCTCCCAGCTTGACCCTGACCATCCCCCACCCCCTTCCCCTACATACAGGTCCCCCCAACCCCAAACCCCCACATCCACATGCACCCATTCACCTACATGCACACACGCATACATGCACTCAGACACACATCCCACCCACACATACACTCACGCACACCCCGTGCACTCGCACACACACACACACACACACACACCCTCCCCCTCTTCCCTCTCGGATAGCACTTACCTCTTCTGTTCCGCTGCTCCGGGAGGGAACGGGCTTCCTGGATGTCACTCCGCCACCATCGCCACCTCTCCATACACCGCCACGCCTATGAATGCATCATTATGTGTAGCGTGGTATGGACTGACATGGCAGTGAGGGTGGGGCAGCATCCACCCCCGCCACCGACCGACAGCATGGCGCATTGCGGCACTCACTGCCACGAATGCGTCATTATTTGGCAGGATGCCGCCCGCCACCACTGGCGGTTTTCCATTGACCGCCGGCACAGTTGGCGGTGGGGCATCTCGCCAAAAACAAAATGACCACCATTGTGATTAAATGTTGTCCTCTGGTGCCAAATCTGTCAGTGATTTTATTTCAGACCCCATGTGATGCTGAATGGTTCCCATTAGTCGACCTGTCACAAGCATTCTTTTCTGTACCTCTTCACGGGGATAGTCAGTTTCTCTCCTGTTTCAAATGTTTGGATAGAGTCTACTGTTGGTGTAGAATTCCTCAAGGGTTTTCAGAGTTACCATCTATTTTCAACCAAATCTTGAAAAAGAACTTGGAGTAATTGAAAATGCCTTTCCAATCAACATAGGTACAGTACATTGATGATTTGTTAATTGCATCAAAGACGAGAGAAGCATGCAAGTATGATACTTTTGCCTTACTGAACTATTTAGGGAAGAATGGACATAAAGGGCCTGATTACAACTTTGGAGGAGGTGGTAATCCGTCCCAAAAGTGACGGTAAAGTGACGGATATACCACCAGCCGTATTACGAGTTCCATAAGATATAATGGACTTGTAATACGGCTGGTGGTATATCCGTCACTTTACCGTCACTTTTGTGACGGATTAACACCTCCTCCAAAGTTGTAATCAGGCCCAAAGTGTCCCCAGCAAAATATGAAAGAAGCGACATATTTGGGTCACCTAATTGAGAAAGGAACTAGGAAAATTTTAAGAGAAAGGGTCACTGCCATGTTGCAGATGAATCCCCCAGTCACACAGAGAGATGTCAGGATATTTTTGAGAATGGTGAGCTATTGTCATCAGTGGATTCCTAACTTTTCAGTTATTTCGAAGTCATTGCAGAAGCTGACTTACAAAGAGATTACTGATCTGTTAGTGTTAGATCAAGCCTGTATGAAAGCATTTTCAACAAAATCCTCCACATTGTTTTGTTGTGAGCGTGATGCATGTTCTTTGTCTGTCTTGACTCAAGTCCATGGTGGTGTAAACCACCCACTAGCATATTTTTCAGCTACTTTAGACCCAGTCACAGTGGCTTTACCAAGCTTTCAGCATTCAGTAGAAGCGGTTGGACTGAGCCTCACTCAGAGTGACAGCACTGTGACGGGACACCCTTTAACTGTCATAGTCCCTCACTCCATTTAAGTTTTACTCACCAGATCCAAGACACAGAATTTGGCCAGAGCAGGTTGACTCGTTATGAAACGGTCATCCTGGGGTCCCCAAATGTGTCAATCATATGGTGTACATTGCTTTACCCAGCAACGTTGCTTCCAAAAGAGAATGTTGAAATTGACAAATTGGATGAAGTTGAACATGACTGTCTAGAAGTAACTGATTTGTGCACAAAACCGAGGCCTGATATTAGGGATACTCAGTTGAAAGAAAATTATCAAATTGTCTTTGTTGATGGTTTCTGCTTAAGAGATAACACAGTGGTATTGAGAGTGGGATATGCTGTGTGCACAATTTCAGGCATACTTGAAGCGACCTGGCTTCAAGGAGTGTATTCCGCACAAGTAGCGGAGTTGGTAGACCTTACTAGAGCATGGCATGTTCGCGTGCAACTTAAAGTTACCATCTATATGGACAGCCAGTATGGATTTGGAATTGTCCATGATTTTGACCAATTGTGGTCACAGAGAGGTTTCCTGACCTCTTCTGGTTCACCAGTTAGAAATGAGGAAAGGATTCATCAGTTGTTACAAGCTATTCAATTGCCTGAAAAGATTGCTGTGGTGAAATGCAGTGCACACCTGAAATCGCAAGATTTTGTATCAATGGGAAATGGATATGTAGATCAAGTCACAAGGCTTTGCGCATAGAACTATATATTGTTCAAAGATAAATGGAAACTGTTACCTGATGAAGATGACATGTGCCTTAATTATGCTTTGCATGTTGTAGATACCATGGAAGAATTGAAACTGTTACAGGACAATGCCCCCAAAGATGAGAAAATGGAATGGGTCAAATTGAAATGTGTTCAGAGGGAGGATGATGTGTGGGTTTCAGAAGAAGGAAGGGTAATATTGCCAAATAGTTTGTTGACTCAAATGGCTAGATATTATTATGGTCAAGCACATGTTGGGAGGGATGCTATGATTTGAACTTTTAAACAGTTTTGGTTCAATCCAAAGTTTAGACAGGTTGCCAAAGCAATTTGCCATAGGTGTGTTACCTACAAGCAGATGAACGTGTCAAAGTGAACAGTGGTCAATATGAGCCACATTGGAAAAGCGGGAGGTCCATTTAGCAGAATGCAGAAAGATATAATTGAAATGCCTGTGTGTGGGGGATTGAGATATGAGTTTGTGATTGTCTGTATCTTTAGTCATTCAATTGAAGCCTACCCTACATGAAGAACCGTCAGCCTCACAGTTGCAAAGTTACTGCTTAGAGAACTGATACCAACGTTTTGGGTTTCCGGTCTCTTTAGAAACAAATAAAGGAAATCACTTCAACAATGAAGTAATTAAATTGCTATGTTTAGCTTTAAACATTGAGCAGAAGTTGCATTGTAGTTATCGCCCTGAAGCCTCAGGACTCGTGAAATAGATGAATGGTACCTTGAAATCAAGAATGGCGAAAATGTGTGAGTCTGCAAATCTGAAATGGCCAGACATTCTACTGTTACTTTGGATGACAATGAGAAACACACTTGACAGTAAAACAGGATTGTCGCCGCATAAAATCCTCATGGGCAGAGCGATGAGTTTGCCAGCGGTCCCCGACAATGCTCTTGTGAACATTACAAATGATATGGTGTTGGACTACTTCAAAGGTCTGGCTGATGTGGTTTGCTCTTTCTCTCACCAGGTGGAAGCCACCACACTGCAACTGACTCAAGATCAAGGCAAATTCCTGAGAGCAGGTGATTGGGTTGTGATCAGAAAGCACATGAGGAAGTCATGTTTGGACCCTCGGTGGAAGAGTCCCTACCAAACAGTGTTGATCACTACTATATCTGTGATGTGCGCTGGACTTCCGAACTGGATCCACGCCAGCCACACTCGGAAAGTACTGAATCCTTCGGATGAGGAAGAAGGATTGTTGAGAGTACCAACAACGTCCAGACTAACTCCAGAATTGGAGAGGGTAGAAGGTGAATCAGAGACTAAATCTGAGCAGACCGCAACCACTGCAAACACCCCTGTGAGAGATGAAGTGGAAGAGATACAGGAGAGTGACAATGAACCAACTTCAACTGAGGTAGCAAGTCCAGTCAGGGGAGGGCTCTCCCAGAAGCAGACGGTCTTGAAAGACAAACAGAACAAACAACAGACCCGAAGGGGAAGGACTTGAGGCGGACCAAGTCAAACGGTCTGACTCCTCTGGAACCGGTTGCGGGTACATCAAGAGAAATTCTTACAGAGCAAGGAGATGCTACAAGTCCAGCACTGAAAAGAGCAGTGGTGAAAGGGCCATTGAAAGGAGATAAGTGACTGAAATTGCAACAAAGGAAAAGAAAGCAATTACAGTGACAACAATTGACGAGGAAATAACACCACAAGAAAGGAAGATTTGAGTGATGGTGAATTAAGTGGAGATCGAAAGTTGAAAAGAAAGAGAATTGCAAATAGAAGGTATACAGGTCCTGAATGGGCGTATGCAGCAAAAAATGAATGGCAGAGAGAATTTTTGTCTTCTTGTTTTGATCGAGATATCCCAGGTCATTATTTTGGCAAGTGAAGAGAATAAAGGAACTGAAATGTTGTTAACCTGTAAACTGAGAAAAGAAAAAAGACTATTGAAAATAACCGGAAAAGACTTTTGAGATAACCTGATGTGACAAGCTGCTAAACCAATTTTTGACAAAGCTACCTATTTTTGACAAGGGTCCTGGAAGGAAGACTGAAAGATGTATATAATTGCTGAAGACTGATGATTTTGTTTTTGATTTTCCAGCATAGCTATACATTTTTCACTTCTACTTTCTAATTTTTTACAGATCATGAGTAACCTTAGCCAGAAGGGTAAGAAGAATAGGTGCTGCAAATATATGGGTATTGGTTTGGCGATTGTATGTATGATATTGTGTTTAGTACTAATTCTAGGTATGACTGTTATTGACAAGAATGTGGCCAAACACACCTCAGCTTTAGAGACAACTACTGCACTCACAGAAGTTGACAAGTTGAGGTTAAGTGAGAAATATTTGCACGTAGATGACGCACATGGAGAACTTTTTTTCTAATGTTTTCTATTGCTTATTGAGAGTGTATGTTGAGACAATGGATGCTAGACAGTGTTATGTCTGCACGCAGATTCCTTCATCTGTAGAAAAAGTAGTTACTTATCACAGTTTGCCCCTTACTTATGGAATAAGTTGCAGTCTGTTACTAACAAGATTTTATAACCAGGAGTACATTCAGTATTTCTATTCCAATTATGATGTTGTGTTTTCATTTATCCCCATAATTAGGTACCTGAGTAGAGTAGCTAAGGACAATGACATAGTATTAGTGGGAGGTTTCTTTGAATCTATGCTGACATTTGGCACGGCTTCCGCGCATAGAAACAATCTGACATGCTTGCTTAGACATATAGAAAAGAGCTTCTTAGATCAGACAGATGATGGGAGTAAAGCATTAAAGGAGAAGTTAGAAAAGGGCTTAGAGAAAAGAACATTAAAAAATGATTATGCATTTAGTGACATAAAAACACAAGGAAGGTTAGCTTTAGATGTGCAACATTAGGAAAGCTGTGTGTATATAGACCAAAATCTAGAACTGATACTTTGTTTGTGGGAACAAGTGAATGTAGGCATGTGTTTTGGTTTCAGGGTAAATTGACATTCATGTTAAATGGACAGGATCCGCAACACCAGATAGGCCAGACACAGATCACAATGTTGTAATAATTTATGACACACTTTACACACTTGATTCACCACCCTTTTTAATACAAGAGCTGGTCGAGCCTTCAGAATTACTATAACTTGCTCCTTTGTGTGTAAATAGCCACCTCAGGGCAAGCGTAAAATACAGGCACTGCAAAGCCAAAGGAAAACATTTTCAAGTTTAATATTAGGCAGAGAATATGTAGGAAAACTGTGGAGCGTCTTTTCACCACATTTTCAACACTCAGTTCCCCGCTCATTTTCCACATTTTTACCTCACACCTCAAAATACTTAACACCCTGACTATGATTCAAACGGGTGCCCTGTGGCTTACACACCACTGAGCTCTCTTACTGGGACTGAAACTTCCAACAGCAGAATGCAAGCAAATCTCTGAAGCAACTATGTAAGTGCATTGCGTGATTTGTTTTATTCTGTTTTTATTTTCATTGAGACATATTGACTCAAGGTTATACCAAAGCCCTGCAGAAGTCTAATTATTTCACCATTTTAAAAAGACGGTGTGTCAGTGGGTGGTCTCCATTTCTTACTCGCGCACATTCACACACAGTCTCTGCTGCAGGGACATTACTCAACTGAGTGATCTTATTAGAGTGCAAGTCCATGGCCTTCTCGTTACTATAGACAGAACTGAAGAACAGGTGCACTAACCTGCTGAACTATCTTATTGGGGTGAAAGCAGCTGATTGTACACATACCACTAGAGCAGATATTTTAGCCAGCCACACAGGGCCTCATTACGAGGTTAGCGGGCCAACCGTTGGCCCACCAACCCCATGGAGAAGAGACCGTAGTGGAGCTGGCACTCTTCCCCAGGTCGATTATGAGATTTCCGCTGGCCTGACTGGCGGAAACCTCTGAAATCAGAGGTTTCTACCCGTCAGCCCAATGGAAACCATGCGGCGGCGTTGGCTTCGGCTCCTCATGGAGCTGAGGCCAATGTGGTCACACAGAGGGTTCTCCCAGCACCCTCGGAATACACACTGCCTGCCACAGCCGACAATGTGCTTTCCGAGGGTGCTGGGCAGGACGGCTCCTGCGCTGCCCATGTTATGGTTGTGGTCAGGGCAGGGGCCCTCCTGTGGCCCCCAGCACTGGCCTTCTGCCAGCCATTTCATGGCAGGGTACCAGCCATGAAAAGCCTGGCAGAAAGTGGACTTGTGATCAGCACAGCGGCACTGAACTCAGCGCAGCCATGGCTGACCACGACTCTTCCCAACTCCACCCCGCCGGGAACTATGTTCCTGTCATTGGCGGCAGTCCGACTGCCAGTGATGTAATTTGGTGGTTGGAACACCTGGAGTGTAGCAGTCCGACCGCCACCGCGAGGCTGCCGGTCTCAAGCCAGCTAGCCTCGTAATGAGGCCCATAGTCTTACAGACTGTGGTGTCAGTGACATAGATCCAGTGAAGGAACTTCACCACAGTAGGTTGACAGGGATAGTAACCTGTGGCCTGCAATATCGAAACAAAGCTTGTCAGTCACACACACTTCAGCAACAAGGACTGATCGTACCCTCTGACTGCTTACATCCAGTTCACCGCAGCACATTTTATTTTACCTGCTGCGTTGATTCATTCAAGCTGGGCTGATCTGTTAGATGTTTGGGTAGTTTCATTCCCTGCACCTGTAGGCGTGGGGTCTTCAGCACGTTTTGTCTAGGATTTTACAAAACTCAGAGAGCCTGGCACCGACGTGAACCTGGAGTGCAGAGGGGCTGCGGATGGTTGACAAAAGTTTGATTGAAGACTCGAGTTCCAATCCTGTGGATGTATTTACGCATCGAGCATCAGAAGCAAGGATGTTTTACGATTCCCAGCTTCATATGTGTACCGCTTAAAAGAACTTTAAGCCCTCGTCAGTTATTTCTTGTACATGGCACTTCATTATAGTCTTACAATCTTACAGGTGGTGTTTACCCACAGAAACCCTTGGGGCCAGCCCACAAGTTGCTTCCAGGGTGGCTTCTTGCACAGCCACAGGTCTGCCTCACATTCACTTTCTGCTGCTTCTGCAGTGCAACAAGTTTAAAAAAGTAAAAAAACATTGACAACGCCAATAGATTTTTCATAGGCGAAACCTATTGACTTTGCCAATGCTTGTTTTTGTGTACTGTACTTTTGTGTTCATTCACAATTATCTTAATTTAACATTGCTTTCCACGAGGAGGCTTTAGTCAGGTGGATATTTTGCAAGTTGAGAAATGTTTCAAATTGAATTTATTGCCACTTTTTGGGTGTTGTACAATGTTTCCTCCTATCATGAAGCTGCAGTATAGACAAGGGTGTATGCTGAATTCTTGCCTGCCAGTGTTCTCTTTACTTTCTATCCTAATTGATGCCCTGGTTACGAAGACCAATGAATTTCCTATCTCTCAACAGCAGAACAAATCAAATGAACATCCTGCTACAAAGATCAGATATTTTCCCTCTTGAGAAGAAATTTTCGTTACCATTTTCGAATCAATCCACGATTCTATTTTATTACTCTAGCTAAATGCTACAAGCAACTCTTAAAGATAACTGGATGGTCCACAGATCACCCTTTTATTGTTTAACAGGCCTACCTCTATTTGTTTGTGTTTAACATGTTTACTACATGAAAGTAGCAAATAAGCGCCAAATTATTTTATTTTACATTTGAACGTAAAGAAAATGTAAGTGCTACATGATGAATTGTATTCATGTTGCAAATGTGAGTAATTTCATTTATCAGCATTGTCACAGTGGTATATGAGTTGTACCTCTCAGTGGGTCACTTTAATCAGAATTGGAAATGGGAAATGTGGGGTGAGAACACAAAGGATTTTAGAATTGGCTTGTATGGTAAAGATACACTTATTTATTTTCATTACAAATGTTTCCACTTTGGTATCACTGGCTATAAAGGTGAACTGAAAATGAACGAAATGTATCCAAAAATAAATGTATTATACGCATTGTACAAATTAATGGCCAGTGACAAAATTCCTTGACACTTAAAAGTGCAGATGACAAGTTCGCTGGAGTGTTCCAATTCAGATCATATATTTTTTAATTTGGTCAATAATGCAGAAGTTTGTGCAGATACCAAACACTATTGTGGCACTTCTCGTAGACGACCTTTTCCCCATTCTTCTAGTTGGTGCTGATAGTTTTGATGGTTTTTGCTATTAAAATGGTCCTTGTTTCTCATTTCTTTATTAGTGTATCTCATGTTAAGAGTGGATGAGTTTCGAATTATAGTGTATAATTTGTATAGTGGCTATACAGTTTATTTCTGGTGATAGAGGTAGGCTTATGGAGTTGAAAAATACATAAACAGGCATTGGCCAAGCCACTTGGTCTTGTCTTTTAAAAATGTGTGGTGAACTATTGGCGAAAGAGAAGAAGAGGGTGAGAGAGCAAGGAATCACATGCAGTCCTCTGGAGTGCTAAAAGAGAAACACAAAAGGTATTTTACTAAATATGAACATTGGCAGGATACAAAATGACTAACCTTGTCCTGCTGAGAGAGTACCTTGTGTGGAGGGTTGCATCGACATTGAAGTCCGATGCGAAGGTGATGCGTTGGTTTCAATCAACGCAGTCAAGGATGGGAGCCACACAGTCTGGTTTGGTCTGGTAATCGACCTCTCTCTTTGGTTATTGACTTCAGCCAGGCACCAATGCACATTCCTGAGACAGAGCTGTACAGTTCTCTCCTGAAAACATTCTCACCCTAGTACACTCTTATCACCTCCGCATCCCCCACAATATGGTCCGAGCTCTAGTGAGAAGAGCAAAAACATGTTCAGTGTAGAACACAAGCTTTGTGAAAAAACACCTGTGCCAACGATGGGATGGCACCTAAAGCTGAACACAAAATGAAGTCAGTGGTCAAGATGGAGTTGATGCTCAAATACAAATAGCATCACAGGGGGGCAGCAGGTCAGGCTCAGCAAAGCAGGAGTCCATCAAAGTCCAGCAGAGGTCCAGCAGAGTGACAGACCCTTCTTCTTACTGGCAGAATGTCCTCAGGTCCTGATGGGTACTGATTTGTTAGGGTCAGAAGTCCAGTTCTTATACCCCATGGTGCCTTTAAGGCAGGGAGACTTCAAAGACACACCTTTGACATGCACAAAGTCCCTGCCCTGGCTCCAATCACACTACAGGGAGGTATGCAGCTCTTTGTGAGGGTTCAGATCCCAACCCATTCAGGTGTAAGTATTGGTTGAATGACAGAACCACGCAACCTGGAACAACGCATGCCTTAACAACACAGTCGGAACCACGATTGTGTCATTTCCACGCATGCCTTTACCTTGCATGCCTTTGCAATGAATTTCATTTGTAAAAGCATGCCTATTAAAAGCATATGTGGAAACGGCATTGTGGTTCTGTCATACAACCCCCTCACCTGCCCTGAGGCCCAAAACTACCCCAACTTGTAATAGTTAAACTAACCCTAAGCCCTACAAAAAAACCTACCCCGACCCTCCCACCCCACCCCTGAAAACTAAACTACCCTGACACTCCCCACCCTCCCTGACGCCCAAAACTACCCCCACTCCTAATAGCTATACTACCCCGACACCCCCAGCCACCTAAGCTAAAAAAGAAATACCCGAACCCCCACCTCTGCCCCTTGAAACTAAACTACCCCAACACCTCAAACTCACCCTGAGTCCTAAAAACTATCCCCACCCCTAACAGCTAAACTACTTTGACCCCCCACCCACCCTGAGCCCGAAAAAATAAAATACCCTGACCCCCCACCCCACCCCTAAAAAATAAACTATGATGCCCCCACCCTAAGCCCTAAAAAATAAAAATACCCCAACCCCCCAGCCCACCCCTAAAAAATAAATTACTCAGTCCCCCTACCCACCGTAAGCTCTAAAAACAAAACTTCCCCAAACCCTCACTCCCGCCTCTCTAACAAAAGTAGCCAGACAAGCTCTCAATCCACCCCATCCCTAAAAACTACCTCCCAACCCCGCACCAGCGACACTTACCTCATTGCGTCCTCTCCTGCTCTCAGCCTTTTTCTGTTCCTTAACCCCGCATATGCGTAGTTTGGCACTTGCATGGTTAAGGCACAGAAAAAGGCAGTCGTTATTCCAGCAAGCGTGCTTATGCTTGCGTGGGAAACATCTGCATTGTTTACAATGTGTGGTTAAGGACGTTCCTCATAAGTGTCAGCTTCTCCCTCCCTTCCTGACCAGGATGGGCATCAACATGCAGATGGCAACTCAGTCACACCTAAGCTCCCTTTGTGTGTAGTTATCTGATGCAAATGCACAAGAGTCCGACTGCCCCTCCCCCCCCCCAGAAGTGTTTTCAGAGAGAAGCAGAAAGCTCTGGATGGTTTAAAGTCAGAAAATGCTAACTTCCCAAAAGTTACATTTTCAGAATTCCAATTTAAAATTCGACTTCACCATAAATTGTTATTCCAGAGACACTAAACTTAAGGGGTGGAAGGTCCCATCTCTTTCCAATTGGAAACTACACTTAAAAATGTCATAAGACACTTCCACTGTTAACCTATGGAAGAGATAGGCCTTGCAGTAGTGAAAAAAGAATTTAAGAGTATTTTACTACATGGACATGTAAAACTTAAAACTACATATCCAACTATTTAACTACACCGCACTCTGCCCTTGAAGCATTCCTGGCCCTACCTTAGGGTCCTGGCCCTACCTCAGGGGTGACTTTAATGTATATGTATTAAAAAGGAAGGTTTGTGCCTGTCAAGAGACTTAACTGGCCAGGTCGACATGGCAGTTTAAACGTGCACACACAAGTTCTGCAATGGCAGGCCTGTGTCATGTTTAAAGGGCTACTTGAGTGGGTAGCACAATCAGTGCTGAAGGCTTACTAGTAGCATTTCATTTAGAAGCCCTGGGTACATGTAGTACACTTTACTAGGGAGCTATAAGTAAATTAAATGTGCTAATTTTGGGTAAGCCAATGTAGCATGTTTAGGGTAAGAGCACCTGCACTTTAGCGCTGGTCACAAGTGGTAAAGTGCACAGAGTCCTAAAGCTACCAAAAACAAAGTCTGCAAACAAGAGGTCAGAAGGCACAAACATCAGGGAAATAACACCAAGCATGCCAGGTCTAACAGGAACAACAGGTCTTTGACAAACACAGTTAAAGTGGACTGTAGAGCTTACCTAAAAAGCATTGAAGGGCATTAGTAAATATTCAAGAACAGCAAAGCCAATCTCTTCATCCCAAGATAATTATTTTGTAGATATAATTCTAAGATGTGCATCTGGTGACTGTGGTTAATGGATATAAAAACTTGCCACTGCTTTCTACTTAGGGTAAATGAGCCTCATAAGTCAGGACTGAGTTGTGCACCTTTTGTTGCTGCTCTATGTAAGATCTGCAGGGTGTTTAAAAATATACTTTTTGGCAATTGGGTTATTAGTTGTATGGCCAGCACAAATAGTTTCTCAGTTGTCCTCATTAGGAACCAAACACTTCATTGTAGTGCTTGAGTCTCACATGGTAGTGAGACAGAGCAGTTTAAGGCTTACTCAAGGGAGGTGGTGTGGGTTAGCAATACACTGGCATGCAATAATAACACTTAGTAAATGATTGTTCAGTTAGTACACAACACTACATAATTTGCGAATTGGCAGATCCAACATACCAGAGATGACATTGTTTAATCTTGGGTGAACTCCTAGATGGGTCAGCCAAACATATCAAGTGAGTTTCAACAGTCATTGTGCAATAATTATGTTACTTTGGCATGAATCATTGTCATAATTGCGATAAGGATGTATCAATAAAACGTGCAATTATCGCAAAAACACAATAAAGGAATAAACATTGTGTTTGTGCATTCTTTTATATATTTGACATTAAACTGTAGTGATCAGAATTCCCCCTAGAGAGTACCAAAGTAAAGCGGCATGATGAAAAAGCATTTCAGTGCAATCATATGAACAGTGCATTACACACTTTTAGGCCTTCCTGGCCTTCTAAAATGTTATCATACACAAGGCCCCTTGAGAACAGACTACTCTCACCAGTAGAACAAACTCTCCAGCCATGGGAGAGCTTGATAATGCCTTGAACAGTGAGAAAGGTGATGATATTGCCCCCAAAAGTAGGATGGGGACCCAGATAATGAGGGGAAAGAGCACATCCTACTGGACAATTTGGTGGTAGTCCCATCGTCCCAGTAGCACCACAGGCTGAGATATGGGCAAAAATGCAAATAAAGTAAAAGGCCTCACGAACCATTATGGTGCAAGTCTCTAAAGAACAGTAAATGTTATAGTATCAGCTCTCCTGCTGAGCCGGGGGGAGTAGCAGTGATTTTATTGTGGTTTTTCTCCATCATATGCCCCCTCATGCTGTGTTTCTCTCTTAATAGGGGGTGCCCGATCCTAATCGTCTCCCAACAAGGTAAATTCAGCTTCCTTTCTCTCTCCCCCAGGCCATGGTCCACCCCAGAGTAAATTGGTCAACTTGCTACCCGGAGCCCAGTATGCTCTGAGGAGAAATATTAGGTTCAAGTTCACCACACTTTAGAATGCCACAACTCGGGCCTCGTTGGGTCAGTTTGGATGATCCTGGGCTCATGTTACTCCTGGTGGTGAGTTCTAACCACCAGGGGCAGTTGCAATGAGCCTCCTCACCTCTAAAGTGGTGCAGTCCTCCAAAACTTGTCCTCATGGCTCCCTGCGCCACTTCTGCTTTGTGACTTTGTTTGTGTGCGCAGGACGGTCCAGGGCTTCCCCCAACTAGTCCTCAGGGACTAATATGGCCGGACTCAATGGCCCTTGGGGAGACCCACTGGTCCTGGGATCAACTGGACAGAGTCCTGAATCCTGAGTAGTGGGTCAGGGGGTGCTTCCTTCCAGTTCTCAATGGCAGTCTCAGGATCCAGCAGCATGGTGTGTTCAAAATCCGCAGACAAGAATCTTCCCTTTGTGCAAGGGCAGAGGAAGGTTCCAGAAGACAGGAACTCCTAACCAATTCTGGGGTGTCACATCACCTCTATACCACTGTCCCAAACCTCTTGCACAGCATGTTGGCACAATCCAAAATGGCGTTATCCAGGAGCCACTGGTCACAGCAGCTCCTGGGGCCTATTATAGTAGGCTTAGGCAGGCCCATCTCCGGTGCAGTGTGACAGCTGGGTGATTGATACAAATCATTCCGCCCCCATAGAGTTCCTCCACGAGAGCTAGGAAAGTATTGCTAATTGCTCCTTTTGGGTGGGAGCTGTCTTTGTTCCTGCTGCTGGAGAAAACTTAATTACTGGGAAGGGTGGCAAAAGGCCTGTGCTCTGATTCTGAGTTGAGCCTGGAAAACATGGAAACTCTGAATGACCTACAAGATGTATAGTTAATCATTGTGGAAGTTACAAATCTGGTTTTCCTGCACAGGTTGCACTCTAATTCAAGATGTCAATGGTCTCTGTAGGCCAAGGGGAAGGGACCCAACACTCTAAGGCAGCTCCCTCCCTATGTGTATAATGGAATGTGCACTATAATTAAACCAGTAAAGCACACTGACTTTCCCTAATAATGTACACTACCATCATGGTGCCTATCCTGGGTGAACACCTAACTTTGCAGAGTCTCCATTGTGCCAGCCTACCTGTGCACTCTTACCGGGCTGTGGATGACAGTAGTTTACCATGTGCAGCCAGCACACAAGTGCACACGCAAGTTCACAAGTGTCCACTTGTAACCAGCCAAGTGCCTTTTACCCTTGTTGCGTCACAGCGACTTTCTCTTAAAAGGAGAACACTGGTGGTAAACACTCGGGGTGAAACACGTAGTAAGACTCACCCACATCAAAAAGTCTAAAAACCGAGTGAGCAGAAAAGCAAAAAATCCGGGAGTGCTTCTAGGACAGAACCCATTGCAACAATAATGCATTGGTATTTTCATCTTAGTACGAGGAGAGCAGCGTTTAAATTGGGGAAAGGCTCTGATTAAAGAAAGTAGCTACGTACGACGACTAAAGACACATTTCATGGAATATCTCAGATTTATATTCACCATTCGAGTTCACATTATTCTATAATTGTCAAATCAGTGCATTAAAATGTAGCTTCTATCCACAATGAGATCTCTAAAATGTAACTAAATTATTTATTCTTTCCAAACCCTTATCGTGTCTTTGTATTTTACTTTAATTATTACAGCATAAATTACTCAACGCTGCGCTCGATATTAATTTCTATCTTGAAACCTTAATAATGACCCACCCGTCCCCGTTCTGCATAGCTGTAGAGACCAATATCAGTAGCGCAAATGTGCTCCTTTGGGAAATGTCACATAAAATAGCATGCTGGCGTTTGCCAAGGTTTCAGCACGAGCTTCCTTTAAAATCGGCAATCTGATTTTTTTCCTTCATTTTATGATAAAAACGAAGTACAAATAAAACATACATTGACATCTCTATTGAGCGTTAATCACAGAGGCAAATTATGTCGTCTCTCAAATTTATGGACCGCCTTCCTGTCACCATGGCAATCCTAATTAGCTTTATTATCATCCGTGTAAACACATTCATCATTTTACAATCACTATTTTTTTTCATCTCCGTTTCAGGAAAAGGGCTTACTTTAATCATTTTATAGCAATGATAAGAAGCACACGTGTTAATTTCGGCTCAATTTTTCGTTTTTTGCATTTCATTAATTCTTCTTTTAGAAAATACGCCATTTTGTTTCCTGTCGGATAGTCTTTTCAAGCCTCCTGACAGCTGAGCTGCTTAATGCGCCAGAGAGAGATGTGTGTGACCTCAGGGTCATATGTACTAATCCGTACAAGGTCACATTTCATCCTGAAGAAGTAGACAGGAGTGTCACACTCGCACTAGCAATATTACATGAATTATTGAAAAGCACAATAATGTGGCTCTATTGGAAAAGGTGCTAATTTAACCCCTTTTCAGCCAGGCCTTTTCCCCCTCAGGTGCCGAGCCTTTTTTTGGCTATTTGGTGTAGTTCGCGCTTAGGCCGTAATAACTTTTTGTCCACATAAGCTATAGGCACTAAATTTAAGAACTTTTTTCCCAACATCCTGGGGACTCCATAGGTACCCTGGAGGAGACCAAGACATTAGCCAAAGTACAGCTAAAGCTTCGTTTTTTTTTCAGAAAAATGGGAAAAAAGAGGTGCAGAAGAATGCATTTGCTTATCCCCCTGAAAATGGCATCAACAAAGGGTTTGCAATGCTAAAGTCACCATCTTCCCAGCTTTCAGGAACAGGCAGACTTGAATCAGAAAATCACATTTTTTAACACAATTAGGGCATTTTACTGGGACATTCCCCATTTTTACTATTGTGTGTGCTTGCAGCTTCGTTCCAGTTAGTGACAGAAATGGGTGTAAAACCAATACTGGAAACCGGACAGCTAAACATTTCTGAAAAGTAGATAAAATTCTGAATTCAGCAAGGGGTCATTTGTGTGGATCCTTCAAGATTTTCCTACAGAAAGTAAGAGCTAAAATTAAAAAATATTGAAATTGAGGTGAAAATAGAGTCATTTCTGTCCACGTTTTCTTCTATAACTTTTTCCAGCTATGGCAGATTTTTGAAAGCAATATACTTTTACGTTTGCTGGACTTGATAGAGCGTTCCGACTTAATAAATTACCTGTATTTGGACGCTCTTGGGTCGATGAATCTTTTGACCAAGTGGGGCTCTCTTCACCCGAGAGTAATCAATTTAATCAAATCAATAATCAATAACGAACATAAGCAATGCCCTGATCAACATAACACTTCACAATTAATCCAGAAAACATTTCGGCGAACCATGACCTTTCGGCCATGAATAACCACACCAGTTCATTCAAAGTTAATGAATTTATTTCCCTATATTAACAAAGCTAGCACAATATAAATGTGTCTCAACACCAAATGATATATGTAAATGAACATTAATAGCTGTCCATAACGGCGAAAAAGATGCAATCTATGCAGCATTTGAATAACAATGCATTCGATAATAGCAACGCAAACCACTAAAACTATAATCTGTAATGGGCTAATTGCATACATTAGTCAGCATAACAAGGTCTCAAATTGCATCGTGCAACAAATGAATCCTCATCTAACCTCAAATTAGCATCTGCATGTGGGACTTCATGCAAAAACAATTTAGCAACATTGATTTGGAAAACTCCTAACTAGGGCTCTCATCAAAAATCAGCAGTTGGTTACCTAAAAGAAACACAATGCAATTGTACATTTTCCTTTCATATTTACCAAATTCAATCAGCATTCAAGGAAGTCTTCGTCTCACAGGTACCGGTTTCGATCAGTATGGGACGGGGGCAAAGGGGCAAGGTGGACGGGGCAATTTGCCTCACAGCGGTAAGATAAAAGGACAAAACTACTACTTCATGCAAAGGGGCAAATCAAAGTTAAAGTCTCTAGGGCGAGAATTACTTAAAGTCTCTTTCTCTCGATTAGAGAAAGCATCAAAGTCTCATCGAATATCAATTGGCATCGTAGAAGATGACAAAATGACGAAGTCAGCAAGATGGGCCATAATGGCTGCAATGTCCTGCAAATGGCGGGTAATGGCTAATAGGTAATGTCGATGAGTAATGTCCAATGGCTAATGGCTGGTAATGGCTGCTTTCTTCTTGTGCACCAGGTTTAAATAAACAACAGTTCAAATCCAGTAGGGTCTTCCATTGGAGGGTTCATAGGTTGGCTTCAAATTGTCCAATCAAAAACAACAATTCACAAGCTTCTACCTAGGCATACATTATCCTTGGAGCCGGGAACGTAAGTTGCAACATATTTTACCAATTAACTCACTTTCAGAGCTTCCATTGTCTGCACCTGCAGATTGACCTTGGAGCAAAGAAGAAGATGCCAGGCTGGCACGAAACCTTAAAGATAAGCATGTGAACGATCTCACTGGAAAAATACAGCTTCAAGCAAGAATACACGTTTTATTAGCACATTAGAAAAACACGAGCATCTAAACCGTGAGACAAGGCAACTAGGCCGAAGCCTCCACTAAAGTTATGCTAAGTTAAAACATTTCAAACAAGCAAATCATAGCACACGTTTACGATAATGTCAGATTAGTACAATTCTAATACATCACGTTATATAAAGCACGCTTATAAATGTTGGCGATCAACTCTGAGGGCACATTTGTCCCCGTACAATCTTTATTAGTTCGGTTAAAGTCACACTTGATTATTGCAGCACTACGTTTATGCGCTAATAAATGTAAAACCTTCATTTCTGCGTCATCAATCCCTCCTCTGATGACTACTTGTCATCACACAAAACTATTCCCACAAATTTTATTCCATTAAAATTCTGTCAGTTCTCTTTGCCTTTTAGTTCCCCTTGTTCTTGCCTTGTATTCTTCTGCCATTCTTTTCATCATTTTCTCTTCCTTCCTTCTCTTAATTCTTGCCATGATCATTAGTATTCCCCTCTTTATTCCCCAAATCCCAAAGATGCAAATTAGTACTATTAGTATTCCCTGTATTATTTTTAGTAATATTCCATTCCAAATGCCACCAAGCCAATTTCCCACTGAAGCAATTCCCTTTCCAACCTTCTCCCAAACTCCTGGTTCTTTCAATTCCTTCAAGTCTGCACTCTCTTTTGTTAGATTTGCAAGCATTGTTTTAATCTTCACACTGTTGTCTGGTATATACGTGCAACAGTGACGCGCACCAAGCATTTTGCAAACGCCGCCATCCTTTGCTAAAAGAATGTCTAGGGCAAGCCTGTTTTGAAGAGTCATAGCTCTTTCTGCTGCAAGTTCAGCATCCATCAGGATTATAGCACCTGAAAACTTTGTCAACATGTTATCCACTATAGTAGACAACTTTCTTATTTTGATGGAATTCAACACAACTCCCAATGAAGGAATCATGGCTCCAAATATATCTCCTACCACAGCAGCTGCGGTCTCTCTTTTCTGGATACGATGAGATCCAGGCGTCTTTGGAATCACTGATAGGTCATCCAGTTGATAAACCTTTGGGAACACTATACCCAAATAACATCTCCCCCACCATCCCTTTGGAAGACGATAATAGGCATTATGCCCACAAATGTAATATACACCAGGTATGACAGGGTCAAGTCCGTTCAGCATGAATGTCCATTTGGCCTTAAAGATAAACGTATGTTTACATTCACTCGCTCCCACGAAAATGTTATCATAATAAGATTCACCACGATATATACAAAATTTCCCTACATGCCAAGCGTCTAAAGCTATTCTCCCTTGTGTTTTTATTGCGGCAAAAGCATAATTATCTACTGAAGTCCTCTTACTTAGCTCTTTTTCTAATTTCGCATTCATTTGTGCCCTTCTATCATCTGTGCGATCTAAAAAGCTTATTTCTACTGTAGAGAGCGAGCAGGTAAGATTTTCCCTATGAGCGTGAGCTGTTTCAAAAGGTTGCATTGGCTCGAAAAATTCCCTCATTATTTTAGCATCCCAATCTTTAGCAATCTGGCTTAGTTGCGTTATTATAGGAACATATGCAAAGGTAACATCATAATTTGAATAAAAATACTGTATGTTAGTTTGACCATAAAATCTAGAAGTAACTAAGCTACATGTAATCCCATATGTAAGAGGCATGTGGTGATAAGTCACCCCTTCCGTTACCGATGTCGGTATCTGTGTACACACATAACAATCTTTCGCATCCATAGTTTCAACATATTCTGTTAGTAGGCGATAGAAAACATTATACGAAAGTTCCTTCTTATCATGCAAGTGTCTCTCATCTAATTCTAGTCTTTTCAATGCGGTTAGTTCAGTGACAGTAACAGGAGCAGAAGTAGAAGCATCAATTTTCTCATTCTCACCCTTACCACGCGTTGCAAGCACTATTGCCATTATTATTAGTACACATGCAGTTATCAAGCCTATACACGCATATTTACAATATTTCACTCTACTGTTTTGTGTAGCGTACCTAGTTATGATCTGTATAGAATCAGAGAGCTAGAAGCACCTATAAAAGAAACGATTTAGCAAATAGTTACAAAGCTGAACGAGCGCAATGTTCACACAGTTTTCTCAGGAGCCCAGTCACTTATCTGTTAGCAGCATTTGTCTCAATTCGGCAATAACTCAGTCCCTTTTTTTTTTTTTTTTTTTTTTCAGTTCAATCAATAACTCAGTCTTTTATCAGTTCAATAACTCAGTCTTTTATCAGTTAGCAACGTTGTCTCAAATCGGGTTTAAGAGTCAATCAGGTTATCAAAGTCTTATCAAGTTAGCAAATATCTCATCCGGTTTAGCAATGTCTCAGCTGGTTGTATCACGTTAGATTATAGCAAGCAATGTCATTTATCAGTTTTTTTTTTTTCAGTCAATAGTGTCCATAAAACTTTTCTTTTCTATTGGTATCTCTTCTTCTTCGTTCTCGAGGCTAAGAGATACAAATTCGTCGGTCCAATCGTCATTGACTACATATGCCCATTCTGGACCGGAATATCTCCTGTTTGGTATCCTTTTCCTTTTCAATTTTGCATCTCTCTTTGATTCTGTCTCACTGGTACTTTCCTCTTTGGCCAAGTCTTTTTCTTCACTTGATGCTGGTACCACGACAGACACTTCCTTTCTTTTCTCTTTCACTCTTGGCCCTTCACTGTCGTTCAACTTTTCTCTAGTTCTTAGTTTTACTGGTGATATACTTGGCCTTCTCTTTGCACTGTGTCCACTTGATGGACCTGCGATCTCTTCTGAAGAAGTTTGAACAGTTTCGTTCTGTTCTGCCTTGTCCCCTCCTTCTGGGGAGTCAATCAGGTTTTCCTTTTCTTTTTCTGTACCGTCTGCTTCTGGGAAAGCCCTCCTCTGATCAGGCTCTCCTGCTTCTTCACCTCTTTCGAGCCCTTTGTCACCGTTACTTTCTTCAGGCTCTTTGTCACTTTCAGCTGCTTCAGGCTCTTTGTTACCTTCAGCTGCTTCGTCGCTGTCTGAGGTTTCTCCTTGGTCTTCCCCAAGTGAATCGGTTGTTTCGTCCTCAGAGAATATTTCTCTCTCCTCTGTTTCTGCCTGTTCGCTTCTAGTTCTGTTTTGCTCTGTCTCAGCGCTCGGCACTTTGTTATCAGGTACTGGCAGTTTCAGCGCTTCAACTTCCTCATCTGTGGGACACAACACTTTCTTTGTATGACTGGCGTGAATCCAGTTGGGAACTCCCGCACACTTCACAGCGGTAGTGGTCGTCAGGATCACTTGGAAAGGGCCTTTCCAACGGGGTTCCAGACACAACTTCCTCACGTGCTTCTTTATCACGACCCACTCACCTGCTTTCAGTGTGTGTCCTGGACCTTGGATCGGTGGCAAGGTGGTTGCTTCCACCTGGTGAGAGAAAGAGCGAACCACGTCAGCCAGACCTTTGCAGTAGTCTAACACCATATCATCTGTAATATTCAAAAGCGCGTTTGCGGGAACTGCAGGAAGTCTCATGGCCCTGCCAATGAGAATTTCGTGCGGGGACAATCCAGTCTTTCTGTCAGGGGTGTTTCTCATTGACATTAACACCAAAGGCAATGCGTCAGGCCATTTCAAATTTGTCGATGCACATATTTTCGCCATTCTTGATTTCAGTGTACCATTCATTTGTTCCACCAGTCCTGAGGCTTCAGGGCGATAGCTACAATGCAGTTTTTGCTCAATGTTCAGCGCTGCGCAAAGTAACTTTATCACCTCGTTATTGAAGTGACTTCCTCTATCTGATTCTAAAGAGATCGGGAATCCGAAACGTGATATCAACTCCCTCAACAATAGTTTTGCAACTGTAAGGCTGTCATTTCTACGTGTGGGGTATGCTTCAATCCAGTGACTAAAAATGCACACAATCACCAACACATACTTCAGACCTCCATGCACAGGCATCTCAATAAAGTCCATCTGCATTCTGCTGAACGGGCCACCCGCCCTGCCAATGTGGCTCACGTTCACAACTGTTCCCTTTCCTGGGTTCATCTGCTGACAAATGACACAACGATGGCAAACTGCTTCTGCAACTTGACAGAATCTGGGGTTAAACCAATCAGTTTTGAACAATCTTATCATGGCATCTCTCCCTAGGTGAGCCTGCCCATGATAGAACCGCGCTAGCTGCGATAAGAGACTATTTGGTAAAACAAATTTTCCCTCATTTGAAACCCATAACTCATCTGGTCTCCTTGTACATTGTGACTTAATCCAGGAAGCTCTTTCATCCTCCCTGACGCTATTCTGTAATGCTTTTAGTTCATCCATTGTATCCACGACCTTCAAGGCAAATGCTTCAGCTGGTTCGAGCTCTGGCTCACTTATCAAATTCCATTCATCCCTGAGCAATATACAGTTCAAGGCACAAAATCTTGCGACTTGATCCGCATATGCATTTCCCAGGGAAACATAGTCCTGTCCTTTTGTATGAGCACTACACTTTACCACTGCAATTTCGGCTGGCATCTGAATGGCGTGTAACAATTCCCTTATTCTCTCCCCGTTTTTCACTGGGGACCCTGAAGAGGTCAGGAAACCTCTCTGTGACCATAGTTGCCCAAAGTCGTGCACAATTCCAAACCCGTACTGACTATCAGTGTAAATGGTAACCTTCATCAATGTAGACAGTTGGCATGCTCTTGTAAGGGCTACAAGCTCTGCTACTTGTGCGGAATAGACTCCTTGGAGCCAGGACGCTTCCAAGACACCTGTTACAGTACATACAGCATATCCTGCTTTCAAAATTCCCATCCCATCTCTTAGACATGAACCATCAACAAAAATAATATGGTCATTTTCATCAAGCTTAGTATCCCTAATATCAGGTCGGGGTTTTGTGCAAAATTCAGTCACCTGAAGGCAGTCGTGCTCGACGTCTTCAGCATTCTCAATTTCAGCATTTTCACCGGGAAGCAAGGTTGCTGGATTCAACGTAGTGCACCTTTTCAGCTGCACATTCGGTGAGCCCAGAATTATTGTTTCATACCTTGTGAGTCTTGCTCCAGTCATGTGTTGCGTTCGGGAGCGGGTCAAAAGTATCTCAACTGAGTGAGGGACCATGACTGTTAATGGGTGTCCCGTCACTATTCCTTCACTCTGAGTGAGGCTGATACCAACTGCTGCTACGGCGCGCAAACACCCTGGCAGTGCTGCTGCGACCGGATCCAAAGTAGCTGAAAAATACGCTACTGGTCTGTTTATGCCACCATGGGCTTGGGTCAAGACAGACAAAGAACATGCATCACGTTCATGACAAAACAATGTGAAAGGCTTTGTGTAATCAGGCATACCTAAAGCTGGAGCCCTGCACATGCATTCTTTCAATTCAATAAAAGCATCCATCTCATCTCCTTTCAGCTCAATTTCATCCAAGGCATCCTTCTGGGTCAGTTTCAGTAAAGGCTTTGCTAGAGTTGAGAAGTTGGGAATCCACTGGCGA
Organism: Pleurodeles waltl; assembly: GCF_031143425.1. Taxonomy (NCBI): domain Eukaryota; kingdom Metazoa; phylum Chordata; class Amphibia; order Caudata; family Salamandridae; genus Pleurodeles; species Pleurodeles waltl. Next base: position 651,261,618 of record NC_090449.1, on the reverse strand, counting down.
CAGTAGCTCACCATCCCCAAAAACGTCCTCACCTCCCTCCTCGTCTTTGGTGGACTCATTTGAAGTACACTTGTTATTCTTTCCTTCATTATTCTCCGTGACCCTTTCTCTATTTGATGACCCAAGTATTTCACTTTCTTCTGACAGAACTGCAACTTTGAAGGAGACACCTTGTGTCCATTCCTTCCCAAATGGTTCAGTAGAGCAATGGTGTCGGCTGTGCAGCCTATTTCTGTCTTAGATGCAATCAGTAAGTCATCAATGTACTGTACTAGGGTTGACTCGAATGGCAATTCTAACGCTTCCAAGTCTTTCTTTAGAATCTGATTGAAAATTGACGGTGACTCAGAAAACCCTTGAGGAATTCGACACCAACTGTAAACTCTGTCTAAGAATTTGAAACAAAAGAGAAATTGGCTGTCCTCATGAAGAGGCACCGAAAAGAATGCTTGTGACAAGTCGATGACTGTGAACCACTCGGCATCGCAAGGGACTTGAAACATTATCACAGCTGGATTCGGTACTACAGGGCAGCATTTGATTACGATGTCATTTATTTTCCTCAAGTCCTGCACGATTCGGACCTTTCCACTCGGCTTTATTAGTCCCATGATTGGTGAATTACATGGACTGCTTAACACTTCTTTCAGTACTCCCTGTTTTACAAACTCGTCAATGAGTTGGGCGACTTTCATGAGGGTATCTTGTGCCATGTGGTATTGTGGGGTCTGGGGAAAGGTTACATTGGGTTTTATGGTCACTTTCACTGGTTCCACTCCTTTCACCAATCCCACCTCTTTTCCTGTCATATCCCACACTTCCTTTCCGACTGTTTCCCGTAATTCAGCTGGAATATCTTCTTCAGTTATCATCGGAAAAAGGTTAATCAGAGGATATTCTTCATCGACAGTTTCCATCTCCTCCCCTTCTACACTGTCCTCTTCTTCCCCATCACTGCTCGTCTGAATTCTAATTCCATCGTCCGAACACATAATCGAACATCCCAATTTGCACAATAGGTCTCTCCCTAACAGTGCTATCGGGCTTGAGTCACATACCACAAAACTATGTGTCCCTTGATGGTTACCAATTCTGACTGGTACTGGATCTGAGATTGGGTTCGTCAGGTACCTGTTTGCTACTCCCACTACTTGAACTGTTCTCCCTGAGAGTGGCAAATTTGGTACTTCAATGCTCCTAACAGTTGAACGTGTGGCTCCTGTGTCAACCAAGAATGAAACACGATGACCCATAACTCTTCCCTCCACATACGGACCCTTTTGATCAACTTCCAAGGATGCTGCAAGCACACAATTTCCCTCCTCATCTGAACTTTCACTCTCCCATGCATTGTTTATTCCATTCTCACTGTGTAATGGGAACTGTTGTACTGTGCCATTTGTATTCATCACCTGACCCGAGACCTGTGGAGGAACCATCACTTGCTGCTGACTCACTGGTGCCAAAGGTATTTGCATTTGCTGATTAGGTACCATGAGAAACTGCTGTTGCATTGGCTGCATTTGCGTCATCTGCATACGGGGCATCTGCATCTGCTGCGGCTGCACGGGCTGTAATCCCTGCAGCTGATTTATGGTCTGAAAATTTGGGTTTGGACCTCTCATCTTCGGTCCCCTCGTTGTCTGGAATGCATTGACATCATTGCTTTGCTGACCAACACCTGCACCTTCCTGCACCACCATCGGGCACTCGCGTTTCCAATGTCCGACTATTCCGCACACGTGACACGGCATCACCCTTTTCATTGCCTGCACACCATTCGGAATTGCAACAGTGTTCAAATCCAGACCATTACTCCCAAAGCCTCCTCTGCCTCTGCCTCTCGCCTGTGGCTGAAACACCATATTTCCCTGCGGCTGCGGCTGCGGTATCTGCTGTTGGAACCCTTGCAACCCTTGCAAACCTGTCTGAGCTGCTTTAAGTTGCATCACCATCACTTTCTCTTTCAACCTTTTCTGTTTCACTTCAATTTCGTCGCTACAGTACTTCGCATAATTCAACACCTCATCAACCAGTTTCGACTGCCAAAAAATCAAATGCGTCTTTATCATCTGACTTATCTCTGGTCTCAGCCCTTCCACAAATCTAAACACAAAATGAAGCATGTCCTTCGCCTCTATTGTTTCCGTGCCACTGTAGTTCTTGAACGCCTTCAACAACCTCTCATAGTAACCATGAATCGACTCTTTAGCCTCTTGGGCAGTTCGATCAATCTTCTGCCAATCCAGATTTTTCGCGGGAACCTTCGTCTTCAAATGCTCAATCACCTTATAGTACAAGCTCATTACCATAGGTGATGGTGCACCCGTATCCCTGTCTCTCTCTGGTTCACTTGTCGGCCAACCTACAGCCCTTTTGCAGTCTTCCCACAAATCTGCCGGAACCACAATCTCAAAGAGGGTGTTCAGGTCTTCCCAAAGACATTTTGCAAGCTTCACAAACCTATCAGTCTGTTGATACCATTCAATCGGTTTCTCTCTCAGTTTGGGAAAATCATCCGTAAAAGACTGAATGTCGCTTCTGTGCCACGGTACATGTATTCATTTTCCCCCTGCTGTCTCCCTCATTGGTAACATGGTTATTGCATCACTACTCTGTGATCTTTTCTCGTTGTGCTCTGGGACACTATCTTTCCTCTTCTCCTTTTTCTTTGCCCATCTGCTTTCCCATTTGTCTAAGCACCTCCACACTTGTGCACTCTGCAGCAATTCTCTAAGGTGCGTTTTCATGCCTGCTGACCTCATGTGTTCAAAGTCTGTGGTCCCGAAATCCAATCTATAGCTCCTGCTCAAGTGTTTTGTCTTGTCTATCTCAACCCCGTTTTTGTCAGCTATTTCTTGCAACCTTCTATGTACCTTGTTCACTTCTCTCGTAATCCTGGGACATAGATACCTCAGCTCTTCTTCCGAGTAGGACTCTAACCTATTCAAACCCATAGTCCCTTCCACCAATTCTTCTGCTTCCATGTTCAACCTGACCCTATTCAGATAGTCTTCTCCCTTCCCACTGGCTGAGCTTTGTGTGGAATTCAGACTGTTGAACCACTGCGTCAGCTGTTGCGCATTCAACCCCATCAGTGTAGCATTCACATCGACTGCCATTGATGGTTGCGGCAACTTTTCAGTGTTCGATGCTAGCGGTATCATCAGTGGGGGACTCGACCTCACCACTGTTGACTGAGCACATATAGGACTAAACTCCATCAAGGACCCAGATCCAGTTGGCAGAGCCGCTATCGGAGTTGTCTCTGAAGTGTTTTCTATGTACCTCCTTTCCGTCCCATTCTGCACCACTGATCCTTGACCGCTCATACCTGAGTTAGGCTGAATGTACAAAGGTACCGGTGGACCTACAGTAATGGGTAGGGATATCACATCTGGGTTCTGTCCATTCCCCATGTTCTGAGGCATGTTCATTCCCACACTATGGGTCATCATTGCCGGCATGCCCGTCTGACTCCCCGTCATCTGAGCATGTGCCGTTCCCCCCTGCATCTGCTTTTGAGGCATCAAAGGCTGGGTTGATTCAGCTTGTGCCAATGTTGGGTTGCGACCATTCTGTACTCCCATTACGGTTAGATCTAGAATCATTCCCGTACTGTTGTCACTGCTGTAGTACCTTGGGACCTGCGGCTGATAATTTTCTGCTGTTTTCAATATAGGCACATCTGGATATATTCTCCTAACCTGCGGTATCTGCGGGGTAAACAGTAAACTCGGGTCCTTAGATCCCGATGGCGTTTCTGAATTCGGAGTTTCATTATTCTGTACCGGTGCCGGAGGGGCAGAACTGGTACTTGGACCTTGTTCACTCTCTGCATAAGGTGGTGGACGGTCGTTCAGCAATTGCATGATGAACTCCTCATCCTCTGACTCCTCTTCTCTCCTTAACTTTTCCTCGTCCTCTCTATCTTTGGAACACCTCCTGTTTGTCTTACAGGTAGCTTTCTTGCCTGTCGCCTCTTCTTCCTTAGCAATTGCGGGAAACAATTTTATCCCCTGCAATATATCTGACCTCCACACCTTCTGTGCATTATCCCACCTAGCGTCCGCTAGTGTCTTTTCTACCTTTCTTATCCTGGTCTCGAACTTCTTTTGCTGTTGCTGTCTAGCCATTAGTTCCCAAACCGCTAGAGCCTCAAACTGTGCTGGCCTTGGAGGTACCTACATGTCGTACATCGCGAATCTCAAATTCTCTAGGATCCTTATATTGAATGTCCCATGGATCGAGAACGCTACGCTCCCATGTTTCTCTGTCAGCTTGTGCCATTGCTTTAGCCAAAGGCACGGAGCTACCCCCCTTTCCTCCATTACAATGTAAGCTGGTGTACCTTCGGGTGGCGTCTCCTCTCCTACGCTCGCTTTAATGTAAGACTCCCCCTTCATCGCACTCTTTAATGCTTTAAAAAATTTCATTTTCTCGTCTTTTATTTCACAAAGTTTGTAATCAATAAGTGACTTTAATTCCCGGAATACTCTTCGCTTGCCTTTCCCCTTCCAATCGAGCCCCACGGACTGCGTCCAATCCGTGCGCGACCCTTCTCTGCAACCAACCTATCCCAGCGCGGCTCCTAGTGACGTCACACTCACACACACTGCGGCTGACAAAGCCTCGCGGCTTGTCCTCCTTCACTCAGCTCCTCTCGTAACAACTTCTAGCATGTATCGCGAGCAACCAAATAATAATAAAACAGATCTGTCGGTTTACTACAGGAAGGGTAACACAATCGCTTCAGGACCTTAGGGATTTTTCACTAGCCTCGGCAGTTATTCCATCTTTCTCGGTCCCCACTTTCGCAAGCAAATCTGACCCGCAGACTCTGCTCTCAACTTGTCAGTGATCTATTCTAGTGCACTTAGAATTTGTCAAAGCCCGAAGTCGAAGTTTTCTTTCACTCCCTTAACACACGTACCGACTCGTTGACCACGCCCGATCAACCTATTAAACCGACCAGACCACAACATAAAACAAGTGTCTCATACACTTTTCAACATACTCCGGAGTCTCTTGACCTCGCAGGGCCCGTCTCAACAACAACAACCACGTGGACCTTTTTCTGCACAAAGCGCCACATGCACATGAAGTTCGACGACTTCCCTACTCTCACACTTGGAGTCGCACCTCCGCTATTCTCTAAAATCCTCGCAACCTTCTCAAACAATCTGCGGCAATAAGCTGTGCAAGCGCAAAATCCTAACTTCACTCATACCATCACTAGTACCGCCAACGCCGATTTCACACCTCCATTCTTTCCATTCGCAAGCTCCGAGATCCCGGGAAAGTCGCGGGGGACTTAGGGCATCATCATTCTCTCAATCTGTTTTACCCAAGAAAAATCTAATTCAACACCATATACTTCTCGAGTGAGGTCTCAAAGAGCGTAACCTTCAATTCAACACCATATACCTCTCGAGTGGGGTCCCAAAGGGCGAAACCGTTACCTCTCGAGTAGGGTCCCAAAGGGCGAAACCGTCCTCTGCTACCATCTACTGATAGAGCGTTCCGACTTAATAAATTACCTGTATTTGGACGCTCTTGGGTCGATGAATCTTTTGACCAAGTGGGGCTCTCTTCACCCGAGAGTAATCAATTTAATCAAATCAATAATCAATAACGAACATAAGCAATGCCCTGATCAACATAACACTTCACAATTAATCCAGAAAACATTTCGGCGAACCATGACCTTTCGGCCATGAATAACCACACCAGTTCATTCAAAGTTAATTAATTTATTTCCCTATATTAACAAAGCTAGCACGATATAAATGTGTCTCAACACCAAATGATATATGTAAATGAACATTAATAGCTGTCCATAACGGCGAAAAAGATGCAATCTATGCAGCATTTGAATAACAATGCATTCGATAATAGCAACGCAAACCACTAAAACTATAATCTGTAATGGGCTAATTGCATACATTAGTCAGCATAACAAGGTCTCAAATTGCATCGTGCAACAAATGAATCCTCATCTAACCTCAAATTAGCATCTGCATGTGGGACTTCATGCAAAAACAATTTAGCAACATTGATTTGGAAAACTCCTAACTAGGGCTCTCATCAAAAATCAGCAGTTGGTTACCTAAAAGAAACACAATGCAATTGTACATTTTCCTTTCATATTTACCAAATTCAATCAGCATTCAAGGAAGTCTTCGTCTCACAGGTACCGGTTTCGATCAGTATGGGACGGGGGCAAAGGGGCAAGGTGGACGGGGCAATTTGCCTCACAGCGGCAAGATAAAAGGACAAAACTACTACTTCATGCAAAGGGGCAAATCAAAGTTAAAGTCTCTAGGGCGAGAATTACTTAAAGTCTCTTTCTCTCGATTAGAGAAAGCATCAAAGTCTCATCGAATATCAATTGGCATCGTAGAAGATGACAAAATGACGAAGTCAGCAAGATGGGCCATAATGGCTGCAATGTCCTGCAAATGGCGGGTAATGGCTAATGGGTAATGTCGATGAGTAATGTCCAATGGCTAATGGCTGGTAATGGCTGCTTTCTTCTTGTGCACCAGGTTTAAATAAACAACAGTTCAAATCCAGTAGGGTCTTCCATTGAAGGGTTCATAGGTTGGCTTCAAATTGTCCAATCAAAAACAACAATTCACAAGCTTCTACCTAGGCATACATTATCCTTGGAGCCGGGAACGTAAGTTGCAACATATTTTACCAATTAACTCACTTTCAGAGCTTCCATTGTCTGCACCTGCAGATTGACCTTGGAGCAAAGAAGAAGATGCCAGGCTGGCACGAAACCTTAAAGATAAGCATGTGAACGATCTCACTGGAAAAATACAGCTTCAAGCAAGAATACACGTTTTATTAGCACATTAGAAAAACACGAGCATCTAAACCGTGAGACAAGGCAACTAGGCCGAAGCCTCCACTAAAGTTATGCTAAGTTAAAACATTTCAAACAAGCAAATCATAGCACACGTTTACGATTATGTCAGATTAGTACAATTCTAATACATCACGTTATATAAAGCACGCTTATAAATGTTGGCGAACTACTCTGAGGGCACATTTGTCCCCGTACAATCTTTATTAGTTCGGTTAAAGTCACACGTTTATGTGCTAATAAATGTAAAACCTTCATTTCTGCGTCATCAGACTCTTCTGGTTGCAGGGATATATAGGGCTTGTAGGTTCATCAAGAACCCTAGGTACCCAAAGCCAAAAAATGAGCTGTGCCTTGTAATGGGTTTTTATTGTACACCGGGGATACAGCAATTCATTTGGTGAAATATAAAGAGTGACAAATGGGTATCAAAGAAACCTTTGTATTTCCAAAATGGGCACATGATAAGGTGTTGAGAAGCAGTGGTTATTTGCCCATCTCTGAATTCCAGGGTCCCCGTACTAGCACGTGAATTACAGGGCATTTGTCAAATAGACTTCTTTTTTACACACTGTCTTACATTTGGAAGGAAAAAATTCAGAGAAAGACGATGGACAATAACATTTGTTCTTCTATTCTGTGTTCCCCCAAGTCTCCAGATAAAAATGGTACCTCAATTGTGTGGGTAGGCCTATTGCCAGCGACATGAAACGCACATGGACAAATCACATTTTTACATTGAAATCTGCTGTGTTTTTTGGAAAATGCCTAGATGTGGAATTTGGCCTCTACCTCACGCGGCACCTCGGGAAACCTAGCAAACCTGTGCATTTTTGAAAACTAGACACCTAGGGGAATCCCGGATGGGGTGACTTGTGGGGCTCTCACCAGGTTCTGTTACCTAGAATCCTTTACAAACCTCATAATTTGGCAAAAACAACACTTTTCCCCTCACATTTCGGTGCTGCAAAGTTCTGGAATCTGAGAGGAGCCACAAATTTCCTTCCACCCAGCATTCCCCCAAGTCTCCTGATAAAAATAGTACCTCACTTGTGTGGGTAGGCCTAATGCCCGCAACAGGAAATGCCCCAAAATACTGCATGGACACATCACATTTTTCTTATGAAAACTGACCTTTTTTTTGCAAAGTACCTAGCTGTGGATTTTGGCCTCTAGCTCATCCAGCACCTAGGAAAACATAGCAAACTTGGGCATTTCTGGAAACTATACAACTAGGGGAACCCAGGATGGGGTAACTTGTGGTGCTCGCACCAGGTTCTGTTACCCAGAATCCTTTGCAAACCTCAAAATTTGACAAAAAAACACTTTTTCCTCACATTTCGGTGCTGCAAAGTTCTAGAATCTGAGGGGAGCCACAAACTTCCTTCTGTCCAGCATTGCCCCACATCTCTCAATAAAAATGGTACCTCACTTGTGTTGGTAGGCCTAGTGCCAGCGGCAGGAAATGCCCCAAAACACTACGTGGACACTTCAAAATTATCAATTACAATCGACCTGCTTTTGCAGGGGGGGCACCTGGGTTTTTGGTCCTGGGCTCAGCAGGCATCTAGGGAAACCTACCAAATCCAGATATTTCTGAAAACTAGACACCTGAGGGAGTCCATGGAGCTGTGACTTGCATGGATCCCCCAGTGTTTTCTTACCCAGAATCCTCAGCAATCCTCAAATTGAGATAACAAAATCACATTTTCCCCACATTTCTGTGTGGGATCACTGTACTGGCACAACTTTCCTACCACCCAACGTTCCCCTTAGTCTCCCGATAAAAATGATACTTCACTTGTGTTGGTGGGCCAAGGATCTGTGACAGGGAAGAGCCAAAAACATGTAAAAATTGAGGGGAACCAAAGCCGGTCCAAAAGGGCAGTTTGGCAAAAAACATTTTTAGGCTGACAAGTGGGGCAGAATCTTTATCTGTATAGATATGACAATGTTGGGTGGTAGGAATTTTGTGGATTCCTGCAGGTTCCATCACAAAAATGTGGGGAAAATGTGTGATTTCAAGCAAAGTTGGAGGTTTGAAGGGCATTGTGGGTAAGAAAATGGTGTGGGGTGCATGTGAAGCACACCACCCTGGCCTCACCCAGATGTCCAGTTTTCAGATGTGTCTAGGTCTCATAGATTTTTCTAGATGGCAGCGTCCCAAAGGACAAAAAGTGCAGCCCTCAGCATTCAAGTGGGTCGATTTTGAGAGTTAGCCAAGCTCTCATGGCCCAAATATAAAATCAAAATCCAAAATAATCAAATGTCCTCTTGCTTGCCGGTGGGATAAGATCTTTATTACCCCCAGGGGAGCGACCCTTGTCTAAGGGGCAGCTCCCCTCCGGTATATAAAACAAAAAAATGATCCCTGGTGCCTAGAGATTTCTGCCCCCTTGGGTGCAGATGGGCCTAATTAACATAGGTTGATCTGCCCCCAAGGGGGGGGCAGAAATGGCCTAATAAAATAATGCCCCCTTGGGGAGTGGCCCTTGCCCAAGGGGCCGCTCCCCTCATGCGTTAACTAAATGTAAACACTAATCCCTGGTGTCTAGTAGCATTCCTGCAGCATGATCGCTATGCGATCGTCCTGCAGGAATGCTCAGAAATACATCAAAGGAAAGGAAAGGCCTTTCCTTTGATACCTCTCTGAGCTGCTCCTTTCCCCTGTCCGAGAACAAACAAATTAGTTTCTCTTCGGATCGCGCTAGAAGCCATGCTTCCAGCGCAATGGGGGTGACTTCTGATGAGGTCAGTGTGCGCTGTCATCAGACGTCACTGGGGTGAGTGTGGTATGGAAAGCGATTCCCCTTCCATCCCTCGGGGGGAGCGCCTATATAGGCACCACACAGTGGTCCTGATGTCAGTTATCTTTTGTGACTTTCCACGGCAGGAACGCGGAGCCATGCAGAACACTGATCACTGGTGTGTAAAACTAGTGCCCTCAAAGGGAATAAACAATGTCACTAGAATTCAGTTCCCAGAGAAAGGAAGATGCATGGGTCGGTAAGTAATCTGTGGCTAGATATAGTCTCTACTAGATAAGACGTTACCAAAGGTAAGTAACTTGGGGGCAGATGTACCAAAGGGTTTTACCCATTCTGTGTCTATGAGAAAATGTGTTCGTAGATATGGCCCTTGGTTATCTGATAGAGGCTTCTAACTGCAGATTCCTTACTATAGAATAGGTACCCAAGCAATTCCATCCCCGGAGGTGGGTCTATGGACCAATTTCAGACAAGGAAGTCCTGCAGGACCGATGGGGGAAAATGCCCACCCCAACGGACCTGACTGTCTAGACATTAATGTTTCATAAACATATGCAATGAGGCCCATGTTGCTGCCTGGCAGATGTCCAGGACATGAACGTCGCTTGCTAATACAGTGGTCACAGCTTTAGCTCTAGTGTAATGAACTCGCAAACCCTCAGGGGTTGCTTCTTGGCCAATGTGTAGCAGATCTTTATGCAGAGGAAGATCCATCTGAAGATGGTCAGCTTCTGCACAGCCCACCCTTTTGTTCGCTTCCTCATACCCCACAAATAGTTGGTCATCCACCAAGAACTCTTGTGTGCGGTCAAGGTAGAACAGCAACGCTCATTTTGTGTCCAGATAGTGGAGTTGCTCCTCTTCTTTGGAGGGATGAGAAGGAGCGTGAAAAGTTAGCAAGGTGATGAAATAGCCTATGTGAAAAGGAGTGACCACTTTATGGTGAAAAGAGGCCAATGTGCGAAGCATCAGTTTATCAGGATAAATATTGAGCTAAAGAATATGGGATGATAAAGCCTGAAGCTCTCTGACCCTCCGGGGGCAGATGTTCTTGCCATGAGGAAGGCTGTCTTGATAGTCAGTAGTCCTAGAGGGCAATTAAGTAGTGGCTTAAAGGGAGCACACATCAGAAAAGTCAAAACAATGTTAAGGTCTCACTGAGGCATTATGAATGGAGGAGGAGGCAAAAGATGCCGTAAACCTTTCAGGAACCTATGTACAACAAGGGTCTTAAAGAGGGATGGCTGATCAGGCAACCACAAAAAAAAGCAGAGCTAGCAGAGCCCTTAAGAGTACCCAGAGCAGTCCCTACAGGGCAAGGTAGAGAATGAAAAGAATGACTTGAGAAAGAGAGACAGAAAGGGGATCAATTTGTTTTAATGCACATCATGCCATGAATTGTTGCCAACCGCAGGTGTATACTGTCTTGGTGGAGGGACGCATGGCTGCCAAGATGACATTACAAACTTCAGGAGGGAGAACAAAAGCTGAAAACTGTCACCGCTCAAGCTCCACTCAAGAAGGCGAAGACTGGACAGGTTTGGGTGGAGGACCTGCTGGTGCGACAGAGGATCCTCCAAAAAGGCAGCCTGAAGGTAGGATCCATGGCCATGCTCAAGAGCTCAGGATGCCAGACTCTCTGTGCCAAATCCAGAGCCACAAAGATGACTGGATCATAGTTGTTCCTGATCTCTTGAGAACTCTGGGCAGGAGTGGTATTTAAGGAAAGGCATACATATGGCCTGAGAAGAAAAGCATCTCCGAGCAAGAGCTGCCTTGGAAACTCCAAAACAAAAAACTGCTGACATAGCATGTTCTGATAAGAGGCGAAGAGATCTAACAAAGGCCCTCCCCACTGCTGAAAGAGACCTTGCTCAACCTCCTGGTGGAGATGCCATACATGATCTGCTAGGCATCTTCAGCTAAGTTTGTCTGCTCTTGTGTTCAGAGAGCCCTCTAGGTGTTGAACCACCAGGGATATGCCCTGGTGTTCAAGCCATGTCCAGAGATGCAGGGCCTCTTGAAAAAGGGTTCCTGACTCCAACTGTTTGGTGCAGTACTGCATTGTGGTGGTATTGCCTATGAACATCTGCACAAGTCTTCCTTTGATGGAGGATAGAAAGACTATCAATGCCAGCCGGGTCGCCCAGAGCTCCAGTAGGTTGATGTGGAGTCTGGATTTCACTGGAGACCACAGTCCTCTGATCTCCACTTCTCTCACATGGACGCCCCATCCTCTGAGTGATGCATCTGTCACTACTTTCAGATCTGGTTGGGAAAGGGAGAGGGGTCTGCCTCTGGCCTAGTCATGGTTCCTATGCCATCACTGCAGATCATTCCTAGTTTCCGCCAAGATCTAGAACATGTTGGAGAGATTGCCCAGATGCTGTGCCCACTGGAACTTCAGGTCCCACTGTAGAGCCAGCATATGCCAGTGGGCATGTGTCACCAGCAGGATGCAATAGTCCATTCTCACTAAAATCCAGCATAAAGGCTGAAACATTAGTATCGTAGCCTGAATAGCCGGGACTCACCATTCTGGAGGATAAGCCTTAAACTGCACGATGTCCAGAACAGCTCTGAGGAAGGGAAGCATCTGAGAGGGAGTCAGGTGTGACCGTGACACATTGACAGCTGAACCTCAGCGAGTGCAGGAGGTACACCGGAGTCTGAAGGTGGGAGACGACAGCCTGGGATGAGCCGCCTTCAACAGCCAGTCATCAAGATAGGGGAAGACTGGCACCCCTGATCTTCTCAGATGAGCTGCAACCACCGCTATCACCTTGGTGAACACTTGAGAGGTGCTGGTAAGGCCAAAGGATAGCACAGTGAACTGAAAGTGCTTGTGGCCTACCATGAAACGCAGGTAACATTTGTGGCCAGGCAGGACAGCCATATGGAAGTACACGTCTTGCAAGTCCAGTGCTACCATTCAGTCTCTTGGGTCCAGGGCAGACACGACCTGAGCCAACATTAGCATTCTGAACTTCACTTTCTTGAGGAAGAAATTGAGGGGCCACAGGTCTAGAATAGGACCAAGACCTCTGTCCTTTTTGGGCACCTGAGAGTAGCAGGAATAGCAACCATGACCTACTTCTGGCATCAGCACCCTCTCTATGGCTTCCTTGGCCATAAGAGCGATCACGTCCTGGCAGGGAAGGGATAGGTGATCCTCTGTCAGCCTGTCATAACTTGGTGGCATTGGGGGGGAGTCACAAAGGGGAAGGAGTAGCCCTGTCGAACAATCTGCAAAACCCACCTGTCTGATTTTATGGACTGCCAGTGGGTCAGGTGATGGCAAATCCTGCTGCCAGCTGAGTGCCCATGATGGTATGAGGGCAGATGAGGAGGGTTTAGAGGTAACAGCTGATGGGAGAGCGGTGTAATGGCCTGACCGCTGGCTGCCCGATCCACGAGAACTGTGGGTACCGCACCCCCAGCCATGCAAAGGCTGGGAAGAATGTGTGGCACAATCAATTAATCAATAGGTATTTGTAAAGCACGGCTACTCACCCGTGAGGGTCTCAAGTTGCTGGGCGGAGGGGAAGGTCCTCATCCAAAGAGCCACGTCTTGAGGTTCTTCCTGAAGATGGTGAGTGACGGGCTTTGTCTGAGGTGCAGGGGGAGGTTGTTCCAGCTCTTTGCTGCAGTGTAGGTGAAGGATCGTCCTTCGGCGGTGGTATTGTGGATGCAAGGGATGGTGGCCAGGGCCATCTGTACGCAGCTGATGGATGCGGTGGTTCAGCTAGGCTGGTCCTGCGTTTTGTATGGCCCTGTACGTATGGGTGAGAAGCTTGAAGGTGATTCGCTTCTCGACCAGTAGCCAGTGGAGTGTCCTCAGGTGTTGGGAGATGTGTTCTCGGTGAGGGAGGTCTAGAATGATTCTGGCGGCAGCATTCTTGATGAGTTGTGGTTTTTTGATGTTCCTGCTTGAGGTGCCGGCATAGAGGGAGGAGTCAATGATGATTCCTAAGTTGCGGGCATGGTCAGTCGGTGCAGGGGAGGCGCTAAGGGATATGGGTCATCAGGAGTCGTCCCAAGTTGAGGTGGCTTTTCCGAAGATGATGAGCTCAGTCTTGTCGGAGTTGAGCTTGAGGCAGCTTTATCTCATCCAGGTGGCGACGGCTTCCATTCCTGAGTGGAAGTTTCTTTTGGCTGTGTCCGTGTCTTGAGTGAGGGAAATGATGAGTTGTGTGTCATTGGCATATTACACAATGTTCATATCGTGGCTTCTGATGATGGCGGCGGGAGGGGCCAGGTATACTTTGAACAGTGTGGGACTCAGTGAGGATCCTTGGGGGACTCCGCAGTTGACTACTTTGGGTCTGGAAGTGTAGGGCAGGAGTTTGACCCTCTGCGTCCTCTCAGAGAGGAAGGAGTGGATCCATTCCAGGGCTCTTCTTTGGATTCCTCTGTCGTGGAGTTTGGTGCGCAGAGTGCTGTGGGAGACCGTGTCGAATGCTGCTGGGAGGCTGGTAGAGTAAAGGTGCAGTTAGAAGCCCCTTCTGGGGACACAAAAGGAATGAAAGGCGGGTCTTGGGTGTTGAGGGGCCATAGAAAGGCCCAAGGACTGGGCCGCTGCCCTGCTATCCTTAAATTGCTCCAGTGCTGAATCTGCCCTGTCTCCAATAAAATGGGAGCTATCAAAGAGCATGTCTGTAAGTGATGACCGGACAGCCCCAGAAAAGCCAGTTGTCCTTAACCAGGCGTGGCCCCTCCAGACCACCGTAGGCAAAACCACTCTGTCAAGTGAGTCGGTAAGATCTACCCAACAACAGGTAGTGAACTTCACTGCATTGCTCATGTCGTCAACAGCCTGGGTGAGAACAGCCTGGGCCTCCTCCAGAACCGTTGGCAGCCATCAAATAGCGTGTCCATAAGTGATGACCGGACACCCCTGAAAAAGCCAGTCATCTTCAACCAGAGATTGTGCCAGGATTTACATGAAACACAGAAGCTTGGAGCTCCAAGCTGTCTGGGGTAGGGTGTTGTGTGAGGAAGTTTGGGTTCCTTGGAGAGAGTGATGCTGGAGGGCAATCTCCCATTGACAGGAGCCTCTGCGCTGGGTTTGGACCATGTCGCCAGAAGGATGTCTGTGAGGGCCTCTTTGAGTTGGAGTAGAGGTTCTGAGGGGGAGACTCCCAGTTGCAGCACCTCCATCAAGACATTATTCTTGAGTGCCAGGCAAGGCAGCCTGAGGTCTAATACCTCTGCTGCACTCTACACCACCATAGCGAAGGACGCTCCTTCCTATGTAGCCACGGTAAGGTGAGAATCCAGATCTGGAGAAATATCTATTGCACTGGCTTCACCCTGATCCTCACACCAGCCCATGTTAGAGTCTTTATAATGCTGGTATTCTTCAGAATTTAGCAACCCCTCCGAATCCTCCCCAGGTTCTAGTCCCTGGAAATAGGGCTGAGGCTCCGTCCTGAAAGGCATGCCTCAGTTGGTGCCTTAAGCGGCATCTGTCGATGCTCTACCAGCTCTGTGTCAGAGTCAGGGATGAGGAATAGGGTAACAATGCCACTAGGTACCAGCAGTGTCGGAAGTGTTGACATTGAGACGGGCACCGTGGAAGGTCATTGTGGCACAATTGGTGTCGGTCTGAATCCAAGATTCGATCCTAGGCCCGTGGCCAGAGCCATCAACGCAGAACCAGAACGGGCCCCTTCTGAACACTCTGGGGCAGAAGGTGTGCTGGAGGTAACAGGCTGCCCAATTATGAGGAGCATGGCCTCATAGAACTATTTAAGTTAGGCAGAGGTCGCTCCGGCTCCTGGAAACTCAGGAAGGCGTGAAGACGGCCCAGGCCCTGGCTCCACCACGGATCCAGCCTCAAAGCACACCGCTCCCTTTCTCATTGGCTGACGGATGAGGTGAAGTCAAAAACCTCTTTGACTCCTGTTTCTTTTTGTGGTGGTGGGCCTGACCCGAGTGCCCCAATGACTTTGAGTGCAATGAAGATCTTGGGCTCCGCAGTGGTCCCAGGATGTTCCTTTCAACCGGGACCTGGATTGTCATGGCGCTGCATGTGCTTGAGGGGCTTGAGAGATAGCTTGAGTGATAGCTCCCTTAAGGGCTACAGGATCATGGCGCAGCAATTGGCACAGGCCTTCTGGGTCATGGTTGAGCTCGAGGCACCAGAGGCATATGAGATGTGTGTCCATCACTGACATCGATTGATAACAGGCGCCACAGGGCTTGAAGCCGTGTTTCCTAGATGACATCCCTGCCACACCAGAGTGAAATAACCTCAAAAGTTGTCCACAAAATGTCAAATAAAATTAGTAAAAAAATGACTAGGAATAGCTCTTCTTCAGATGTGAGCTGACTTGCGAGGAAAGAAAAGAGCTGACAACAGAGCACCTGGTCATTTCCACCACGGACAATGCAGCTGATGCTACACAGAGACAACACCACCTACCGACACACAGGGGTACTGGTCACAACAAAAATTACCAGATCCATTCTGACGCCTCGGGTTGATTCCAAGATAAGGAATCTAGGGCCAGAACTCTCTATCAGATCTTTATTTATGGATCAAATCTGTTTATTGGTATATAATATGTGTGAACAAAATACACAGCTATGCTCCTACAACCGCATCGGCCGTCAGCAAGAAAACGGTAAAGTGTCACCTATCGCACATGCCAGGGGACTGTCCGGTGGAGAGTGCTGTTTGACATGGGGTGGCATATGCTATTGTCCTTCTCGTCACCGACATCAACATGCCAGGACCGTTATTCCATGTAGCAAGAAAAACGGTCAAAGGGGGGATGGGAAAACAAGGGAAAAATACAACAAAAGAACATGATAAAACAACAGTGCTCCCCCATTCATCGTTCAGCGATGCCTCCCCAGCTCGTCCCCCCAGCACACCACACCCCCCTCCAAGAGGCCCATGAGCCCCATTTCACTCCAGCGCAGCCAACTGTTCCTCCCACAATCAAGCATCCTGCAGCAGCCTCAAAGTCTTTAAATATGCAGGACAAGTGAGTTCGCTGAATTCAGTGGATAGAATCTGAATGAAGGGTCTCCAGAGAATGGAGATATCTTCTGCTCTCTGCCTATTGCCAGTGTTAGTTTCTCCATCGCTAGGATGAACCAGAATTTGTGGAGCCATGAGGTGTAGCTCGGAACTCTGTCCGTGCCCCATAGAGCTAGTATCGTCTTTTGTGCCGCATTGAGAACAAGGGCAATCTGTCGTCCCTTCAAAGAGTGAAGTGAGAAGGTAAGAGGGTTGGGCAGACCCAGGATAACATATGTCGAAAGTCTGGGAATCTCAGTGTGGAATACTCTATCTATCTTATCAAGGATGCTCTTCCAATATCTTTTCAACTTGGGACAATGTCACAACAGGTGTATGAGTGTGCCCGTGTTACCGCAACCCCTCCAGCAGAGCCCAGATTTAGTGGGGTCCCACGCGTGTAACCTCACCGGGGTGTAGTACCAGTATGTGGCTAACTTATAAGCTGTTTCCGCCCCTGATATGTTGTGAGCTGTGTGATATGCTCTGAAGTAGATACTCTCCCACTCCTCCTCTGTCAGCTCCCTCTCCACCTCTCTCTCCCACCTTTTCTGCCCCCTGGTTTTAGAAGGTGGTGATGCCACGTGAAGAAGTTTATACAATTCCGATTGTCATCTTTCTTTACAAGGAGACATTTCTCAAAAGGTGTGAGTGTTCTAGCTACTAAGGGCCTGATCGTCGGCTGGAGTGGCCAGTGTCTAACCTGATAGTACGTCAGTCTGTCTGCCTCCGTGAGTCGATACGTCTCTCTCATCTGATCAAAGGGGATAATTCCATCTGAATTAAATAGACTCCCCACCCTCTTACAACTTCCCTCATACCAACGGTGTAAGTTCTCTGACTGCAAGCCAGGGGCGAAGTAGGGATTCTCATAAATCGGCGATATGGGAGAGGGGAAGGTCTTCAAACCGTGACTTGTCGCAACCGCGTCCCACACACAGAGCATCACACCAGTGATCAGTGAGGAATATAGCCCCTGCGCTCTGTGTCTGTGTCGTAGCCAGGGCTCCTTCCAGGTGTGGGACCCAGCAACCGCCTGGTCCATGAAGCACCAGTGCTTCTCCGTAAGCGGGCGGCTCCACTCCAGCATTAAGCGCAGCTGGGGCGCTTGGTAATACCTCAACAGGCAAGTCCTTCAGTATCTCCCTTGAGAGAGAGGCTTAGTTCAAGTTAGCCATCTTCGCCACTGTCGTTGCTAAAGCTATGCCTAGATACTGGACATGTGATGTTGTTCATATAAAAGGGTATCTGGAACGAAGGTCCTCCTCGTGCTCAGGGAGGACTGAAAAGTTTAGGACTTGAGATTTCACTTTAAACCCGGAAACCGTGCCAAAAGGGCAAAAGGCGACCATAAGCGCAGGTAGCGAGACCATGGGTTCCGCCAGAGTGAGAATCACATAATCGGCATATAAACTGATGAGGTGGTGGTCTCCCCCAAATTTAATGCCGGTGATGCGGGGGTCATTGCGAAGTCGCTGAGCCAAGGGCTCCATGTAAAGAGCGAATAAAAGTGGGGAGAGCGGGCACCCCTGTCTCGTTCCCCGTCTAATCGGGAACGCCAACGACAATGTCCCGTTGATACGGACCGCTGCCTTGGGCTCCTGATATATGCATTTTATCCAGGCCAGGAGCGCCGGTCCAACCCCAAAGCGCTCCAACACCCGGAAGAGGTAGGGCCAGTGCACCCTGTCGAACGCTTTCTCCGCGTCGATGGAGAGGAGGAGTGCCTCCTTATGGGATCTGTTCGTTTTATCTATTAAGTGTAAGAGCCACTTCGTGTTGTCTCCACACTGTCGGTGGGGTATGAAGTCCACCTGATCCGGGTCGATAAGTCCAGGCATGTAGGGATTAAGACGCTGTGCTAAGATACCCGTGAATGGCTTGCCATCTATGTTTAGGAGCGAAATGGGTCGGTATGAACCACAATCCTCTGAGTTCCTCCCAGGCTTGTGAATGACCGTGATGGTGGCCTCTAGAATTCTGGGTGTGAGGGCTCTGGTCTCTAAGAAAGAGTTGAAGAGCCGTGTAAGGATTGGGGCCAATTCTGAACAGAAGGTTTTATAAAAAAGCGAAGTGTAGCCATCCGGACCAGGTGACTTCCCGACCGTAAGATGGGAGACAGCCGAAATCACCTCCTCTATCCTTATGGATTGGTTGAGGCAGGCTGCGTCCCGCTCACTGAGCGGCGCGATCAGACAATCCGAGAGATATGAAGATGAGTCAGGGCCAATTGCTAGGTCTGCCGCATATAGCTCCCTGTAAAAGTCCGCAAAGGCCTCAGCTATTTGCATATCCGTTCGCACCTCACCCAGGGAGGGGAACGCACCATCTTTATGGCGTTGGGCCAAAAGGTTCCCACAGCGATTACCCCCTACATAGAATTTGTGGTTGAGCCGGGCTACAGCATACTCCGCCCGGTCCCTGTCCAGTCTTTTCAACTGTTGGCGCACTTTCTCTAATTCCCTCCAAACTCTGGGAGCGCCGGTATGTTTGTGGGAGCACTCTAGAGCCCCCACTCTCTGCTCCAGCACCGCTCTCTGCTCTCTCCTAGCTTTACTTTCTTTGGCCGAGAATGAGATCATCTCCCCGCGTATGACTATTTTCAGCGCCTCCCAAAGTGTCTCTGGACTAGTCCGCCCATTACCATTGTGGCTAATATAGTCCAGGATCGCTCGTCGCACTGCCTCCACCGCAACCTGGGACTGCAATATTGTGTCCCGAAAGCGCCAACCCGGACCCCGAGCTCAGCCACAGCCAAGGCGGGCCACCAAGGTAATAGGGGCATGGTCTGTTAGAGCCCTGGGCTCAATCGTAGTATCCCTGACTCAGGAGCTGAACTCTGAGGAGGCTAGGAAAAAGTCTATGCATGTGTAAGTCTTGGAGGACGTCGAGTAAAATGAGTAGTCTCGGAGAGTTGGATGTGCTGTCCGCCAGATATCGTCAAGGTCACAGTCTACCAGCCACTGTCGCCCACCGGGGGTCAAAGCCCCCGTTTGCCCGTAATGGTGTCCAGATCGGTCAAGATCATTATCCATGACAAGATTGAAGTCCCCACCCACAAGTATAGCCCTGTCCGGGGTTGTGAGCATCGAGGATACAGCCTGTCTCATGACTCTATGCGCATTCTGAGGGCCAGGAACCTACCCTTAACCTCATGTAACTTAGCAACGACTTCCCCAGGTAAAGCTTTCAATATCAAAATTGCCACCCCCCATGCTTCGTAGGGGCGGAAGACCAATACTGCTGGGGGAACCATTTGGAACGCATACAATATGTGTCTTTGGCCAGCAAGTGCTTCTCCTGTAACAAGCAAATGTGGCTCTCAGAGCGCTCCAAAGCGGAGAGAATCGCTAACCTCTTTGTGGGATTATTAAGGCCCCGGACATTGAGGCTTAGGCATTTAAATGACAAGTGTGGGTATGTGTTCGGGACGCCGTGATAGCTGGCCTCTACCGAGAGGCGGTGGCCAGGGATAGCCCTGGAGAAGGCAAGCACATAGAAGCACGGGGATCATAACATTAGCATGTAGTTCCTTTAGGGGAGCATATTATAACGTAACAAAGGGGCACAACAGGTGCACATCAGTCACAAATGAGTCCTCTATAGGAAATCCAAGAAGAGGCTAAGTCCCAGACAGGGGTCGGCAGCACCTTGCAAGGGCTACTCGTGACATCTAGAGACCCCGCCGCCCAGGCCCTGATCCAGTGTCTTCACTCCTTGCTCTTGGAACAGCCCTGGGCCACTTTAACATCTTCTGGAGACTGTCCGCGTCTAAGAACTGATCTCAGCCGTAAGACTATTCAGTACAGATTGACTCTGAAGCGCTCTTTCAGACAATGACGGTTGCAGCGGTTTCCGTTTCTTTTCGTTTCGTCGCCATCTCGGTCGGTTCTCGGGAGGAGCCACCGCGTGGGGCCCAGTTCGCCACTACGTCTACTCTATATTTAGTATCCGCCGAGCCTCCTGTAGCGATTTCACCTGCCTCATCTGGTCCCCCCACCGGAACACGAGTCGAAAAGGGTGGCCCCAGGTGTAAGGCATAGAGTTTGCCCGGAGGTGTTCTGTAATGGGCTTAAGTTCTCTTGGTCTCTGTAATGTCAGCAGCGAGAGGTCCTGATAGAGCTGTAGATTGTGCCCCCTAAACAGGACCTGAGGGAGATTTCGCGCTTCCTGAAGGATATCTTCTTTGGTCATAAAATTGTGTACACACGCTAAGATATCAGGAGGGTGCGCACCAACCCCCCCCCCTGCCAACCTACTCTGTGGACCCGGTCCAATGTTATCTCTTGCTTGCTGTCCGGGCCCAGGAGGGAGCAAAATAAAGCAGTGACAAACTCCCTGATGTCCTCACCTTCCGCCCCGGACGGAGCGCCTCTAATACGTATATTATGGCGTCTGGAGCGATTTTCCAAGTCATCGTCGCGATCTGCAGTTGCTCCTGTTGCTCGCGAAGATGAAGAACTTCCTGTTGCAGTTGTTCAACTTCTTCTCCCCGGAGATCTCGTTGTCCTCCATACTCGACACGCTTTCCCCTAAAGAGGTGATGTCCGCGCGCAGATCCCGCATCTCCTGGGAAATATCTTTCCTCAACTCCTGCAGGTCCATCCTCAGAGAGTCGAACAAGGAGGTAATGAAGCCCTTCGTACCCGGGGCCCCTCCGTCGTCCTCTGCATTGCCTTTTCCTTCAGGCCCTCTTGCCTGGGCAGCCGCCTCGAGGGGCTTGCTCTGTGTGTGATCTCGTCAGCATCTTCCTGACCGACTGATCCCTCTTAGGGTTGGAGGACGCCATCAAGAACCTGTACTCCGGCCGCCCCGCTAGTGAAGACAATGCCCCTTGGCTCCCCCAACACCTTGCCGCAGTCTGGTTCACCCCACCAGGCCTCCACCTTTCGCTGGGGCTCCTTGCTCCTCCAGCGGGCACCCAGTCTGTCTCTTCAGGGAATGGGAGGCCCCGCCACCCCTGACCTCACAGTTCCGGCCCGCTGGGCCCTCCCAAGGTTACCAGGCCCTCCAGGGTCCAGTGGCCGGCGCCACGCAGGACCGCTGCGAGCTTCAACCTCGCCGCGGGCCGATCCGTCCCACTGAGCCACTCGTTGTTGCATCACTCCTCCCACCTCGGTGCCCACCGGTCATCAGGTGCCGTAGGGGCCGGGGGAATCCAGCCTCTCCCCCCGACACTCAATGCCCAACCGGGCCCGCCCCTGGTGCCACAAGACCCACGCCGGGCCAGAGGGGCCTTAGCCACACGCTGCTTCTTCTCTTCTTCGGCCCCTCACCCCAGCCCCGTACCTCCGCGGCTCGATAGCTGCATCCGCGCTCCTCCCGTAAGCCTCTCCTCTCCCCACTGCCTCCGGGCCAGAGATCCTCAAACCGCTCCTCCGGTCGTCCCGCCGGGGCTGCGGGCCCAGGCCGGCCGTCCACGCCGACCGCGTGTGGCGCAGGCCCCGCCAGCAGCCTGGTCCGGCAGACCCCGGCGGCCGGTCTGCCACTTGCTCGGGCGCTCCGCGCGGCCCCAGGATCTCCACGGCGCCCCCCAAACACTTGGGGACGCTCTGGATGACGGGGCCCGGAACCGCTGTGCTGTTGAAAAGGCCCGGGTGGCAGAGCTCACAGAAACACGCCCGCTCACGCCGCCATCTTGGCCATGCCCCCTCAGATTTTTATTTAGCCACAGGTATAGTTTGCTCCATTAGGCTAGTCAATCTGATGCAACGCATCACACTTCCGGAATTAACTTTTATGACTTGACCTAATGTAGCAGAGGTTTCAAATGTGACCTGCTGTATGGTCTATTCACAAAGGCATTTTAGAGTATGTAAAGTAGTATTCATATAGTACTCTTTTTCATACTTGTTTACCATCTTAGCTACTGAGGCTTTTCATACCCTAGTGCTGAGCCATTGTTTTAATGTTTGGATCACTTCTCACATAAGCATTGAAAACTTTTTTTTCCGCAAAAGGTACCCAGGTCAAATTTGCATCTTTTTATCCACATATTCCAGATTCCAAAGGTATCCCTTTTTAGTGGATTCTCCTGGATGGAACTGAGAAAATATCCTAAATGGAGCAAAATCAAAAACACGGCAAAAACGTGCTGTGCAAGAAATACTATGATACTATAAATGACAATAAGTAATGGTCTACTGTGCTAAGATCACCATATTCTTAACTTTCAGGAACAAGCAGAGTTGTGTATAAACATATTTTTGCCACAGTTTTTGCCTTTTTCTAAGTGGCAACTGATTTTTCAATTTTATGTGGTTTCCACCTATTTGCAGTTTGTGGTAGAAACAGTAGTGAAACCCATGGGTGAACCCGAAACATTATACATTTCTGAAAACTGAATAAAATTCTGAATTTGCCAGGGGGCAATTAATGTAGATCGCTGTTGGTTTTCCCAAAGCAACTAATAGTGAAAATTAAATACAAATAGGAAAATAAGCAGTACAGAAAAGCAATTGGTGACAACGTTTTACTCTGAAATTTTTGCACTAATGGCTGATTTATAAAAGTAAGACCTTGTTAGGTTCATAAGACTCTTCTGGGCACATGGATATATACTGTTTGTCGATTGTCCAAAAACACATAATACCCAGGGCCAACAACTGAGATGCAGCGTACAATTTTGTGCCGAACATGCAGCAATTCATATGGGAAAATCTAATGAATGAAAATGGGGATGCAGGAAACCTATGCATTAAATGTGTCCAAGATTCAAAATTGGAGAATCTCTCTCTCAACTGAACCCTGTGACATGTGGCATGACCTAGGGCTCAATACTGGCACCTTTACTTTTCAATATTTATATTGAAGCCATTGGAATACTATTACCTAGTCTAGGGACTCTGTCTATTCTCTACAAATATAATTTAGACTGTCTCCCAATGCTGAATGTATCCTAATGCCTTTTCAACAATCAAAAATGGCTAAAAGGTCACCATCTGAAGCTAAAAGAATTAAAAACACTCTTGGTTCAATCTGCTAAAATGTTATGTATCATACTAGACATGAAACTCAACCTTGGAGCCCACATCAAGAATGTGGCAAAGGGACTTAAATTCTAACTCATGCTTCTCTGAAACAACAAATCTTTCCTCCCATGAAATGACTTAAAAACCTTCTGTGCACTCCCCTCTCCTTTCCCACTTAGAATACAGAAATGTGAACAATGAAAGCTATTAAACCTCTAAAAATGATTTTGAAGCTGCAGCTGGACATGTGTCAATCTCTTGTAAATACCACCATATCTTCCCTCTCCTCATTAAAACGGCTCCTCATTGAGAAAAACTGTATTTATAAAACTTAATTTTAATCTAAAAGGCATTACATCTTAATACTTCCAAAGATCTCTTGCACAAAGAAGCCATTTGCAGGGACTTTCATACTATCGGAAACAAAACTATCCTTTGCTACCAGAGATAACAATTTAAGAATAGTTCATCCACTGCCTGTTCCTTCTCAAAGAACACATCTAAGATAGGGAACACCCCACCACTGTCTATTAGACTGTTGAAGTCTTTTAACTCAACTAAGCGTTGCCTGAATTGTTGCTTGCCTAAGAACTACCTCAATAGTCTATATTTCACTGTTGTCTAACTGGTTTTAACTCTGTTTATCCAAGCAAATGCATCTAATCCAAGGAACTACTTTCGTGAAGAAGCAATTTTAATATTTGTAACTGGATATATTTTTGTGTATCAATTTAAAAAAGGGTATACCTTTTGGAAGATGCAGTTGTAATATTTGTAACATTTAACCTTTTTTAGCTCACTAAGAGGTTGGTTTAATGACAATTCAAACTCACCCTGTACAACACAAATGAACGGAAGTTTAATAAGTGATACAGTTTAGGTCTCGTCTGCGACAGGGCATGTGCTGCATGTGCTCTCACTTTCATAAGATAACATATACAACAAGGGACTTGCAGCCTGCACATTGCTTACCATTTGTTGGCTTCACTGTTACTCCTATTTGCTGCCTTCTAATGGGCCTGTACATGCGAGATACTCTTCCTCCTCTTTAGACTGGAGCATGGAACAAGTACTGATTGCTTCAGCTTGATTGCTGTCCTTCCGCTGATCCTGCTTTGATCGAGATACTATTTTTATTGCACAGACAGCTGGCAAGAATACTTTGTTGGCCTTAGCTGCACTTTAGGAGCAACAAAGAAGAGGAAGCTACAAGTGCACAAAAGCATACAATTCCTTTAATTAAATAGCCAAAAGGTGGAATGCTACCAAGTTATTTGTAACATGCCCACTGAAAACTATCTCACCTCCAGGTGAAAAAATGTGCTCTACCTCCAGAGGCATTTAGAGTGTACTTACACATTTCGGAATTGTTTAGACCCTAACAAGTTGCATTGGGTCACTTTAGGGAGCTTTTGGTGCACTGCATTACAAGGCAGTATCTGACTCTTTAGTTCCCTAAAGATAATGTTCACTAGCGGGTGGGTTGCATGGGGCTGTCGGCACAATATACACTTGCAATGACTTTCGGATTACCTAGTTATGCTCCAGGATAACAGCCTTGTAATGTGGTTCCTTTATGTTCAAGGTACGTGTACATTTTTGATGTGCATATGTAAATATAAACAAACAAATTATGAGAAGAAGAAGAATGCAAATCCCAGAAAAGACTGCAAGACACCAACAGTAGATTCCTGGACAAGACGTCGTGGGGAAGAAGGGGACCAAGTCCAAGAAGCACAGCAGAGGCCAGGAAGGGCAGGAGCCCCTACCCACCAGGCTGAAGGTGTAAGAGGTGAGCAACCAGTGAAGAAGAAGAGTCAGCACTGCACCCAAGAAGACGAAGTCAAGTTCCTGGAGGATGCAGGTGATGTCCCACACTGGAACGAGGATTGCAGTCAGGTTTGCGTCTCCAGTTTCCACCAAAAAGCCTTGGTACACGCAAAACTCGCGGTTAGTGGAAAGTGGAGCTGCCGGGGACCGGGAAGGACCAGGTGGACCCTACCCAGGAGGGAGAGTCAGAGGGGGCCCTCAAAAACATAGAGGGCCCACAGAAGCCCAGGCAGCACCTATAGGAGTCCCACAGGATGGAGACAAGAAAGTCACAGAAGAAGCCCATGCACCACTATGAAAAAGGCTCCCACACCATCGGAGAACCACTCAGAGAGCTGTGCGTCACAGGAAGGAGTATTGGGGGCTAGAGCTTCAAGATGCCTGAAGATCTCATGGCAAGGATGCCAACAAGCCTTGGCAGCTGCAAAGGATGTGGTGAACAGGGTTACTGTCCTGTTTGGGCAGGCAAAGGCTTACCTCAACCCAAGTTGGACAGCTTGAAGAGAGGACCATCAGGACCACTACAGTCTACCACCCATGATGCAGGATCCATGCAGCTCAGCAGGAGAGGGGATCCACGCAGCCAGTCATCGATGCAGTTGGTGCCTGCAGAAGCAGGGGACTGACTCCTTCACCCCAAGGGAGATTCCTTCTTCCTTCTGATGCAGGCTGAAGAAGGACTGTCTTCAGAGGATGCAAAACCGGGGAAATGTTGCAGTTGCAGGAAGGAGCCACAGATACAATGTTGCAGGAGGCGTCTTGCTTGTTTGTTGCAGCTTGTAGGGTCCTGAAGAGTCCTGACGCAGTTTCTCCAGTCAGACGTCGAATTGGAGATTGCAGAGAAATCTTGCTGGAGTCTTGCAATTCGAATCTGAGGAACCACCCAAGAGAGAGACCCTAAATAGCCTTGAAAGGGGGATTGGTCACCTAGCTGGGTGACTACCTATCAGGAGGGGGCTCTGACGTCACCTGCTGGCACTGGTCTCTCAGATGCTCACAGAGTTCCCTGCCAACCTTGAATCCAAGATGGCAAAACCCAGGGACCCATTGGACGAGTTCTGAGCACCACCCTTGGGGAGGTGATAGACAGGGGAGTAGTCACTCCCCTTTCCTTTGTCAGGTGTAGGTTCTGTCCAAGTCCAAGGCTTTGTCCAGTTTTGCGCCAGAGCAGTGACTGGAGGTCCCTGAACCAGTGTAGACTGGTTTATGCAAGGAGGGCACCAAATGTGCCCTTCAAAGCATTTCCAGTGGCCTGGGGAGGCTACCCCTCCCAAGCTTGTAACACCTATCCCCAAAGGGAGCGGATGTAACCTTCCTGCCTTCCTGGGCTTGAGCTGCTCAAGCAACAGGAGGGCAGAAACCTGTCTGGGAGGTGGCAGCAGCCTGGGCTGCCCGTAAACCCTCAGAAGGCTGAAATGGCAATACTGGGGACCCTCTAAGGAGCCCCCAGAGTGCTTTGAATCATACAACCAATGCTTGCAAAAGCCTTGGGGTATGATTCCAACATGTTTGACACCATACGTGCCTTTGTTCGGAGTTACAATTCTGTAGCTGGACATAGGTATTGACCTATGTCCAGTACACGCGTGAAATGGTGTCCCCGCACTCACGAAGTCTGGGAACATCAGACTGGAGGTCGTTAGGGCACCTCTGCTAGTGCAGGAGTGCCATCACACACAGGTACTTTGCATGCTGCCCTCTGGGCTAGAAGGCCTGCCATAGGGGTGACTTATAAGTGACCTGGTGCAATGAAAAATGGCAGTGAAAGGGTGCTTGCACCTTTTCACGCAGGCTGCAATGGCAGTTCTGCAGAACCCTTTGCTTGGCCTCCCTATGGGTGGCAAAATATATGCTGCAGCCCATAGCGATCCCATGGAACCCCAATGCCCTGGGTACCTAGGTACCACATACTAGGGACTTATAATGAGGCACCGGTGTGCCAATTGTGCATAAAATACAGAGTTTTGGGAGAGAGAGCATAATCACTGGGGTTCTGGATAGCAGGATCCCAGTGAACACAGTCAAACACACTGATATCAGGCAGAAAAAGGGGGTAACCATGCCAAGAAGGAGGGTACGTTCCTACACCAGATTTCCAGAAGCCCAGAGTTTTTTTCGTGAACCATGTTGTGTTGTATTTGCTCATAAACAAACCTTTGTGTGTATATATATATATATATATTTTACCTACTGGCAGGTATATATAGTTAGGACTTAGTTTCCATAGGAAATGCATTTTTTACTTGGCTATATCTTTTGCGCCATTTCACCAATCTTCAAGAATTTTCTGGAAAAAGTGTCAGTTGTAGTTTTTGGGATATTAAAGGAAAAACAAATTTCCATATCTAGAGGCCTGATTTAGATCTTGGCAGTATTACAGCCAAGCCGCGTCGGCGGCCAGCCTGAAAACACCATCACGTCAACGGCCTCCCTTCCACTGTATTTAGATATTTTGCGGCTCAGCCAAAGACTGCCATGAATGAGTCTGCTCCGTTGTGCCAGCTGCATCCCGCAGCTGATGCGGCGGATTCCAATGCAGACGAGTTGGCCCTCCATCGCCATCAAGGTCTGCTACATGTAACGTACAATTCTGAAGTAACACTTTTGCATTTCAGGACATCTCAACAACATCAGCACTGGAGTTGTAACATGTGTAAATCAGGCTGCATGTGTAAAATAATGATAATAACACAAAGGTCTAATCAGTCTATCACTCTGTTTCTACTATTCTAAGTTTGCCCATTTGTAGACAAAGACACATAAAATGCCAAATTATGTATAAATTGCATATTCACTGCAACCTTCACAGGTCCAACTACTCGGCCCAGTGTACCAACGGCTGGCAGCCAAGACAAATCACCTCAAGACCAGGAGCAAGCTGTCAGTGAGGACTCCACAAATAAAAGTACAGATGATCAGGAGCCAGCTGGTCCATCTGGTCTGTCTGGCCAGACAGCTCCAGTGAGTCAAACTCGGCCAACACCTATACCTCCCACCACAGCTGCAACAACATCTCAGCATGAGGACACCTCTACTTCCTGTGCATCGAGGAGGTACACACCAATCCTGTGCCCCCCCCAGTCCTGGCTGCTGTTGAGACATCAAAAACACAGCCTCCAGTTCTGCCAGGACCTAGTGGGATGTGACATACCTCCTCAAGGGGACAGGCTAGTAGGGGTTGTGGGAGAGAATCTGTGGGCAAGCCTTTAAGGCCACTAGGGTTTTTGTCCGAAGACCACCATTGGCCAAGTCTTGGGAGCAGTACAACAGTCCCAAGACATGATGGGCCAGGTTGTAACTGAGCTCAGGGAAATTAAGGAGATACAGAGGGAGCATATCTTGGAAATACAGAACCGCAATGAAAAAATAATCTCCCCGACTGGGGTGCTATTTGACATCTATCACCATGTTTGCAGAGCTTTTCCCATTCCATCTGCCCCTGTCTGTGGTCCCTCCACTTCTGGGCAAAGTATACCACTTCCAGCCACAGACAGGACCAGCAGGAGAGGGTGGCAAGACCAACACTATTACCTCCAAGAGACGTAGAAACTAATTTCCTTCTGTATGTCTCTACCATTCACTCTGTGGACTATTTCATGGACACATTTACCTTTTCTGAGGACATTGGTATTTTGGACAATGGACTCCAAACTGTTTTTGACTCTTGTTGTATTATTTGTGGCATTTCATTTGTCATGTCCGTCTTACACCATCATGTTGTCAAATCTTTTGAACAATCATTTGCCAAAAATATGTTGAAATTACAATGAGTTAAAGTGTTAACCAGTTTATTAAACGGAAACAAACTGAACTCAGAATGTATTTGGAATATACATATGTTGGTAACAAGTCCATGAAGAAAGGAAATCTGGGTTTTAATAACCAGGCCTAACCCCAATAGTCTAGCTTATCAGTGTTATACTCCACAGCCTCAACACCACGGAGGAAAGGGAATATGAGATGGTATCAAATAAAATATGCAAACCATCACTGATACATGACATCAGTTGGAGTCATACATCCTGCATCACAATAGGAATCCTAGATAAATAACACCAATAGTCTACATCATGGCAGTAACAAAGTTTCAGGCCAAATGGCCATTATAGGACACTGTGCCAGTATCTGGTGCAATGGCACATTCACCATTCACTGGTGTGTTAACAAAAAGTTCAATCACCTATAAGGAAAACATCAACAGCTACCTCCACTGTCCAAAAAACTGCAGATTTAGCTAATGTGAAGGAAGAACAGTATGCTATGGCCTCACATACACATGTGGTCTGAGCTATACACGTATTGCCTTGATGGCGCCATCACACAGAAAACAGATCTCATGCAATCTTCTGAACTTCCACACTATCACAGTGCAAGTTGTATCTGGAAACGATTTGCCCATCCAAAGTGGGTGTCTGTCCTAGGATCAACACATGTTCACCTTGTACTTCCAAACAGCAACATATTACAACAAATGTCACAACTTTGAAATGCCCAAATAAAGATAACAAGGTGAAGGGCCCTGAAACAGAATAACAAGGAAAAATTATTTTACCACATATTAACTTGAATTCAATTGACAAGCCACATACTTAGCACAAGCACAGTTAATCTATGCCATTAGTCAACGTAGGGAAACTCTGACCCACTTACATCTTTGCCTTGAACTTTCCTGCACTGACCATTCCTAACAAATTACAGTAGCAGACAGATATGTTCTCTATGTCACAGGTTGTACTGACATTGGAGGTTAAAATTTGTAAAGGTAAATTAACACTCAGTTGAAGAAGTGGTCAATCACATCTTGACATAAGTCAACTCCATATTCTTCTTCTTCTCCTCCACTGTCATCTTCATTGAGCATTTCAAAATCCTCACCTGGGGGCTCATCACGGTCTCCCTCCTCTGCGGTAATATGGATGTTCCTCTGCAAGGTGATGTTATGGAGAATGCAGCAGGCACCATGATTTGGAACACCTTATCTGGTGAGCAGAGGAAGTCTCCACTGGTCTTGTCCAGGCACCTAAATCTGGACTTGAGGGGCCTTAAAGCCCCTCCACTGGCCTCCGTGTTCTTCCATGGGCCTCAGTGAAGTGGACTTCTCCTAATGTTAGATTTTTCAGCAGTAACAACAACCAGGGTCAGTTCGGATACACTGATTTTCCTGCATGGAAGCCACACATTAACAGATTACTCACATATCAAGCCTGTTGGAAAATGGGTTATTGGTAAGGGCAGGTAGGTACCTACACTTAGCAATAGGCCACCAACCTCCACTAGGGTCCAGTTAGGTCTCAGTAAATTAAACCCAGCTCAACCCTTGGTAGCTTGGCAACGAGCGTCAAGGCTTAACTTAGGAGACAGAGTGTAAAGCATTCAAATATCACAAAACAGTAATTAAATAAAACACAGGAAACAGTTTAAAAATCCAAAACCAATTTATAAAAATAGATTATATTTTTATCTTTAAAATGAGACCAAAACGAATAAAATCGGATAAGGGGAACCGGAGATATGAATTTTTAAAGAATTATTATTTTTTTAGCGCCTAGAAACAAAAAGCGCCAATCGGGTCATCTGGTTGCACCTCGACCGGGGCAAAGTCAAAGTTTAAGGCCGACCGCGATTGAGCACTACAGGCCACGGGAGGCCTCGGTTAAAAAGTTACCTTCTGACTTAGGGGGTCATTCTGACCCCGGCGGTCTAAGACCGCCGGGGCCAGGGTCGGCGGGAGCACTGCCGACAGGCCGGCGGTGCCCCGCAGGGCATTCTGACCGCGGCGGTTCGGCCGCGGTCAGAAGAGGCAAACCGGCGGTCTCCCGCCGGTTTACCGCTGCCCTTAGAATCCCCCATGGCGGCGCAGCGGAGCGGTTCGCCCGCCAGGAACAGGATGGCGGTAGGGGGT
Source organism: Pleurodeles waltl (assembly GCF_031143425.1). NCBI lineage: Eukaryota > Metazoa > Chordata > Amphibia > Caudata > Salamandridae > Pleurodeles > Pleurodeles waltl. The sequence goes on along the minus strand of NC_090449.1, from coordinate 651,230,243 downwards.
GCCGCGGGGCCCCTGGGGGCCCCTGCCGTGCCCATGCCAATGGCATGGGCACGGCAGGGGCCCCCGTAAGAGGGCCCCGCAAAGTATTTCAGTGTCTGCTAAGCAGACACTGAAATACGCGACGGGTGCAACTGCACCCGTCGCACCCCTGCAACTCCGCCGGCTCAATTCTGAGCCGGCGTCCTCGTTGCAGGGGCATTTCCTCTGGGCCGGCGGGTGCTCTTTTGGAGAGCGCCCGCCGGCCCAGAGGGAATGTCTAAATGGCCGCCGCGGTCTTTTGACCGCGGTGCGATCATTCAGCGGCGGTACCTTGGCGGACGGCCTCCGCCGTCCGCCAGGGTCATAATCAGGCCCTTAGTCTTTATTTTGAAGATTTTCTTCAGCGGGACGAACCTGCCAGTCCTATCCGACCTCCTGGAGCCCTTCTCCGGATACGTGATGCTGGATTCCTCGGTGGAGATTTTTACCTTCGGACTTAGTCGTTTTTTCGAGGTGAAAATCCTTCGACCGGGGTAAACCTGGATCTTGATCCGACGTCCATGAAGCCCTTCTCGGATACGATGGCTGGGAGGTCCCGGTCAACTTTTTACCTTCGGACTTAGTCTCTTTTTCGGAGATTTTTCTTTACCGGGACGAACCACCAAGTCAGGCCGGGTCGCGGTTCAGGCAAGCCGGCTAGAATTTCCGCGGCGGGTCGGTCCCTCTATGGAGCTTTTTCACAAAAATTCTCAAATCTTCTCCAAACTTCTGGGGCTTCACCCAGATGTCCTTTTAAGGTTTTTTGGGGGTCCACAGCTCACCCCAAGGGTCCAGAAGTTCTGAGATGGTCCTTGGGGGGTGCGGACTACAACTCCCAGAGTGCACCTGGCGCAAACTCCTTTTTGGCCACTGGGCAGTGGTCAGCTGGTCGCTTTCTTCAGGAGTTGGTGCAGGGGACTCTGGTTAGCAATTTTTCACCTGTAGCAAACAGGGAGTCCCTCCTTGAACCAGTTGAAGCCAGGCAAAGTCCTTCTTGTGGTGAAGCCCAAGTGTGCAGCTGGTGCAGTCCTTCTGAGTGCAGGTCCCAGGTGCAGGCCAGGGGTCCAGCAGGGCAGTCCTTCTTCTCCTTTAGTTCTTTTCTTGTTGAAATCTGGTGGGGATCTGAGGTGTGGGTGCAGGTCTGCCAGTTTTATCCTTGCTCCTGGGTGAAAAGCAGGGGGGTCCTGGTCCTCCAATCAGGTACAGGGTTGTCCCCCTGTGATGACCACTTCCTGGGAAGTGTGGCAAAAATCCATCCCAGAAGGCAACATTCTCTAAAAATCCAACATGGCTGAATCTGATTTTTGGAGGTTACATCTGGCTGAGCCCATCCACTGGTGTGGCTAAAAATCATAAACACACCCCTCTCCTAATCTAATTAAGGGGGCACCTAGTTGTCTGGGGTTGCAGGATGTGGGGGTGTTGCTGGTTGCTCCAAATGTCCTTCTCTGCCTTTGAAGACCAGTTTGGCAGCCCTCCCCCTTCCTGCCTCACCATCTGCTGAGGGGAGATTCTCTCCCACAGGCACATTCCTTTGTGTGAAGCCAGGCCACTTCACACCTCATCAAGGCAGCTTGGCTAAGCTGCTGCAGGCTGGCCAATCAGAGCACAGCAGCAAAAACAATGCAGGGCTGAAATTGGCAACTTTTCAGGTAAAGTTTAAAACTCTTTACCTGAACAAGTTATATTAAATCCAACAACTGGAAGTTGTGGGATTTATTACAACAATTAATTTTATACCAAACTCTTGGTATGCATCTTTTAAGGAGACTTTAAAAATTAAAATAAAGTCTCCCCATCCTAGCCTATGAAGGCCATTTACTACAATGAGGGAAAAACGAATTTGGCTGTTTTTACCTCACCAGGGCTTATAAAACTATTTTTATAAGGTCCCTGCTTATAGTTACATGGCACCCAGCCCTAGGGGCACATAGGGCACACCTTAGGGGTGACTTATATGTAAAAATAAGGTAGTTTAAGACTTTATAACTATTTTTAATTCCAAAGTCGAATTTGCCTATAACTTTAATTTAAAAGCAGCCAGCAAGGCAGGCCTGCCTTTAAAATGACACTGGGCACCTCAGCAGTGCACCTATGGGTGCACTACCTATGCGGTGGTCCCTAAACCTACATGCCCTACCATATACTAGGGACTTATAGGTAGGTTAACGTAGCCAATTATAATTAGCCTAATTTGCATATTGATTTTACACAGAGCACAGGCCCTGGGACTGGTTAGCAGTACCCAGGGCACCATCAGAGTCAGGAAAACGCCAGCAAAAAGTGGAAAATGGGGGCAAAAAGTTAGGGGGCCTCTGCAATCAGCCCTGTTTTCTCACAAAGCCATTGTCCCTTCCTAAACTAGGATTCAGACAAGAGATCATCAAGTCACATTGTACGTACCAAAAAACCAGCCCCTCTCCAGTCTAAGTTGTGACATCTGCATGGGTATATTGCTGTTCCATAGTACAAATGAATCATTTAATTTCAAATACCTTTATTGTGGTCTCCAGGGCCATAAAAGTGCAAGTACAAGCAGAACAGTACATGGTAAATAAATTAATAAAACAGAGCGATACAATACAAACTAACCTGTGGCAATCATGGTTTTTGTAGGTAGATGCAAAAACGTTATAATACAAGTTAAAATGTTGACTTGCAAGTAAGAAATAGAATACTAAAAGTATTAATGAACATTATTACAGCGCAATATAACAGAAGGATAGTGTGTGATAAATCACATGAAATTAAGAGGGGGGAGTGCATTTCTATGAAGTGCCCACATAGCCCCCAGAAATTTGGCAACTGGTATGGCAAGCTGCAGTTCGATCTCAGAATATGAAGGGTGGGCAAATGGCTATGCTGGGATAAACATCTGCAAGTGGGAGCTAGCCACGTTCTACGTGGTTTAGCATAGGCTGGACAAGAAAAGAAAACGTGCAACACTCTCCACAGACGAAGTACATACAGGGCACCTGTCAGTAGCCTTGACAGTCCACCTCTGGATGAAAACTCTCAATGGAAGGATGCCCACTCTGACTTGAAAGCATAACTTCCTGTCGGTCGAGACAGTCACCTGATCCCAGTATGACTTATACCCTCTCAGATCCTTAAAATCTGTGAATGAATCATGTGTTGACCCAGGGAACCGGCACACACACTTGAGATGTATACGTCTGGTAAGCAGACAATATGCACATTGATGGAATGGAAGTTCTTCCAAATGCGGTAGACCGGTTCACTTGCGTGTGGTGACACCAAGGCAATATGTGTATCATCTGTTGCTCCAACCACATGGTAGTCCACCCAAAGCATAAGTTTTCCCTTCACAGTGGCCAAATCCTGTGGGCTTGGTAATTAGATGTAACTGTTGCTGCTTTTCATCAAGGAAGCAAGCACTTCCTGAAGCACACCACTGATGGTTGGGACATGCCAACAGATACTGCCACAGTGTATTGAAAGGTGGCACTAGCAACAAAATGCAGTACTGCCATGAGTTTCACTACTGGTGTTATGACTGTTGGATTCATATTTTGAGACAGGAGATCAGGTTCCAACTGCTAACACAAATCCAGGATAGTTTGCCTATTTAGGCGATATTGCTTGATGACGTCCCTTTCCTCCATGGTGGCAAGGCCTGGAAAGGGCCGGAACACCTGAGGCTGTCGCCTCCTATCCACGGCTGGGTTCAGACGAATTAGTCAGATCATACTTTTAAGGTCAACACACATCTGACTTCTTGGTAACAATGGATATATCATTGGGTAAAACATGTACCCACATTAACATCAAATATTTGGACTGCACATTTAAAAAAATATATCTTATTTTCATGTTTTTATCATTATGTGCAAATAATAAATTTGAACTGTATTATTTCTTATATTTTTGTAAACATTTATTTTCTAAAATACCGCCAACGGAGGTACTACTTCCCACGTGGCACTATCAGTGTCAAACACAGTAACAGTTCACATTTTATTGTGTCATATCTTGCCAAGAAAAGTGTAGTTCGTATCTGACATTTATATGAACAACAGCCGCCATTTTGAGTGCTGGTGATGCACTAACAATTTAAAACAATGCGGCTTCACACCTTAAAATGGCAGCTGCCTGACCTTGCTGTCAGGACATTGGGTACTCGACGGCCATCAGCAGAAGTTGACCGTATAGCAGGTGGTAGCCGCAATGACAGGCCCTGCCATAGGCTTAACGTGTGATTACTAGGCACAAAAGCCAATGGCTGTGTCCTCTGTCACAAATCACGTCCGATGTGTACTTGTCCAACGCATTGTGAAAAAACACTCACTTGCCTCTTAACACTGCAGCCAGAAAAACTTCCTTGATTTCTTGCTATTGTTACCAACCTCTGGGAGCCAGGATGCTGGGCAAAGCAGATGACAGGGCCCCTGTTTCAGCACAGAGGAGCTGGAGCTCCTTGCCAAGGAAGTTTTGTCACTGAACAGCCAGTTCTATGGGTCTCCACAGGAACAGGTGGGGAATGACTGGGGAATGTCTGACTGAGTAACTTCTTCCTTTCTGATACACAGGCCAATTTGTTAATTTTTGGTAATGGGGTAGAGTTGTGATTGAAGTGGACAGAATGTTGTAGCTGGGACAGATTGTTTTTTGCCACTGTCTGGAATGTCGGTGCATGGCAATGATAAGTCACCTGAAAGCAGATGCTGCAATGTGTGTCCATGTAACACATGTCATATTTTATCAGACAAACAGTAGTCCACTGATTACCAGTGAGCAGTAGACAGTGTACCAATATTATGACTGAAAACATACAGCCACTGTTGGACTGATGTTGATGTTGTGGGTCTGGAGTTGTCTGATGCTGTACTGTCACATGGGATTCCAGCACATTATGTGCATTAGATTGCTCTGTATGGGTTAAACCTGTCATGGAGCCAAATATAGGTAAACTTATTTTAGGTGCAACAAGTTCAGATGACACCGGCTCACAATCATCCATCCCAGTCTGTCCCATTCCAACACACACTAGTTCATACAATCCACAAATCCCTGCTCTCACTGACACATAGCAAACCTTCTGTGTTGCCCATAGTCACTGTATGTGATGCGGACCATAGGTTCTGCCTCTTGGTAGTTTAGGCAGGAAGGCAATGTACATGTGAGTGTTTTTATGTGTAAGGATTGTGCAGGTGTGTTAGACCTGACACCTGGTTTTTAGACTCTGCGCACTTTACCACTGCTAACCAGTGCTAAAGTGCATATGCTCTCTCCCTTTAAACATGGTAACCTTAGATCACACCAAATTGGACTATTTGATTTACTTGTAAGTCCCTAGTAGAGTGCACTATATGTGCCCAGGGCCTGTAGATTAAATGCTACTAGTGGGCCTGCAGCACTGGTTGTGCCACCCACTTTAGTATCCCCTTTACCTTGTCTCAGGCCTGCCATTGCAAGGCCTGTGTGTGCAGTTTCACTGTCACCTCGACTTGGCATTTAAAAGCACTTGCCAACCCTACAACTCCCCTTTCTCTACATATAAGTCACCTCTAATGTGTGCCCTAGGTAACCCCTAGAGCAGGGTGCTGTGTGGGTAAAAGGCAGGACATGTACCTGTGTAGTTTACATGTCCTAGTAATGTAAAACTCTTAAATTTGTTTTTACACTACTGTGAGGCCTGCTCCCTTCATAGGCTAGCATTGGGGCTGCCCTCATACATTGTTGAAGTGGTAGCTGCTGATCTGAAAGGAGTAGGAAGGTCATATTTAGTATGGCCAGAATGGTAATACAAAATCCTGCTGACTGGTGAAGTTGGATTTAATATTATATATTAGAAATGCCACTTTTAGAAAGTGAGACTTTCTGTGCACTTAAATCTTTCTGTGCCTTACAATCCACGTTTGGCTGGGTTTAGTTGACAGCTCCTTGTGCATTCACTCAGTGTATTGCTACATGCACTACGTGCAAGGTAAACAGTGGTGCAGGGTGTGGACCATTGGCCTCTGCTTCCATTTTGGTTCACGACTCCATTTTGTCGAGTCTGGTTCTGTGCGTAAGGCACTGTTCTGTGTTTTTCCACAAGCTTCGGCAAGCTGCAGGATGGGGTGTTTTTCTGCTCAACTTCGCTCCATCTGCCTGATACGAAGAGTACTATTTACATTCCACGAGCTATCAGTTAGGACAACAGGGGGATGCGCCTGTACTCAAGGAGGAATGCAAGCTTCACCTTGGAGCCCTCTTCTGGGAACTTGGCCCATTCCAAGGAGACGTCTCGAAGGGTGAACAAGGTACCGCCGATTGCACAATTTGTAAAGAAGGGGGTCTTTTTCTAGAAAAGACTTCTAGGTGTTAGTAAATACTATAAAGGTCAGGAGCCTGGATGGACTGGTTTAGGAACTCTCTTCTGGGTTGGACGCAACGCCAGGAGGACTGATTGTCCCGAAGGAGGCTCTCTGTGCCAGCCAATTTGGGTTCCCCGGCTTTGTGTACGGCGGAGGGATGCAGACTCTCTTTTCGGTGAAGCTTTTCAATTTTTGAGCACTGAAGCATATTGTGTGTGTGCGTGTGTAATATGCACTTATTCTTGCAGTAATTTTCGTGTTATTCTTCATGATATTACAGAGTGTTTATTCTCATGTTATTTTTCATGATATATTAGTGTGGTCAGTTTTGCTATATGAGAGCTTGCCCCATAAATAAACCTGATTATTCTTCCTACTAAGGTGTGTAAGAGTGATTGTTTCACCTTGTGCTCTAAACTATCCTGGAGTGCATAGTTCTGTTATTCTGAAGGGTGAAGCAACACACTCAGACACACCCCAAACACAGGGTACTCCGCCTCACTTGCATACATCTGCATTTTGAATGGGTCTTCCTGCGCTGGGAGGGTGGAGGGCCTGCTCTCACACAAAGGACTGCCACACCCCCTACTGGGACCCTGGCAGACAGGATTGAACTGAAAGGGGACCTGGTGCACTTCTAAGCCACTCTTTGAAGTCTCCCCCACTTCAAAAGCACATTTGGGTATAAAACAGGGCCTCTGCCCTACCACCTCAGACACTTCCTGGAGAAGAAACCTGAACCAGAACCTGCACCCTGACAAGAAGAACTGTCTGGCTGCCTAAAGGACTCACCTGACTGCTTTCTACAAAGGACTGCTGCCTTGCTGCTGCCCTGCTGTCTTGCTGCTCTCTTGCTTTGCTGCAGAAGTGCTCTCCAAGGGCTTGGATAGAGCCTGCCTCCTGTTCCCTGAAGTCTGAGGACCAAAAAGACTTCTCTCTTGCAACTGGACCCCTTGTGCCGCGGTGAAGAATTCACCGCACGCCGAACCGGAAAGACGCTGCTCGACTTCGCGAAGAAAAGACCAACGTAACGCCTGCGGTGCGACCGGAACTTCGACGCACGGCCCGCCTGGACTACGCTGCCCGACTTCCAGAGGGGAAATCGATGCAGCGCCTGCCATGAGGGAGAAAATTCCACGCATCGCCCACCGGATCAACGCGCATCTGGTCAACAAGCCCAGGTTTCCACACACAGACCCCGGAGCGTCTGAAAACCCTGCAACCTGAAGAGGAGACCCGTCCGCACGCCGGAAATCGACACAACGTCTTCCCCGCGTTGAAAATAACGATACAAGTCCGTGTGTGAAGGGGCGAAACCGACGCACACACCATTTTTCCACGCATCTCCTCCTCTGCGGCCCTTTGCACAGATTTTTCACTCCAACCAGGTACTTTGTGCTTGAAAGAGACTTTGTTTGCTTTTTAAAGACTTAAGACACTTTATATCACTTTCCAGTGATATCTCTACATTTTCTTATTGCATCTTTTATCGTTTTGACCTTCAAATATCCAGATATATAAAATATATATTTTTCTAAACACTGTGTGGTGTATTTTTGTGGTGCTATATAGTGTTATTGTATGATTTATTGCACAAATACTTTACACATTGCCTTCTATGATAAGCCTGACTGCTCAGTGCCAAGCTACCAGAGGGTGGGCACAGGATAATTTGGATTGTGTGTGACTTACCCTGACTAGAGTGAGGGTCCTTGCTTGGACAGGGGGTAACCTGACTGCCAACCAAAGACCCCATTTCTAACAAGGTGGTTTGGGCTTTAGTAGCTCAGAATGATTGTGAGTAATCCGGGGTGGCTCTCGTTACAGGATAGCGTGCATTGCTCTGGCCAACATGATGTTGTAGGCCTGATTAGATAACATGAGAAGCTAGCAGACATTGATGGTATTTCCAATCTACACTCATCGTTTTGCTGGTAAAAAAAATCTAGTAACTGTTTGGTGAATGTTTTGTGAATATCCAAAATGTAATGTCACAGCAGAACTACCAAACACAAACACTGAATTGTCTATTCATGTTCTTTTATGTCATTCATATAGTTCAAAGTCCATTAGAAGTGGGAGATCTGAAAGGCCATCGCAAAAAAAGGTGCAGACCTTGGGGGTCCACAAGTGGCATAAACTGCCCTGCCGGAAGAGGTGGGAGGACCTGCGACGGGAAACACGCAGGTCAGCCGAGTGAAAGGTTTTGCAGTCCTCCTAGCGATCCAGGCAGGTGCACAGCACCCTGACCCCCTAAAGGCCAGTATCCTTGTAGTGGCTTACCCAGAACTTGATGGGTAATTGAGGGCCCAACAGCAGCAACAAGGGGGTAAGTCACTGTCTGTAGATATTGTTGTGATTTGACCTTTTTACTTTCCAGCTATGTTGTATGCCATTAACAATGAGATTGACACACATCCAAAGCCCATGAGGATTTCTGGAGATGTAAGTTGATCAGACAATAAATGATGATGTGTGTGGTGTATTGCTTTGTGCTGAAGGATGAAACTATATTCCTCCTCACAAGGCAAGTACTTTTGTGGGCAGACACATGGATTCTTGCAAGCAAAGGGATTGCCAGCATTTTCACAGTGACATGAGGGACAGTTTCACAAAACGTGCTCCATGTCATGAATGAATCAGGTGGGATGGTACATCACAGATGTGTGTAGTGAATGTAGACTCCATTACTGATTACTACGTCAAACTGTGCAATCGAAATGCAGCTGATACATCAGAGTTGACACTGATAAGTTGATGCCATGGCAATATAAGAATGTGCATCTGCACCAAAAATATTGGTATTCTGAATACAGTGGCATCATTCCTTACCTGACACATGTTTGAAAGCAGTTTGTCATGAAAACGCCTAGTAAGTTAACATGGACAGTAGCATGTGACCTGAGTCCTTAGCCCTTCACAAATGTTCATGTAAACCAGTCTGTGATTACCAACATGAATTTGTCAGTCAAACTGTATTGATTGCAAAAGACAGGAATGTGTCCATATTGGTGAGAGAGTTGTACGTCCCACAGACAACATTTACGTGTCCTGAATTTTGCTAAGAGGAGAAATTGATGATGGAGAGCAATTTGATACTGAAAAGGACATTTGCATATTGAAGGTTACATCACATAGATGTTGTGGTGTCCCATCTTGAGCAGACAATTTCAATCCCAAAAACCTACTATTTGGGAGAAGTGAATCAATTTATCTCTGTACTGCAGTGGTTCAGAGCTGTCTCCAGGCCTATGTGTTTTTCATGCTGATGGAACCCTTAGTCATGGAGTGAACTACAAGAGTATAAGTGACAAAGACATACATGATATGGGAGAGAGATGGGGGATCACTGTACTTATTGCATATGTTGTGTGATGTACATTGCTGTCCCATTGTATTCTCACAGATACCCTAAAACTGTTGCATCTGTTTCTTCAGCATCACTGGGCTAGGCGAAAGTGACAGTGGCCACATCGGCGGGGATGAAGCTGGCCACTGGGAATCAGGTGTGGACACCACCGACAACGAGGAACCCAGTGGCGGGGATGGTGAGGAGACTGGCCAGGAGTCAACAAGTTATTCTACATCTTCCATGGAGGCCTCCAATGTAGACCAATCCCTAGTGAGGGCGGACCCTGAAGAGACTGTGACAACCTCACTCCATGGCGATACAGAACCTATTGTATGAGTCTAGTTTACAGGTTGAATTGCCCAGTCAATGCAGGGACTAGGTCACCGGAGTGAATGTCAGTCTTAGAAGGGTTAACGTGATCTGCGTGCATGCTCCTATAGAACACTTTACATGGCAGTGCCCACTATGGGTTAGTGGGTCTAGGATAATTATTTGGTTTCACAAGCAATAGGAGGGTGGCTTGATGGACCTAATGGGCAGGACCTGGCAACTGGTATGAATGAAAGAGACTGAGAGTGTGTGAATGAGCATTTGGGAGCGTTGATGCACCTGACGATGTCTGTTTAGCTAAAAGATTCTGGGAGTTAGTTGAAGAGGATGTTCAGAGAAGAGTGGCTACAGAGGAGAGGGTCAACAAGAAGGCTAGTGCTAAGCATCTACAGTGGTGTGTCCCTGGGGATGCCTTATCTGTGGATGGTCCCTGCATTTTTGAGTAAGGACCTGGAATGATGCTCAATGGTAGGGCAGCTTGTTAACAGGAGCTGTGATACAGAGGACATACTTGTGATGAGTCACAGGTTAATATCCAGCACTGAAGTACCCAGCCAGTTACTCAGCATTTCCCCTGATAGTCTTGTTGTGATGTATGGACAAGCACAGGTAAACAAAGGTCAAAATGCTTCAGTGGGAAATGGAATGAGATGAGTTGGGTTTATAAAACATGAACACAATTGTATAATTGGAAGAATGATGGAAAATGTAGAGGGAACGATGTGTACTTGAGTGGTCACTTAGATCTGAAAACCAAAGGATCAGGAAATGAACAAAATGTGGGAGGTCAGAAGACATTTTCCAAGATGAATTCTCAGTGAGAACTACAATAAGAATTGTTTTACTCCAAAATATATTAAACTGTCTCATCTGATCACTGTAGAGCCCTACAGTCATGAACATGTGCTGGCTATCCTCTCCAACCTAGATGATACTGTTATACGGTTCAGTTGAACTGTGTATTATGTCAACAAAAAATCATAACATAGAGATCTAGTCTACTTCTATCATCAGTAAATGTTGGTTTCTTAGGCTAGCTCACACTACCCCATCTAAACCCCTAACTTTTCATGGTTATAGATGTTGTTGGTAATCACGAACATGACCACTCTGATTCCTAAGGAATAAGGGGAAACATATCTAACTCTTTCTTTCATTACTTTTGCATGGCCAAGTTATCACAAAGAAAAAGATGTGAAATACATTTTCAAATATTTATTGAAAATACTTTATTCTTGTAAATAAATCATGAACTGTGAATATTAAGCAGATGAGACACATCACTGTAATAAGCATTATTTGTATGGTAACAAATACAAACAATTCAACCATGTTAATTGTGCCTAATGCTACATCTATCTGTCTCTACACTATAGAGAGCATAGTGGGAGTACCCTTCTGCCAGTCCTGTTGAAGGGATCTAACCCCCATCCCTTGGCATTATGTATCAGGAAGCCAGTCTCCGTGCATTCCTGAATGCACCTGTCTAAGTCTGTCGGCCTGCACACTTCTGTTTGAATGGCTATCTTCCTTCGTAGGATGAAGGTAGGGTCAGCAGGGCTGCATCTCAGTCACAGCAGTTCCATGATAACCTCAGCACCAAGTGCCCCTCTCATCGAACTTAGCATGGATGCTGTTCTTATAATAAAACACTATCCTTATTGTATTGTGCCAGAGGTGCAGAACAACGTCTTTGGTAGGTCTAGGGAAAAAGAGTTGTCTCCTAAGAGCACAAAAATATAACATGGACATTGTGTTCGAATTGTGTGACCCTGGAATTAATTGTGCAGACTAATGCAGACTACAGGGCGACAATGCCTACCAGGAATAAGTGTGTGTGTAGCACATTATTGTATTAGAAAACACATGTGCAAACCACCATTAGAAAAAAGAGGCTCCTCTAAACAAACCTAGCATGGATACTGCTTATACATAAGAAAATGCTACCGTCATCACATTGTGCCAGAGGTGCAGAACAGTGTCTTTAGTTAGTCTGAGGAAAAAGAGTTGTCTCCTACTAGCACAAAAATATAACAAGGGCATTGCATTCTAATTGTGTGACCCTGGAACTAATTGTGCAGACTACAGGGCGACAATGCCTGACAGGAATTATGTACACTCTCGTGTTAGAGGAAATGTGCAAACCACCATTAGAAAATAGAGGCTAAATTGAATTTAAAAAGGAAAGCTAAAATGGAAACTCAACGCAGGCCACACAATACTCTCCCCTTGGTCTGATGGAGATTACTCTAAAACAATAATGGCAGCACTAAATATGCATAAAAAGCCTTGTGTTACATAATAGTTGCACTTTAGTAGCATAAGCAAACTGTGCACATTTATTCCTGGGAGACATTGTTGCCCTGTAGTCTGTACAATTTGCATATGCTATTAAAGTGTTACTATTATGTAACACAAGGCTTTGTACACAAACTACTAAAACATGATGAAAACAATTTTGAAAACCAATAAGCCAATTGAAATAGACTAGGAGGCATACGAATTGAAGAACGGCATCTCCAGAGAATCATTAGGGCCCCGGAAGAAAACCGCAGCTGCAGGCAACAGATCAAAAGAGGCCTGAAGAGCAAGATCCAAGGAACAAATACAGGGCCAGATGTGTGAAATCACAGATTTGTGATTCCCTAATGCGAACGTTTGCAATTTGCTATTAGGAAATCACAAACTGCGATGTACCAAGGTGTCTCAGACATACTTAGTAATTCCCAGTGAGTCGCAAATGGACCTACCTCATCAATATTCATGAGGTAGGTTGCAACTTATGACCCATTGGGAATGGCCAAAATCTCATGGATGGTGGCCTGTTGGAGTCTGCAGATCACCATGTCTGTGATAATAAAGCATTTTTTTTTAATGTGGCCCATTTTCCTTAAAGAAAAACGGGATGCATTTAAAAAAGAAAGCTGAAAAGTTTCCTCTTCAGTTTTTAAGAGTAGGCAGTGGCCTGCCTATTTTTAAAAAAGCCCACTGCCTGGTCTTAAAAAATGTTTGCATCCAAAATCACAAAGGGTAATGGGCCCCTCGGGACGCCTACCTATTTTCGAATGGGTTACCACCAACCTCACGTTGGTGGCAAACTGTGAATATTTTGTAACCTCATTCCGGTCGCAAAACATTCATTCATTCAAACATCCCTCTGCGAGTCTCTATTAGGAAGGGACGTCCTTAACGCACCCATCCTAATACTAAATCGCAAACCTATTTTGTGATTCGATAAAAGGATACTGAATCGCAAAATAGGTTTGGTGCATAGAAAAAGGCATGCTTCCAGTCATATCAGGCTGTATTGTGAGAATCCTGCCTTTTGCGACCTAAACAAATCTATGTACATCTGGCCCATGGTCATTACTAGACCATTCATCAGAAGCTGAAGGCAACAGTGCTAGGAGTGCAGCCTCAGCAGAGAACCCAGATGCCAGGAACCCTGGTGCAGAAGGATCAGCCGGGAATGGCGAAAATGGCTCATAATAGGCATCTTGCAGCAAATGAAGCATCATCACGGGACAACACTGTCAATGGGACCGCAAAGGACGAACAAGCAGATTGATATCCATAGACTGCGACAATTGCGTAGCAAGCCATAAGTCTAGTGCACACTCGGAAGGGCACCACAGACAGTGAAACACAGGCTGTGCTCTCTGAAACCACACAGGCCTAAGGACAGAGACAGAGACCAGTTTTAATTCAGTTTCAACAACAAGGATACTCCAAAATACTGTATTGTGTGTTCACAACACAGAAGGACATGTGGCAATTCCATGACCACTTGGCCTCATTACAGGGTATCCATTGCAGAGCAACAAAAATAGAACCAAAATAGAAACCATAATGGAATAACACCATTGAATGAAGAAAGGAAGGAATAACACAGCGTAGAGACAAATTGAGACCCAATCACTTTGATAAAGTGTGCCACTCCAGTGGTGGTAGAAGCATTAAAAATACCATGTACAGTATAAGCTCACCGAAATGTTCTGGTAATTAAGTGCGCAAAAGCAACTGCACTTCTGAGGAAGACCAGGCTACTTGGAGATCAAAGGTTTCTCAGGCAGATGTTAGGCTTTCAGTCGGCTCAGTTTATCAAAGTTGATTTGAGAAATAGGGACCTTCAGCTACAAAGTAACCTCCTGGTTGAAAGTGTAGGATGTTGTAAGATATTCAAACAACAAGTCACAACCCTGGAAACAGTGACAACATAAGGGTAACTGGTTTCATTCTGCAGCAACTTTGATCATTAAAAATTAAGTAGCTTCCATTAGAAAGCAACAAACATTCCGACTTTTTCAATGGTACAGGAACTCCTGTCAAATAACTCTCTGTGTTAGCCATGGATTCATTACAAACCCCATGAAGCCTTATCTCCTTACAGATGAAGGAGTGAACCAAAAGAGTTCCACATTCATGTAGACCAACAAAAATCTATTTGTTCTCATGCGTACATCTGTATTCAAAAAGGATAAACCAAGCCTCATGCAAAAATATGCACCTATCGCTTCACATCTGCCTACTTGAAAATGTTTCAGACATGACGTAAAGTGAAATTTTGAAATGGGGAGGAAAATAAAGTGAATGACAGTGAATAAGTCAGACGGCAGATGGGTTTTAAGCTACTGTGAAAGGCAGTTTTTTAAAATGTCCTATGTTAAGCACGGTGTAGGTTGCTTCCTTCTTAGCCATCACCTGTTGTATATGCAACAAACTGTAAGGCAATAAAAATGTAGTTGCATTCAAATATTTCCATGTCACTTGATTTGATTTTAAAACCTGAAATGTCCAACTCAATTGCAAAATCGATCTCAACTGACTCTGGTCATGTTGAAGCATAGGCATGTCCTTTTGTCTGAAAACAGAGGCAGATAAAACAATATTGTTCAATGAAAAAAGATAGAAGTAGTCAATGTGCTGATGTCATTATCCACAACAGCCAAAGCCTTTTCCAAAATGTTCTTATCAATTTGTCTTACCCATTCAGCAGCCTCTTGTTGAGTGCCATGCTGTCTTTCCACTAGTCGTAACCCTTTAGGGCTAATTGTGAAATAAAGGAGTTGGAGAAAATCAATTTAGTTTGTGTGAGCATATGTTTCTTAGGTGGGGAAGGCCTAAGCTTATAACAAATTGAAACTGGGTCTGTGGTTACATAACCAGGAAAATAACAGAACTTCTATAAATATGTTTTAGAACTACCCACTGGTTGTATCCAGCAGTGTTTCCACTGTGTATAGTTAAAAACAGCATGTGGAGTACTAGCTCTGTGTAAATAATGATGTGCACAATGATGGCAGCAAAGCATTTCACTGTGATGTGCAGAATTCAAATACAAATCTTCATTTTCAAATACTGTGTATTATTCTAATTCAGATAGCATATAAGAAACAGTCACTACATCCCATTCATCAGAAAAGTGGCAGGGGGGTCATCCATAGCAATTTTAAAGTCATACGGAATTTTCAATGTCTCTGTAGGAACGAAAATGTCATAGGAGACCCTATCCCAATTGATACCATCATAGACAGGGAATGCAATAATGCTCACAAAGAACAAGTCTCTTCTGACCTTAAGTGAAGAAGAATGAGGGGGAAGCACATCAGCTACCAGTTCTGGAGGAGAGCGATATGGGACATATTGTCCATCCAACATCAGGACAATAATTGTAACAAATCCAATCCAGAGGAAGAGAAAAAATAATGAAAGAAAAATCCAAAAGTAGGACCATTGAGGAATCAGGTAAGTCTGTTTTAGCCAAAAGAACAGTGCATGCATACCACACAAAGAGGCATGAGAAGAGTTGAAGGAAAATCCTCAATGTTGACAAAGTAACCAGAGGTAGTTTGAGTGAAAGCAGAAACCTCATTTAGCAAAGGAGAGTGGATAGGTACCCCCAAAGGTGGTTGATAGTATTCAATTTTATCGCCAGGATCAGCAGCAGTAAACAACAAATTCATGTAACATACACATCCTGTGTTTTCATCAGTAACAGGTATCATTGATAGCTCACCATCTGAAGTCCCCAGTCTGGGAGTAGAAAGATCAGCACTACTTAGTACATATTGAGGGATCTCTTGCAGGATAGGGCAAGGTGACTAGGAACTACCCAGATACCCTTGTGGCCTACTGTGGAGAACTGGCCACATGATGAAACTTGATCAAAGCAATGGAAACTTGTTTTTTCCCGGTGGCAAAATCACAGTTTGAGTACCTTGGACTAAAAGGACAGGCACCGGAACATTAAAGGATGGACCAAACTCTTTTGTCTATAATCTTCTTGCACACTAGATCCCCAGCTTTAGGAATCCAGCCAGAAGCCGTTGTTTGCTCCTTCACTTTGTCAGTGAAAGGACATTTAGAAGTTACATTTGAGTGTTCATCTCAGAAATCTTGTAATTCCTGTATGACAGTGAAACATTCACTGATGCCAAAGGGCATATCTGCTGCCACTGTGCCAGAGTTATCCAGATCTTGAAGATACATTTGGACTCCAAATAATACTTCATAGGGAGTCTGACCACCCAACAATCTTCTAGCACATTATTTAATACTCTCTGTACTCCATACAAGTGATGGATCCAACTATGACCTGAACCTAATACTTTAGCTGTTAAGGAATAATGCACATAAATACCAGGGGTGCCCAAAGTGTCTTGGTTTGTCTTAGAGGCGAAAGCCAGTCCCTGGTCCGAGAGGAATGCCACCACTGCATATGTGCCGATAAAGACTTGCAAATCTTTACAATAACAATTCAAGTGTCAGTTGATCGCTGTGGCCAGACCCAGAGAAATCAAGCACAAGAATCAACAGCCAGTAAGATACATTTAAACGTACCATCCATATGGAGTGGTCTAAATAGACATATTGTAATGGCTTATTTGTAACTAAAAGAGGTATCTGCTGCCGGCGTGCGATGGTGAAACTTTTAATTTGTTGGTAAACATCACAGCAAAGGACAATTTTTAGTCTGTTGATAAAGACCCTGCCACCAGTAGAGTTTCTGTAATAAAGAAACTTCAGCCACCACAGCAGCATGGGCAGATACCAATCCCTCATGAGTAGCCATTATTAATTCAAGCCTGCAGTGCTGACTGGGTATACCTCGATCTCCCATATAGGGATGCAGGCAAAATAAATATTTTTGAGGTCTCAGTAGATAGGTGTATTTTGGTGAATAACCTTTAGGTGGGGGTGCACCACTAGTAGATTCAGTGACCACAGCCATAATGTCATCATCTATCTTTGTATGTGAACGAGTGATCCTAGCTACTAACAGTCTGAACAGCTTTCTTGGCATCTTCATCAGCTAACAAATTCCCTGTAATGTGTACACCAACATGTTGATGACTCAATGTGTGGATCACAAGAGCATCTTTCAAAGCTTTCACCTTTCCCCAATAAAGCTTATGATTGATAGAGTCAACTTTAGAATCTCTGATTCCATCCAAGTGCTAATAAATTATCATTAAAAGACTGGATGCAATAATAGGAACCACACCCTATAAGGGCGGGGAATTCTGAATCCATTTTCTGCAGTGCCAGAACCACATTTTTCAATTTAGCCAGCTGAGCAGTAGAGTCACCCAACGTTTCTTTATATTGTTTTATGTGTCTGAAATGCACCATGTTTCTTGACACCTTTTACTGCAGCACATGCAGCTGAGTACTGATACTAGGTGCCAACCACAGGCTGGGCTGAACCATCAGTATATATTATATAATCATAATGAGTTAGAGGCAAAATTTCTCTAGGCTTAGGGTATTCTTGTTCATATTGGAGGAATTCCTGTGTTCTCAAAGTAGGGTCAAAAACATAGTCTACATCAGTAGCTGTCAAGGAAGTGGCCCACTGGATCCATCTTGGATGTAAGGCATTCATGCTATGAACACGGCCTGGGTGATGGCCTCTAAGGCACACCACAATTTTGCAATTCCCCTGAGCCAAAGGATGTTCCTTCAGTATAGCTGTTTGAATGGCAGTCAGATTTTTTCTGTTGATGCAAAACGCATTTCCGCATTGGAGTATAAATGGAATTTATAAGTAATCGGCAAAGTTTCACCTTTTTTTTAAAAGGTGACGTATGTGTAACCACTGCAACCCACAATGATGCAGATCACCAAATTAGTAGTGTTAACACAAGTATGTAAGTGTTTAGACTCAAGCAGGTCTGTAAAGTTCTGAGAATAGTAGTATGTTCAGTTGTACAATGTTTAGTAGAAAAATCAGGGCAAATTAAATCATACAATGGTTTAACCCATTGTGCATAATCTTGTATGTATGTTCTACCAAAATGTAGAAAGCCCAAAAGCGATTAAAGTATTTTTAAGGCATTTGGTGGTTGTAAAAGACCAAGGCCCGTATTTATACTTTTTGACGCTAAACTGCGCTAACGCAGTTTAGCGTCAAAAATGTTTGTGCCGGCTAACGCCATTCTGAAGCGCCATGCGGGCGCCGTATTTATTGAATGGCGTTAGCCGGCGCAAGCAGACCGGCGCTGCCTGGTGTGCGTGGAAAAAAAACACGTACACCAGGCAGCGCCGGCGTAGGGAAAAATGGCGTTAGGGCGTCTTAAAAATGGCGCAAGTCAGGTTGACGCTAAAAAATCGTCTTAACCCGATTTGCGCCATTTTAAACGACGCCCAGACGCCATTTACATGACTCCTGTCTTAGTAAAGACAGGAGTCATGCCCCCTTGCCCAATGGCCATGCCCAGGGGACTTATGTCATTGTCATTGGGCATAGTGGCATGTAGGGGGGCACAAATAAGGCCCCCCTATGCCACCCAAAAAAAAAAAAACAATCCTTGGGTGTCCTCCTGGGGTGGGCAAGGGTGGCAGGGGGGGTCCCTGGGGGCAGGGGAGGGCACCTGTGGGCTCATTTTGAGCCCACAGGCCCCTTAACGCCTACCCTGACCCAGGCGTTAAAATGTGGCGCAATTGCGGGGTTTTTTGACCCGACCACTCCCGGGCGTGATTTTTGCCCGGGAGTATAAATACGACGCATTTGCGTCGCCGTCATTTTTTTAGATGGGAACGCCTTCCTTGCATCTCATTAACGCAAGGAAGGCGTTCACGCAAAAAAATGACGCTATTTGCCCATACTTTGGCGCTAGACGCGTCTAACGCCAAAGTATAAATAAGGCGTTAGTTTTGCGCCGAATTTGCGTCGAATAAAACTACCCACATTCGGCGCAAACGGAGTATAAATATGCCCCCAAATTTTTCTGAGAAATGTGGTGCTAGGAACCATACCAAGTGGAAGACGCATAGTGAGAATTCTAAATTTATCTTGGGGTCCCATACGGGGAAACACATATTCAAGCTGATTTGTTTTTTTGTGCAATCCAAAACAGAATTTCATCATGTTTAGAAGGGATTTTACCCATAATGGCATAAATAGTAACTGGACTAATGTCAGGCACCGCTAACCAGCAGCAGCCCAGCTTGAAGTGCCCTTGCTGGGTAGTTGTTAATGTATGCATAATGAACTGCATCAGACGTTGATACAGTGTAACCAAATGGTTTAAGAGAGCAAGCATCTCATGCTAGTTTAATGCAATGCTTGGATATGCCGTATAGCCTGCTGAGACTGGCCAGGTTGTCCCTTCATTACTGAGAGGATCCAGTCTTACATTTTGAAGTCTATGTGGGAGGGCACTTTGGAACCAATTATGATATCCCTGGTAAGTTAATGGTCTTCCAAAATAATCGTAAGGTCTATATGCAGCTGGAACTGCAGCCTCAGTGTATGTGTGAAATATTTGTGGATTGGCATTGACTGCAGGAAAAAGAACCCAGGAACAAAAAACTTCACATTTATAGGCTTCTTGTGCCTCAACCATGAAGGTAACATCTCTACCGCCATTGGTGAGCCCATATGTAGTTAAATGAGTAGTGACAGCTTGTCTGCAGTTGACAGCAATCCTCACTGGTTTTGGTATATTTAATGAATGGGATCTAAAGAAAGGAAACACTATTGGTGGCAATCCTTTTAAAAGTTCAAGCTCAAACAACCTACAGACAAAAATAGGTGCTCCCTATTAAAGCTGAGGATTAATCCCCATCATCACAGACATCTCCTTATAAAGGTGATCAAGGAGCCTTGGGCACACACAAGAAAACTACTTAGGAGACCCATTAAATGGGTACCAAACCTAGAACGTTGGTGGCACTATGTTAAATGGTTCCAACAAATTAAGTAGGACGTTGTACTATGTCAAAACTTCACAATATAGAGACTTAGGGCCTGATTTAGAGTTTGGTGAATGGGTTACTCCATCATAAACGTGACAGATATTTCTTCTGGCATAATACAATGTCCATAGTAAATAATGGACTCATAATACGTCAGATGGGATATCCGTTAGTTTGTGATGAAGTAACCCCATCCACCAAACTCTAAATCAGACCCTTAGTCTATTTATAGCCTCAGTAAATGTTGGTTTCTTAGGCTAGCTCACAGTACACATTTAAACTCCTAAACCTTTAGGTTTATAGAGGTTGTTGGCAACCTCGAACATGACCATTCCAATTCCCAAGGAATTCGTGGAAACAGATCTAACCCTTTTCTTTGCTACTGTTGCACACCCAAAGTGTCACAAAAAAAAATACCAAAATATATTTTCAAGTATTTATTGAAAAGACATCATTGGAGTAAATAAAACATAAACTGCAATTATTAAGCGGATAAGATACATAATTGTTATAAGCATTAGGAGAATGGTGAAAAATACAAACTATTCAACCAGGTTAATTGTTCCTAACGTTACTGGGGAATGACAAGATAGAATGAAGTTCAGCTTGGATGAGAGATAGGAAAAACTGTGGTGGTGAGGAATGTAGTGGCCTCCACAGCTACCACCAGGCAGCTTATGTGAGAGCTATTGACATTGCCAATGTCTTTTATCCACGGTTCAAGCACCTTGGCTGCAGTTTAGCATGGCTAAAAGTAATGTGATGTGGCGCAGAGTGGCATAAAGGAGAGTGCTGTAAAGTAGGGTTGCGTAGAGGAGAGCGCCATAGAGTGGTGTAAAGTGGAGAGGTGTTGAGTGAAATGGCATAGAGTGTCATGGAGTGGAGTGGCATAGAGGTAGAGTGCCATACAGTAGAGTAGCATAGTGTGAAGTAGAGTTGAGTGGCTTAGAGTAGAGTGGAACAGACTGGAGTATAATGGAGTAGATTGGAGTAGAGTGGAGTGGCGAAGAGTGGAGTGGAACAGGGTAGAACTTAGTGGTGTAGAGTGGAGTAGAGTGGCATAGAGTACAGCAGAGTGGTGTAAAGTGGCAAAGAGTAGAGTGGGATAGCGTGGAGTAAACTGATGTAGCTTATATGGGCATAAGGTATAGTGAGGTAGAGTAACATGGAGTGGAGAAGTGGAGAGTAGAGTGGCGTGACATAGAGTGGTGTGAAGTGGTATAGAATGGAGTAGCATAGAGTGGAGTAGATTAGATTGGTGTGGCATAGAGTGGTGTGGTGTAGAGTGGCATAAAGTGGCCCGGCACAGAGTAGAGTGGAGTGGCATTCAGTGAAGGGTGTTCAGTAAAGTGAAAAGGTGTAAAGTGCAGTGGCATAGAGTGGCATGGCATACTGTAGAGTGGGGTAGAGTGGTTTGAAGTGGTGTGGCACGATGTTGAGTGGAGTAAAGTGGAGTATCATATAAGGTAGTGGTGTGGAGTGGAGTAGCAAGGAGTACAGTGGTGTAGAGTGGTGTGGCAAAGAGTAGAGTGGCATAGAATTGAGTGGTGTCCAGTAGAGGGTCAATGAGTGGGTTGCAGAGGTATAGAGTGAAGTGGAGTGGTCTAGAATTGTGTACAGTGGTGTGAGGTGCCATGAAGTGCTATTGAGTAGAGTGGAGTGGAGTAGAGTAGCATACAGTTGCTTAGATCCGAGTGCATTAGAGTACAGTGGAGTGGCTTGAGGGTGTGTGGAGTTGCATGCAGTGGTGCAGAGGGGAATGGCATAGAGTGGAGTGGAGAACAGTGGCAAAGATTAGAGTGGTATGTAATGGTGGAGGGTGGCGTTGATCAGAGTGCCATAGAGTATATTGGCACAGGGTGAAGTAGCCTAGAGTGAAGTGGCATAGAGTAGGGTGGAGTGGCATACAGTGGCATAGAGTTAAATCGCGCAGAGTGCCATGGAGTGGCATAGAGTGGCATGAGCGAAGTGTAGTGGGGTAGAGTAGAATGGCATAGAGTAGTATGGAGCAGAGTGGCATTGAGTGGAGTGCAGTAGCATGGTTTAGAGTGTAGTAAAGTGGCATAGAGTGGCAAAAAGTAGAGTGGGTAGCATGGAGTGGAATGATGTAGAATACAGTGGCGTAGAGTATAGTGGGGTAGAGTAGAGTGCCAAAGAATGGTGTGGAGTGTAGAGTAGAGTGGTGTAGAGTGTCGTGGAGTGGAATGGCATAGAGTGAAGTGGAGTAGAGTGGAGAAGAGTAGCATTGAATAGAATATCATAGAGTGGAGTGGATTTACATAGAGCAGGGTGGCATAGAGTGGCATAGAGTGCAGTGGAGTAGCACAGAGTGGCAAAGAGTAGAGTGAAATGGAGAGCTGTAAAGTGTAGGGGAAGAGTGGAGTAGAGTGAAGTGCTGTAGAGTGGCATGGAGTGGAGAAGTGTAGAGTGGAACGCCATTGAGTGGAATAGAGTAGAGTGGCATAAAGTAGAGTAGCATAGAGTGGCATGGATTAGAGTGGTATTAAGTGGAGTGGAGTAGAGTAGATTGGCATGGAGTGGTGTGAAGTAGTGTGGCATGGTGTAGAGGGGCATCAAGTGGAGTGGCACAGAGTAGAATTGAATGACGTAGAGTGAATGATATAGTGGTATAGAGTAGAGTGGTATCGAATAGACTGGAGTAGTATAGGATGAAGTACCATGGTGTGTGGGGTAGATTGGTGTGAAGTGGTATGGCATGGTATAGAGTGGAGTAAAGTGTAATGACATAGAGAAGAGTGTTGTGGAGTGGAGTGACATAAAAGAGAGTGGGTTAGAGTGGTGTAGAGTGAAGTAGCATAGGGTAGCATGAAGTGGAGTGCCAAAAGTAGAGTGGCATAAAGTTAAGTGGCATAGAGGGGAGTGCAGTGACATTGAGTAGAGTGGCATAGAGCAGAGTACAGTGGAATGGAGATAAGTGTCATATAGTGGCATAAAGTAGAGTGGCGGAGAGTGGCGTACAGTAGAGTGGCATAGGGTGGAGTGGGGTAGAGTGGAGTGGAGTAGAGTAGATTGACATAGAGTGGCATTGTGTGGAGTCGTGTAATGTGGAGTGACATAGAGTAGAGTTTTGTAGAGTGAAGGGTGTAGAGTAGAGTGGGTTTTTGTTGAGCAAAATGGCATAGAATGGAGTGGCCTAATGAAGTGGCATAGTATGGAGTGGGGTAGAGTGGTGTGAAGTGGCTTGGCATGGCGTAGAGAAGAGTAAATTGTAGTGGCATTGAGGGGAGTGGCATGGAGGTCATGGCATGGAGTGAAGTAGCATGAAGTGGAGTGGCATAGAGGAGAGTGGTGGTGAATGGTGTACAGTAGACTGGTGATGTGTGGGTTGGAAAGGCATAGAGTGGAGTGAAATGGCCTAGAAATGTGTACTGTGGCGTGGAGTGACCTGAAGTGCTGTGGAGTGGGGTGGCATTGCGTTGTATAGAGCAGAGTGGAGTGGTGCAGAGTACAGTGGAGTGCTGTAGAGTAGAGTGGCATAGAGTGGCGAAGAGAGGCGTGGAGTGGCTTGAGGTGGCGTGGAGTCGCATGAAGTGGTGTAGAGTGGAATGGCATAGAGTGGAGTACAGTGACGAAGAGTAGAGTGGTGTGGAGTGGCATAGAGTGGTGTTTGGCTGAGTGGCAAAGAGTAGAATGACATAGAGGGAAGTAGCATAGAGTGAAGTGGTGTAGAGTAGAGTGGAATGGCCTACAGTGGTATAGAGTGGAGTGGCATAGAGTAGAGTGGTGTAGAATGGAGTGGCATAGAGTAGAGCGGCATAGAGTGAATTTGTGTAAAGTGGCATGGAGGGGTATAGAGTGGGGTGAGGAAGAGTAGAGGGTTGTAGAGTAGAGTTGCGTAGATTGCCATACAGTAGAGATGCAAAGACTAGAGTGAAGTGTTGTACGGTGGCATACACTAGATAATGGCAAAGACTAGAGTGGCATAAAATAGAGTGGCATAGAGTAGTGTACAGTAGAGTGGCATGGAGAGGCATTGTGTGGACTGGTGTGGACATATGTGAAGTCGAGAAGCATGGAGTAGTGTACACCAGAGTAGAGTTTAGTGGCATTGAGTGGGAAAACGTAGGCCAGAGTGATGTAGAATAGAGTGGATTGGTGTAGGCTAGAGTGGCATAAACTAGAGTGGCAAACTGTGGAGAGGTGTAGAGTGGAGTGGAGTGGCATACATTTGGCATGAAGGTCAGTGGCACAGAGTGGCGTAGAGTGGAGTGGAATAGGGTTGAGTGGAGTAGAGTGGAGTGGAGTGGCCTAGAGTACAGTGGTATAGAGTAGAGTGGCATAGAGTAGTATAGAGTAGAGTGGCTTACAGTGAAGTGGTGTAGAGTTGAGTGGCATAGAGTTGAATGGTGTAGAGTTGAGCGGTATAGAGTAGAATGGAGTGGCACAGAGTGGAGTGGCCTAGAATAGAGTGGAGTGGTGTAGGCTAGAGTGCCATAAAGTAGAGTACAAAGAGTGGAGTGACATGGAGTGGCGAAGAGTGGCATGAAGTGGTGTGGAGTGCCATGGAGTAGAGTAGAGTGGAGTGGCCTGGAATAGAGTGGCATAGAGCATAGTGACATAGAGTGGAGTGACATACAGTGGTGTGGTGTAGAGTGGAGTGGTGTAGAGTGGAGTGGCCTAGAGGGGCATACAGTGGAGTAGCATACAGTGACGTAGAGTGGAGTGCCATTGAGTGGCATGCAGTAGAGGAGCAAACAGTGATGTTGTCAGGGAGACCAGATCCATAGGGTTTGTGCCTGTTCCCAATATGTCCACCTCCTGGCAGCTCCAAACTCTACTTGCTATTATAGCACAGAGTTAAAGAATGGCCAAGCAGGGGATGGGGTTTTAGGTTGGGAACAGCGGGGAAGGAGACCTGTGGAAGCAAGAGTTAAGAACTCAATAACAAGATTATGCACATTGACTTTCATAAACTTTGTTCCTAATATTTATATACTGATAACATGAATGATCAAGAGCTTCTCTATAACATGACCTATTAGCTCTGGGTACCTGGAAAATAAAGAAGGATTATGCAAACTTCCTTATGAGCGTTTTTAGAATAACATCTTATGTTCTGAACAT
The DNA here is from genome assembly GCF_031143425.1 of Pleurodeles waltl. Taxonomy (NCBI): domain Eukaryota; kingdom Metazoa; phylum Chordata; class Amphibia; order Caudata; family Salamandridae; genus Pleurodeles; species Pleurodeles waltl. The sequence continues at coordinate 651,204,938 of NC_090449.1, read as the reverse complement.
TGAATAACACTCTGCTGAATCTGGGATTCAAGAATACTATGAACATTGAATAACACTCTATTAAATCTGGGTTTTAAGAATACTATGAACATTGAATAACACTCTGTTGAATCTGGGTTTCAAGAATACCATGAACATTGAATAACACTATGTTGAATCTGGGTTTCAAGAATACTATGATCATTGAATAACACTCTGTTGAATCTGGGTTTCAAGAATACCATGAACATTGAATAACACTCTGTTGAATCTGGGTTTCAAGAATACCATAAACATTGAATAACACTCTGTTGAATTTGGGTTTCAAGAATACCATGAACATTGAATAACACTCTGTTGCTAATTCATACATCAAGATTCTAATGTCATAAAATGATCGCGCACTCTGCCAATCTGTACTGCAAGAATTAAATGCCAAGAATGAATCACACACACTGTTGCTGATTAGTACATCAAGATTCAAATTTCATGAAATGATCGTGCACTCTGCTGATCGGTAATGCAAGAGTTAAATGACATGGAATGATCACGCACTCTGCCAATCTGTACTACAAGAGCTAAATGCTAGAAATGAATCGCGCACCCTGTTGCCAATATGTACATCAAGATTCAAATGTCATGAAATGATCGCGCACTCTCCCGATCTATACTGCAAGAGTTAAATGACACGAAATGATCGCGCACTCTGTTGATCTGTACTACAAGAGTTAAATGCCAGAAATGAATCACGCACTCTGTTGCCAATTCAAACATCAAAGTTTTAATGCCAGGAAATTATTGTTCACTCTGTTGTCGATTACACCATCAAGGTTTAAATATCAAGATACGATCGCGCACTGTGCCAGTCTGAGTTGCAAGGTTTAATTGCCAAGAATGAATCGCGCACACCACTGCTAATTCAACCTTCAAGGTTTAAATGCCAAGATACGATTGCCACTCTGCCGATCAGAGCTGCAAGGGTTAATTGCCAAGAATGAATCGGGCACACTGCTGCCGATTCAACCATCAAGGTTTAAATGCCAAGATACGATCGCGCACACTGCCGATCTGAACTGCAAGGGTTAATTGCGAAGAATGAATCGCGCACACTGCTGCCGATTCAACCATCGAGGTTTAAATGCCAAGATACGATCGCGCACACTGCCGATCTGATCTGCATGGGTTAATTGCCAAGAATGAATCGTGCACACTACTGCTGATTCAACCATCAAGGTTTAAACGCCAAGACTGAATCGCGCACACTGCTGCCGATTCAACCATCAATGTTTAAATGCCAAGATACGATCGCGCACACTGCCTATCTGAACTGAAAGAGTTAAATGCCTAGAAAACCATCACACATGCGATTTAACCAAAAGGCCCAAAACTCAAGTATTTCTAAAAACGGAGTCAGGGCTTAACCCGACCTCCACCTTACCGCCCTGCTTGATGATCACCAAGAAATGAGGACAGGGCTTGGAACTCCTTGGTAGGCCTCCGGAACAGGAGCTCAGGAAAATGCTGCTGATCTGCACCAGGACCGCTGAATAGTGAGCACGTGGAGCTGGTCTGGGTCTCTTAAATAGACCCAGACCCTGTATACGTGCCACACCCAGCCAGACTGCAGGAATGGATTCTAGAAGGGCTCAGAATAGGGACCACACCCTATAATCCTGCAGCAAAGCCTTGAAAATTAACAATACATTGCAAACAGCATTAATGACGTTTCAAGATAAATCTCTGCAATGCAAAAGGTTAACATACTGCATTAACACATAATGCATGAATTATTACATTACATAAGGATTGGCTTTTTGCATTATGTCGCCCGTAGAGCACGCACTGTCCTGATGTTGACAGATGTAGAGTGGAGTGACATAGGGTGGAGTAGAGTGGCATGTAGTGGAGTGGAGTGGAGCAGCATAGAGTAGAGTGGTGTAGCATGGCACTGTGTGGGATGGAGTGGTGTAGAGTGACATAGAGTGACATTGTGTGGAGTGGAGCGAAGTGATGTAAAGTGGAGTGGCATTGAGTGGAGGGGCACAGAGTGGAGAAGCAGCATAGATTGAAGCAGAGTGGTGAAGAATAGAATGACGTGGCATAGAGTAGAGTGGCGTACAGTGGAATGGCATGGTGTAAAATGGAATGGAGTGGAGTGGTATAGAATGGAGTAGTTTAGAGTGGTGTAAAGTAGAGTAGTGTAGAGCAAAACTATTGTGTGGTTTGGAAGCAACTTAAACAAGTACGCTAACTTAACGCTAACTGAAATGAGTACGCTATCCATTAGGTCACTGAAGCTACATGAAAAGGGAAAACTCTACAGTCAAACACTTACTGTGACCATTGGAGCCTGGGCAGGATTATTTGCTTTACTGAAGATAGTCTACCAAAGCTATTAAATGTTATGGGGGTGCAGGGAGTGCAGCAGCCCTTTTAAGAACATTTAAAAAATTGGAAGTAAGTCTTCTAGGTCATTGAATACATGACACCAAGAGAGCATACCATGTGTTTAAAGCACTCTGTGCTGGAGTTGAAATGCTCTTCAGCCAGTGTGTGGGGAACCCTTGTGGTTGGTTCTATAAATGCACTCTGTAGTCTGAAGACACTGCAAAAATACTCACCACATGTTTATGGCTGCTGTGAATAAAATGGGTACTTATTAATCATAGTCCTGTACATTGGAATACAGTAGATTATAGCTAATGATAAATTATTGTAGTGATTGACAAAGCCAATAGATCTGCTTTATATATGTTGATGTGCGGACTCCCTGATAAAGCCTATAGGCCTGCCTTTTCTATTTTGGGCCTCTGATCCTTTGACGAAGTCAGTAGGTCTGCCTTACTTAAATGACAGCCTTTATATTGTTACCTTATGTAAAAAATAAACCTCGGATATGCACTGCAAAGTCGAAGGTTAAAAAAGTTAAACATAACCTTTTAATTTAACAGAATCACTGAAATGCATCAGTGATAGTTATCTCAAGTAACTAGAACCTGTGCCCTAAAGTAAATATAACTCACACTTTCTCCATTCACTGCTAGTACCCTCACATATTATTTCACTCATGACATCTTCAATGAGTACACTTACATTGGTAACATCCCTAAGGGTATCATTGATAACAACACCATGCAGTGCAAGGGGTACAAGTTTTAGCTGCTTTGGTTATGAGTTCTGATGAATTTCAATGTTTAACTGACATTTTCACCTAACTATGAGGTTTCTTTAACCTTTGATTTTTCCCCGATAAATATAAATATAAATATATATATATATATACACATATACATATCTATATCTATCTATCCATATATATACATATATATATATATATATATATATATATATGCACCAGTCGTAAACTTCGAGTGGGGGCGTAGTGTTCACAAGTATATTATGTTTTTAAAAGCACTTGCTGCGTTCCATTGCTTCCAGCAATTTACAACAATTAAAATGTCAAACTAACTCCAGTGATTAATGGACCTTTTGGAAAGGCATAAGTAAGTGCAGAGGGTTAATATGCCTGCTGCAGAGAACATGTACCATGGAGACCACAAAGTGTAAATAGGTCAGTGGGTGATTGCTTTTGTTTGCGATATCCTTCAGTTACTTGCAGTTTATAAGTTACAGTCCCAACATAAACAGTGAGCTAGAAGCTGTCATCAAAGAACTGCATGGAAACTGCACTGTATAGGTTAGAGAGTTGTGATTTTTCCCCAGTCTTTCATTTCCTAATGTTGCAGAAAGGGTTAATTCGGGTAAAAATCCATTCTTAGTAGTAAAGACAACCCTCAACGATGGTGATATTTCTAAAATTCTGAGTTTGTGCTTCTCCATAGCAAGCACTCTTAAAAATGGATGACGTGACTCCTACACTTTGTAGTTCTCTTGATTTACACATAAGGGCTTATTTACAAGTCTCTTGCGCCACCATAGCGTCACTTTTTTTATGCTGCAGCAGCGCAAGCAGTCCCCTATACTGCACCACATTTACAATCTGGCACAATGGGACCATTGCCCTAGTTTGTAAAGTCTTACTCCAAATTATACCTGCGCCAAGTATAATTTATGCAGGGTGGGCGCTCCGATGTTAAAAGCCACACCAAACTGGTGCAGTAAAATTTACTACATATCACTGCATCGTTCAGCGGCTTCATTGCCTCAAAAATGTAATGCCTGCTCAGAGCAGGCGTTAAACTGACACAGGGCTTTTTACATGGGAGTTTTCCACTTATTGCTGGAGTAGCGTCATTGTTTTACGCTAGTCTAGCAATGTGTCAGTGTAGCGCCACCGATGTGTCAGAATTTCTGATGTATCCGTGGAAACATGCACCATGGAGTGCTGTATCATAAATACAGTGCTACCATGGCGTTGTTAAGGGCTCCAGGGCTGGCGCAAGAAAAGCGCAAGAAAAGATTCTGATGCACCAGTTTCTTGGGAATGAGGCCCATATGTTTGATTTGCCTCTGTATAATGTGTATGTGATGTAAAGTGCTCTGACACACTACACTAGTGAACCTATATTAAATGCATCTGAGAGAGAGAGAGTGTGGTTATGGAGGCTTGGGGGCACTGTTAAAGTGAGGGAATCTGTGGCGAAGGTGGACAATGGGGGATGCCAACAAACATTGTCGCCCTGGGCGTTACCAGGGCTAGAGCCAGCCCTGCAGCAAACACTTCAGGTTTTGACAATGGGACCCGTCAGGGACTGGCTATAGTAATTACAATTATTATATGTGAAAAAAACATAGAATTTCACTGAAAAAAACAAAGGTTACAGGGACTTTATAGTTAAAAAGTAGAATTGAAAAAACTCCTAGAAATTCCCTTTAAAAAACAAAAGTTACAGGGACGTTATGGTTAGGCTCACATTATAAAAACATACAAAAGCATAGAAATTCACCAGTTATAGTTAGAGTAATCTCAAGTAACTTTAACTCGTGCCCTAAGGTAACTATAACTCGTGCCCTCACCATCCACTCATAATTACCCTACAAATTAAGGCACTCATGACGTTTGATAACATCCTTAATAATATCAATGTAATATTTGCAGTCAAAATTTTGAGGCAAAAAACTGTACATGGCGGGGGCACGAGCTATGTTTACCTTAGGGCATGAGTTATAGTTACTTGAGATAACTTCAACTATAACTAATAATTTTCTATGGTTTGGTACACTTAAACATTTAAAATGTGAGCCTAACTATAACGTCCCTGTAACCTCTTTTTTTAAGTGGCATATATATTTTTATATATATATATATATATATATATATATATATATATATATATATAAAATGTTTTCAGCACAGAATTTGTGAATCCTATACTGGAGAAGCAAATCTTAGATCCTGCCTGGGTCCACAGGACTCAAAGAGGGTCCAGAATGCCTGTAAAAAATGGAAAAAAGGTATTCAGTGCACTACTGCTGCATTTGACCAATAGCCATATCTGTGTGTGGCGAGTTGTGAGCAGGGCCTGGACACAGTCCTGTTTACTGACCAATTGCCTGAACCCTGACTTGCCTGTTGGATTGCGATTTGTTGGTGTTTGCCTAACATTTGCCTGAACTGTCTTGCTTCTGGATTGCATATTGGTATTAGTCTTTGTGATTGTTCTCCCTCTTGCTCCCGGAATTCCAGGCGTGTTAGGCTTGTTGCATAGGATCCCCTCAGCCACCCATTACAAAGCCAGTCAACAATACAGCTCCTTCTAAATTTACTCCAATGTTTATGCAACAAAATACAACTTTTTTTATATACCTTCAGTATACCATTCACTTTGAAAAACACTATCAAGTATCTACGGAAGTAGAAGAGACCTGTGGTTGACAAGACTGCGCCATTCCATTGATCTCTTCCCTCTCCTACTCCCATTCCTGCTCATGCTTGCTTTTCCATGGACAGAACTACATTCTAGGGAGAAGGGCAAATTCTCTTCAGGTTCTGTCAATTAAGACTCATTGTCCTGACAATTTACCAGGCTGCTATAATCTTCATCATCAGTTCTGAATCCAGTCTCCTGCAACTCATTGCACAGGTCATTTCTGATGATCGGGATGATTTAAAATGGTTTGTAATAAACAAACATTTACACGTCCTTTTGAGCAATATTTGTCCCACCACGGGAGAATCCAGTAATCCAGGCACCAACTGTTCCAGCTTCCATCCTATCAGAGTAGCCCTGGCAGTTCCGATATCCTTCCCCTCTGGGAAATCTAATTTGGCACCACCTAATAAATTCACTATGGCCCCCCCACTTTCCAGTCCTTTTTAGGTTGGTGAAAGCCACATTTCCTCGCCCAACCAAAGAAATGTGTGACAGAAATCGCTAAGTTGGCTTTTATTTACCTTATTTGTAAAAAGACACCTTAATTTGGGCTATACCTTTTTTTCTCATTAAGAGTGATTAGTTTCATCAATACGGATCTTTTGTTCAGTGTTTTAGGCAGTATTTGGTTGGAGACAAAGTATGTAAGCAGGAACTCTGATTTGTTGAACTTCTGGCAAGGTCTGAAGTTTTTTTTTTTTACATCAGCTAGTTTACATAGTTACAATCGTGGGGATGAGGTTTCGGGTACTTCCTTTTACCCTGGGTTAGTAGAGGAACAGAAGAATACTCTTTCCTTGGTTGCCAAAAGACCAACTACCTTGAAGGCGTTAATTGATCTAGTACTTCAGATTGATCATCACCAAACTTCAGACTAAAAGCTGCCGACACTGGTGTCGAACTTTTGCCCGGTTTCGACTGGCATGGTATAAACTGTTTTCTTTGAAGAAAGCCGACAGATTGGGAGCTTACGTAAACCGTTATCTGGAGAAGAAAATGATTGTTTAAAAACAAATTGCCTATGTCTCCAATGTAGCAGAGCAGCCCACTTTGTGAAAAAATGCCCTCAGCTGCAGGGAAACGAAAATGTTTGATTTTAAAGAGCAGAACAATGTTCAGAGGTTCTAATTTTCATGTGTCTGCTGAAAGTAGGGCACATTGTTTGCTGAAGGTAAAGTTGGCTTCTCCTTCTGGTCCAATGGAGAGTTGGGAATTATTAGATTTGGGTGCAGGGGGCTGTTTTCATAGATCTTCAAGTTGCTCTTTTAAATAACATTCCCACAAAAAGAAAATAAACGTCTGAACTAGTTAAAGGCATAGATTGCACACCACTGACCTCAGGGGCAGTATCTGAAGCTACTTTGTAACTAGTAATGGGTACTGATCAAGGACATTTTGAATAGATTTATTTTGACTTAGTAGACACCTTAAATGTTCATATTATTTTGGGTACCTCTTGGTCACGACAACACAATCTACCAATTAATTACAAATGTTCTGAAGTACAATGCATTTCTGCTTATTGTAAAGAACACTGTTTCTCTATTAAGGGAAGTTCCATTTTGAACATGATTAAAGAAGAAAACAACATTCCCAAAGCTTATGCAGAATTACAAATGTCCAGGACTCCGGAGAGGAGCACCCATCAATGTCAAGGAATATCTGCCTACAGAAGTATTGTACTGATGCAGAGGAGCAAGCAAATGCATGCATCAGGAAGAATAGACACAAACAGGGTAAAGCACAAGAACAGGATAGAGAAGGCAAGCAAACTACGTGTGAACAAACAAGGAACGGAACCAATAATAACCAAACACACTAGGTTACCACTAGGGTTGTACACAGCTAAGAATCATAACTTCCCACAGCAACAGAGAAAGTCAATGTCTCTCTGAAGATTATTCTTACAGATAGTTACTCCACAAACCCCAAAGAAAGGAAGCGGCAGAAGTAATTCTGTTCCTAGACCCTAGGGCACAAACAAGGATGGTATTTACATATGCAAGACAAGCCCTTATGTGTCCACCAGGAGACACTGTGGTAATTTGAAAGAAAGTAGAAATGTCACTCTGTCACAGTTAACAGCACTTAAGACTACATGTAACACAAGAGAAAGGACGACATGGAAACCGGGAGCCAACTCCTGTACAAAGGAAGACATTGGTAAATACAAAATATCATAGTTAGTAGCCTAAGAAGAGAACACAGAGCTAGCACTAAAAAGGAAAAGAAGAGCTGTTACAAATACTTAGGAGCAGGGCATTGAAGAAAAAACTGGTGAACAAATAGCGAGGTCAAGTAGAAGGATTTGAGTTACTGTAACAAGCAAGCGACTGGAACTTCAAGGGAACAAGAGACTGCAAGAGAAACAGTGAGAAAGAGATAAACAAGGGGTAAAACCGAGGAGACTGGGGAGAAAATACAAGACCTGTGGCAAAGGGAAATAACAGCAGGAACAGAAGGAATGAACTAGGAACAATTAGAAAGGTAGCAGCCGAGGTGCTTCACCTGACCGTATTATAAAGGCAGACAAGTGAGTAAAGCAAAGCAATTCAGGGCTGAGAAAAATCTGCAGCAAGCTGTGCAGGAATAGGACACAGGTTCTTGCTGAAGCAAGGCAGGAACTGGACAGGAAAACAGGCAACAAGAGGTCCGGTCCACAGAGGTTCAAACTTTGATGCACAAACAAGGAAAACGTTCAATAGCAGCCTTTAAGCAGTTCCAGGCTACAGCAAGCCCCAAGTAGAGTAAAATGATTGGGTAGCACAAGACTTGTCACAGGTGTGTACAATTCACATCTCTTACAATCCCGGAGGAGAAAATCCATTGCTCAGGAAATACAGCATCTATAAGAAGTATTAAGATGCCTACAAATTGATAACCTATGTGCTAAATTATAGAAATGCATCTTTGAAGTCTAAACGATACATATTTGAGATTTGTCCTCTCAGATGAAGTTATTAGTATGGATTCTAAGAAATGGGCAGCCGTGACGAATGGCTGAGACCTTACAATGTAAGGAAGATACTGAGGGTCCTGGGTTTTGCTGATTTTTTTTATCACTTCATTGAGTCTTTCTCTACCGTGACAGCCTCTATTATAAATGTTACTAGAAAAGGATTTCCATTTCACTAGTGGCAGCTCAGCTAGAGGCGTTAACAAATTGAAATCCACCTTCATTACAGCTCCTACTATAAAGCATGCTCAGCAAAATCTGTCCTTCATTGTGGAAACTGATGCATGTTCCTTCTGTCTGGGAGCCATCCTATTGTAAAGAGATCCGATGACCCATGCAGTGGTTCCCTTAGATTCCTTGACTTGGACTTTAATAATAGCAGAGGAAAATTATATGATCTACAGCAAGAAATTATTAGCAACTAAAGAAGCTTTTCCTCACTGGCGGCACCATCTTGAATGGGCTTTACATCCAGTAAAAGTTCGTGAAATGTACCAATTCTCGGCATGCTAGGTGGTTGTTACCTTTTCCAGATTTCAAAATAATATCATATATAGACCAGGGAAAAGGCATGGAAAGGCATGTGCCCTATCACAATTTGTCAAACCTGAAAAAAATTGCAACAAATGAACCCTAAATTTTAGCTTTGCAGAACACCAATTTATCAATTTTGGTAGGATTTGTGGCACAGCTAAAAACAGAACATTCAGCCTTGAATTCACAGACTTGTGTGCAAGAAAACAACACTGATGGCATTTTACGGAAAAATGTATATGTTTTGTAGGAAATAGGGTTGACTGGGGTATGAGCCTTGTTCAAGGAACAGCCACAATCCCTTGCGGGGTGAACCACAGGAAGTCACTAAATTTACCTTTAAAAAAAAAAAAACAAAGATTTTATAAATTTGTTTTCCTAACATACACTCGTAGACAATGAGCTATAATAAGCAAATATAAAAGCCATTTCGTTTAGATTCAAGGCCAAATATACCAAAATGGCATTACGTAGGATATTTGTTGGTGTATTAAAGAGCTAACAAGTGTCTTTTGCTGACGTACAGGTGTCCTTTGGGTTAAGATTCTGGTCTTTACATAGAATGAACACCCTCCATCAATTACTCCCCCAACTAGCACCAAGCCTGCTTCTTTTCCTATGTGTTCTATTAACAGTGGCTGTGTTTGAGAAGGGCGGGTGGGTGTTTGCTGGACTGGCATCACTACGTGTTTGAGAACTAGTATGAGGGGGGCTGGGAGAAGTATCAGTTTTGTGTGAGCAGGTTGGTCTGGCCCAAACCGCCAAGGCAATCCATATTTTCGCAGCAGTGCACTAGTCATTGTCTGACCTCTGTGTTGGAGCTGCTCTAACAGCCCATCCCATGTTGCTGAGATGGGATGCTTCTGCAGCCCTCTATAATCCTCCCTGCGTAAGGCTGAGACCTCCTTCCCTCCACAGTAGAGCATCTCTGCGCTCCAAGCCAATTCTGACAGGGGGTTGATGATTTCCAACTAATTGTAATTTGGCTTTTGGCTAGTGTTAGGGCCAAGTCTATAAATCTAGCCACTACCTTGGAAACTTTGGGTCTCGGTTAGAGCCCCAGTATGCAGTGGTCAGCGGAGTCCCAGTGTCTTGACTTTGCTACTGCCTGTTGTGAGTCGTGGATACTTCCCCAGTAAAGTCTCAAGGATGGGCATGCCCACAACACATGAGGAAGGTCAGCATCTTCCAAGTGGCATCGGGGACATGAAGACTCTGTAGCAGGAAAGCGAGTTTGCACTTTTTTGGGGGTCAGGTATGCCCTGTGGAATATTGAAAATTGTGTACATTTGAAACATGAGTTGCTTCGGATACGAGTTACAAATTCTATTAAACATTTCCATTCCTTGTCATGGGTGAGCTAAATCAGTTTCCCATTTGTCTCATGTAGGAGACTGGCCTGGTTTGTAGTGGGTACCTAAGGTACTTACACCTTATACCAGGTCCAGTTATCCCTTATTAGTGAAATGTAGTCAGTGTCAAGAAGCCAGGCTCTCTAGAGGTAATGTGAATAAGCAGCCAAGGCCTAACTAGGAGACATGCAAAGCTCATGCAATATCACTGTAGTCACACAGTACTCACACACATGAAAGAAAATACTCAGTGTTACAGAAATCAAGGTACTTTATTTTAGTGACACAAATGCCAAAAATATCTTAGAGACTATACTCCCTTAGGAGGTAAGTAATACACACAGTATATACATTAGAAAGCAGAAATAGCTGTAAAAACGGTTGAAAAACAGTGCAAATAGTGAAAATCACAATTGTTAGAAATGGGCCTAGGGGAACATAAACCATATACTGAAATAGTGGAATGCGAAAGTCAGTTTCCCACCTAGGCAAGTGTAGTGTGTAGAGGGGCGCTGGGAGTCTAAGAAAACACCAAAGGTAAGTAATAGAACCCACCCCAGAGCCCAGGGAAGCAGGAGTAAATCACAGTAACTTTCATAGAACACACAAGAACACATGGCAGAAGATTATGCAAGAACCAGAAGAGACTGCAAGACACCAACAAAGAATTCCTGGACCTGAAGACCTCTGGAAGAAGGGGACCAAGTCCAAGAAGCACTGAAGAGTCCAGGGAGAACAGGAGTCCCTGGGGACCTGGATGAAGGTGCAAAAGAAGAACGGCCAGTGAAGAAGAACCGTCAGTACTGCACCCAAAAAGATGGATGCGGGTTTCTGGTTGGTGCAGATGATGTCCCATGCTGGATGGATGATTGCAGTCTGGTTTGCGTCGCTGGATTCCACCAACAATCCTTAGCACAAGCAAGGCTTGCGGTTAGCCGAAAATGGCACTGACCGGGACCAGGAGGTACCTGGTGGCCTCTACTCAGGAAAGGGAGACAGAAGGGGCTCTCAGCAACTCAGAGAGCCCTCAGAAGACCAGGCAGCGTGCACAGGAGTCCCATAGCACAGGGACAAAGAAGGTACAAAATGAGGCCCACGCAGCACTACACAAAGGGATATCACACCGCCGAAGAACCACTCAGGTGACTCTGCATTGCAGGAAGGAGTGCTGGGGGCCGGAGCTGCACGATGCATGAAGAACTTCATGGAAGGATGCCAATAAGCCTTGGCAACTGCAAAATACACGGTGCACAGGGGTACTGTCTTGCGTGGGGAGGCAAGCTCTTACCTCCAGCAAAGTTGGACAGCTGGACTTCAGCACCGTTGGGACCCCTTCAGTCCACCACCTGTGTTGCTGGATCCACACACTTCCTCAGGAGAGGGGACCCAACCACTGGTCATGCTGCAGAGGGGTGCCTGCTAAAGCAGGAAAGTGACTCCTTCACTTCAAGGAAGATTGCTTCGTTCTTCTGGTGCAGGCTAAAGACAGGCAATCTTCAGAGGATGCACGACCCGGAAACAGTTGCAGTTGCTAGCAGGAGCTGAAAATACAATGTTGCAGAAGTTGTCTTTGCTTCTATGTTGCCGTTTGTAGAATTCCTGGAGGGTCCAGATGTAGTTTTGTCAGTAGAAAGTGAAGTAAAGGATGCAGAGGACTCCTGCTGGAGTCTTGCAATCCAAATCTGAAGAACCACCCAAGAGAAAGACCCTAAATAGCCCTAAAAGGGGTATTGGTCAGCTAACAGGTAAGCACCTATCAGGGGAGGGCTCTGACATCACCTGCTGGCACTGGCCACCCAGATGCTCCCAGAGGGCCCTGACAACTTAGAATTCAAGATGACAAAACCCAGGGACAATCTGGAGGAGCTCTGAGCACCACCCCTTGGGTGGTGATGGATAGGGGAGTGGCTCCTCTTTTCTTTGTCCAGTTTCACGCCAGAGCAGGGACTGGGGAACCCTGAACCAGTGTAGACTGGATTAGGCAAGGAGGGCACCATCTGTGCCCTTCAAAGCATTTCCAGAGGCTCTGGGAGGCTACCCCTCCCATGCCTGCAACACCTATTTCCAAGGGGAGAGCGTGTAATATCCCTCTCTCAAAGGAAATCCTTTGTCGTGCCTTCCTGGGCTTTCTCACATCTCGGAGTAGAGCCATATGCATAACTGTGAGCACTGTGCCTTATGCAACCATCTCACCAGGCGTCTTCCTGATCCCATTTCATAAAGTGCTTTCACCAGAGCATGTGGCTTGGGTTCTTCCCCTGCATGTGTAAGGAATAGGGTTCCAGGTAGTGGGTACTGGGTCATGAACTCGTGGTATGGGATCAGTAGGCCCTCTACGAATAGATCCTTCAAGGTAGATATGCTGCGCTCCTCCTAATGACTTAGCCAAGATATGGATAATATAAAAGAGGGGGTGGGGACACTACACAGGGTAATGTTAGGACCGTACAGCATTGTGGACCTAGTCAGGCGGAGTGCCATGTGCCAGTACCATAGTGTATTATGTAATAAAATTGATAATTTTTGAGGGTGGGTGGACACGCCCGGTAGTAGCAGTGCATGTAATTGCCCGCTATACAGTTGTGTCTGCGTATAGTTTATTTCTTGAAGGTGAATACCCACTAGCCAATAGGAAAGCCACTGCAATTGTACCTCTAGGCAATATGAGTGAAATTCAGGAGCTCTCATCCCTCCCCGTCTGTGGGCAATTGTAGTTTTTGTAGGCTGATGTGGTGGCGTCCTATGGCCCAGATCAGTTTTGTCAGCAGTGTGTTCAGTGTTTTCCAAGGACTGTTTGTGGTACAATGCAAGTACCAAACAGCCAGTCACCGATAAGGGCAGAGTGGTTCTGAACATGACCTGGGCTCTCAGTGAAGTTATCGCCTTTTGTAGATTGCCATCCAGCAAATCGGTGTGGGAGCAGTATATGCGTATACCTGAATATCGGAAAGTTTGTTGAGCTACTGGGATCTCGGGAGTACACAAGGAGATCGTGTTAGTGGAGGATAAGGCATCTCGGAAGGAAAATGCCTGTGATTTAATCGGTTTACTCGTAAGCCAGATTGCTCCAAATCGACAGAGGGTGTCCCTTATTTGTGTGTGGTCCATGTTTGCGTCACAAACATATATAAGCATGTCATCTGCATAGGGACACTATGGGGGTCATTTCGACCTCAGCGGTCTTTTGACAAGACCGCCGTGCTGAAGACCGCCAGTGGTGGCGGTTTTCCGCTAGGCGTATTTTGACTGCTGGCAGCCCTCTGTCCTTTTCCGGATGGAGAGCCGCCAGCAGCCATACTGGCGGGCGGCGGGGAAGTGGAGGTTGCTCCACCTCCACCGCCACGTCAACAGAACACGTTCTGTGATTCGGCGTGGCGGTGTTCTGTTGACGGTGTGGTGGCGGCGGAGCAGCCCCCATGGATCCCGTCCCCTCCCGGAGGATCAACAGACCAGGTAAGTTGATCGTCCGTTAGGGGAGGGGGGTGGGGGGGGCGTTGTGTGTTGTGTGTGTGCATGGGGGTGTGCATGTGTGTATGTAGAGGGGGTGTGTGAATGCGTGTATGCATGCGGGGTGTCATGTGTTTGGAAATGAGTGCGTGTCTGTCTGTATGTATGTCTGTATGGATGTGTGCGTGTATGTCTGAATGTGGGTGTGTATATGACTGTGTGTGTGGCTGTTGGCATGTATGTTGGTGTGTGTGCGGGTATGTGCGTTGGTGGTGCCTGCGTGCGTGTCGTGTGTGAATGTGTAATGTAATGTTGGGGTAGGGGTGGGGAGGGGGGTCCTGCCACCTTTGGTGGTGGCAGGGGTGGTGGGGGGTTTAGGGGAAGGACTCAAGGTGGAGGTGGGTAGTGGGGGAGACCCCTATCAGTGCCAGGGAAAGAATTCCCTGGCACTGATAGTGCTCACCGCCATGGATTTCATGGCGGTTCCAAACCCCATGAAATCCATGGCGGTCAGCCGGGTCATGATACTGCCGGCGGTATTGTGACGACCGCCGTGCTGGAGACCCAGGTCTCCAGCCCAGCAGTCGTCTCCACCCTGGCGGTCGGATCGGAGAAGTGGCGGATGACCATGGCGGTAACCGCCATGGTCATAATTCCAAAAATTTTACCGCCAGCCTGTTGGCGGTAAGACCGCCGCTTCTCCGCCGACCGCCAGGGTTGTAATGAGGGCCTATATGTGCTCGGCGCCTGTCATGTATGCCCCACTCTCCTCCCTCCTGCTGTAGTTTCTCCACCTGTGGCTCTATCGCCAGCACAAACTACAATGGGGGCAGAGAGCAGCCATGGTGCGTACCCCAGGATACTGGATAAGGTGACGAGAAATGTTCTCCAGTTTTTGCTCTGGCCGTTGGGCATGCATAAAGTACTTTAACCCACTTGATAAAAATGGCTGGTAGATTGAACATTATTTTCCGGTTTTGGAGAGCACACTAAAGATTGGGATTGGGGATCAGAGGGGTTGTATCATGTGTGCCAAGAGAGTACCAGCTTTGTCTCCCTCCTCATGCATGTAGTGCATGTAAGTATCATGGTTATAGAAACGCAGTTGTTCAAGTGATTCAGCATGTCGCACCTTAAGTTTTTGTAGTTCAGCTAAGTGGGTTTTTGTTCCGGGCTGCCCATGCAATTTTTAATACTTGTCAAATACTGTAGGATCCAGCACCTGGTCCCTGTCTACATATTTATGGACACCCTCCTAATGATTACCTTAAAAGCCTCCCATTCTACCAGTCGGGGCAAGTTTGTACCCTTGTTGGTAGTAAAATAGTCATAAATGGTAGTGCCCATTGTATCTCTGAATACAGCGTCCTCTAAGAGACATGGCTGCATGTGCCATGTAGGTATCAGCGCAGGGTTATGGCCCCATTGAACTGTCACCTCCAATGGATTGTGATGAGAAAAAGTATTTGCTAAATAGGTTGTGTCAACACAAAGCCCCGACATGTGAGACGGGCAGAGGATACGATCCAGTTGGGTATGGAGACCATGTGGAAAGGAAAAAAATATTACTCCTGCATCCCCACTTTATGTACTCTCCACGTATCTACTAGATCCCAGTAGGAAATCCAGTTCATGAGGGCGTGTGCTTGTTCAACCAAGTTAGAATGGACTAAAGGAGGAGGAGAGCGATCCAGAGTAACGTCAAACACCGAGTTGAAATCCCCATCAATGAGCCAGGGTATGTGCGCCCAGTCTGCTAGTATTGTAGATAGGCGGGTAAGAAAACACCTTATTCTGTGTTGGGGCAATACAAGCTACCCCAAATAAATTATACCCTGTCTAGGTGTCCCAGAACGATGGGGGGAACCCACGCCTCTGATGCTCCATGTCAGTATCTGGTAGCAATTTGGTGTCGCTGCCATAGACTTACGTTAGGAAAACTTTGATCAGTAGTATTCCCCCTCGCTTCCCTTGTCAATGGTAGGGTATCGAGTGGCAGGTGGTGAATCAATTTATAAACCCCAACTATAAGGTCCAACATAAAATGTCTGTTTGACCAAAGTGAAACTTTGAACACAACAAGAGTTATCCTGTAACAGTAGGTGCAATTGCCATTGGGGGGGGCCCAAGCATGGCTGGACAGGGTCAGCCCAGCGTGGATACATTGGTGTTCCCAACCCCTCCCCGTTGGCTCCCAAGAGCCCACAGTGGCTAAGAGGCCATCAATAAGTGTGGTGTGTAAATGTCTTTAGGTCGAGGGAAGGAGCAAGAGGCCACACTAAATATACATCCAGTTAATGCCCGGCTTGTGTAATAACATCACCCAAGTTGCATTTGTAGGAAGAAAATAAAAAAGTGGGGAGAAGAAAGGATAGAGTGAGTGGGGGACATCAGATCTGGAAATAACAAGAATAGTAGTGAGAGACAATGCATTATTAAGACATTGTTAGCTTACGACCAGGCATTTTGAAGAATCACGTTCACAATGCTTAAATGATGGAGTCTACCGTCTGTGGCGCAATTCTAGGAAAAAATGCTATGCTGGTATGCGAGTCTGAGTACGATTGGGATGACATGAAGGTGACCGAAATGTCTGGGCCTCCATGGATGCCACTATCAGCAGTGCTGCCTCTCTCCCCTCTCAGGCCTGCCGGCATAAGGGCATCGCAATCGTTAGTCTTTTCGGTTGCCATTTGCGCTGTCTTATTACTTTGGGGTTGACCTTCTGGGTACCTTCCATTATGGCCTGATGGCAGGCTACGGGGTTTTGGCGCTCCAGCAAATCTGTGGCTGCTTCAGATGTGTCAAGGAACAAGGAGCGGTCCTCATGTATAATCTCCAGATGAGCTGGAAACAACATGGCATAAATAAGACCCTTGTTGCAGAGCAGTTTCTTCACCCACTGGTATGATGTACAGAGCGTTTGTACTTCCAAGGTGTAGTCTGGGAAGAGCGAGACTTTGACATTGTTCACTGTGATAGGTTCTGCCTTCTGTGAAATTTGTAAAAGATTATCTCGGTCACAGAAGTTCAGGATTTTGGCCACCAGAGTGCGGGGTGGAGGGTGGCGCAGCGCTACTCTCTGGGCCCGAAAGGCTCTGGGGACCCATAGCAGTCCAAAGCCATTCCTCAATTAACAAGGTGGGGTTGGTTCCCTCTACGCACTCGGGCATCCAGACTATCCTCACAGCCTTCTGCTTCTTCTGCGCGATCATGTAATGCCTGGAGTTGCCTTTGAAGATCTGAGATAACGCTGGTGTTCAGAGTATGCTGGGGAACCCGTTCAATTAGGGTACTTTTGGCAGAGTGCACTTTGTCAGCTAGTTTCTGATGATCATCCCTCAGCATACCAAGGTCTGTGGCAATAATATCTATGCAGTAGTCAATGGCAGTACGCAAATCGCGTATTTCCTGTAAAATCAAGTCCAGCTTATCCGTGGGGGAAGTGAGGTTGGTGGGGGATACACTATTCTGTTGTTGGTAGGATAAAGCCCTTGGTGAGACCCTGATGGGTGGTAGAGTTCTCATGTCGGGACGGGGTCCGTGCCGCCTTAGTACACCCAAATATAGCAGCATTGGCGCTATTTGGTGATGCCAGGTAAGATGTGTGTAGGTAGGGCCAGCGTCTGGAACTCCCACTACATCTGCTTCATTTCTCCCAAACAGAATTACATGAGGAAGGAGGACGATGAGGTCCCCTGGAGTTCATAGGTGGAGAGTGCTGTCTGTATTATTCCATAAATGTCCAAAGCTAGTGGTGATCTCTCTGCATACTTAGATCCATTTACGAGGGGGGGCAGGGCTGTGTGAGTTGATCTGCAACCTTGTGATTATTACAGGTGTGTGACGTTCGTGGATATTTTTGAGCACTGTCCAGATGTATCGTGGCTGGGCCTCATCCCCCTTCAGGCTGCAAGGGTTTTGAAGGTCAGTGCCTGAGTCAGTATTTAGCCTCCAGTTGCAAGTTGTGGAAAAGGCTGGGGGGTGAATAGTTGTCAGGCCCGTTGCTAGCTTCTTACCAGTTGGTAATAGATAGGTACTGTGTGATAAGTGTGGGGAATCCGTGCCTCGCGTGTGCTGGTGTGTGTCACTTGCTTAGCGGAGGCTCCCCCAGGCAGGGAGGGCCTTGACAAGAGGCCAGATGCAGTGATTTTGGCCCCTTGGGCTGCGCGCTGTTCATCAGGCTTAGTGAAAACTCCCCACCGGTCAGCTCCTCTGTCACAAGGGCACAGCCTATCTTGCAGTCTTCCTCTTAGACACCAGGATTTAATTAGATAGAGCCTTTTTGGGGATTTCCAGGGTTGTAGCGGGTTCTCACTGCCTTACCGCCTCAGTGTGATACGTGGCCAGAGGAAGTAGTGACAGGATGAAGTTAAAATTATGGATGGGCTGCAGCAGCTCTAGGGAATCGCAGCCACTATGTTCGGCAGTAGGCCACACCTCAGTCGCTAAATTAACCTGTGCTTAACCCTGGGTAACTTGGCACACAAAACAGTCAGGCTTAATTTAGGGGCAATGTGTAAAGTACTTGTGTAGCACACAAATAGTGGTGTGCCAAAGACAAGCCCTTTGCGCCCGTCAGTGCATCAACTGCGCTCAGTGCCAATCATGCTGCCAGTGGCACTCCAGATCTAGATGAGCTCATTGGTGCTAACTGCAGACCTAGGATTAGCCATTCTAGGAAGAAACTGCTGGATATTAGTAAGCAGGGTGAGACACATCATGCACCTTTTTTCCCAACTAGGTACTGGCAGTAATATGTGATCCGCCCTTTCAATTGCATAGCCATCACTATTTTAGTTTAAATGTGGATTGATTAATGCCAGATCTTTAGTTAATCACACAACTGAAATTTGTATACTGTTGGAATCAAGCGAGTTGGATATATTTCATTTTGGACTGAAACATGCACTTCATCTGAATCTGTGATAGATCTTTGCGTAGCCTGCCTAGTGGGCTTCAAGGACTTCCATAAACCACGTCTCAATAGGAGGGGAGGTAGAGTCTGGATCATTTATTAGGAGAAATAGAACCTTTCCCCGTCCCTCTAGATGAAACTGGAGATGTTGAGGCATCTCTGTGAAAACTAAAAAAGCTAGTGTGTTTTTTGGTATCCTTTACTATAGACGTCTGGGTACTCCGACTTTGCATCATCAGAGCCTCACTGAAGTTTTCTCTAATATGGTACTTACACATTCTAAATTTTAGAATCGTATATAGCTGACCGATCTCAGGCCGTTGCCCTGCCCCTTTATTATTCTGTTTAAAAGCTTGCATTCAAGAGTCCCTCAGGGCTCGGCTCTGAGCCCAGTCGCGTTCAATGTATACCTGATACAAAATGATCTAGTTGGTAAAAGCATATATTATGCTAGTCAACTATGCAGATGACACACAGTTGATTCTTTCTTTGAATGATAAACTGTATTCTGTGGCAACTTTCAATAAAATATATATATTATATCTGTATATATTCATTCAAAAAAACAAAGGTTACAGGACGTTATAGTTAGGCTCACATTTTAAATGCACAAAACCACAGAAATTCAGCTGCTTTAGTTACAGTTATTTCAAATAATTATAACTCACGCCCTCAGGTACCTATAACTCATGTTCCCGCCATGCACAGTTTCCTCATAAATATTTTACTGCAAATATTACAGTGATATTATCAATGATGTCATAGAAGATGTAATGAGTGATGTAATATATAGTGTAATTAGCAGTGCATGGCACTTTGGCCATGTGTGGCGGTTGTTGCCACAGGGCCTGGCCTGCGGCTAAATCTTTGAGACAACACCCTATAGCCACCTAACACTGCGCCATGCATGGCCTTCGGCTGCGCACAGAGGGAGTTGGCAGCAGGACCTGGACTGCATCCTGGCCCTGCGGCCAACCCCCTATCCCAACCTAACCTCACCCATGCACGGCCTTCAGCCAAGATTGGGTCTCAGCATCAGTTGACAAAAAAGAACCCACTCTTCACTACATGAGATATTGCACTCAAAAACAGCAAGGATACAAACACCTCTAAAAAGTTTATCAAGGCCAAAATGAAGAGAAAAAAACCCTTGCTTTGCCTTCACCACACGTAAGATATTTTAAAGATAAGTGCTTTACAGAAGTGTAGCTTCTACTTGAGCGTCTGCATTGTTTATATCTGAAAATGCTTCCTGTTGAGGTTTTATTTCTGTGTAATGAGCATTGTTCCAGAATTAATCCTGCCAGCATTTTGTGCAGAATGCCTACCCAACTGGAGTACTTTCCACTGGCTAATTAGTAAGTGTTATCTCGTTGAGTAAATGTATAGTGTATCTGCTATACTTCATCTTGCTAAAGGAAGACAAGGTAATGTCTCCAGTGATGTTGTGTTTCTGTAACTTTGCCAATGTGAGTGTTCCTCGACCGTCTTCATCAGATAACTTTATAGGTTGGAACTACATGGAAAATATACTTGGATTAAGTGTACTTTACAGAAGCAATTGCTTCTGTTGTTTTTTTCATGTTCGATGGGACTGCGGGGAGAGCCTCAGGCTCCCATCGTCGCAGCTGGTTCCCCGCCTCCTGCGGGACTCGGCATTGCTCCCACACATAGAGAGCTGCTGTAAATGCAGCTCCCTGCATGTGGGAACATTACTATCATCTCTTTCGTTGCCTGCATGTTTTCAAGCAGGGAAATAAATGAAATCCCCACTTTCAGCACGCAGGAGCATTTTTAAACCTCCCGCTTGCTGAAAGCAGAGTGTTTGCTTTTGTTTGGCGGGAGCTGTCACAGCTCCCGCCTAGCAAAAGCAAACAGCCAAGAGCCAGACCAGGGGGTGGCGGTCCCCATAGCCAAACATGGCTCCAGGAGTAGGGGGACACACTGCCTCCCTTCTTTTATCATGATGGGCTGACTGCGGGGAGGTGGTGGTCCCCAGGCCGTATGTAGCCCAGGAAAGGGGCTGCACACCCCCTTCATATATTTTAAGTGTACTTGATGGCTCCGGAGTGGTGGCTGACGGCGTTTGTGTTTTTTTGTGAATTCACAGCAAAATTAGCAAATATTTGTGAATTTTGAGGTGAATTAAAAAATGAAATGCTTTGTTGCCCTGGCAAGGTCCCAGATGGACCCCTGAACTAAATGCTAGAGGGTTAGGGTAACTGTACCCGCCCTCCTTTTCTTTTTTTCACTTTTTTTTTGGGACACAGCTGAAGCCGAGTCCCAAAATGGCTGTCTGAAGTGTATTCCATGCACAACAAGACCCAACTTGACAATATTTTTGGGGACATTTTGTGAAGATTCGTCAAACGGTGTCAAAGAAATAGCCAAGTTAAAAAATACTAAACTAATTCCTAACTGCCAGTAGGTAATACATTTCTCCAAAGAAAGGTGTGGCACTCCATGAAGTGGTCAGCTCATTTTATTAGAAAACCAGAAAACAATCGCCCCCACACGTTTCAACCCTAGCGGTCTAAATCACCGTGATTAAGTCTGCAAGGTTCGAAACACGTAGGTGCAAGTGTTTACTGTTTTTCTAATAAAATTAACTAACCAGTTCATGGAGTGCGACACCCTTCTTTTGTGAAATATTGAATTGAGGATGGTGGCTTATCCCCCTGCGAGCACTTGTTTAATCAAAGACAGCATTGGATGCCGATATATATCTATAAATACATATATATATATATATATATATATATATATAGAACTCTAACTATAACTGGTGAATTTCTATGGTTTTGTATGAGTAAATTCAGAAACTGTGATGTTCCTGTAACCTTTGTTTTTCCAGTTGTTTTTTTAATTTTATTTCTTAACTATAACTTCCCTGTAACTTTTGTTTTGTTCAGTGAATTTTCATGTTTTTTAACATAAAGGTTTTTAAATTACTATACGTTAATCCAACCACCACCACACACCTGCGGTGGGGGTTGGCTGTAGGGTCAGGCCTGTGACTTGGCCCTTCGGCCAACCCCCTGTGAGCAACCTACCCCGCGCACGCCTTTTGCCTTGCACAGTGGAGGTCGGCCGCAGAGTCTGACCTGTGGCCAGGCTCAGCTCCTAAACCTAATAATAATGACCTAACCCTGCGTTGTCTTGCCCTCTGTTTCTGTATTTCTGTTTGTTTCTTGCCTTCTGTTTGTCTGTCTCTTCCTGATTTTTGCCTTCTTTTGTTAATTCTCTTCCCATTTTCTGCTTGTTTCTTGCCCTCTATTTGGGCCTTTCCAATAATTTCTTGCCCTTTGTGTCTTTACAATCATCCCAGGACAATTAGTTCTGACAATTTGAATGCCTCAGCTGAAGTGTCATTCAGTGAGTCTCCTGTGCAGTCAAACCAGAGCCGGGCAGACAGTTAAACAAACCTTCCTGCCAGGGTGCCTGCTTGCCTGAAAGAAACGCACATGTGTGCAAAGAGTTAATCTGCAAATGTAAAGGATGCTTTGGAGTCGGTACTGGCTTTAATTGACCTAATCACTCGAAGCTTTGTGATGACAAACATTTATTCTTTTGGAACGGTAGTGCAAAGAGTTAACAACTGGGATGTGAAGGGCTAACTAGGTGACTTTGAAAGAGATTTGACATTGTGGGGGACATTATGTGCACCCTAAAACGATTTGTCACTAAATAATGTAAATATCAGCATGTGTTATATCAGAGTGTTAATTAAAGGTGGGAGTGGGACTGATCATGACCATGAATAGAGTGTTTCTGAGTATTATGTCAAGTGAGGAGTGGCTTTATCACTGATCTGGCCATTTAATCTGGACATTATCTATTGCTGTGAGGTAGTCTAGGCTTTATCAGTTATGTGAGATCATGGCACTCCTACTGCTGGGCTGTGCAGTGGGTGCTTTTAATTGTAATTGTAATTTTATATGACTTACTCACCTAAAAGTGCTGAAGGGACAGTAATGTAAAAAAAAAAGCATTACGCACACTCCGGGTATTACTAAAATCTATATTTTGGAAGCACCATTTTATCTAAAAAATGTTGAGCATTTCGTAGCAGTTCATCTTATACTGTGTGTAATTCAAATTTAAAATAACAAATTACACATTCAGAGTGCTTTCTATCACAGGCTGTGACCTTGTAGCACTAAAACTACACAAGTCTCATTTCTCCACTGCACCAACCAAGACTTGGGGCCTCATTACAACCCTGGTGGACGGCGGTAAAATGGAGATAAGTACTGCCAACAGGCTGGCGGTACTTTTCCCCATATTAAGACATTTACCAAACCGTCAACGTACCACTCTATCTGCCAT
The DNA here is from genome assembly GCF_031143425.1 of Pleurodeles waltl. Lineage (NCBI taxonomy): Eukaryota > Metazoa > Chordata > Amphibia > Caudata > Salamandridae > Pleurodeles > Pleurodeles waltl. The sequence goes on along the minus strand of NC_090449.1, from coordinate 651,181,589 downwards.
GGCGGTAACAGCTGCCGGGCTGGAGACTTCAGTCTCCAGCCAGGTGGCAGTCACTAGCCCGCACGTGGGATTATGACCCCGCCTACAGAAATCATGGCGGTAGGCACTATCAGTGACAGGGAATTCCTTCCCTGTTACTGATAGGGGTCATCCCTGCCCCCCTGAACTGGTGTATCACCCCACCCCCTCCCACTCCAGACCTCCTAAACATACACACATCGAACACATGCATATACACATTCATCCATGCATATACACATTCATCCATGCATGCATACATCCATTCACACACACATACACACATACTGACATAAATACACGCACACACCTATTCACACAACACAACATACACGCACTCACACATGCATACGTGCACACTCTCATCCACGCACATACCCCACACACACAGAACAACCCCAACCCCCCTCTCCAGTGGGAGCACCCAACTTACCTGATTTAAGGGGTCCTCTGGCAGGAGACGGCGCTGCTGCCAGCAGCAGCGTCTAACAGCAGAACTCCGGCAGGCCGTATCATGTGTCATGATAGGGTCTGCGGCAGTCTACTGGCATGATGCTGCTGCTGGCAGCAGCGCCACCTTACCGCCATCCGCCGTCATGGCTGCAGCCTGAATTCTGTGATCTTCTGGCGGAATTCCGGCTACGGTCATATTTTGACAGACGGCTGGTAGCAGCTGCGACGGTATTTTGGCGGCCGTCGCTGCGGCGGTAGGTGGTTTTTACTGCCAATGTTATAATGAGGGCCCCAATTCTGTGACTCTCTAGTTACACACAGACCTCTGCAGTGCATGAACTAATAGAGGTTTCAGAACGTACTATGGTGTATTTCTCATTCAGTAACACCTTTCTTTCTTTATTTTTCATTTAATATGAATGCTATGTTATTTGTAGCTACTTAACAGTGAAAGACCAAAAAAACTTACAGAATATTTAATGTTTTTAGTCAGTCTTTTGACCCCACCCAAACCTCACTGACTGCTCCCCTCTACATGCAGCATCACAGTTCCCATACTTTTTTGAATGCCCTTCGAGCACTGGGTTAAAAGCCCTTTTGGGCTATCTGGAACCGTGAGAGAAGCTTCAAGACCCCCCCGATGTCCCAGCCAGCTCCCGCATTTTACTCTGTCTGCCTGCATCTCTGTGGGCAGCCACACAGAGGAAAACTATGCTCCGATGAAGAGAGAGCTGTTTGACCCTTCATCAGAGCACAGTGTTTGCTGTGACTTAGTGGCAGCTTCAAAGCTACCACTACCACTACCGCTAAGGGCAAGTCCCAAAATGGTGGCCATCACTTCCTGGTTTGAAGTGTTGGCAGCCAATCAGAACTGTACATTTCCCTGCACGAGCTCTTTAATTTTTTGAGAAGTCATTGCGGCCAGAGATATACAAATTTGGAATTTCCTTTAATATCTAAAAAACTACCAAACAGATTTACCCCAAATAAGCGGAAGCATAATCAGCGCACCGAAAGCTAGCTTTCTGGCAACTCTGATGTAATTCAGTCCAGCGGTTCAGGCTGACACCCCAAACCTTTTCATGCACAAGAAACACTGGGACACTTTTTTTTTTACATTTCGTGAAGATTCGTCAAATGGTGCCGAAGATATAGATAAACCAAAAAATGCCTTTTCTATGGAAACATGGTCCTAACTATAAGTACCAAATGGCAATTGCCACATATATATATTACCTAGTGGCGGTCACCACTAGGTAGTTATAGTTAGGATCTAGTTTTTGTAGTAAGAGTAGTTTTTGTTTTGCTAATAACTTTGGCGCCGTTTGATGAATGTTCAGGACATTTACAAAGAAAATACATTGCTCACTTCAACTGCTGTCTTGAAAGTTTTGGGGTGATCAGTCAAGCAGGGAGTGAGAAAAAGGGTGGGGTCCCAAAACACGTTTTCCCATTCATTTTTCCATAGGGATTTTGAACAGCGATAACGTCAAAACTACTGGATGGAATTACACCAAATTTAGCAGAAAGGTAGCTCTTGGTCTAGAAAGAGCCCTTTTTAGGTCGAGCGTTAGCGTTTGACGTGTTGTATACTTTTAGTATACTTATACTGTGAGTTCCAGCGAGTTCACTTGTTGGTTACAGTGTCCTTCAAAAATCATTGCTTGCTAGTGGTTAGTTCTGCCTCTTTGTCCTGCCTTTTTCTTTTTGGGAGCAGCACAAAGTACTGTATAATTACCCTTTTCCAGGGCCAGCTCGCTCTCGCTCTCTTCCTCTTGGTATTTTCAGTCTGTGTGGCAAGAAAAGTCCAGTCAATAATTTACAACGCTAAGAGCTGCTTTTTTTTTTTTTGCCTTCTGACGAATGCACTTTTCCGATGGCATTAATTTACAATTCTAAGAGCCCTAACTCAAGCAAACAAGAGACCATTGCATTCCAAATGCTTTGTTTCCTTTGTTGCTTGCTTGTGTTTAGTGAACCTTCAGTTTACAAACGCTTCGCTTCAAACAAGGCTGTACATCAAGCTGTCACATTTTCTCCTTGTGGAGCCCAGTGTGCCTGCATGCAGCCCCTGGTGGTGGGAGGGAGAGCAGATGCCCGCTTGTTACTTTTACAAATACAATCTCAAACAGTACATGGGTCTGCAGTCTGTTCACTGTTCAGGTGCAGTGGAGTTTGGAGTCTAACTGAGCCGAACCGTTCCTGAGCTCTAACGGTCTTTCAGAGATACTATTCTGAAGATGAGCATATGGGTGACTGTCGCAGCCTGGCATGAAGCTAAGTAATTGATTGACTCTACCCGTCCTGGTATCTCTTCAGAGGTATCTGGAATCTGGGAGATGCCTATGAGAGCCGGACTACTCTGAGATCGAGAACTTTTGCGTTGTTTCTGCCTCGCTCAAACCCTGCCATATCAGCAAATGTGCAGCTATAGTTAGCATGCACTGGCACTGCTGCTGCACGATGAGGAGCCGGGCACGGGGTGGAGGAGGAGGAGACAAGGTAGGGCCTGTCTCGAAGGCACCCTAATCTGTCTTCCCAGAGTCAGCCGCCCCTGCCCCCTCCGGAAAGGACCAGCTGTTAACAGAGCAGATTCCGCAGGCATGCTTCATGCCTCTGAAATACCCAGCTGACAGGCAGCCCAGGCACACAGGCCCGAGCACTGACAGGTTATAAATAGAAGCCTTCCACAGTCCCGGAGAAGCTTGGAGAACTTTCTGCACTCACGGGACCGTGCCTACTTTAGCAGCACTTGTAGGCCTCAGGGAGGATGGCAGGGGGCCAGTCTCAGATTCTGCTTTGGGCCAGAGACCGCATTACCTTATTCCCCGTCTTCCTTCCTAACATATTTTTCATGACACCTGAACTCCCAGGAACGGGGTATTTGAGAGACGGATAGCCTGAAGAAGTTTGGTTTACAGAATGTGTGAACAATGTGCATTACTGCTTACACAATAAAGGTGTACTTAAAATGTACATTAATATTGTGAAAACTTCTTTTGTGTTTGTAAAACAAATTAAATACATTATTCAGTTATGAGAGCCAGTAGGTGTTGTTTTTGCTGGTGGTTAAAATTAGGATGCTAAATGGCAACATTTTCATTTTTTGCTGCAGATGGAGAAAGAAGGTAAATGGAAGAACTTTAGTTATATGCAGGGCCACTGGAATTATATAGCAGGAAAAGACGAAATTATGAGGCAGGAAAAGATGAAATTATGAGGCAGGGTTGGCCAATCTGTGTGGCAAGAAATGTCCGGTTATGAATTTACAATGCCAATAGCTCTAACTCAAGCAAATGCGAGACCTATTACATTGCAAATGCTTGTTGTTATTTGGTGTAACTCTGTTCAGCAACTTTTGAGAAATGTAAGTAAATCCAATTTTGTATATATATAGGGACGAAAAGGATTTATGACCCCTCTCGATCTCGTGCTAAGATCTGATTGACTGCCAACACTTCAACAAGGAAGTGTTGGCAGTCATCTTGGGACTCAGCTAAAGCCAACTCTAAAAAAAAAAAATTAAAAAGCAAAAGGGGCTAGGTTTCGAACACCCTTAGCTCTGGTGCTGGGGTCCTAAAGGGACCCCCAAGTGCTAAAATGCATTTTTTTCAAATGTTCACTGCAATGCATGACAGATCCATAGATCTTCATCTTTTACTTGGCCCAGGGGTGGGTCAAGTTCCAGGGGCATTGTTTATTTGTAATGGGGCCATAGCCAGAAAGACCACCACCTCCCTGGGGCGATGCATAAAAAAAATTGGGAATGTGTGCCCCCACACCACAGGGACCAACTCCTCCCTGGGGCAAAGTGTTGTATTTGTGTGAGGGAGACCCATCGGCCTGCCCCACAGGCCCGGGCACCACCACCTCCCTGGGGCTTCATGTTTATGGGATGCAGAGGCCACACAGCCCCCCTCAGCCCCAGGGACCATTACCTCCATGGGGCATTCATCATATTGTGTGGGGGGGCGCACAGCCCCGGTGACCACCATCTTCCCAGGGCATCCATCATATTGTGTGCAGTGGGGCTGAGCGGGCCCTCCTGCATCCCGGGGGACCCCCACCTCCATGGGGCATTCATCATATTGTGGGAAGGGGGGCTGCCCGCCCCTCCCGCAGGCCAGGGTACCACCATCTCCCCAGGTCTATAATAAAAAAGTGAAGGGGTTTGTTTCGGACCCCCATGCCCCAAGGACCACCACCTCCCCAGGGCTGTTTTCATAGGAGGGGGGCTGCACGGCCCCTCTCGAGGAGCCACTTATGGCCCTGGCAACCACCACCTCCCAGGCTTGGCTCCTGCTATGCCCACCCTCAGGACATAGCTGTTTGCTGTGGCTTGACTGCAGCTTTGACAGCTGCAGCCAAGTCAGAGCAAACAAAGTCCATTTTCTGACAGAGGGACCTGTCAAACAGGTCTTGCTGTTAGAAAGCAGATTTTTCATCAGTCTTCCCTGCACACAGATATATGTGCAAGGACAACAGATGAAAACATTGCTCCAGCAAGCAGGTAGCTGCTATGAAAAGCAGGAGGGGGAGCCAGCTGGTATTGTGGGGTAGGCCTTGAGACTCCCTCTCCAGTCCCAGATAGCCTGCAAGGGTTGAAAATAAATAAAAAAATAAAAAGTCAGCAAAGACTGTAAAGGGCAATAACAAAGTTAAAAAAAAAAAAAGAAAGATAGCCTAATGGTGACAGTGAGAAACATTCACCCAGAAAGTTGAAGGTTCAACTCCTTTATTTTCAACTGTAAATGTTAAAGGCTCATACTGAAAGATGATCTTACTCTTTTTAATTGACAAATACATTTTTCTTTTCAATTGGTGCAGAAAAATCTCATTTTAAGTATATCATCCATCAATGCCTAAAAAAACTCTCTATCTCTCTCCCTCTCCCTCTCACTCTCTTTCTCTCCCTCTCTCTTTTAATCTCTTTCTCCCACTCACACACCCACTCAGACCCTTACGCAGCCCCTCACAGTCCCACCAGGCACTCACACATCCACACACAGTCCCATTCAGACTCTCGTGCACCCACTCACGGCCCCACTTAGACCCTAATGCAACCATGCACCAACTCTCAGACCTGCACAGACACTGATGCACCCACTAAGACAGTGATACACGCACTCTCACACCCAGAGACTCTCACAGACACTCTCATCCCCAGACACAGCCTCTCACACCTATTCTCACATCCAGCATGACAAGATGCAGCCAACTTCCGCCGTGCACGGCCAAATAGCAGTGTGTAGTGTGGCGCATGTCATGTGTGCATGGAAGGAGCACAAGGTATAGCTACCTTAGGGCATGAGTTATAGTTACTTTGGTTAACTATAACTGGTGAATTTCTATGATTTTGTACATTTAAAATGTGAGCTTAACTATAACGTCCCTTTAATCTTTGTTCTTTTATGTGAATATATATTTATATATATATATATAGAGAGAGAGATAGATAGATAGATAGATAGATAGATAGATAGATAGATAGATAGATATGTATATATATATATATATATATATATCTAAAACCAATCCATCAAAGCAGTTCAACTACCCTTGTCACTAATGCTGGTGGTGGACCCTTGAATTATGTCTACAAACGCTTTCTTGGAAACATTAAGGACGCAGTCAGTACTTCAGAGTTCTAACATTCACCATTTATTTGTGGTAACACAGTTTGGCTCACTGAGACTTGATTGGTTAACACTTCAACCAGGAAGAGCTGGCAGCCATTTTGTAACTCGGACTCAGCAGAGTCCGAAGAAAAAATAGAAAAAAATACAGAAGTGGACTGGGTAGAAATACCCTCACCCCCTAATCCTGGTGGTGGGGTCCCATAGAGACCCTGCTGAGGTCCAAAATATGTATTTTTTATTTTTGCTGCAAAATTGAGTTTGATCTACAAATCCATAGCAATCTTTTTTTTAAAAAAAGCCTTTCTGTCCCTGTGCTGCTGCATCACTCTTGTGTTTGTCTTTACCTTGCTTTTTCCCTCATTTTGTGAGTGCATTATCCTTGCTTTTCCCTTTTTCACTGCTTTCTCCTTGCTTTTTCTCCCATTTTTTATGTGCCCGCTCCCTGCTTTTCAACTCATTTTCACTACTTTCTCCTTGCTTTTTGCCCGCATTTCGTGTGTCTACTTTTTACTTTTTCCTCATTTCACTGCTATTGCCTTGCTTTTTGCCTGTTCTTTTTGGATGCCTTCTCCTTTCTTTTCCCTTATTTTCACTGCTTTTGCCTTGCTTGTTTTCTTGTTTGTCTTCTCCTTGCATTTGCCTCATTCTCACTGCTTTCTCCTTGCTTTTTTCCCATTTTTTAAGTGCATTCTCCTTACTTAACCCTCATTCTCACTGCTTTCTCCTTGCTTCTTCGGTATTTTTGTGCGCCTCCTCCTTGCTTTTCTCTCACTCTCACTGCTTTCTCTTTGGTTTCCCCCCATTTTTTGTATGTCTTCTTCCTGCTTTTTCCTCGTTTTCACTGGAGTCTCTATGCTTTTCCCCCCATATTTTGTGTGCCTTCTCCTTGCTTTTTCCTAGTTTCCACTGCTTTCTCCTGGCTTTTTCCCACGTTTTTTGAGTGCCTTCTCCTCGCTTCTTCCCCTGGCGTGGGATGGATGCATGCGGAGGGTCGGCAGGGAACCCTGCAGCCAACCACCCGCTGTGTTAAAAAAAATATAGAAATTCACTGAAAAAACAAAGGTTACAGAGATGTTATAGTTAGGATTCAGCATTTAAAAAAACCTTAGAAATTCACTAAAAAAACAAAGGTTATAGGGACGTTATAGCTAGAATAAGAATTTATATGCACAAACCTTTAGAAATTTAACTGTTATGGTTAACTAAAGTAACTATAATTTGTGCCATAAAGTAACTATAACTTAAGGCAGCTGTGTCCTTGCTCCAGCCTTTTTAATATTGAAATCAACTATGGGCCTTCAGAGAATTCTGTGTTGTTTTGAGAGTCTTTGTAGCCAGAGGGGAATAGAAATCTACGTGATGAAAACTAAGTATATGGTTTTAAATTCTTGTAGCTCTACCAGGTCTAACCCTAAACTAACAGGGGTCCGCTTAGATCGTGTGCATACCTAGGTTCCGGGAGTATTCCATGGATTAGGTACATATTGTCACCTTAGGGCACGAGTTATAGTTACTTGAAATAACTGTAACTATAACAGCAGAATTTCTATGATTTTGTGCGTGTAAATTCTGATCATAACTATAACACCCCTGTAACCTTTGGATTTAAAAATATATATATATATATATTACCTAGTGGCCGTCGCCACTAGGTGGCTATAGCTAGGACCCAGGGCTAGATGTCCAAACATGCAATTTTGCATTTCTTAAATAGTGACTTCATAGAAATTGCTATTTAAGAAATGCAAAATGCTATGTACAAAGATACCAGTCTCACAAAGTGGGAAACGCTTTTGGGAAATCAGTATTATGAAATCCCATTGCATTTGAGTCAATGGGTTGGATTTGCAATTCCTAAATAGCGACTTCTTATTAAGAAATTGGTATTTAGGAAATGCAAAACTAGGGATTGCAATGGGAAAAAGGCTCCCCTTGGTGCATCCCAAAAATAGGACTGCACCTGTTGGGTACACAAATGAGGCATGTCTGTGTTTTATTGCAATAATTTTTAAAAAAACACCTCGGGTGATTTTTTTAAATTGCACCTGGTTACAATTTACTTCAAATTGGTGGTAATTGCATCTCCAAATTGTCCAAATCACATTTTGGAAATGCATGGAACATCTGATTAGGGAATGCAAATAGGAAATCCCTATTTGCGTTTCCTATTCTGGGAATCGCAAATTGCGATTTCTACAGGGTAGAAATTGCAACGTGCGATTCCTTAAAGGGCTTTGTACTTTAGAAAAGCCCAGTTTGCATTTCTTAACAGTCCTAAATACTGATTCAGACCGTTTAAAAATGCAAACAAGCTTCCTACATCAGGCCCCTAGTTTCAATAGAAAATGCTTTTTTTGACTTGCTTATATCTTTGGCGTCCATTAGGGAATATTCACAAACTTTTCCCAAAAAGTTCAACGCTCACTTCAGCAGCTGTGTGGAAAGTTTCTGGGTGATCCGTCAAGCAGGGCCTGAGAAAAAGGGGGGATCCCAAAATGCTGTTTCCCCATGCTTTTTTCATAGGGAATTTAAACAGGAATAGCACACAAACCATTGGACGGAATTACACCATATTTGGCAGAAAGGTAGCTCTTGGTCCAGAAAGCGACCTTTTGTTATTTGGTGTAAATCTGTTTGGTAGTTTTTGAGTAAATGAAGAAAAAATAAATGTGTATATAGGAATTTGAAGGCTCCGCAAACCCTCCCGAGCTCATGCTAAGATCTGATTGGCTGTCAACACTTACTTCAACAGGGAAGTGTTGTCAGCCATGTTGGGATTCCACTGAAGCTGAGACCCAGAAAAAAAGATTAAAATATAAAAGTGGGCAGGGTAGAGACATCCTGATCCCTTAGCTATGTTGCTGGGGTTCCAGAGCCCCCCCACCCCCGGGGAAAAAAAGCCTTTAAAAAATAAAAAAAAATCAGTGGGAGATGTGGCGAATTCATTGAGCATTAAAATAAAAACAAGTGCAGGCTCCGACACTTGTTTAAATGCATTCCCTCAGTGGGCCATGTCTGGGGGACATTTAAATTTAGAAAGCCGGGGGGGGACTTCTGACCCTCCCCCCCCCGCAGCCCTGGCGACCGCCACCTCCCCAGGGTTTTAAACTAAATCAAAGTGGGGGGGGTGCCCAGTCCCCCCTCAGCTGCCACCTACCCAGGGCTTTATACAAAACTAATGAGGGGGGCTGCGCCCTACCCCGCAGCCTCAGGGATCTTCACCTCCCTGGTGCTTTATACAAAATCAATGCGGGGTGCACCCCACCGCAGCCCCGAGGACCACCAGCTCTCCGTGGCTTTAATGAGAATGAATGCGGGGGTTGTGTGCCCCACCGCAGCCCCGGGGATCGCCACCTCCCTGGGACTTTAATGAAAATGAATGCGGGGACCATGTGCCTACCCACAGCTAAGGTGACCACCACCTCTCCGGGGCTTTATGTAAAATGAATGAATGTCTGCACCCACCCCCCCCACACTGCTCCGAGGACCACCACCTCCCTGTGGCTACTTAACATTGGAGGTCCCAATCGGAGGTCGTGGAGCCAATGATGGCCCTGGGGACTGCCAGCCCCAGGGCCTGCACCTGCTATGTCCCAGGGTGCCCACCCCCAGGGACACAGCTGTTTGCTCTGACTTGGCAGGAGCTTTGACAGCTCTCACCAAGTCAGTGCAAATACTCCAGTTCCAGCAAATGAGCACTGTCAAACAGCTCTCACTTGCTGGAAGTGGAGGTTTCCTCTGTTTCCCTGCCTGCAGACATGCAGGAAGGAAAACAGTGAAACTATTACTCAGAGAGGGAGCTGCATCTTTAGCAGTTCCATATTTGTGACAATAATGCTGACTCCCTCAAGAGTTGGGGAGCCAGCTGGGACCACAGAGGCCTTCATGTTCCCCCAGCAGTCCCCATTTTGTCTGGGTGCCCGGGGGTCACCCAGATGACATTGCCGGGCCCTGTGGAATGTGGTCCACGGGGACAAAATCAGCTGGGGAAAGTGGCCACGCCGCCCCCCCCATGAAATTGTAGTGGGCCCTGGGAAATGGAGGAGCTGGGGCCGAAATTTGCTGGGAGAAGAGGGCTACACGGACCTGCAGCCAACTACCCCTGCACGTTCCCAAAGGACGTGCGCAGCATGAGGTTGGGTGATTAGGCGGGTTGGCTGCAGGGACTGGCTGCAGGCCAGGCCGTGCAGCCAAACACACCACACATTCTTCAGCCATGCACGGTGCAAGGTTGAGTGGTTTTATGGGGTTAGCCGCAAGCCCTGCAGTCCACCCAGCTGCACACAATGAAAATTCATGCGTGGCGGTGCCTGGATTAACGTATAGTAATGAAAATTAGTTTACTTTAAAAAAATAATAGAAATTCACTGAAAAAAACAAAGGTTACAGGGACGTTGTAGTTAGGAAATAGAATTAAAAACCATAGAAGTTCACTTTAAAAAAACATAGATTACGGGGAGGTTTTAGTTAGACTCGTGTTTGAAATGTAAAAAAAACATAGAAATTCACCTGCTATAGTTAGAGTTATGTCAAGTAAATATAACTCGTGCACTAGGGTAACTATAACTCTCACCGCACCATGCACAGTTTTTCCTCAAATAATTTACTGCAAATATTACATTGCGATTAACAATGATGTTATCAAAGATGTCATGAGTGCTGTAATTTGTGGGGTAACTAGCAGTGCATGGTGGGGGCGCGAGTTATAGTTACTTGGGATAACTTTAACTATGACAGGTTAATTTCTATGGTTTTGCACATTTAAAATGTGAGCCTAACTATAACGTCCCTGTAACCTTTAGTTTTTTAAGTGAATATATATGCATGTATTTATGCATGTTTGCCAAGTTGTTGGCCAAGGAAAGCGTGGGAGATCTAAGGGCTCTGGCTTTTTTGTATCAGAATCCTCTTTTACAACGATAGGTTGATCTGAATGGTTTGGAGCCTTAAAATTTGGTAAAGCCCCAGTAAAGAGCATTGTTGTAGTCCATCCTACTGCATATTAGTGCCTGGGTGACTGATATACAGCATTCCATTGGGAGTCCTTTGAAAGTTTTGCACAGCATGCACAGGATCCTGTGTCAGGTTCCACAGTCTGTGGCAACCTTTTTTTTAATGGAGAGAGTATTATAAGTGACAATGCTCAAGTGGGCGTGGAGGGTGCCTAGATTGCTAGACCACGATATGTAAAACTGTATCAAAGGCCCAGATGGGTCCAGGTGGGTGAAGGTCACAGGCCTGCCATGATCCATACTGTACTTATGTCATCCATGGCCTGCAGTGTGGCATGCCCTGAAGCTGAACTATGAGGGATCTAAAAGGTTGTTACTCTCCAAGTAGGGCACTGATGAGATTTCCAGGATTTTAACACAAAAAGGAAAAAGTGAGATAGTCATCTTGTTACAAATAATGGTGGAATAGCAGCAATGAGGAGAAACATGTTGATCAAGTCTACCACAAGAGGCCTGGTTGGCATTTGAGGAAATGATGTTGTGGGGTCAAGGGTCAGCAGGAGATCCTATGTTTACAGAGTGCATAGCTGTGTTGACCTGTGTAGTGTGCTTCATTACATTTGGCGATGACGTGGGGATCCAAGCAGATGCAACAATGCCTCAAGGCCTGGATCCATCACCTGCTAGCTTAGGCCACAGAGAACGATATCAGCGGCAAGCGGTGAAGTGGTATATAATGACAATTTTGGATAGTTCAGGTGCTTTTGCCGGTAGGTTCATCCAGCTTCTCACAATCCCATCTCCTCTCCTCAGAAACCCCACAGAACCACATTCCACATTCCATTACCCCAGCCTTCTAAACCTTTAACCCTGGATACCACACATCTCCCCCCTTTCATTTAGACTGAGCATCATTATATGAAACGCACAACACCTATAAAACCAGTGAAACTAGGGTGGGATCTGAGAACAAGGAAAGGGGAACAGAACATAGGTGAAGCTCAAAAACCCTTTGAAGATTAGAATATTGCATAGTCTTTTAAATGTTTAGGTGGTCTCACACTCCTGCTGCAGTGTTGCAGACCACCCCCAACCAATCTGCTGCCATTTTATTGTGATATATTAGGTGCCTTCCCATCATCCTTCTCTTCTCTCTGTATCATTTCATTCCTTCCTCTAACAGTTTCCTTGTGTTAAAAGCCCTAGCTGCAAAGTGTGGAATAAACCTGTGATAATATTCAGCCATACCTAGAAACGTGATCAAATTCTCCTTTTTCTCAGGGGATGCCAACTTTCTAATAGTACCCACCAATTATTTACTCAGATTCACTCCTCCCTCTGTCAGTTTATTTCCTAATCAGATAATTTCCTTGCAACCCAATTTATATTTGCTTTCTTCTAATGTGAGAACTTGGTGTTTGAACCTCTCTAGAACCATCCTCAAATGGCAGTCATGTTGTTCTAAGTACTATATCTCAGACCCTTACCTTTATGCAGGAGTGAAATGAACATGCAATATATTACTTGCTTTCCTGCAGGCCAATTAGGCCATGCAATGAAGATCAGGCCTGACGTATCAGAAAGAAGGGACAATAGCTGATGGATACCAGACTGTCACTTGATGACTTCTGAGCTGCCTTGCCTTCTGCAAGGTAAGTAACAAGTTTTAGGCAGTCATTCTGACCGCGGCGGTCGCCGCCCGCCAAGCGGTTCCCGCCGAAAGACCGCAGCGGCCATTCCGGCTTTCCCGCTGGGCCAACGGGCGACCGCCAGAAGACCGCCGGACGGCCCAGAGGGACAGCCCCTTCAACAATGAAGCCGGCTCGGAATGGAGCCGGCGGAGTTGAAGGGGTGCGACGGGTGCAGTGGCACCCGTCGCGATTTTCACTGTCTGCCCAGCAGACAGTGAAAATGTTTGTGGGGCCCTGTTAGGGGGCCCCTGCACTGCCCATGCCCCCAGGGGCCCCACGGCACCCGTTCCCACCATCCTGGTTCTGGCGGTGGACACCGCCAGAAACAGGCTGGCGGGAAGGCGGTCGGAATCCCCATGGCGGTGCTGCAAGCAGCGCCGCCATGGCGGATTCCCTGGGCCAGCGGGAAACCGGCGGGAAACCGCCAGCTCCCCTTTTCTGACCGCGGCTTTACCGCCGCAGTCAGAATCGCCCAGGAAGCACCGCCAGCCTGTTGGCGGTGCTTCCGCCGCCCTCCGCCATGGCGGTCATGGACCGCCAAGGTCAGAATGACCCCCATAGTGTCTAATAATCAATAATGTGAACGACTACTATAATGCAATGTATTTGTGGATTTATTGAAAATCCCTTTCTCCCTTTTGAAAGATTTCTGTGAAATGACCCAGCTCCTGATAACTGCATCTAGAATCACAAGAACTTACAATGTTAATTCCTCTAAGGAACATTCATGTATATACATAAAGGTAAGTTTCATTCTAGCTCCTCTAACTCATACCCAAATATTTTGTTGCAAGTGAAGAGAAATACTGCTTCTGTGTATTTTTCAAAATAAACAATATTTCTTATTCAGTGTTCAGGAAGTGCTAACATAACAGATAAAACAAAGAAACATTCTGTGTAAGAACCTTAATACCAAGGTTTCATGAGCAGAGTTTGAAGTCCAATTAATATATAGCCATGATTGTCTTGCTCATGACTACGATTTCGAACAGTATAACTGTCCTATTATTTTCTTTTTCATATTTTAGGTAGTTCAAGTAGTTAGGACTTCATATCATAAGTACTGTGTCAACAGGATTACATCAGATAAGTGTCAATAGATTTCTTAGCGCAATAAGCAAGTTACTGCCTTGAAGAATATGCCGGCTTTCTCCTTGTTGTTTGTCTCTAGTCATTTGCAGGGTGTAAAGGAATGCGAACAAGAAAGCAGCAGACCCAACATCAAGACAGCAAGGACAGAGGTATGCAGGGATATGGACACTGAAATGGGAGCAGGAGGTGGACTGCCACTACGAAACCTGCGAAGACGTGGCGAACACAGGTCACAGGACACGAATGTGCAGTTAAGCGTAAGCGAGGCAAGGGATTCCGGAATAACGAGCAGTCAGGGTGCAGCGCGCAGCCTAAAAAGGTTATGCGCTCCACCCTTAAAAAAGGGACAAGGCAGTCGGAGCACCGCACTCGCTTCACGTCTGACAATACACCCTCCCCCCATAAGTCCTCCCCCATGTTTAGGCTTATCAGGATAACAGTGATGAAAAACACATAGAAGGCGAGGGGCGTGTGCGTGACTTGCAGGTTCCCCTGTACAAACTTCTGGACCAATTAATCAAATGAAACAATCTATGGTGTATTTGGTTAGAATCAAAAATCACCTCTACTTCAAATCCAGGTTCATGGTCCACAACAACATCTGAGGGTTTTGGTGAAAGCACGGTTCCTGGAGCAACAGGTGTCAATAGAGACACATGAAACACTGGGTGTACTCATAATTTGGTCTATATAATCTTGTACTGCAGGAACCTCTGTTGTAGGAGTAGGCGGAGATAACAGAAAGTAAGGGTGCAAACTATAATTACATTGAAATAGGGTGATTTTCGTAGAGCTATGATGTGCGTTATTATAGGCAAATTCTTCTGCCCAAAGACAACTATCCCAATCAGCGGTATTTCTCAATAACTGTCATCTTATGTATTGTTCTAAACATTGATTCACCCTTTCTGTCTTTATTTGTAAGACTCCACATGAGGTTCCCCAAAACCTTGAGATGAACTGTGAACCCCTATCGGACACTATTACTGATGGCAACCCATGCAGGTGTCCTATAGATTGCAAAAAGTTGTCTGCAAGGACCTTCGAGATAGGCAAACCTGGCAATGGAGTAAAGTGCACCATTTTGGAAAACAGGTCTACTGTAAAGATGACTGCAGTGTGCCTACGTTCTGTCTTGCGTAACTCTGTGATGAAGTCCAGGGAAATGGTATGCCATAGGTACAGAAGAGTAGGTAACTAGTGTAATAAACCAGCAAGTGCTTGATGAATGTCTTTAACCTGAGCGCACACAACACATCTCTGTACACACTGTTTTGGGTCAGATACAACAATAGGCCACAAAAATGGCACCGTACTAACTCTATGCTCTTGTTTTCACCTGGATGACCTGCTAATAACTGAGTATGGCGCCATTGTATTGACTGTTGTTGCAAACTGGCTATTGTGTTTATGAATGATCTCTTCTGCTTCTTTGGTTTGTTATGCTGCAGTTATTGTCTACAGAAAGGACTTCTCAGACACTATTGCCCCTAAGATACATTCTGGGGGTTTAATTGAGGGACATTCTGTTTTAACTTCTCCGCCATCATACCCCAGATGTGATAATGCATCGGCTTTCCCATGCTATCGACCTGATTGAAAATGAATTACAAAGTCATAATTAGTAAAGAATTGGGTCCATCGTAGTTGTCTCATGGACAGGGCTTTTACAGATTTCATTAAAATTTAAGATTCCTATGGTCTGGAATCACAGTAACTGTATGTAAGTTACCCATCGTATAATTTCACCAATCCTCAAATGTCTTTCTAATAGCTAAGAGTTCCTTACAGCCTACAGAAAAATGTACTTCAATTGGACTAAGTTTATGTGAAGACAATGCAATGGGGTGTAAAAGACCTGTCTCCTTATTTCTCTGTGACAAACCCATCCCCTACTGCTGCATGAGATGCATCTGCCCCCACAATGAAAGGTTGTGAAGTATCTGGTTGTTGTAAAATGGGAGCATTAACAAAAGCCTTTTTAGGTGTTAAATGGCTTGTTCAGCTGCTTCAGTCCAATGAAAAACCACCCCTTTTTTCAATAGATGTGTTATGGGGGTTACTATGAATCGCCAATAAAAATTGGTGAATCCTAAAAAAATTCACTTCTTTTATGAATTTAGGAGACTTCCATTGTGAGATGGCAGTAACCTTTTGTGGGTCCATGCTAACCCTGTGTGAAGACAAGATATAGCCGAGAAATGTTATGGATAGGTTTTTATCTCACAATTGTTGTAAAACTGCTCTTACATGGTTCTTGTGTGCAGTAAAGGAAGGGGAATTTATCAGGATGTCATCAAGATAAGCAGCTACACAGATCCCAAAAATCTGTCAGTACTTCATCAATGAAAAATTGAAAAGCAGGCAGGTTCATTGCACAGGCCAAATGGCATCACTAGGTATTCAAATAAGCCAAATGTCATGTGGAAAGCTGTTGCCCATTCATCTCCCTCCCTGACATAGCTAGATCATAGGCACCTCTTAGGTCTAACTTGGTGAACACCCAAGGAGCCTTCACCTGATCTAATAAGCTACAAATAAGAGGCAATGGACAGTGGTTCTTAACAGTGACATCATTGAGCGCCCTATAGTCAATACGAGGGTAAACTTACCCCCTTTTTTTGGTACAAAGAGCAAAGGAGATGAGGCTGGAGAGTGAGATGGCCTAATAAGTCCTATGCGCAATATTTCATCTAAATATTCCCTGAGATTAATGTTTGCTTTTTCATTCAATGCATAGATCCTACTACATGTTATATGCCCCCCAGGAACGGGATCGATTTGGAAGTCATAAGAGCAATGCAGCAGAAGAATGGTTGCCTTTTGTTTATCAAAGACATCTGCTAGATCTAGATAGCAGGAAGGAATCTGGGGGCTGCCTACATCTAGTGACAGTGCCACAATATTTTAAGGATTAGGACTAGAGGGCATATAGAAACAGTTTGTTTTGCAATATGCAAAGCAAAAAGCTATAGTACGACTATTCCAATCAAATTCTGGGTTGTGGGTTTCCAGACATGGTATCCCTAAAAAAGCCTGAAACTGTGGAGCCTTAATCAAGTCGAACTTAATCTTTTCTCCGTGAGTGCCTTGTATGTTAAGCCACATGGGGATTGTGGAATGAGTAATAGGGCCTGATTTCAGAGCACTACCATCAATCGTTTTAATTTCCTTAATCTGGTCTTTCAGCTCACTTGGAATCTGATACAATGAAGCGAGTGACAGGCTCTTAAAATTCCCACAAGCCCCAGAGTCAACCAGTAGTTGGAAACAAACCGAGCCCCCGCCCCAATGTAGGCAGGCTGTCACAAAAAGGTGCTGATTGTGTCAAATACCAGATGTCTGTGCTAAGGTCTTTGAGGCTAGATTGTGTTGTACACCCAAAATACTTGTCTCCCTAGGTTTTGGGCACCCTAGTTTCCAGATTCTCCAGCTTTCTTGGGTTTTACAAGACAGTCTCGTAAAAAATGCCCTTTATTACTGCAATTTAAGCAGAGTTTTAAAACCCTGCATCGCTTAACGGTCCTCTAAGGCTCCCTATCTGCATGGGTTCTAAATCAACACTTTTCTGTGAATCTGGTTTCTTTTCTTCGCAAATCACCACCTTATTCTCTAGTCTGCCTTTATCTTGACGGCTTACTGCTAATCAGTCATCTAATTTAACCAGCAAATCTATTATTTGCCACAATTTTCTGGGGGAACGACCACTTGGGCTAGGAGATCCTTTCATTCATCTCGTAGTCCCTTAAAGAAAACAGAGCTCCTTTTACTATTGAGCCAACGAGATTCCACTACTAATCTGTTGAACGTTATATAGGTAAAAAAATCCTTATTCCCTTGTCTCATATTAAGTAATTCCATAACCCCAGATTGAATGAATGTATGGCAGTCAAAAAAATGTTTCAATTCTGCCTTAAAGGTGGAATAATTGCACAATAGCGGGACATCGCTTTCAACTAGAGGTATCAACCATGTTGCGGCTGTGTCCTATAGATAAGTTAATGTAAAAGCCACATTTGATTGATCATTTGGCAAACAAGCAGGTTTGCATAAAAAATGCAATTGGCAGTGATTAATAAATGTTGCGACTTTTGTGGAATCTCCAGAAAAATGCTCAGTAAGGGTAGGGGAATTGTGGTTCTAAAAATTCTGGACCCATGTAATTTACTTTGCCACAGCAGTACGATTTTAGTATCAAAAGACCGATAATGACTAGTACACTAAGCATGAGCATTTTCGCTCAATTCCAGCAGCGTTTTCACCTCGAAATCGCCATTTTCGCCCTGCACTCGTGGCTCCCATTTTATATACGGCAGCCATTTTTAAAAGTTGCCCTCACATAGGCTTATAATACAGTCAGATTTGATTCCAAGGACACGTACACCTTGATTGACTTTTCTCTGACCTGGGCAAGCTGGAACCATTGCCTCAGGCCAAACCTGTTTGGTCAGTCCCTCTCCCAGTGGCCGAATCAGATAGCATCAAGGCACACCATGCCATAAAACCCTTATTATCGCTTACACACCCTGCCTAATCTTGCTCACACCTGCACCTGCTCTTTTCTTCTTCTTACTTTACGAGGGGGAGGTGCCCGTTTTTATTGGGGGTCCACAACTATCTGATGTAAAATACTAGGCCTTGCCGGGTAATTTATTATGGGTTGGCTGACATTAAATATGAGGTTTCATCATGACACTGTTTTTTCCTTTGTAGTGAAAACATGTGAATGACCAACCAAAATGTCAAGAATGTTTGCCTGAAGCTTAAAAAACTGTATATAAGGAAACCTGACTTTGCATTGACACACAGTCTCCTGAGAACATACAAACCGTGCTGTTGTACTTCTAGGACGCTTGTTACTTGGTTGCAGCCAATAAATTCGATCTTTGACTTCACCTAGAAGACTCTGAGTTTCTGTGGTCTGAATCAGGAAAGTACCCGAGGTCTTTGGGTGTACCCTGGCACCGCTGGGTTACCGGATCAGTACCGGATCTGAAAAACCCAGTACCTCAGTTGGCGCCCAACGTGGGGCGATACCAGCAGTACCGGTCCAAGCCTGAGGTCCGTGAGGAGCTTCGTGTGAAAATTCTGGAGGAAGGCCGCCACTTCATCGACCCCTGCATGTCGACGTGGTCCGAAAGTCGTTGCTGTGAGGTTCCCCGCTTCCCGACGGCTACGAAGGACTGCTGCCCTGGCTATCGCCCTGATTTGGACCCTTGATGTTTGGTAGAGCGAAACGATAAGACGAGTCTTCTGGTGACGTCATCGATATTTTCAGTTAAGTATAAGTGGAGCGTCTCCCAGTCCTTAGTTGGACACTTGGTTTGGTCCTTAGTTGGACATTTGGTTTGGTATCCCTTCGGGATCACTTTGATTTGGAACTTGCAAGTACCAAAGCCGAAGGACTCGTGTATTCACGAGACTATCGTAAACGATAATCCTTTGAAGTTTGAAGCTAGACTAGTGAGCGAAGATGGCTGGTCTTAGCAGACTTGGAAATTTGTTTTGTCTTGGTTGTAAAAGGGAGTCCCGGTTGGAGGACTCATGTCCGGTTCCTCCGATTGGAACTCCAACCTATGAACTATATGTGAAGCACGGAGTAGGCCCCATCACATATAATGAAGTATGGATCCGTTACACCAGAAAAGATGGTGTTTTAAAATGGCCCCAAAATGGTAGCTTTGACACAGAAATTTTAGATAACCTCGAAGTTAGACTTTTTAAGAAGAAAGCCCGGCCGGCAATGTTTGATTCTTTCCGCTTATGGCGTAAGGAAGCCAAGCAAAAGGAAATTAAATTAGCTAAGAAAAATAAGAGAGAAAAAGGTATTTCGATTATGCAAGCTGCTATACAGTTTAAAGATAACGAAGTAGAAC
The DNA here is from genome assembly GCF_031143425.1 of Pleurodeles waltl. Classification (NCBI taxonomy): domain Eukaryota; kingdom Metazoa; phylum Chordata; class Amphibia; order Caudata; family Salamandridae; genus Pleurodeles; species Pleurodeles waltl. The sequence continues at coordinate 651,161,868 of NC_090449.1, read as the reverse complement.
AGTTGAATGAGCAGTTGCATAGGCGACATAAAATGACAGTAGATAAATGCTATCCAGTTTTGCCGCCTCTTCAGCAAGATGCAGCAAGAGACTCTGAAAAAGATCCCCTAATGTCGCATTTGCTAAGTTCGCCACCACCCTATGCGCAGAATGCCACGGCACCTCCGCAACCTCTGGTTGCACAACCAGTGGTTGCATTGCCTCCTGCTCCTCCACAGCACCCACCAGCTATTTTTCAGTTGGTTCCTATTCCTCCGGTGCAGCCTCCTCAAGGGCCACCGGCTTTGACATCTGCTCTGCCTTTACTTCCTACAACTTTGATCACTATAGCGACTACCACTCCTGGTATTGTTTCTGACACTGCTTCTGTCTCTGCCTTGTCTCATTCTGTTTTTCCTCCTGTTCATTTGTCAACCTCTCCCTCTGTCCGTCAGAGAATGACAAACACTGTGACTAGTCTTTTATCCCCTCTCTTTGGGTCATTAGCTACGACCCCAGTTTCAGAGCGTAAACAATTGCGTAGCCAATTGCCTGATGGTAGGGAGAAAGAGACACTGAATTATTTGGCGCATAAATGGGTTACTGAACCAGCGAGATATGAACTAGAGTCAGTTATGGATGTCTTCCATCAGTGGGAAGAACCGAAACAGAGATACGTTTTTGAGAAAATGTGTACTTTTCTTTCTGAGGATTTAGAGGAAAATGGTTTGGAGCCCAATCCGCCTAAATTGTGTCGTGTACGGTTCGATTTTGCGACAGGTTTGATTGTGGGTTCAGATGTCGAGAAAGCAGTTGCAATGTTATTGTCGTTTAGGACTGAAGGTGTTTCCAGGTTATTGTTTAAATATGATTCTTCTGCTAAAAAGAAAGGGAAACAGTACCCCATGAGAGAAGTTCCCCCACAATGGAGGGAAGGGGACCCAAATGCTAATCCACCTGTCCTGCCTCATTTCCAGCGTGTATGGGTACACGTTCCATGGAAGCGAGCTGAAGTTTTAGCCCTTAAACAGACATTGCCTGATTCCCGTAAGAATCCTACAGGGTATTACAAGGAATTGTCACAGACTGCGGGGTCTTGCATTATGAATTTAGCTGACATAGACATGTTGTTTGGGAATGTTGTTCCACAGCCTTTATGGGGAAAGATTCGCCATACAGACCATGCTCAAGAGTTAGATGACACATGGGCTAACATTGCTGCTGCAGACGCCCGACAAATTGGTGGTGCTAAACCTGAGCCTTTAGTGACAGAGCTTCCTGGTAGGATTATTGATTACATGAAAACTATAATGCCTGCGATGCGTGTAAACTGGGATAAATTGTCTGCATGTAAGCAAAAGAAAGAAGAAACGGTATCAGATTTCTTCACCAGGTTTGAAGAAACGTTTGTGGACCACAGTGGTCAAGATATGAGCGCGGAAGGTGGTCAACGTTTGTTCGTCGATAAATTTGTGCATAATCTGCTTCCTGAGTTGTGTAAAAAGTTAAAAGATTCAGAAAGTTCTTGGGCAGTTTCCTCTTCAGCGCAGATATTGGCTACTGCACAATACTACGAAAATAGAGATAAAGATGAGAGAGATAGAGTAGAGAAGAAAACTAAAGAATTGAAAACAAAGGTTCTGTTACAACAAGCGTACCCGCCACGTGGTGGTCAAAATAGTGGTGCACAGAACAACTATCAGAATAACTATCAGCCCCAACCGTTTCAGAGAAACTCGCAAAAAGCTGAGTATGCTCAACCACGTATCCCAGTAGGTCCCAATCAGTGTTCATACTGCAAGGAAGAGGGTCATTTCAAGTATAACTGCCCTGCTTTGCTACAGCGCGCAAATGGTACTTCTGGTTTAAGAGGTCGAGGTGTTCCACAAGCACCTAGAGGAAGAGGACGTGGATATGTTCCCCAGAGCGCGCGCCCATTCCCCCCTCAAAACTCAATGAACAGATTTGATCAGCAGGTTAATGCATCTGGTAGGACGGCTCAGTACTATACTGATGATTACTATACAGAGGATGAGCATTTGGACAGTAATGATTGCTAGGACAGCCATAGACAAAGAGAGGGAGTTGTTTCAGTTCCTGTAGATCAGAGTGGGCCTTATGTTAAGGTGATTGCATCAGGTGTGTCAGAACCTTTTCTGTTGGATACTGGTGCTACCAAGAGTTCTATTATGCACTCAAAACTCCCGGGTGCACCTTTGTCTGGCGAAACAAATGTATCAGTAGGGTTTTCCGGCGCCCCAGTTAGAAATCCGATTTCTAACCCTATATCTCTTTCTGTTGGACCTTGTAAATTTGAAACACCCCTTATTTTGACGACAGGTTGTGGCGAGAACTTGTTAGGATTAGATCTGTTAAAGAGATTGTATGCGACATTGTATTGCTCTCCTTCTGGAGTGCAACTCACATTGGGCAAGAAAGTGGTTTCACCAATGTATTTGTCAAAGGACAGATTTCCACCAGAATTTTCGTCTCTTCCTAATACTCTTTGGGCTACTGGACCTAATGATGTAGGTCTTTTGGAAATTCAGCCATATGTGATAACATTAAAAGCCAATGTTAAAATGCCACGTATTCCTCAATACAATATCTCTAGTGAAGGGGAAAAAGCGTTGTTAGCAATTATTTGTGATCTGATTGAGAAGGATGGAATTGAAGAGACAAGAGGCAACGTTTGCAATAGTCCTGTTTTGCCTGTCTTGAAGCGTACTGACCCTACTCAGCCACCTGTTTATAGGTTTGTAATTGATCTTAGAGAGGTGAACAAAATAGTTGTGCCACAGTTTCCAGTCGTCCCCGATATCACTGCATTGTTGACAATGATTCCAGCTTCAGCCACTTGGTTTTCAGTGATAGACCTGAAAAATGCTTTCTTCAGCATCCCTATTGCCGAAGAGAGCAGGGACATTTTTGGCTTCAATTTGGGAGGACGAAGCTTCAGATTTAAGAGACCTCCTCAAGGCTATTGTGAAAGTCCATCTATCTATAGTCAGGCTTTGAAAGCACAGCTTGACACTCTTATGTTACCTGATGGCGCCACTCTCATTCAATATGTCGATGATTTGCTAGTTGCTGCAGATACTAAGGAGATCTGCAAAGAAGCAACATTGTCATTATTGCGTCATTTGTCTGATTTACACCACAAAGTGTCCCTTTCAAAGTTACAGTATTGTCAAAAAGAAGTGACCTATTTAGGTCATCTCTTTTCGAAGGAGGGAAGGCAACTGACCCCAGAGAGAATCAGGGCTGTTGCAGCAATGAGTGTGCCAAGAACACAGAGAGAAGTGCGTGCTTTCTTGGGTATTACATCATATTGCAGACAATGGATACCTAATTTTTCGTTAATAGCCAAACCTTTGGTGGCATTAACTTGTAACAATACACCAAATCCCGTCCCATGGTCTGAAGATTGTCAGAAAAGTTTTGTCGAATTACGTGATGCATTATGTTCAGCTCCTGTGTTGGGTACCCCCAACTACAGCAAGCCTTTTACATTGTATGTCCATGAGAAAGAAGGTTGTGCGTTAGCAGTTTTGACACAACAGTTTGGAGACAGGGAGCGTCCATGCGCCTATTTCTCTTCAACCTTAGACCCAGTAGCTAAGGCACTACCGAGCTGCTTAAGAGCGGCAGCGGCAGCTGCTGTTTCTATCCGACAGTCTGCTGGTTTAGTGATGAACAACACATTAATTGTAATGGTTCCACATGCAGTGGACATGTTGTTAAACAGAACCAAGACACAGCATTTAACTAGTGCTCGATTGTCAGGTTACGAGTTGACATTGTTAGCAAGCCATGTACATATAAAAAGATGCACTATACTTAACCCAGCTACGTTATTGCCAATTGTGACGGAGTTAGATACTTCTGAACAACATGATTGTCTCCATAGAACAGAAGAAGAAACGAAAGGGAGAATAGACCTTCTAGAGACTCCCCTTGCAAAGAGTGATGGTACTTTGTGGGTGGATGGCTCATGCTTTAAGCTCCCGAATGGTGACACGACTGCGCCGTATGCTGTGACAACTTTGTGTACGATTGTTGAAGCTGCACGTATCCCACACAATTCAGCCCAAGCAGCTGAGTTAATAGCCCTAACAAGAGCATGTACAGTATCAAAAGGAATGAAAGTGACTATCTATACCGATAGCCAATATGCGTTTGGTGTGGCCCATAGTTTTGGGCGTTTGTGGAAGGAACGTGGGTTCCTGACCTCGCATGGAACTAAAATACAGCATGGTCAGTTGGTAAATGAGCTCCTTGATTCACTTACTTTACCATTGCAAGTTGCGATTGTGAAGTGTAGCGCACATAAAAAGGTGACTGATGATGTTGGTCGTGGGAATGCATTTGCTGACGAGGTTGCAAAAGAAACGGCAAGGAATGTGATGAGCCGAATGTATGTCGCGGGCCCTGCAAGATGGATTGGTGATGTTGGAATGTGTGAAGACACGATAGAAAGCGTGAAATCGATTCAAGCTGAAGCCACAGAGAGAGAATTGAGTGTGTGGAGAGAAAGTACGGGTAAATTGGATGCAAATGGTTGTTGGGTCGAGTTGTCAGAACATCAAAGATGGTTGCTACCCGATGCGTATGTGCTTGCAGTAGTTACAATGGCTCATGGAATGGCTCACATCAGTGTGAAAGGGATTTGTAAGTTGTTGGCCCCAGTATGGCAAAATGCAGGAATTCCCAAGTGCGCAGAAAATGTGGTTAAAAATTGCATGGTATGCCTGAAACACAACCCTGGTAGAGGAACCCCAACTCCAGCTGGTCATTTTGCACCTCCTACGTATCCGTTTGAGGTTTTGCAGCTAGATTTCATCCACATGGAGAGGTGCAACAACTTAAAATACGTACTCTTTGTTGTTTGTGCCTTTTCAAGATGGGTGGAAGCCTATCCCCTAAAAGACAATACTGCGCTATCCACAGCCAAAGCCCTTGTGAAAGAGTTCTTCCCTAGATTCGGAATGCCGAGAATGATCTGGAGTGACAATGGAAGTGAATTTGTGGGTCAAGTGATGAAGAAAGTATGCAAAGGGCTAGGCATAAACCAAAAGTTTAACGCTGCAAATCACCCCCAATCAGCTGGGTTAGTGGAGTGCTATAATGGCACTCTAAAGCTAAAATTGGCCAAGATACAAGCGAGCTCTGGTCTTAAATGGCCTGACGCTCTACCCTTAGCACTCCTATCAACCAGAATGACTGTGCATTCACGAGTGAAACTTAGTCCTTATGAAATAGTCTTTGGCCGCCCGGCCAATATATGGGGAGTGCCCAGGCCCAAGAAGTTTAGCGAGATAGAGCATCCTGTTTTGCTTGACTATCTGTATGAATTGACGGCTAAATTGCGTGTTTTACATCAACAGGTCCACAACACCCTGCCTCCGGTCGCTGAATCTCCAGGTCATCCCATTGAGCCTGGATCCTGGGTTTTAATAAAGAACTTTCAGCAAACCAAAAACGAGCAGCCCAGGTGGACCGGACCGCACCTCGTTCTTCTCTCCACAAGATCAGCTGTTCGAGTAGAAGGGAAGAAACACTGGATCCATGGGACCCATTGCAAAAGGGTACCCCTACCTCTGCCATATGACCGGTGGATCCAGGAAGGTGTCGCCGACTCAGAGACTGAAACCGTGCCACGTTTTCTGCCTTTCAGTGATGCACGAATAAAAGGAACACTCACTGAGAAAGAAAGTGATGACATTTTACAATCAGCAGTATCACCGTCAGTTCGATTGGACACTACAGAACCTGAACTCCTTTTTCAGGACCACACGATACCTGGGACTAACCGTTATAATCTACGACCAAGAATAAAGGACAAATAAAACAGTTTACTTTTCTTCCCTTTAGCAAAGTTCTCCAATATGGAAAATTATTTTTGAATGACTTTTTGTTTTTTGTGTTTTTCGAACCTCCATCCGGGTTCAGCTGTAGGATCGTGGCTGAAAAGACTTAGGGGGGGTAGCCTGTGGACACAAGGTCTACAGGTCTGGTTTGTTCTAGGGCGGCCTGGAACATTCAGAACACTCCTAAGTGAAGTAAACCAACCGCCACGAACGGCAACGGTTAGAGGATGGAATCTTTCCAAAATGGAGAACATGTTGAGAGACTGAGTTTCAAGAAGAGAATATGTGAAACGACAACCAGGAAACGGGTTTTGCTGCTGTGCATTTTTATGTTATTTAGTATACTTATGTTTTTTATAGGATATGTTTTATTCTGTTTTAACGTGATATTGACACCCACTACCTCGTCTACACCTCCTCCTTCCACTGTTTCCCCACATTCTTTTCAACTCCTCCCTAAACATGAATCTGCTAGGAGACTAGAGTTCATTAATAACTCCTTCATCCAGCTTTTGCACCAACACCAACTAGTGATAAATACAACTAACTGTTGGGTGTGTGGCCTTATGCCTCACACAGCAGATAAAGGTATCCCTTATCTGATCCTGCCTTTCAGCCACAATGGTTCCGTGTGGGCATTCAGAACGATATTCATCTATGCACACTACCCCCTACGTTTTGCGGAAGACAACCCTAAGAAAAATGCTTTAGTTAAAGGTATCATAGACATGATGAAGGACAATATCTTCTACGAGACTATCCCCAGAGATGAGACAATAGCATATATAGGATGGAACATGACCGGATATGAAGCCACAATGAGTGAGAAACAGCAAGCTAAGATATCTTCCCTGATTTGGGTTGTACCCCATCAGGGTCACCTGTGTCTGCAAGGTACTGGCAAGAATCCCAGAGCTCAGCTAGGGGAAAGCGTCTGCACTGAGACATATGTCTTCGCATCTCAGACCTCCCCCCCGCTCTTGGCAGCTAAGGGTACCTATTTCATCTGCCATGATAGAGCCTTTACATGGTTGCCCCCTGACTTTTTGGGCACATGCTTCGTTTCGTTCCTGTTGCCCCCTACCTACACAGCAGCGGCAGATTACCACAAGACAAGGAAAGTTAGAGGCGTCTTCAGTGAAGAAGACACTGCAGGACAAGAATTTGGGGACTTCGTAAAGGGTTTTCTGCTGTTCTGGGGACAAATAAGTAACAGCAGGAGCATAAGGCAATTGATAAGAGTGGTTGAATCCACTGTGGCTGAAACCGCTGGTGCCCTTGGTAACTTGACTGCTGAGCTCCAGTCGGATCGTCTTATGACCCTTCAGAACAGGGTCGCATTAGATGTCATACTTGCAGACCGGGGTGGAGTATGCACATTGATCCAATCGAGTTGCTGTGTTTTTGTCCCAGATAACGCTCCAACAGTATACCAGGCCATCTCCAAACTGCATAGAATTTCCGAATCTATTCATTTAGATAGAGGAGATTGGTCATTAATGGGATGGTTCTGGGAACTGATATCAGCATGGGGATGGAAGATACTGATGGTCATTGGGATGATCTTGGCCATTCTTTTCCTGTTCTGTCTATGCGTGCAGTGTGCTCCTGCGATATGTGGCCTCTGTGTTACATCATGCATAAGGAGACCTGCACCAAGAGACGAGCTAAATACTAGGATGATGTTACAGCAACATCTCAACGACTTTAGAAACATAGACCTGGACTCAGATTAGCATGAGAATAGGTTTATTGCCTATGTAAGGGCAAAAGGAGGGTTTGTGGTTCTAAAAATTCTGGACCCATGTAATTTACTTTGCCACAGCAGTACGATTTTAGTATCAAAAGAACGATAATGACTAGTACACTAAGCATGAGCATTTTCGCTCAATTCCAGCAGCGTTTTCACCTCGAAATCGCCATTTTCGTCCTGCACTCGTGGCTCCCATTTTATATACGGCAGCCATTTTTAAAAGTTGCCCTCACATAGGCTTATGATACAGTCAGATTTGATTCCAAGGACACGTACACCTTGATTGACTTTTCTCTGACCTGGGCAAGCTGGAACCATTGCGTCAGGCCAAACCTGTTTGGTCAGTCCCTCTCCCAGTGGCCGAATCAGATAGCATCAAGGCACACCATGCCATAAAACCCTTATTATCGCTCACACACCCTGTCTAATCTTGCTCACACCTGCACCTGCTCTTTTCTTCTTCTTACTTTAAGAGGGGGAGGTGCCCGTTTTTATTGGGGGTCCACAACTATCTGATGTAAAATACTAGGCCTTGCCGGGTAATTTATTATGGGTTGGCTGACATGAAATATGAGGTTTCATCATGACACTGTTTTTTCCTTTGTAGTGAAAACATGTGAATGACCAACCAAAATGTCAAGAATGTTTGCCTGAAGCTTAAAAAACTGTATATAAGGAAACCTGACTTTGCATTGACACACAGTCTCCTGAGAACATACAAACCGTGCTGTTGTACTTCTAGGACGCTTGTTACTTGGTTGCAGCCAATAAATTCGATCTTTGACTTCACCTAGAAGACTCTGAGTTTCTGTGGTCTGAATCAGAAAGTACCCGAGGTCTTTGGATGTACCCTGGCACCGCTGGGTTACCGGATCAGTACCGGTTCTGAAAAACCCAGTACCTCAGACTAGTGGACAGAGTAGTAACATGTATTACGGGGGTTCCAACTCCCTGACTGGTTCCAGCTACAGCAAACTGTGCAGGATTTCCTTCAGACGATTTCCCCCTTGATCTACACCTTGTATGCTCGGATATGTGTTCACGCCTATGGCGCGCTGACGTCATTTCAAAGAAAGTGAAATGAGCTGATCGCCTCATTTCACTTTCACTGCCTTGGTACTCAGGAGGCTATCCCAGCCCCCTGAGCACGAGGCAGATGGAAGAGGTATCACTGGAAAGGGGGAATCACCAATTTCCAATGGTACCCCTCCTTAGTCGATCCCTCCTTGGGGATCACCCACGGAGGGCAATCCCCAAGCAAGGATCCACGTACTAGGGGTGGAGGCTGCCCAGAATGGGCATTGCAATACCCCTAACCCTCCCCCCAAAAAAATCAGCACAAACTTTCTGCCCTCCAGGGGGCAGATGGGGCAAAATGTCCCCCGGGGGGCAGAAAGCCCACTAGGCAGCAAGATTTACTTTTGGTTGTGCAGGGGTAGGAGCTGCCCAGATTGGGCATGGCAATGCCACCCCAAAGTAAATAGGCACAGTCATTCAGGGGTGTGAGCTGACCTCTGCCATGGGCATGGTTATGTCCCCCACCCCAAATGAAGGGGGCAACAGTTTTTCTGACACCCCCGCCCCACAGACTAAAGCATCTCATCCCAATGGCAAGCAAGAGGGCATGTGACTCTTTTGGGTTTTGATATCACATATGTGCCAAGAGGCGTATCTAACTCCCAATATCGTCCCACTTGCAATAGTGAGCACTTTGGACTTGGTTACTCTGCCACCTGGAAAACCCTAATAGACCCAGACACTTCTGAAAACTAAACATCTGGGGAAGTCCAGGATGATGTGCTTCACATGCATCCAACACCATTTTCTTATCCACAATGCCCTGTAAACCTCCAACTTTGCCTGAAATCATGCATTTTTCCTACATTTCTCTGATGGAAACTTCTGTAATACGCAGGAATCCAGCATTGCCCAATCTGTACTGATAATAACTCTGCCACTTGTGTGGGTGCCCAAAGCAGAGTCAGCCTAAAAATGTATGAAACCAATCTGCCCTTTGGACCTGCTTTGATTCTTCCTCAATTTCTACACATTGTTGGCCCTGCCCTGTTGCATACACTTGGCTTACCTACACAAGTGAGGTATCAATTTTATTAGGAGACTGAGGGGACGCTGGGTGGTAGGAAATAGGTGGCTTCCCTCACATTCCAGAACATTGCATCACAGAAATATGAGGAAAATGTGAAGTGGTTTGTTTAGACAAATTTTGAGGTTTGCAAGGGATTCTGAGTAACAGAACCTGGTGAGAGCCACACAAGTCACATCTTTCTGGATTCCCCTGTGTGTCTAATTTTTTTTAATGTACAGGTTTGCTAGGTTTCCCTAAGTGCCAGCTGAGGTAGGGCCCAAATACCACAGCTACCCACTTTGCAAAAAAGGGTGGGTTTTGTATGGAAAAAAGTGATGTATCCATGTTGCATTTTGGGTCGTTTCAGGGTGCAGGCAATAGGCCTTCCTACACAAGTGAGGTACCATTTTCATCAGAAGACATAGGAGAACAATAGGTGGGGGGAACTTCGTGGCTCTGTGCAAATTCCAGAACGTTCCATCAAAGAAATATGAGGAGAGTGTGTTTTTTTTTGTCAAAGTTTGCGGTTTGCAAGGGATTCTGGGTAAAACAACCTGGTGAGAGGCACACAAGTATGTCTGCTAGGTTTCCTTAGGTGCTGGCTGAGCTAGAGCCTAAAATCCACAGCTAGGCACTTTGCAAAAAAGGGTCAGTTTTCAGTGGAGAAACTGATGTGTCCATGTTGCGTTTTGGGCTGTCTGTTGTTGCAGGCACTATGCCTACCCACACAGGTGAGGTACCTTTTTGTTAAGAGACTTTGGAACACAGAATAAAAGAACAAATGTTATTACCTATTGTCTTTCTTTGCATTTGCGCCTTCCAAATGTAAAACAGTGTGAAAGAAAGAAGTCAGTTTGAGAAATGCCCTCTAATTCACATGCTAGTACGGGTACACACAAATTCAGAGTTGTGCAAATAACCATTGCTCCTAAACAACATTTCTTGTGCCCATTTCAGAAATACATAGGTTTCCCTGATACCTATTTTTCACTCTTTATATTTTACCATACAAACTGCTGTATACCAGGTACACAACGAAAACCTATTGCAGGGTGCGGCTCATTTATTGGCTCTGGGTATTTTTGGTTCTTGGTAAATTTACAAGACCTATATATAGTTGCAACTAGAAGGGTCCAGCGAACGTAATATTATATTGCTTTATTTTAACTGTTACTTTCTATAGAAAAACCTTGAAGGATGTACACAAATGACCCCTTGCTATATTCAGGATTTTATATACTTTTCAGAAATGTATAGCTTTCCAGGATCCATCATTGGTTTCACACCCATTTCTGTCATTAACTTGAAGGAGGTTGAAAGCACAAAAAAATAGGAAAAATGGTGTATGTCCTAAGTAAAATGCCAAAACTGTGTTAAAAAAATTGTTTTTCTGATTGTAGTCTGCCTGTTCCTGAAAGCTGGGAAGTTGGTGATTTTAGCACTGCAAACCCTTCGTTGATGCCATATGCAAGGAAAATACAGATGCTTTCTTTTGCAGCACTTTGTTTTCCATTTTTCCCCAAACCCCATAATGTAGTTGTATTTTGGCTAATTTTTCTATCCCCTCCAGGGGAATTCACAAACCATGGGAACCTTTGGAATCCCGTGGATGTTGGAAAAAAAGGATGCAAATTTGGCATGGATAGCTAATGCAGACACAAAATTATGGGTACCTAAGCGCAAACTACCACAAATAGCCAAAAAAAGGCTTAGCACAGAAGGGGAAAAAGCTTAGCAGAAGGGTTAACTGTCAGATTAACATAAACAAATCTCTAAAACATGCTGTACAGATACTGAATAACAACGGTAACCAAACCTCCTGAAGAAGTTTAGGTGAATTAGCATAAGACAAACCAAGAGTGCAGAAAATTAACAAGATTTAGGCCCTCATTACAACCCTGGCAGTCGGTGATAAAGCAGCAGTAATACCGCCAGCAAGCCGGCGGTAAGAAAAATGGAATTATGACCACGGCGGAAACCACCAACAAAGACAGCCACTCCATGGCGGTAGCAACAAACACCGCGGCGGTAAAAGCCAATAGGCAGACGGAAGACAGTGTACCGCCCACACTATTTTGACACACCAATCCGCCACCTTTTCCGGGACAATACCAATGCCATCAAAAGCACGGTGGAAACAGTACACAGAAGGGAAACAACTCACCTCTTGACACACAAGGAAGAACCACGACGCCACAGAGCCCGAACTGCAAATATTTCCAATGTTGGTCTACCTCCTTCTACACCAGGAACAAGAACGGCGGCGAAGACAACCACGGTGGGAACTGCACCTAGAACACAAGGGAGGGGGGAGGAAAAAGAGAGTGACACACACACGCAACACACAACACCCCCACCCCCAACACCATACACACAAACAGATGCAACAACATCACATGTACACCCCGTAACCCTCAGGAATAACGCAAGGACAAAAGGAATTGATTAAAGTGAGTGTAATATTTCAAATTTAGATATATACGTCCTTAAAGCAATAAACAGTATGTACAATATATACAGATGGAGGGACAATGCCCACTCCAAAACGTCCGTGGCCCACAGGGCATTAACACATAGGCCAAGGCCACACTTGACTCCTGCCTCAATACAGGGAGAACACTGCTGGGGCATCACGTCAAAAACACACATGCCCCTCAGCGGGACAGGGAATGGTGGGGCACCTCAGCCGGAAGATGGTACAATGCCACTGCTCTTGGAGGGGGCTAAATGCCCTCTGCGATGTCCTGGGGAGTGCAAAGCCACAGTCTCTCAATTGGGTGGTTTGCCCACTGCTTGGTCCTGGGAAGTGCAAAGCCACAGTCTCTCAAGTGGGTGGTTTGCCCACTTGTTCTGGAGGGGGCTTTGTGCCCAGTGTGCTTCATCCTGGCAAGGAGGGGGTGAGTAGATGCCTTCTTCCACTGGTTCTGGAGGGGGCTTTGTGCCCAGTGTGCTTTATCCTGCCGGTTGATGGCTGCTCAGTGGAGGGCAGTTGCGCTGCAGGTTTCAGTGCTGTCAGTGGTGGGAGGAGGCTCCAGCCCTTCCCCTGCAGCCTCGGACAGCTGCCCATTTGGGCTGCTGCTGCTGGCAGTGGTGCTGCTGGCGGTGCAGGTGGCAGTGCTGCTGGTAGTGCAGGTGGCGGTGCTGCCGGTGGTGGGGGGAGACTCCAGCGCTTACCCTCCAGCCTCAGAAAGCTGCCCACTGGGGCTGCTGCTGCTGGCAGTGGTGCTGCTGGCGTTGCAGGTGGCGGTGCAGGTGATGGTGCTGCTCGCGGTGCAGGTGGCGCTGCTGCCAGTGGTGGGGGGAGGCTCCAGCCCTTCCCCTGCAGCTCGGACGGCTGCCCACTGGGGCTGCTGCTGCTGGCAGTGGTGCTGCTGGCGGTGCAGGTGGCGGTGCTGCCGGCAGTGGGGGGGAGGCTCAAGGCCTTCCCCTGCAGCCTTGGACAGCTGAAGTGCCATGGCTGGTGTTGTTTGCCGAGAGGCTACTCCAGCCCCGGGCACCAGATCCATCCTGCCTACGGCATCAGTTCCCTTTACACTGGCCTTGGCAGCTGTTGTCCCCTTCCTGCCCTTGGCAGATGGTGGTGCCTCCTTGCTTCTGCAGGCTGGTGTTCCCTTCCTGCCCTTGATGGCTGGTGTTCCCTCCTTCCCCTTGCTGGCTGGTGGTGCCTCCTTCCCCTTGCTGGCTGGTGGTGCCTCCTTCGTCTTGCTGGCTGGTGTCCCCTTCTTGCCCTTGGCAGGTGTTGCAGGCACACTGGCTGTAGTGACGGGTGCCTCCTTGGAGCCTCTCACCCCTGTAGTAGCTGCACGAACTACAGTGGCCGCGACTGGGTGACTGAGGTGCTGGCCTGGATTTTGCCCACACTGGCCCAAAGTGAAAAGATCAAGGGTGATGAGGAAACACCTTTTACGGACACTGGGGCTGGAAGGGGGTGAAGGTTTGAGAGTGGAGGAAGAGGGAGTGGTGGTAGGAGGTGTGAGTCTGATGTGTTTAGGTGCAGGTGCATGGGCTGGATGCTGTTGTGAGGTGGATGGCTGTTGGGTGTCTGAGTGCTTGCATTTGGGTACTTTGGGAGAAGAGGGCACAGACACAGTGGGAGAGGACACAGGGGATGTGTGCATGGATGTGGGGAGGTGACTGCCAGTTGGGGGTGTGTTGTGATAGGTGTGCTGGTGATGGAGGTAGTGGATGAGGATGTAGTACATGCAGGTGTGAGTGGAGACACAACTGGGAGGGAGGTGGAGGACAAGGAGGAGGGGGACACAGTGGAGGCAGTGGATGTTGGTGTATCTGGATGGTGCTTGTGTGAGTGCCTGTGGGATGAAGTGTGGTGCTTGTGTTTGCCTGAACCACTTATGTGTGTTGATTTGGGTGCATGCATGTCTGAAGGTGTGCTTAGGATAGGCTTGGGTTGAGGGGAACGGGACTGGGTAGAGGAAGTTGGAGGAGGGAGGCTAGAGACAGGGACAACGGCTGCCATCAGGGAGGAGGCCAGAGCCTGGAATGCTCTCTGTTGGGCCGCCACGCCTTTGTTTGTTGCAAATACCCTGCTAGACCCTGGATGACATTCAGTATGGTTGACTGCCCAACAGAGAGGGATCTGAGGAGGTCAATAGCCTCCTCACTGAGGGCAGCAGGGCTGACTGGGGCAGGGCCCGAGGTGCCTGGGACGAAGGAGATGCCCACCCTCCTGGGTGAGCGGGCACGGGAAACTCGCTGAGGGGCTGCTGGGAGGGCGGTGCTGGTACAGGGGGTGGCGGCTGTACCTGTAGTTGGGGTGGGCACAGAGGTGTCCGCCACCGCAAGGGAGCTTCCATCAGAGGAGGTGTCGCTGTCAGAACTGTCCCCTCCTGTCTCCGTCATGGTGCTCCCCTCGCCCTCCGTCCCACTGGTGCCCTCACCGTCGGTGGATTCGGCCTCCAGGCCCATGTGGGATGCAGCTCCCTCCGTCGCCATTGCCTCTGCTCCTCTGCCAGATGATGCTAATGCACAAAAGGACAGGGTGACAAAACTAAAATGGGGGGAAGAGACAGAGGATACACTTGGTCAATGCCAGCAACAACACTACCGTTGGCGTACACAACTCACAGGGAACAGCCCTATGCACTAGGCCATGCACTACCAGTTACAATGCTAGTCACCAGGCCATGGGGTACAATGCCTAACGCCATTAGCTGTACACCTGGAACCCACAGGACCCTGCCCAGTAGTGGATGCCAGCTAGCATTATTGGGGTTGGAGTGCATCTGAGCTTGCCCATCATGGAACTTACCCCGCCGTGTTCGCCCTGGCCTAGGGGCACCCACAGACCCACATCCCCCACCCAGGTAACACCTTAACATGCGCAAAGTCATGATTCTGAATCTGTACTCACTCCCTTGTGGCTGCTGTGATGCCTTTAAGCGCCCATCCAACTCTGGATAGGCCACCGCCAGGATGCAGAACATCAGTCTCTCCAACTCCTCAGAAGTGAAGACAGGGGCCCTTTCCCCAGACACTCGAGCCATGGTTGCTTCCAGACACAGGTCACAGCAGCACTTGCAGTGTAGGTCCTCTCCTGTTGAAGGTCAGGTAGCAAGTGATTCAACAGATAGAAAATGGTGGTCACATCCACGGCGGTGCGTACAGTAACTATGGGCGTACATCACCATTGGCTCCTGGAACCCGTAGGCCCCAACGATAACCAATGATGTGTTGCACGGCGGTCCTAGACCGCCTCCCGCAATGGCGAACAATGCCAGTGGAATTACCTCATTTCCTCTTGTCCCTCCTCACAGGTTAGGTGGCCGCCATTTCAGGGTGGCACAGGCCATGGCACCTTACTGCGTCACAGCAGACAAAGGCACATCAACGGACCTACACGTTCACATACTGTTTCTGTAAAAAAAGAAAGGCATATTAATCAGAGTATATGTTTGACTATGACCATCTGCTCACCATTTTTCACCCTAGAGTTCAACCGCTGAGGATGAATAGGAGATGGAGACATACCCCCGTGTACAGACCCCTGGTGGACCTTGCGACAATGGAGGACAGGCACATTATCCTAACATACAGACTTGATAGGGCCCAATCCAAGAGCTGTGTGCCCAATTGGAGCCAGACCTGATTTCAGCTATCCGCCACCCAACAGGTATCCCTCCTCTAGTGTAGGTCCTGTCGGTGCTCCATTTCTTGGCAAGCGGTTCCTTCCAAGCGACAGTGGCCATGGCATCAGGGATGTCACAGTCTATGTTCTCAAACGTGCTGACCAGAGTGTTGTATTTGCCCTGATGAAACACATGCGCAGCTACATCGTATTCCCCCCAGGTGGAGGAATTGGCCACAATGAAGGCTGACTTCTATGCAATCGGACATATCCCCAACATCATTGGTGCTATTGATGATACACATATTGCCTTTGTCCCACCCCGTAGGAATGAATAGGTGTTCAGAAATCGAAAGAGCTTTCACTCTCTGAATGTGCAGATGGTGTGTTTGGTGGACCAGTACATCTCCCATGTCAATGCAAAGTATCCTGGCTCTGTGCATGATGCCTTTATCTTGAGGAATAGCAGCATCCCATATGTGATGTCTCAACTCCAGAGGCACAGGGTGGGGCTAATATGTGAGCCCATGGTCCCCACCCAGTTGATGTAGGTATATGGGTGTGGGGTTGTCCCTAAGGGTGAGTGTCTGGCTAACAGGTATCCCTCAATATGTTCATGTGACTCTGGTTACCCCAACCTCTCATGGCTACTGACCCTAGTGAGGAATGCCAGGACAAGGGCCGAAGAACGTTACAATGAGGCACATGGGCGTACAAGGAGGATCACTGAGCGAACCTTTGGCCTCCTGAAGGCCAGATTCCGGTGCCTCTATCTGACAGGTGGATCCCTGTACTACTCACCCAAGAAGTTGTGCCAGATCATCATTGCATGTTGCACAACCTGGCCTTGAGATGCCAGGTGCCTTTTCTGAGGGAGGATGAGGCTGGAGATGGTCATGTGGCAGCGGTGGAGCCTGTGCATAGTGACGAAGAGGAGGCAGAGGAAAAGCATGTGGACAGCAGAACTATTATAATTCAACAGTACTTCTAGTGATACACAGGTAAGACAATGTAACTTCACCTTCCTTTGCAGTTTTGTGTTGGACATTGTACATGGCAGCCTTATTTTCCTTTTTCTATGGCCACTTACTGTACCCTTTGACATCTCTATTTTCAGATATCTGTGCCCCACTCTGGCTCCTGGCGTGTTTACTGCTGCCCACTACAGGTCATACCTATGTATATATAACTGTACATTTGAATTGCAATGTTTACAGCTTGTTAAACTAACACATATTTCAATCAATTGACAGAATCCACACTTGTATTTGTTCCAATGGTGTTTATTTCTGTGATAATAAGTGTAGGGGGTATTGCAATAGGCTGGTTTGATGGTGGAGGAATGTCCAGAATAGAGTCCAGTCTATTGGTATCACAGATGCATTGTCCAAGGGGGCCTAGGGAGTGGGGCAATGGCAATTCAAGGTGGACAGGGTGACAGAGTGAGACACAAGGGTGACATTCAGGGGAGTCTTATTTCCTGGCGGGGTCTTGGCAATGTTCTCTAGCTTCTGCCTGGATCACAGGGACCTTTTGTGTGGTGGTTCTCCTTCTGCAGGGGGAGGGGCGTTGGTGGCCTGTTGTTCCAGTGGCGGGCCTCCTGTCCACTAGTGTCAGTGGAGGTGGAGGGCTGTTCATCGGTGTGGCTAGTGTCAGGGCCCCGTTGGTGTGCTACTGCCTCCCTCATTGTTTTGGCCATGTCTGCCAGCACCTCTGCAATGGTGACCAGGGTGGTGTGGATGTCTCTCAGGTCCTCCCTGATCCCCAGGTACTGTCCCTCCTGCAGCCGCTGGGTCTCCTGCAGCTTGGCCAGTATCTGGCCCATGGTCTCCTGGGAATGATGGTAAGCTCCCAGGATGTTGGTGAGTGCCTTGTGGAGGGTCGGTTCCCTTGGCCTGTCCTCCCCCTGTCGCACACAAGTCAGTCCTCCCAGCTTCCCTGTTGTCCTGTGCCTCTGTCCCGTGAACTGTGTGCCCACTGCCCCTGACCCCAGGTCCCTGATCGTCCTGTGTTTGTGGGGTTGCCTTGGATCCCTGTAGTGGTGGACACACTGCTGATTGGCGTGTCCTGGGACAGAGGTATGGGCCCGCTGGGTGGGTGCTGTGGTGGTGTTTCCTGAGATGGGAGGCTCTGTGGTGGTTTGGGACTGTGGCTTGGTCACCGACTGTCCAGAGGTACCTGATGAGCCAGGTTGGTCATCCTGATCCAGGCGTGCAGAGCTGCTGTCATCACTGTGGGCCTCTTCTGGGGGGGGGACTGGATGTTGCTGGCACCTCCTCTCCGGTGACATTCTGTGGGGGTCCTGTGGGGATGTAAATGCAGTGTTATTGTTACTGAATGTGACATCTTGTGCATGGATATGTTCCCCTCTATGGTTGGTATTACCAAGGCAGCTATGGCTTGTGTGAGTTGTGATTTGGTTGGTTAAGTGATTGTCACTAGTGTGCATGCTGTGGTGATGGGGGTCCATGCATTGGTGTTGCATGCAGGGCTTGGTATTGGGATGTGTGGGTTTTGATGGTGGGGTATATGTGAGGTGGTGTAGTAATGGGGGTGAGGGTAGGGGTAGGAGTTTGTGATGGCATGCAGGTAGG
The DNA here is from genome assembly GCF_031143425.1 of Pleurodeles waltl. Taxonomy (NCBI): domain Eukaryota; kingdom Metazoa; phylum Chordata; class Amphibia; order Caudata; family Salamandridae; genus Pleurodeles; species Pleurodeles waltl. The sequence goes on along the minus strand of NC_090449.1, from coordinate 651,143,501 downwards.
GGGGTAAAAGTAGTAAAGAGTTGACTTACCAGAGTCCAGTCCTCCAGCTACTCCTGCCAGGCCCTCAGGATGCATGATCGCCAAGACTTGTTCCTCCCATGTTGTTAGTTGTGGGGGAGGAGGTGGGGGTCCACAGTCAGTCCTCTGTACAGCTATCTGGTGTCTTGCTACCATGGAACGCAACTTCCCCCGTAGGTTGTTCCACTTCTTCCTGATGTCATCTCTTGTTCTGGGGTGCATGGGGGATGGTGTTCTGTGGCTTTGATTCAGTGGGTGCTCCTGGCGTGTCTCTCTCTCTCAGTTGTCAATTTTTTTTTTATTGGAAAGGGTTGTGGGTATTGTGTGTGTTTAATGGTGATGTGGGTGTGGTGTGTGTATGTGTGTCCGGTGTGTGTAGTTTGAATTGTCCAATGTGGTGTTGCTTTGTTAGGCTGTGTGTATTTTGAGCGCCAATGGTTTACCGCCGTTGAATGACCGCTGCAGTGATTCGTGGGTCATAATGCTGTGGGCGTATTTTTGTTGGCGTAATGGTGCGGGTTTTGGTACCGCCAATTTATCACTGACTGGGTGGCAGACATGTGTTTGTGTCTGTATAGTGGTGAATTTCTAGTTGTAGGTCATGATATGCGTAGCGGTATACCGCCGCGGTCACGGTATGTTGGTGGCAGTCATCATGGCGGTAAGCGGCACTTACTGCCAATGTCATAATGAGGGCCTAAATATTCAGAGAATAATCTTCAATTCTCTCTCCTAAACATGAGTAATCTTTAAAGTCCTTTAGCTAAGAACGTAAAATAATGATGATTTCTAAGTCTAAAGAAAATCTCAAAAAGTCCGGAAAAGCTAGAAAAAATAAAAAGGGAAAAAATCTGGTCATGCCTGGGGGGAAGGTGACAGCATTTCAGGAGCTCGGTAAAGAGTCTGCTAGGGAGTTAAGTGTTAGCTTAAGACACACTCAGTAAAGCATAGGGAGAAGGGAAAAGTCTGAGGTCTGTACCTCTGAAAGTCTACAGAAAAAGTGTCTGAAATCAATCTGTGAGAACACTAGTTAACACCATTCAATTAGGTGCCATCATCACGCTATCAGCATGTCTTCTCTGGTCTCAAGTTGTAAACTGCAACATACATGCTTTCTCCCAGAGCAGTCCTGAGAACAATATCTACCATGTTCATTTGGACATCGCTGGTAACAGTTTCTCAATAAGGGACTGACAGCTCACATTCAGTTTCTCCATGTTCTTCCACCAAGGTCTTTTTCGCAGACCATTCATTACTAACACAGTAGTACGTCTATTTCCAAACTAATGTATCATGGGAACACACCTGCAAAGAAAAGAGACGCAAGCAGAAATGGAAAACAGTTTCTCACACTGAAAGAAATACGGGCCTAGTTAAGTCAACCTAATATATTATTCACTAATGTATATTTCATTTTGTAATATTTATGCACATTTTAATTTCAAATAAATGTACATGTCAGTTACACAATCTCAAATAAAGCTTCATGTTACAGTTACAATAAACACAATACAATTTTTGAATACATGAACATAAGTACAACTAAGAACTGCATTTTAACATTGAACTGTAAAACTTTAGTACAGCCATCACATAAATTGCTTTGGTTTCTAATGCAAATCATTTTCATTAATGTAAGGATGGATTCTAATTAATTTCAAATTATTACATTTGATTTAATAAGGTTAAGGCACACAGTGTATATGATTCCCTAGTTCTACAGGGAATGCACTTCATTACTGAATTCAAGTGGAACACTTTACCTTAATAACTTCAGAGCACACATTATGTGAAATGTAATGTATACATATAGGTTGAAGTTGTGATGTCAGAGATGGAGCCAAATTTGTGCTGCACCCAAAAGAAACCAGCAACATAAACTAATTACCAAAATAAACTTAAAAGAACAAGATGAGTGGTTATCGACAAAACAGGCCGACAGGGGAGATAGCATGACATAGAAAACATAGGAAAAGTAAAACAAAAGGATAGTAGTGGAGAAAGTGAATGACATGCAAGATAAAAGGGGACAAGGGGCAAGGAAATAGAAATGGGAGAGAGGGGAAGTAGAATGTGTAGCGGGTTAGAGTAGCCTGTGCTGCTTACAAGGCCATCCCACTATGGTCCCAGACCAAATATCTGAATTATTAAGTAGTGGAAGGCGCACATCACCCATGTTTCATAGTGTTCTATCAAATATGTGATCCAGGTCCTTCTGGAGCAAAAGCTGCAGCCACATGTACTGTGTTGATTTTCTTAACTTCCAAATAATGTTTAGTCTCGCCTCAGGGCATTCACCAGAACAGCAGGTCTTACCCAGTGCTTACTTTGTAGGAGAATGAGTGCCAGAGCCTAAGGCTCTGCTCGGAAGCCATGGCTGTTGTGTTTATATGGCAACGGATCTAATACTAAGGCTGTGTAGTCTTCATTCCACCTCATTCCTCTCTAATTCACTACCACATGCTCCCTACTCCTTCATCTTACTCTTGCAGGTTCTTATTGACACCCTTTTTACGTTTTTCTCGTCTTTCTACTCCTCCATCTTTCTGTTTTGTTCATTCTTCTCTCTCTTGCCCTCATTAAACGTCTGATAAGGAAAAATAAGCATTGCCCCCCCACAAATGAGTGCCAAGGGGTACCACCGGCAACCAACGTGTCAAATTAAGCAATGGTCCTATCTTATGGCTCACGTGGAAGCAACACAAAGGATGTGAGAAGGCACTGTGATTAGATGAACAGAGAACAACACTTTATAATGTTTGTCTACTTCCTGTAAATATTATCTTCGTCTTTAGCATCTATGGCGATGATGCCCTGCATGCTGCAGGTAAAAGGAGACCCATGGCTCAACAGAGCCTACCATACATGTGTCGATTTGAATGAGAGAGAGCTAGTCTGTGTGTGTGTATGTGTGTGCGTGTGTGTCCCTCTTCCCTTGTGCACAGTGCACTATCAACTTCATCCACCAGGGATGTGCAAAGACTTGTGAGTCCATGAAGTACCAAGTAGATCTCCAGAAGGGAAAGCATGTGATGTTGTGCTTAACCTTCCCTGCACAAAACAATCATAAGCCAGTCCCCAATTGCATTCTAATCACCACCGGGTATCCAACATGCTGCATTGGAATAAGTTATTGAAGACAAACGTTTTCCAACAGACATGTCTATGTTGAAACACCATCCAATGTCCACAAACAGTCTTTCATTTAATGAAGTATTTGGTTTCGGTGATTGTTTATATTCTAGATGACCTGATGAATGATAGTGTGTATTAAAACTTTCTTCTTATTATTACACGAGCAAGCAAACGCCTGCCATCTTGAAGTTGCTTCGGTCCTCTTTGTCTTAAGAGGCAGAGAACATACAGTGGTTTAATTTGTAAATAAAAACGTGCCGGTGCTCAAAGCTCTCCTCTTAAACATGCAGCTGCTGCAATTAAATGTGGAAGCACAAAATACTAAGGCGACGTAAACCTAAAGCCATCTCCGGCCACATTAATCCATTTGCAGCCACTCCCTGCCCCTTCAGCTCACTCTTGTAGCTTCCTGCTTTTCCTCTTTCTGACGCTTTTTTGTTTTTCCCTCCCTCCTTCTTTCCCATATGTATCTTTCGCTCACAGTAAATGCTTGAAGCAGAAAAATAAGTGCGGTGCTCTGCACCGGAATCAACAAGCACAAATTAAGCACTGTCCACCTCTAAGCCGCAGACAGGAGCCATGGTACGAATGATCCCTCCTGGCGGTGCACACTTTCTCTCTTATGCAGTCTGTACCTTCTGCCCTTTTACTTACTGAGTAGTTCCACATATATTTTTGTAACAAAGGCAATAACACGGAGTTCTTTGTCATTCAGTACCTTGACTCTGTGAGCTCCAAGAACCTTTAAACAAAGGTAAAATCTCAGGCAAAATCTAAGTATAATTTGTTTAACAGTGGAATAGATAGGACTGTTAGTTTATTGAAACTTTAAACCTTCTCTCCCCTTGAAGTGTGGCTGCAAAGAAATTGGTGGAAGAAATGGAAAATAGGCAGAGCCTGGCAGCCTGGGAATTTGCCCGTAATTGTAGTACTTCAGTTTTAAACTGGAGATCACACGCCTACCAACAAGAATGAGTCTGAATCCATTAACGTTCCTGTATTGAAAATTAAAACGGACTTATTCGAGTATGACTCAGAACTATGTGATTGTAGGATTGTGGGCATAGGTGATCTGAACCACGTTATATTGGACTGTTCTCTTAGATAGGGGTTCATTTGGCATAGAATTGAAAGTTTATAGGCACACTGGTGTGTGTCTGTGGTAGGGGCAGATGAGCCCCGTGGTGATCCAACTCCATTGTCTTGGACCCACCACTAGGCTCTGCATTGCTGCCCCACTGGGCGGCAACAAGGAAAAAGCACGGAGGCCACACATATTAATATGTTTAAATAACTTTCAGTGCAAATCAGTAATTGTTTGAGTATAGCTTTCCATGTGTGTAGAACAGCCGCACATTGGCATCACCAATTAATTTTTATTACATTCTGGGGAAACTGTTTTTTACTGGGTAAAATATTAAATGTGAACGAAGAGTTCAGGGTGTTTTTATATATCCATTTGTGTAATTTGATTGCTAATTAAGTATTAATTATAAAAGCACTATTTTTGTAGTCATAGTAACTAAATGATACTACTTATTATTTAAGGATTTGCACTAAGAACATTCATAAGTGGATGCTATCTCAGTTGTTCAATGAATAATGAACAGTTAAAAAAGTAGCTCTTAATTCTACAACCAGAGAAGTGAAGCCTGTAGAAGAATTGATTGCCTACATCTACAATGGACACTTGCCTTGCCCCTGCACACTAGATTTGGAACCTGGGTGTTCAGCTTGACTCTAAATTAAACAGTGAATTTTAAATGGAGTCAACATTGGGGCACAGATAATAAATAGCACCTCATTCATATATAAAAATACAGAACAAGGCACACTCTGAAGTTACAGTGTGAGAAGTAATCACTGCAACTTCAGAGGGCTCCGGGTTCTGTGTTATTTTAATACTGTTATGCAATTCCTCCTTTGGGATAGGACTGCATATTTAGGACGGCAGTACTGCTGAGTGTGGGAGACTGAGTGCACCCCACAGCAGGAGTAGCTGTCGACCTAACTCCTCGCTAGCTCACTGTGTCTCACGCAAACCTCAAATCTTGTCATAGTAAAAGGTGATTACGGCAATCAGAACATGACACTCTGACTCCCAGGGAAGTTGTGGAAACAGAGCTCCCCTTTCGCTTAATTACTCACTCAAGCCACGGTGGGACACTAGATGCAGGATAAGATTTCAATAATTTTAAGGATACAGTCGAGCTATTGAGATCGGGGTCACGTGGAGCTCCCGTCATGCTCCGTGACTAGCGCGTTCCTGCCTGGAGCAGCAATGGCGGACGCGAAGCGCGTAAGATCACCGTGCTGAATCGGCGTGTGAGCGGCTAACGGTGCACAATGCACCCCCCCCTCCCCTTGCCTCGAAGTTCGTCAGAGATTACCTCCGGTGCGGTTCCCCCTGGGAAGCAGAAGGCAAGCAGCAGTGCAAGCCTGCTGGAATCAGTGGTCTCCAGCCCTGGTGCTGGGAGACCCCCCCCAAAAAAAGCAAAGTGGAGTAGGAGGAGTGTGACACCAAAACAGGAGCGGTTGGGGATCTCCCAGTCACGTTTTCCTGAAATTGTCCTCCTTTCAGTCATCTGGCTGAGGATCTCGAGGGCACAACAGGAGAAGGAGCAGGAGGCACGAAGGCACGGACTTGCTGCGAGAGAGGAGAGGAGAGGAGGGGGACGAACTGCTACTACTACGGACGTCAACAGGCAGATAAGTGGAAGCATTGGAGTGAGAAATGTGGTCTGTGTGAACAGGGTGCCAGGGTGCTAGCATAGGAAGTTGAGGTGGCCAGTATAAGGAAGTTATTCTGGACACTGCAGGGATTGGAAGGAGTAAAAAGGATTGCAAAGAAAGGGGAAAAGGAAAAAAAAAAAGAGAATTGAAAATTAACAGTTGTTGACAGGGACATGACGTCAAAGGGTGCCAGTTCAGGTGAGGCCAGTCAAGCAGTTACCAGTTGTATTTTTACAAGAGGGTCTGGAGACCACGACGAAAGAGTTCATGGTTAAGTGGTCATGCAGGCACGGTTGCTTTCCTAACATTCCTGCCACCCTCGCCACCCATTTTTCGAGTTCTTCATCTCGTACATAAGACATTCAAGCAATCTACTGGGCTGCTGGCCCCCCTATAGCTTTTTTTTTCACCTCTGTCTTGCCTGGACCTATCCTCGTCGTAGGGTCCTTCCTCCCCTAAAAAATAAGTACAATGAAGCGCATGACCCGAGATGCTGGCCTTAAAGCACGGACAGTGACAAAACATGCAAAGGGAGCAAAATCTAAACTCATAACTCCTGCACTGAGCAGATATAGACATAGCTCTCATCAACAAGATAAATCAGTCTCTCTCAGATATTCTGCAGGGTTTCAGGATTCTACATCTTCCTTATTAGGTGTCTCAGGCATACATGAGCCCGGCATAGGGGAAGTTTTTGCGCAATCAGCAGCGCGGTCGGCTGACCTGCATGTTCAAAATGGCTCAACAGGTGCAACTTCCTCTTTATCACCAACTCTAGTATTGTCAAACAATCTCCCTCCTGCTCACTCTACGACATTCTCTACAACATCCTCTCAGTATAAGGGGAAAGCTTTGGCGAAACTTGCTTACCCACTTTTTTCCAGCAATACCAAAGAATCATTTAAAGCAGCCACAGTAGGCTCATTAAAAGAGGGTAGACTTGAGAGTATAATTTTGCCAGAAGAAGAAACTGCAACAAATATAACAGTACTTCCGACCAATGTCGCTGTTGCAGGGGCAAATGAATCAAATGGGTCAAGGATACTTAATCCAACTTTAGAGAACCTAGCAACCAATACTTCAGCCTAGACACCCAGTACTTTGCAGAACCCACTTATTGCGGGGAATACAGAAACCACCACAAATATTACCGCAACAATGGAGGAATTGATGGGCCAAATTTTAGTGGAACTTCGAGCCATAAAAGTTTCCCAGGAAGAAAATCGCAGGGAAACAAAGGAACAGTTGGATCAACTTAATAGTCATTTCACTCTTCTTTTCGACTAGAGTATCACAGGTGGAACAAAGGGTCTCGGATTTAGAGGACACCAATAATCAGGTGGAGGCGACAACATCTTGGGTCCAATCTGAACTAGAAGATCTTCAAAACAAGCTGGACGAGATGGAAAACAGATCAAGGCGTTCCAACCTTAGATGTGTAGGGGATCCGGAGGAGATGGAAGCGGGCTCATCTGTAACTAAAGTGGTATTTTAACTAACTGGTAAAATCATTCTTCCGGACAGGGCAAACCCGGAAGGAGATCTATCCATCATGAGAGCCCATAGGGTACCCTTTGTGCGTCCTGTCAATTTAAAGTATCCACGTACCATTCTGGTTAGTTTTGGTGATTTTAGAATAAAGGAGCAAATTATTTCTCAAGCCAGGAAAGTGCGGGAATTTAAACTGGACGATAATACTAGATTTCGCGCGTTTTCAGACTTGTCAGTGGCAGCAGCCCATCGACTTCGCGAGTTTGTCTGACTAATCGATGATTTCAAAAGATGGGGGGCTCGGGCTGGTATAGTGCAATTAGCGAAACTGAAAGTACTGTACAAGGGTCCAGCGAACGTTTTCCAAAATGTCCAGGAAGCAAGGAATTTCTTGCAACATATAAAAAAACAAGGAAATAACTAGTGAAAGCAGAAATCCTTATGCTTACTAAGTCAGACCATATTTTGCATATTACGAATTGACATTTGGAATTTTTACATTGTAAGCTTTTTCATGGTTTAATAGGAATTTACACCTGTTTCTCTTCATAAATTAGGACACAAGGATAGTAGATATCGGCAAGAGATGTGGGGGATGGGAGATGTATAGGGGGGATGGAGGAGAGGTTAGGCTGAAGTACTAGAGTCGCTCAGGGTATTGTGTTTTTTTTTTCTTCTATCGATTGGACGATCAGCTTTTATATGCCGGTGTCAGTGCGGATCCTCCGCCTAGCTGCTCCTTGAGGTCAAGGCGCTTTCAGGTGCCACGTCAATGCACCCTACTGTTGGGGCTTTTGGGCACAGGGAGGGGGTGGTGAACTACCCGATGGATTCGTTGCAGGTTGGATCCGTTGGGGGTAGGAAGGGGAAGGGGGGAGAGTCTCACAGGGGGGATGGGGGTTCAAAGAGGAGGTAGAACAAAAAATGCAGGTGCCAGTTATCCAACTTAATTGCTTGCCTCAGGAAAAAACACAAGATAAAAGTTTGGTTAAGCCAGTAGTACGAGGGCAATGGGATCTGCCAGAAAGGAACAAAATTTTGTGCAAGGATGGAATCTAAATTACGAGTAGCCTCCTGTAATCTGAATGGGGCCAATAACAATGTGAAATTCTGTGCCGCGCTTAGTTTGCTGGCAACAGCACAGGTTCAAGTGTTTCTTGTATAAGACACACATTTAAAGATTAATACTAAGTTACCAAGGCTTCCGTCATACATAGCCAATTCTTTTTATGCTTCAGTAGATGCCGCAGTACGAGGCGTGGCCATTTTGTTCTCCAGGAGATTCGTGGGGAAAATAAATAGGGTTATTCGAGACCCACAGGCGAGATGGATAATAGTGTCCACATTAAAAGCAGATAAGGAGGCCCATTTCATAAGCTATTATGGTCCAATAGAAGATGATATAAAGCCAATGCAGACACTACACATGCATCTTTCCCTTCTTCAAGGGTATTTTATAATAGGAGGGGACTTTAATGTCATGCCAAATACCTTATGGGACTCATCACGTAAGAGTAAAGCACAGAAGAAACCAAAAACCTCTCAATTTTTGGCAAAACTGACACAAGAGTTAGGTTTAGTAGATGCGTGGCGAGCCAACCATTTGTATGTTAAAGACTACACGTGCTACTCTAAAAGGTATAATATGGCGTCAAGAATTGATTTCATTCTGGTCTCATTTAGATTAAAATGGCATAGAACAAGAATACTTGCAAACTCTTTTTCTGACCATTCAGTTCCTTGGATTGATTTTGATGATTTCTAGGATTCGGCTAATCAGCATCGTCGTTCACAATGGTGCCTTGATAGGTTGCTTCTGGCGGATGAAAATTGGGTAACTAACCTCAAAATATTAGTAACAGACTTCTTGAAGACAAATAAGGGATCCGCCCCTATTTTTTACATCTGGGGGGCAGGCAAGGCCTTTATACGAGGGGAGGCTATCGTGCTACACGTGCAAGACTACATGTGCTACTCTAAAAGGTATAATATGGCATCAAGAATTTATTTCATTCTGGTCTCATTTAGATTAAAATGGCTTAGAACAGAAATACTTGCAAACTCTTTTTCCGACCATTCAGTACCTTGGATTGATTTTGATGATTTCAAGGATTCTGCGAATCAGCATCGTCGTTCACAATGGCGCCTTGATAGGCTGCTTCTGGCAGATGAAAATTGGGTAACTAACCTCAAAATATTAGTAACCGACTTCTTGAAGACAAATAAGGGACCCGCCCCTATTTTTTACATCTGGGTGGCAGCCAAGGCCCTTATACGAGGGGAAGCTATTGCATTCAAAGCCCATCTAGCTAGAACAGCCCGTCAAAAGAGTTCCAAACTGCAAAATTAGCTAGATCAGGCATTAAGGCAAAAACTACTACTTTCCAGCCCAGAGACAACCCAAGGGTTGACAAGGGCCCAGGCTAATATAAGAAAGTTTTTTTTTCTAAGGAAATACTTAATAGACACACTAGTTACCAACGTCAATATGAAGAAAGTGAACAAGCCGGTAGATTTTTAGCTTGGTCAATTAAAAAACGTGCCAGTATCAATTTAATAAAAGCCATCTTTGATGAAGAGCAGGGTAGGATGGTCATGCATTCTAACGAGATCGAAAAAGTATTTCTTTCACATTACGCTAAGCTATATACAGAGGAAAAACAAGTAAATAGTTCACAAATCCAAAAATATTTAGATACAATACTTCTACCTAGGCTTTATACGTAGGCACAGACTTTACTACTATCCCCTATTTCCTCTAAAGAAGTGATTAAAGTAATAAGGGAAGCTTCCAATTGTAAAGCTCCAGGTGAGGATGGCCTCCCGGCAGAAATCTACAAAACACTAGCAGATCAAATTGCCGATACATTAACAAATTTATTTAATGCAATGCTAGAAGGATTAGAGGTTCCCTCTGAATTTTCAAGAGCAATTATGGTCAGTTTTATTAAAAAAGATAAACCACCGGAATATCCTGGTTCATATTGTCCAATTAGCTTGCTAAACCAGGACTATAAACTTTTTACTAAAATTCTGGCAGCTCATGTAGCTCAGGTTGCTCATGCATTGGTTCATTAAGATCAGTGTGGATTTCTGCCTGGTAGGCTACTATCCACAAATGCTAATTTCTTGATACAAGCTATAGATTATCTATTGCATAGCTGTCATCCAGCGGTTTATGATGCTCGACGCTGAAAAGGCATTTGATCTAGTACAATGGCAAGTGTTATTCAGGATGCTTGCGAAGTTTGGGTTTCCTGGGAAATGTATTCAGATTATACAGACTCTCTACAAAGGGGCTCAAGCAATAATTTCAGTTAATGCCCAGACAGTAGGATCAGTACAAATAACCAGAGGCACGTGACAGGGTTGCTCTCTCTCTCCAGTTTTGTTTGCACTTTTTATTGAGCCGCTAGCCGCAGCGATTCGACAGGACTCAATTATTCAAGCCCCTCTGCCTCTAGCCCCCAAAGTAAAACTATTTGCGGATGATATGATCCTTTCTCTTAATGCAGAACATCAGAATATCGATATAGCATTCGCACAAATTAGGGCATTTCAGAGCTAGGGGGTTATAAAATTAATCAATCGAAATCAGAGGCTTTGTTATACAACAAAGGGATGTCGCTCCTACCGCAAGGCATTCGGGTTGCATCTTCATCTTCGCATCCCATTAGATATCTTGGTAGATACATATCTCCGAGTTCGGCAGATTTGTTACAACTGAATCATATGAATGTTTTTTAAAAAATACAAGGATTGCTACTTAAGTGTCAGGAGACTCCTATGTCTAATATAGGGAGGACTGCTTTGGTTAAAATGTTGATTCTTCCGCTACTGTTGTTTGTATTTTCAAGCGTGATTTTGCGAGTCCCGAAAAAGTTTTTTGATAACCTAGACGTACTAATTAGACAATTTATATGGAATCACAAGAAGCCCAGGCTCCAATTGGCTAAGCTATCTTTGTCAGTGGAAGACGGAGGGTTAGCTCTTCCAAATATGGTAGCCTATTACGAAGCAGCTGTGCTTGATTGGGTGTCAAGGGCAGCACAAACGCCAAAATGTAATTTCTATCTCAATCAGATGATGTTAGAACTGAATGTTCGTTTTTCGCATTTTTTGAAATTTCCTCACCTTCCAAAAAGGGTCAGGTATAAATTACCATTTATGATCCAAACAATTATCAAAATCAAATTGACGAGGCATTTTCGTTCCTTCAAGTAAGGGACATTGGATGCTTAGGAGTAGAATTAAGCCAAAGCACTATACTGCAATTGGAAGAGTTGGGTTTTCAGACCTTAGAGGATTTTTACTTAGCGGATCGCTTGAAAACATGGGCACAGTGTGTAATGGGTGCTAGCAAAGGTCCAGAAAATTTAAAATGTTCATATTGTCAAATTCAACACCTTTTGCAGCTAGTGCGACAGCCATTGAACTAGACAAATAAACATATCGCCCAGGCCTTCTACAATAATCAACTAGATGTTGGGCAATGGTACAAACTACTTCAGGATGCAAGGGCAACTAAGACTACCGCCCTAATTTTGCTGTGAATAACCAACATGACAGGATGCAAGCTAGAGATGCAGCACTGGAGAAGACACAACGAGCTGTCACACAAAGCACTTAGAGTGGCCAATTTTGAAAAGATCGCTTTGTTTTCCAGGTGGATGTTGTACTTTACCCCCGCTGTAGTAAGAAATATGCATCCTGAGACATCTGGCTCTTGCTCATGTTGCCAAACTTTTCAGGGGGACTGGATACATATGTGTTTTAGTTGCATATCCTTGGCAAGCTACTGGGAGCAGATTTTTCAGAGGTTAAGCTCTGAGATAGGCCATGTGATTAATCCTAGCCTGTTGGTTGCGCTTTGGGGCATGACACAGAATATCGATCTTTCTAATGCATCCAGACAAATGGTATTTGTAGGTACAGTGGTAGCTTTATCACTTATCCTGCAGGCATGGAAATCACCATTCCCCCGACATACGCACAATGGGAGGCGAAAATGGAATCTACAAGGGTTAAAGAAAAGTTGTATACTCAGAGAATAGGAGCTATAAAAAGATATCATGCAATCTGGGCTAATATGAGTAATCCGGCGAAAGATCAGGTGGAGGGCGGGGGCAATTGAGGAAGGAGAGCATCTATCTCAATTTTGAATTTTTTAACTATATGAAAGATGTAATTGTATATTAGAAGCTATTATGTCGCAACAGTCATGTACACAATGATGCAAGTTGGATTTATAGATTATATATATATGTAATGCAAAGTTGCACCTGCAGAAAAGGATTTTTTATTGATACAGTCATAATCTGATACAAAAAGCATGTGCTGTGATAATTAGGCAGATGAAACAAAGCAAAGTAACCAACATTACAATCAAGGTGAAAAAGATGAACAACCCCACCATGTTGTGTGTGGTTCTAGATGTTCTAGAGGTTTCTACCTAACCCTATGTCTACATTTGAGAGCCTAGTGGTTATTACCCTCTACCTGCCCCTATCTAAGGGATTAGTCCGAGCCCCATCGCTGGATAGAATAGCAGGGGTCTGCCTGTGATGTAGATGGTAATCCTCACAGGAAGCTGGAAGTTCAGTATCAGCAAAACTGTTTATTGTGCAGTAGGAACCCCAGAATGATCATAGTCGGAATGCCCTCTACTCTCCTTGTGCCAATGTGTAGTTTATATAATAACCCATACCATATTGTGACCACAGTTCTGATGTAATACTGTGTCTCAGAAATAGAAGTTGGCTTCTGGACTGACATCATAAATTAGCTTATCATGTACTGCATGTAACAGCTTTGGACAAAAGTACAGATTATGGCCCATATTTATACTTTTTTTAGGCGCATTTGCGTCACTTTTTGACGCAAAAGCAGTGTAAACTTACAAAATACAATTGAAAGTTTGTGCCGCTTTTGCGTCAAACAATGACGCAAATGTGGAGCAAAAAAAAGTATAACTATGGGCCTATATGTGGTGCAAAGACTACTTAAATTAACAGCATGACCCTTGCCTTCATAGAATGAAACAGCTGATAGGAACTGTAAAGGCAATCGCTGAAAAGCATCTATGGTGCAAGCAGCACACTGCATCACTTCCTAGCATGCCTAGTGCATTATGGCAAATGCAGTGCATGATAACATCACAACGCTTACTTCAGAGATAGTCTTTAGTTTTTCACCCTTGTAGGTACAGCCAGTGCTGTATATCCCTAGACATGTGTTTTAGGATAGTTGTCCTTCTTCAGTAGAGAGCAACACATCGTCTTGGCAAGTTCTTGAAATGCTGCCAAAATGTCTTCGCAGGTCTCAGTATCACTCACTGGGCACAGATGCATCTACTGGAGCTTGTCAGCTCATTACCTTGTGGAGCCTTTTTAAACCAGTAGAGGGTGGGAGATGCAGATCAAAAGGTTACTTACTTGGAATCCTACTTCTGCATCGTAGGACTCTTCACTGGAGTCATACAAAACCCACCCACCTCCTGGGTAGATAGGGTTGGGCACTGGAAAGCAGAAATGAAAACAAACATATCACCTCTTTTCACTGTAAACAATACCTAGCTATGTGTGGCAACTGAAAATAAAGTGCATAATGGGTAGGGGAAGCTCCTGCAGTCTCACCCTTTAATGTAAACCTACCAGGCTGCATTTTTCCTACATTTATATACACATTTTCCCCTTTCCTGTAAATCAGATGCTGCAGTGCAGGTTTAAAAATGCTCATTAGGAGTTCATCAGCCTATTTCTAGGAACAAAATCAGCCTGATAGGCTATTACTGGGATTGATGTACACTGATAACCCTTGTGACATTTCAGTAGAATACAAACCTGAAAAATTCTCTAGGGTCCACGCTATGGTGAATTATTCTAATATTTATGACTATCAATAAAGCTCTTATGATGCATAGCATTGGATTTAGATAGACCAAGCAAGCTTTGGGTGTTTCTGTCGAACAAAATTCCTACAAATAGAAAAAGATCAGAGTGACCTACAGAGTCATGCTGTTTACTGCACCATGATAGTCCCATTTTGTGTGCACCTATTTGTTCAAACTAATTTTATATCTGAACATCATTAAAAAGAAACATTAGGATCAACACATTTGAGAGACCTCTGTTTATTTCCAAAGAATGTAGTTTGCTCTCCTGTGTGCTACATTTTCTGGTATATTGTCATAAAACTATTTAAGAGAACCTGAACCCTCAATGTAGCTGGCATTTTATCCTATTAGCCAAATGCTCACCTTCTGTAAATTAGCCATTTTTCCTACCATGTTTTGGCCAATATGTAGCGCTTACATACATGGCATATATCACTACCTTTGCACCCACTTCTCTTTATTATGCCCTATGGGCATCCAGTCGCAAGCGAGCAAAACCACCAGGGCCTTTTATATAAATAGTGCCTCTTCTCAGGCAATATTGGCTTCACTCCTGTAAAGATCTTGGTGTCCCAGGAAAGGAAATGTCCACTGTTACTGAAATGGAGGAACATTCTGGATGATGCAGAGGCGAGTAGTAATGTATTAATCCAACTCGGTGGAGTTCAGAGAGTAGTCTGAGCCAGAGAAGGTTGTGCCACTTTGGAGAATATGGCCAGGAATGCTGCAGTGCTATCTTAAGGTTACCAGGTATACATATGGTGTATATACATTTTTACACCCTACTGCACCAGGAAGGAGAAAAAGCATACACACTATGGGGGTCATTACAAAATTGGCAGTAAATGCTGCTTACCGCTGTGCAGAAGACCGCCAACACACCGCTGCGGAATTCCGCCACAGCTATTACGACCCACAGCTCAGAATCCGCCAAAATCCAGACACCCACACAAGTCCGCCACACCAAAGGTCAGTGATAAACTGGCGATAACAAAACCCACACTGTCACGCCAACAGGAATACGTCCACACTATCACGACCCATGAATCCACGCAGCGGTCTTTCAACCGTGATATTCCATTGGCGGTACACACCGCCGTGCTCAAAATAAACACACATTTACAAAACACAACAACATTGGACAATTCAAAATACACACACCTTTATACACATACACACACCACTCCCACAAATCCAATACAATATAAAACACCCACCCACATCACCCACAAACCCTTACAACCAGAAATTTAGATGAAGGCCAGAGAGACAGCACAGCAAAGACAACCCCACCATACAGAGGCTCACAACACCATCACACATACACATCCACGCACAAAACACCACACACCCCTAAACATCACCCCACACATCACAACACACACCACCTCACACATCACCCACACCACGCCATGGCACCGCAAAGACACCCCAGGTTTTATTGAGGAGGAGCTCAGGGTCATGGTGGAGGAAATCATCTGGGTAGAGCCACAGCTATTCGGATCACAGGTGCAGCACACCACCATAGCTAGGAAGGTGGAGCTATGGCGCAGAATCGTGGACAGGGTCAATGCAGTGGGACAACACCCAAGAACACGGGATGACATAAGGAAGAGGTGGAACGACCTACTGGGGAAGGTACATTCTGTGGTCTCATGACACCACATCGCGGTTCAGAGGACTGGCGGCGGACCACCACCTCCACCCCCAGAACTAACAACATGGGAGGAGCAGGTCTTGGCTATACTACATCCTGAGGGCCTCACAGGAGTAGCAGGAGGAATGGACTCTGGTAAGTCAAATCTTTAACTACTTCATCCCCCACCCTACCTTCATGCTATCACATACCCCAACCCTCGCCCTCACCCCCATCACTCCAACTCCTCACATATGTCCCACTATCACAAACCACACATCCCAACACCAAACCCTGCATGCAACACCAAAGCATGGACACCCATCACCAATGCATGGCCACTGCACATATCCACACACACCCCTAAACAATTATCACACAAGGTCCTACACAAGAATGCAAGCACTGGGGTACAGGGTCACCCACGCATTGCACACCATGGCACACACAGATGCAATAATCATGCCTTTACACCCCTGCAGGACCCCTACCCAATGTCACCGGAAGGAGGTTCCAGACATGTCCACTTCACCCACAGAAGAGGCCCACATTGATGACAGCAGCTCTGTCCAACTGGATCTAGATGACCAGCCCGGCCCATCTGGGACCTCGGGACAGTCGGTTCCCCTCACACTGGCACAAGCCACAACAGAGCCTCCCCCCTCTGGAAACACCAGCACAGCATCCACCCAGCGGGCCCATACTTCTGTCCCCAGGACACGTCAAGCAGCAGTGTGTCCACCACTACAGGGAACCCAGGCTAACCCACCACCCCAACAACACCAGGGACCTGGGGGCAGTGGGCACACGGTTCAGGGGACAGAGGCCCAGGAACAAAGGGGAACTGGGAGGGCTGCTGTGCGACAGGGGGAGGACAGGCCCAGGGAATCCCATCTCCACGAGGCCCTCTCCAACATCATGGGAGCCAACCACCATTCCCAGGAGACGATGACAACGGTACTGGCCAAGTTTGAGGAGACCCAGCGGTTGCAGGAGGAACAGTATTTGGGGTTCAGGGAGGAACTCAAAACCATCAATACCACCCTGGGCACCATTGTAGGGGTGCTGAAGGAACCCGTGAACACCAGGAGGGACACTGTGGCACAACAAGGGGCCCCTGACACTAGCCTGGAAGATGAACTGCCCACCATCTCCGCCTGCGCTAGCGGACAGGAGGCACCGCCACAGGACCACGACACCAGCACCCCACCCCCTGCAGATGGAGAACCACCCCGCAAGCGGTCCCTGAGATCCAGGAGAAAGACAGAGAACACTGCCAAGACCCCCGCCAAGAAATGAGACCACTCTGATTGTCATCCTTTTGTCCCACTTTGTCACCCTGTTCATCCATCAAGTGCCCCAGCTCCACTTCCTATGCCCCTTTGGACAATGCACCTGTGAGACTAATAGACTGGACTCTCCCATGGACATTTCTCCCCATCACCCCTGACCATTTTACAACCCCCTCCACTATTTAGCACTTAAATAAACACCCTTAAATCACAAAACTATCTGGAGTCAGTCTGTGCTTTCAAAAATGTGTATTTGCAATTACTGAGGAAAAATGCAATATCCATTGTATTGTCAACATACCTATGTCACACAGCTCTAGTCCATGAGGAAACAAAGCAGATGTCACACAGTGGGACCCACATCTGTGAAATCGAAGGGAAAGTGACAACCCAGGGTCCATACACTGGGTGAAAGTGACAGACAGATGAGAGGTAGAACAAGTGTATCAGATGTAGCAGGCAGTGATGTCTTCTTACCTGTGTCTCACTGGAAGTATTGATGAATCACCGTGTTTCTGTTGTCGATATCCTCTTCTTCTGCTTCCTCGTCTTCACTGTCCACAGGCTCCACAGCTGCCACAAGACCTCCATCTGGACCATCCTCCTGCAGAAAAGGCACCTGTCGTCGCAAAGCCAAGTTGTGAAGCATACAGCAGGCCACGATGATCTGGCACACCTTCTTTGGTGAGTAGAATAGGGAACCACCTGTCATATGGAGGCACCTGAACCTGGCCTTCAGGAGGCCGAAGGTCCTCTCTATAACCCTCCTAGTTCGCCCATGGGCCTCATTGTAGCGTTCCTCTGCCCTTGTCCTGGGATTTCTCACTGGGGTCAGTGGCCATGACAGGTTGGGGTACCCAGAGTCACCTGCAAATGTCGAGGGGCAACTGTTAGACACACACTAACCCTTAGGGACAACCCCAGACCCAGACACCTAGTCACACTGTATTGGGTCCATGTCCTCACCTAATAGCCACACACAGTGCCTCTGGAGTTGCCCCATCACAAAAGGGATTCTGCTATTCCTCAGAATGTAAAAGTCATGCACTGAGCCAGGAAACTTGGCATTCACATGGGAGATGTACTGGTTGGCCAAACACACCATCTGCAAATTCATTGAATGGTAACTCTTCCGGTTTCTGTACACCTATTCACTCCTGTGTCCCATCAATGGCACCAATGATGTTGGGGATATGTCCCAGGGCATAGAAGTCACCTTTCACTGTAGGCAAATCCTCCACCTGAGGGAAAATGATGTAGCTGCGCATGTGTTTCAGCAGGGCAGACAGCACTCTGGACAACACGTTGGAGAACATAGGCTGGGACATCCCTGATGCTATGGTCATCTGAAAAGACGCACTTGCCAGGAAATGGAGTACTGACAGCACCTGCACTAGAGGGGGGATACCTGTGGGATGGCGGAGAGCTGACAAAAGGTCCAGCTCCAACTCAGCACAACGTTCCTGGATTGTGGCACGGTCCAGTCTGTAGGTGACAATTACATGTCGTTCTTCCATTGCCGACAGGTCCACCAGTGGTCTGTACACCGGAGGAGGAGAACAGCGAGCAGAGGGTCAGCCAACACTGAGGTACGAAAACACAACTTTATTGCACACATTTTTCAATACGCTATTTCCCTGTCTTAATGTGTATGCAAGGCATAGATATGTGTGACGCATTTATAAATAATGCCATGTGGGCCCCTGAAATGGCGGCTGCCTGACCTGTAATGTGGGACAAGGGGATATGAGGTAACTGTGCTGGCGTTGTACACCGTCGCGGTAGGCAGTCGAAGACCGCGGCGCAATACTGCATTGGTTAACATTGAACCCTATGGGTCCCAGGAGCCAATGACAATTTACGCCGGCGGTGACGGTACGCACCTCCGCGGACGTGACCGCCATTTTTTCTCTGTTCACTCACTTGATACCTGATCTTCGACAGTAGAGGACCTACACTGCAAGTGATGCTGTGACCTCAGTCTGAAAGAGACAATGGCTCATGTGTCTGGGGAAAGGGCCCCTGCCTTCACCACAGAGGAGTTGGAGAAACTAGTGGATGGGGTCCTCCCCCAGTACACGCTACTCTACGGTCCTCCAGACAAACAGGTAAGTACACTGTGAGCATGCTGTATGGGCAATGACTGTGTGGAGTGGTGTGGATGGAAGATAGGGGGGGGGGAATGAGCCGTGCATGAAATGACGGTGAGTGCATGTG
This sequence comes from Pleurodeles waltl, assembly GCF_031143425.1. Taxonomy (NCBI): domain Eukaryota; kingdom Metazoa; phylum Chordata; class Amphibia; order Caudata; family Salamandridae; genus Pleurodeles; species Pleurodeles waltl. The sequence continues at coordinate 651,124,084 of NC_090449.1, read as the reverse complement.
CGTCATGGCAAGGGTAGGAACGCGGGCCAATGACTGTGACGGTCCGGACGGTTATATCTTCTCCTTTTCCCCTGTACTATTCCTGTAGGTCAGCGCCCACCAGAAAAATGATATTTGGCGTGCCATCGCCAAGGAAGTCCGGACCCTGGTTGTCCACCACAGATGAAGCACCCACTGCCAGAAAACATGGGAGGACATTTGCCGCTGGAGCAAGAAGACAGCGGAGGCCCAGCTGGGGATGGCCTCCCAAAGTGGGAGGGGTGCCCGTCGCACCATGACCCCCCTGATGTTCTGGATCCTGGCGGTGGCGTATCCGGAGTTGGATGGGCGCTTGAGAGCATCACAGCAGCCACAAGGGGGTGAGTACACTCTCATTCAGCTGAATCAGCGCGCATTACGAGGTGTCTGGGTGGGGGAGGTGGGCTGTGGGTTCCCCTAGGCCAGGGCGAGTTTAGTAGGCAAGGTCCCTTCGTAAGGCAGGCCAAGTGGCACCCCATCCCACCAGTGTTCAGAGCCAACTACACCTAGTCAGGCTCGTGTGACTTCCATGTGTGCAGCAATCGGGCATAGGCCTTGTACCCCATGTCCCTGGGATTAATTAGGGAACTCTAAGTGCACGGCGTAGTGCAGAGATCTTCTGTGTCTGTAGTGTCCGCCAACGGTAGCGGTATTGCATGCACTCAACATGTCTTTCTTCTGTCTTCCCCCAGCTTTTTTTGGTCTCCCTGTTCTTGTGTGCAATAGCATCCTCAGGCAGAGGAGCAGTGGCACCGGAGCAGGAGGGAGCTGCATCCCACATGACCCTGGAGGGTGAGACAACGGAGTCTGAAGGCACCAGTGGAACGGAGGGCGAGGGGAGCTCCACTGCGGGGTCAGGAGCTGAGACCAGTGACATGGACTCCTCCTCTGATGGGAGCTCCCTTGTGGTTGCGGGCCTCTCTGTGCCCCCTGCATCTACAGGTACAGCCGCCACCCCCCCTACCAGCACTGCCCTCCCAGCAGCCCCTCAGCGTGTGCCCCGTGGGCTCTCACCCAGGAAGGTGGGCATCTCTTTCGCCCCAGGCACCTCAGCCCATGCCCCTGTCAGCCCTGCTGCCCTCAGTGAGGAGGCCATTGACCTCCTCAGATCCCTCACTGTTGAGCAGTCTACCATTCTGAATGCCATCCAGGGTGTAAAGAGGCAGTTGCAACAGATAAATGCATACCTGGAGGGCATTCATTCTGGTCAGGCAGCCCAACAGCGAGCTTTTCAGACTTTGGCCTCAGCACTGATGGCAGCCATTGTCCCTTTGTCCAGCCTCCCACCTCCAACTTCCTCCACCCAGACCCAAACCCCTGTACCCCAACCTATCCCAAGCACACCATCAGACCAGCATGTACACACCTCAACACACAAGGGAAGCTCCGGCAAACATAAGTACCACACATCCCACAGGCACTCACACAAGCATCATACCCATGCAGACATACCAACAGCCACTGCCTCCACTGTGTCCCTCTCCTCCTCCTCTCTCTCCTCCCTCCCTGTCACGTCTCCACTCACACCTGCATGCACTAAATCTTCATCCACTACGTCCATCACCAGCACACCCATCACCACACACCGCTCACATGCACTCACCACCCCCACTACCATTCACACATCCCCTGTGTCCTCTCCCAGTGTGTCTGTGAGCCCACCTCCCAAGGTACACAAACGCAGCCACACACCCACCCAACAGCCATCCACCTCATGACAGCCTCCAGCCCATGCACCTTCACCCAAAGTCAGCAAAGTACACCTCCTACAATCACTACCTCTTCCTCCACTCCCAAACCCCCTCCATCTACCCATCCCAGTGTGTCTAAAAAACGTTTCCTGTCCAACCTTTTTTTCTCCTCACCTCCCCCACCCCTTCAGTCCCCTAGGGCACGCCTTTCCAGGTCCCAACCCAGCACCTCAGCCACCACATCAGCGGGAACAGTGGTGCCAGCAGTAACCAGCTTCTGGAGTGCGCCAAGCAGCAGGGCAGCCAGTGTGCCAAGGAGCCAGACCACAGACAGTCCCCCACCTCAGAAGCATAAGAAGTTGGCCACTGCCCGGAGGGAGAAGGGCAAAACACCTGCCACCAAGGGCTCTCCCAGGACTAAAGTTGGGAGTGGGAAGACAGCTGCACCACCATCCAAGGTGGGGAAAGGGCACAGAAAGAAAGGTAAGTCGCCACTAACCTGCACAGCAGACAAGACCGCCAGCAGCACCGCTTCCCAGGACACCGCCGCCAGCAGCACCGCTGCCAAGGACACCACCGCCAGCAGCGGTGGGACACCGCCGCCAGCAGCACTGCTGCCAAGGACACCGCCACCAGTAGCACCACTGCCAAGGACACCGCCGCCAGCAGCACCGCCAAGGACACCGCTGCCAGCAGCACCGCTGCCAAGGACAACGCTGCCACCAGCACCGCTGCCAAGGACACCACCACCAGCATCACGCTCACTGAGCCACCCACCAGCACCGCAGGCCAATGAGTGCCGCAAGCACCGCCGCTGCTGAGGCTGCCACGAGCAGGATGAAGTACTCTGGGCACCAAGCCCCCTCAGAACCAGTTGAGTATCACATCCACTACCTCTGTCCTTGGCAGGATGAAGCACTCTGGGCACCAAGCCCCCTCCAGAACCAGTGGAGAAAGGCATCCACTACCTCTGTCCTTGGCAGGATGAAGCACTCTGGGCACCAAGCCCCCTCCAGAACCAGTGGAGTATCACATCCACTACCTCTGTCCTTGGCAGGATGAAGCACTCTGGGCACCAAGCCCCCTCCAGAACCAGTGGAGTATCACATCCACTACCTCTGTCCTTGGCAGGATGAAGCACTATGGGCACCAAGCCCCCTCCAGAACCAGTGGAGAAAGGCATCCACTACCTCTGTCCTTGGCAGGATGAAGCACTCTGGGCACCAAGCCCCCTCCAGAACCAGTGGAGAAAGGCATCCACTACCTCTGTCCTTGGCAGGATGAAGCACTCTGAGCACCAAGCCCCCTCCAGAACCAGTGGAGTATCACATCCACTACCTCTGTCCTTGGCAGGATGAAGCACTCTGGGCACCAAGCTCCCTCCAGAACCAGTGGAGACTGTTATCCACTTGTGAGACTGTGGCTTTGCACACCCCAGGATAAAGCAGTGGGCAAACCACCCACTGGAGAGACTTGAGAGACTGTGGCTTTGCACCCCCCTAGAATAAAGCAGTGGGCAAACCACAGACTGGAGAGACTTGAGAGACTGTGGCTTTGCACTCCCCAGGATAAAGCAGTGGGCAAACCACCCACTGGAGAGACTTGAGAGACTGTGGCTTTGCCCTCCCCAGGATACAGCAGTGGGCAAACCACCGACTGGAGAGACTTGTGAGACTGTGGCTTTGCACTCCCCAGGATAAAGCAGTAGGCAAACCACCCACTGGAGAGTCTGTGGCTTTGCACTCTCCAGGATACAGCAGTGGGCATGGAGCCCCCTCGTGGATCTGGCGTCGTGCACTCATCCGGCTGAGGTGACCCCCCTTCCCTTCCCCCTGAGGTGCCTGTTGTATTTCTAGCTGATGCCCCTGCAGTGTTCTCTCTGTTTTGATCGGGTATCTTGTGTGGGCTTCGCCCATGCATTTTGGGTTCAGTGGTCCACGGACTATAAATGGTGCAGTACCTGGACTTGCATTCTTGGTGTATATATTTGTTAGTAGTGTATATATATTTTTGAGTACTAGATTTTAATTGATTATAATCGTTACAATCATTTCCTTTTGTCCTTGCATTCTTCCAGGGGGGTTGGGAGGTGTAACTGTAGTGTATCAACATGTATTAGTGTGTGTGTTGTAGTGTGTGGGGGTGGGGGTGTTGTGTGTTGCGTGTGTGTCACTCTCTTTTCCCTCCCCTCTCCCCTGTGTCGTAGGTGCAGTACTCACCGTGGTCTTCGCCGCCTGCGTTTGTGTTCCTGGTAGAGGAGCAGGAAGACAAAGGCAGGTAAAATATGGAGTTCTGGCTCCATGGCGTCCTGGTTCCTCATGGGGTGTGTAGGGGTGAGCGTTTTCCCCTCAAAGTCCTGTTTCCGCCGTGTTTTTGTTTGCGGTGAACCTGCCCCGGAAAAGGTGTCGGATTGGCCTGTTGTAATACTGTGGGCGGAACATTGTCTTCCGCCTGTCTGTTGGCGGTTACAGCTGGGGTGTTTGTTTGTACCGCCTTGGCGGTCGGAGTGTTAAAGTGGCTGTCCATGTTGGCGGTTTCCGCCATGGTCGTGATTCCATTTTTTTTTCCACCGGCCTGTTTAACACCGACCGCCAGGGTTGTAATGAGGGCCTATGTTTTTTTAATATTCTTGATTCCAGAGGTGACGGGGATTATGACACGGCTGTCACGGTCATGCTCTGAGCATTAAACTGTTTTTGGCATGCGATCCCTTGGAAGCAAGGTGAATTTGCAAAAGCTGTCTCCCAACTCCTCCATAATACAGTCCCTGTTCCAACACCAACACACACTTGAAAAGCAAGCCATCACCATAGAGGAAAGGGGAAATGGGTTAGAGAGAGATTGAAATAGAGAAAGAGAGAGATATGTCTTAAGTTGTGGATCTCCCACAAGTGGTTTGAGTCTGCTAGGAAGTCCACTCCGTCACTAAGGGCCAGATGTAGCAAAAGCCGATTTTGCGACTTGCAAATTGCGAGTCTGAGCGACTCGCAATTTGAAAGTCCCAAAATCGGATGCAGAATGGTGTCTCAGACACCTTCTGCGACTCGCTATGGGGTCGCAAAGACCCACCTCATCATTATTCATGAGGTGGGTCGCATTTTGTGACCCCATAGCGAGTCCCTGCACTCACAGGGATGGTGGCCTGCTGTAGTAAGCAGACTTCCATGTCTGTGACTGCTTTGTCAATAAAGCAGTTTTTTTTTTTCATTTTGCAGCCCGTTTTACTTAAAGGAAAACGAGTTGCAAAATGAAAAAAATACCGAAACCATTTGGTTTTGTTTTTTTCAGAGTAGGCAGTAGTCCATAGGACCACTACCTGCTCTGAAAAAATATTTTTTTCGACATTCACAAAGGGGAAGGGGCCCCGTGGGGACCCCTTCCCTTTTGCGAATGAGTTACCACCAGTGTGACACTGGTGGTAACTGCTAGTTGCTTTGCGACTGCATTCGCAGTCACAAAGCAACTCTGAATTGCGATGTGAGTCGCAAATAGGAAGGGAACACCCCTTCCTATTTGCGAGTCACATTCCCAAATTGCGAGTCAGTACCGACTCGCAATTTAGGAATGAGCATCGCGTGAGGCCATTTGCATGGCGCAAACTGCGTTTTTCGCAGTTTGCGCCATGCAAACGGCTTGCTACATCTGGCCCTAAGTGTTGTAGAGGTTGTCCTGTTTAGTGCTGTAATTACTCTGTGCATAAAAGCTAAAGATTAGTTGTCATGTATTCCCTCTGGGTTCCCAGTGTCCTTCCCTACTCTAATTATAGTCTTTTTTTACCTTACCAAGACTTGGTGTCAGTGTGCTTCATATAAGTAAAGGAAAAAATATACTGATTAGTATCAGTTATGCTACTGGCCCTCCTCCCTTTAGCTTTAGCTAGTAACCCTCTGTATATGGCTTTCTTTCTTGATTATAAACAAAGTTTGCAAGACAGCAATTGGGTTAATTGGGTCCAAATCAATTACTAACGTTTGTAGCAAAAACAAGATTTGCATCAAGACTAATGTTTGAATCAATGGCAAATGTTTACATCAAGCATAATGTTCATTTTCAAACTTTTCTTCTCCACAGTTTACTATGAGGCTAAAAGTGCAATATCACTATAAATTATAACATGTTCTTCCCTCCTTTACCTACATGAACAGCACAGTCCACTGGGGAAGCCCCAACTTGGATAGTCTACCCAGAAGACAATATATTTTCCTTCCTTGCTGTGCTGCGCTTATAATTGTTACCATAGTAGAATAGTTTTCTGTTGTTGATTCCGTTGATTTCTGTTGTTGTTATTTGAGCATTTAACTGGCGCTGGACTGGATCAGCATGGACTAGACCATTATAGGAAAAGACAAAACAAGAATTCAGTGAAGCACAGGATTCCTCGAGTCACAACTCACTACATTTCTCCTTCATGTAGGTACAAAAATAGGCAATGAGTCAGAAGTGGGAGTGGCTTTTATAGCAAGCCATGCCCCAAAATGACTTTCATTTTTTGAAAGATTTCAAGATCTAGCAAGAATGCAGTTTAGAGTGTTCTAAAGAGAGAGAGAGGCGCATGCTTCAGTATGGCTCTTCTATTTCAACTGGGGCTCCCTTCAAATGTGTCTGCAACCAAAGGAGGAATATTATCAAAATGCATGTGACATGGATTCTGCATCAACACCTGCTCTTCAGTGTATGCAGTCCCAGCTTTTTATGGTGTTACATGGGCCAAAGGTAAACCATACCACACTACCCCTCATGATCCTTGGCACTGGGGTACCCTAGGCAGTTGCAACAGTCATAGCCCTTACAGATCCCTTGACTCATCAAAACAATACCAATTATAAATTATTTATTCTGAGACTAGTGCAACATAGGAATGTTGAATCCCTCGCCAACTGCCACATCGGTCTCTGCAAACTGGCAAGAATGTCTGTGGATGATAACAAGTCAAAGATGTAAGAGTCCATATAAATCAAGGCTAATGGTTGCTAGTTCTGAGACAATTATCCAGAATGAGTATCTATGGCATCTTAACCCTTGGGCAACCGCACAAGCTATCCATGCCATGAGCATCGTAATATATGCCTATGGTGGTCTTCAGATATTTGAAATGGCAGGCATCTTTGAAAGGGTGACACAACACAAAGATGTTAATGGAAAGGCAAAGTTTTATTTGATGAAAGGCAGCAAAGAAACAGTCTTGAGCTTCAACTTAGCTGATGACAAGAGTCTGAATTACTTTGCACAGAGTATTAACATATATGATAGACAAGATGCTGCATGAGTTTCAACACGTTGTTATTGTGTGCAGAGAGCAGTGCTAAGAGCATTACCAAGAACTTACCAGAGACTTCACATTTTCAGAAAGAGTGATGCATGAACTGCCCAACATCAAGCTGTTGGGTGCCAGATGCAGCTCACATCCTCACTGCTTGGACTGTCCTAGCATCACCTTAATTACGGTCATCTGGGGTGTTTTCCTCGAGTCACTTTCAGAGCGGAGCATAAAGGGTGAAGACACTGCAGAATTCAGAGCAAAATGAAGGATGTCATTCTTGGGCTTCTTCCCTGTTTATCAAACAAACACTTTGAATTTCAGGAAACCAGTGTGGACAACCCTTATAAACATCCCTTTCCAAGATGGTGGTTTTTGCATAGGATGTTGTGTAAGGTTCCCAACCTGACATGTAGAAGAGTCTTTTCCTGTGATGTCAGTTTCTTTTTAAGCATATATACAGAAGCTGATCATGAGATGAAGATGGTCCACAATGCATTTATTGCCTGATTTTTCATCACATTCTTTGCTCCTTTGCTACTATTTTTTTTATCAGTTATATTTTATTCTAGCAGTTGGAACTTCTACTATATTCTACTTCTGGATTTGTGTCCGTCTCGCTTCTCCTTCCTGATGTAAGGGGGAGTTTGGTGTCTTGCACATCATTGCAGTCCAGAGCTACAATCAAGAACTACAAGCTTGCCAAGGAGCTTTTTGCCTCCTAACTGCGGCCCTCTTAAGAAGACATCTGGCATTCTTCACGTAAACTATTCTGTGTAAGGTGGCACTGTTGCTACTGGGAAGAGTCATCTTTTCCTAGGGAAATAAAGAACTTATCAGCCTCTAGTTCATGACACATGTTCATTGGAATAGGCTGCTTAAAGGTCAGATTGGTCAAACTACACAATGACATAACAGTTTGGGGAATGGCACAGAAACGCAGAAGAGTAGTGTTTCATTTTCACCCTCCAATATAGGCTGAGGTAAAACAATTTAAAGAAGTGGTAGCAAATAAAGAGGTCTCGGTCCCCACTCTAAAGTGTCCAAATTAGTAGAGATCAACAAAATAAAGCAGCCAGGAGGTGATCTGCATATGCATTGAGAGATGACTCCACAAACAGGTAATCAGATGACATCCTTATGAATCTAAAGGGGGCAACACAAGATATTGTCAGCTGCATCAGATGCTATTGAAGAAGGTCTGGCTGGACTACAAGGAGACGTTAAAAATGTGCTAAGAAATGCAAACTTTTGAATGATCATCTTCAATTTTGTGGGTATATGTCATCCAAACAAAAGATAAGGGCTGCCCTCAAAATGTTAAGAACTTTCAAACTGCAAAACACCCCAGAATGTGACTGGCCGCCGCAGTTTTCTGCTGCTTTCAACAATCATAATCTTCTGTAAAATATGGCAATTTGGCAAGCCAGAGCAACAGCACCTGCTTTCAAGTGACAATCTTAATCAACTCAAACAAATTTTCTTAGTGCACCTGTTAACAACCAGCTAACCCTAAAAACAGTCCTCAAAAAGGCAGACTCTCCCAAAAGGTTATCTATTGATGGAGGGCAGGAGGGGGACAAAATACTACTTTGACCCAGCCACTGAGTCACCTAGACAAAATGGTGACAGGGCAACTAAAATGGCGGATTTGTATACCTGTGGGCTCAATGCAGACCACATATCCTAACTAGCCCAAGCAGTCATGGACTGCTCCACTTCCCCAAAAGTCCTGGGGGGTGACCTTCTTGGGTCAGCTGTTCCCCCAAAAACCCCACTGTGGAAGAGGGGAACATTACCAAACAGTGACACCGGATGCTATGTGAAAAAGGCTGCTTTCTTGAAAACAGGCGCACCTAACCATAACAACCCTGGGCCTTGGCCCTATAAAACTAACAGCCTCACCATATAAACAGTTCACCTGTGTTACTCACAGCCAACCCTCCACCCACCCAAAACTCCCTCCCCACTTATTCACCAGAATGATATGTGACTGCTAGGTTTAAAGTCCTTTCCAGTTTATTGTAACTCTGAATTTGTAACTAGCTAAGGGCCTGATTTAGATCTTGGCGGAGGGGTTACTCCGTCGCAACGGTGACGGATATCCTTTCCACTGAAATCTAAATATCATAGAAAACATGGTATTAAGATTTTGGCAGACAGGACATCTGGTACTGTTGCGATGGAGTAAACCCTCCGCCGAGATCTAAATCAGGCCCATAATTGGTAACGAATATTTAACTTCCTGGCTCGTCCGGGCGTGTTCTTGTCTACCCTTTCTTAACCACCTGAACTGCCACTTTCAACAATCTTAAACTTCTGTAAACCATGACAATTTGAGAAGCCACGACCACCAGAAAAAGGACCCAGACTTTTTCTGCCCCCGCCCACAGGATGACCTTCCTCTAAAGCCCTGCCAGCAACGTCTTCACCCTGTCTCTGATCTGGAAAAGACAGAGCTCCATCCTCAGGACAGATAAACGGACACCATCTCCTATGAAAAATTCCAAATTTTCATAACACAAGTCTGAATGCTCTTACACCATAATACCCCTTTCCTCACAGAAAGAGTGCATCTCCTTATTAATCTTACGCCTTGAATTCTCGATTGCTGCCAGTCTCACTGCCCCTCGCAAAATCTTCAGTGGAACAAAAGCTGTCCATACCACATGGCATCCAGCCCATTGCTGTTGTATTTTCTTAAGAACCTTCTTCATCCTTTTCATTAACACCAATACCTTTTCACTCACCATATCATTTTCACCCAAGTACAATAACAATAAATCTGGGCACAGCCCCTCACCATTAGTCTGTTTAAATATAACAAAATTTCCACCATCGCATCCCCTCCCACTGCATGCTGTACATTTCCAAGTTGAGCCCCAGGTTGTCCCCCTGAGAACTTTGCTTTGCTTCTTACTGGGTCCACTTTATAAAGGAGTGTCCCACCAGCCAGCCAGCCGGGAACTGAACCTGCAAAATACAAGCACAACAAGTTTTAAAAAACGCATCCCTGTTTCAGTTATCTTCTCCCTGCCTCGCGTACTGCTGAAAGCAATCCAATACCCATCTCCATGCCCTCATGATGTGCTCCCTACTCCATCCCCTTTGTCCTGCTTCTGTAGCCAGGCATATTCTAAAGGAATAGTTACTAAAGGAAAACTTGTATAATCCCAGCCCCTTGGTGACTTTGCTTAGAATGGCCAACAGCTAGAAGGCAGTAATCGCTTTGCCATTGTCATGTAAGAAAACCATACTTGTGCCCGCAGCACCCAGGCTAGTAACTTCAAGCCCCAACACAGGGGGCAGACCTCTCCTGCAGGGTACATCCTCAACAATACCGCCCTCGTCGATCCACCTTTGAACGGTGAAGCCAAATTCATATTTCCTCTGTACCAATGTGAATGTCCTCCCACAATAAACCATGGCCTCCTTTTCATCCCAACAGTTCTGAGTCCCTGAGTGCCCCAAAAAACATCCAAGACATCAAGGTACTGAAAAGCATTGTCTCTCCCTTATTCTGGCATATCCTGGGTAACTGCTGTAGCACCTTACCCAATAGTTCCAAGGTCAGTGGTCTCCTAATTGACCCTGCTCTGCCTACTTCCCTGGACCACCCCTCCAGGATTCTCTTACCCAGCTCGTCTGCATATACCCATATCAGCTTTTCCATAAATGCAATATACGCCAGTTTTCCTGGAAGAGTAACTCTGGATTGCCCATCTCAATCAAGGTCAAAATATACTTCACCACAACTTCCACTCATGCCCAGTTTTCCCATCACCTTCGAGCACCAATCCCATAAAAATTCTGTCCATGCCTGCATGCAGTGCACACTTCCCACGTGGAAACTGCTAACGAGTTTACCAGCTGAAGCATCCTCTGTCTCCTATCTTACATAAATGGACCGGCATCTGGGTCTTGTTGGTCTCCGCATCCGTGACCAACCCATGAAATCTCTCCCACTGTGAATGAGACAAAGCATCTGCAATGTCTTTGTTCACTCCTGGCAAGTCGTGCCCTAAGTTCTATGACATATCTGTGGCTACTCATGACAAAAACCCACTGCAACTTCAGCATGTGGGGATCCATGGCAGATTGTCTGTTCACCACTAGAACCACTGCCAGTGGCCAGCTCCGGATCCCAACCATCACTGTAACCACTAGATGAAATAACTCTTCTGCAAACAATCTGCTTGCCAATAAATGCCAAAGCCTTTTCCTCCCGCTGCATTAGAAAATATTTGGGCGTCCCATTCCATTTCCCGCCATGACTTCAAAGGCATCCCAATGAATGACTGTAAGAATTGTTGCTACATCTAAAGGTCCTCTTTTACACCGGCGATAGCCTCACGTTAGGGTGTGGCAATTTTTGCCCTGCCAAAACCAACCCAAGTAGCCTACAAAAGGTCCTGCTGGCTTGTACCACTCAGCACACAAAGTTTAGATGTCCAAGGAGCACCTCTATCTCTCTTACTGTGATTTTGTGTTTTCTCAACATCTCATCCAGCAACAGTACAATTGCCAACTGCTTGTCCCTCAGCAGATGTGCCGTCAAGGCCTCAGACTAAATCTCAATCCCTAAAATTGCCAAAACCATAGTAGGGTCCACTGTTTTTTCAGCCATCAAATTCTCCCCAATTCTCTCATGCTGTCCTGGAACCTTTCCAGCATCACTTGACATTGAGCCAAGCCTGGCTCACCCATCAAGAAAAAATCATCCTGATAGTGAGTGATATCTTGATGTCCCGCCTGTTTTGTAAAGACCCATTGACGGAATGCACTGAAGCACTCAAAGAGTGCGCAGGAGATGGAACAGTGCATGGGAAGTGCTTTATCCACATACCACTTCCCTTCAAATTGGATCCCCACCAGCTTAATGTCAGTAGGGTGTACTGGCAGTAAAAGGAAAGCCAACAATGTTGCTTTTTGCCATAAGCGCCCCCTGTCCAACCTCCTCCACAAGCGCTAGTGCCACATCCACTGAGGCGTAGAAGACTGACACTTGCTCCTCAGGGAAAGATGCTGAATCAGGGGGGGATTGACCCTTCTTTTTCTTTAGAACCACTCCGATGGGTGATATGAAACACCTGCCATGCGTTCCTCCCTGACCTCTTTGTTCAATTTGTTCCATACCACTTGTTTGTGAGCATTCACTAACTTCAGATTTTCTGCCGAGCACCACCCCCTCTGCCCCAGCAAGAAAACCCTTCCCACAAAATTCCTGCTGTTTCCTTCAGTTGGGACTGCTCAAGCCAAAAAAGGAGCCAATCCAGTTTAACTGGAGTAAGAGCTTTTAACCCCAGAACCTTGAGATTCTCTCCCTCCTCTAAAGTTGTCAGACCCGCTGTTCTGCGATCCACCCACACCACCTTGCTGCTGTTGCCACTGTCCTGCTGTTCCCCCGGTGTGTTCCCCGCCCTGTAGCAGTTGACCAATGCATGTTAGCCTGAATACTTGGAGTATTAGTGCTGAAACTTACAGAACTCCCGGGAACAGGCACCTTTGTTAAAATCCCAGCAAGCTCCCCTCTGTGTAGTACCGCACCCAGGTGTGTCATTTTGATTCCTGGCCATTGACCCCACTCCTGAAAGGGACTATACACTATAAGAAGGCCTCTAGCTGTAAAAATCATCTTCCCAAATTTAGCTGGTTCCATAATATGTTGCCACAAATCTGTGTCAATTTCTCCCATTGCACCTCTAGGTCCAGCACCATCCGCGCCCAAAACTCTGCATCCATATTGGAAACCCCTCATCATAGCCCACGTAGTTTATCTGCGCCTTCCTAATAATGCCCATTTATTTGAAAAGTGCAACTGACCTATTAGGATTTTTTTCACAATAAACACTGCCATATATAAGGAAAGTTACCATCTAATTTTCAATCACTACCAGCACTTTGGGCCATTTTGCCAGCTCATACTCATCCTCTTTTGATCCTCCTTAGCTCATAATTCCTTGTGTAATAGCATCAACATCTATATATACTCCCCTTTCCATATTTTTTCCTTTGTCGCCAACATAAGGTGGGCCCCCAAATGTTTACACATCCCCCTTCAGGGGAGTTTTTTTTAATCTTCAATTCTTTACTTTCCTGTGGTTCACCATTCTATGTCAGGACCGGAGGCTCAGATTATGCTTCTCGTTCCATGCTTTATTTTTAACAGCAGCCAATGAAAATCATGGAAAGTAAAAAACTACATGACCCAACATCAGTCATAACACGTGATAAAACATAGAGGAGGAAGCCTATAAAGTGTTGCATCACACCAAGCCACTCCTCTTTCTTTGCTGCTTCGCAGCCAGATAAGTGTGATTTCCTTCTTACTGTTATTTATTAACGTGTTAGGAGCGGGCTTTTCCTCTCCTTATAAGCGTCCATTGGATCGCTTTTCATTACATGGAGTGGGAGCTAGGGAGCGAGGACTCGCGCTCTGCGCAGTCCTGTTTTTGCCGGTGAGGCTTAAATTCTTCTATTTTATTATTTTATGGCCCGCGCTCTGCGTGAGTGCGTTGTTTATGATCTACGCTTGCCACACGTCTCCTCGACGTTTATTCCCCTTTCCTTTCCTCACCCCGAACCTTCCGTGTGTGCCTCTTCACGCGTGCGTGTTCCTTCAAGCATATTGATTGTTTCAGGCCCGATCGCTGTGCCGGGACGAGCGCTTCCTATTTGCCTCCTCCCCCGGGGTGCCACATCTTTCAGCGCTCGCTCCGGAGCGTCTGTTTGAATACTTGCTCTCCCTCCGGGATGCCGAATTATTTTCTCAGTGCTCCTGTCGGAGCGCCTTTAAACTTCGTTTTTGCCTGCTCTACGAGGACAGATTAAGGAGGCTCTGCCTCATACTGAACAAAGCGCAACCGTGCTATTAAAATTTCCTTCGTCTCCACCGGCTCAGCTCCCATCTACGCCCCAGTGCTTGGACACTGGGGTTGTAATCATTCTTATTCAGGCTGGGCCTGGTTAAGGGCGTTTTAACCCCTTCAGGGCAGCTCCCTCCACATCCAAAACAATTTTGATTCCTTGATTACTGCCCTGATTTATTCTTGATTGTTTATACTGCTCCTCTGGAGCCCCCCTTCTGCTGTGTCGCAGTATGGCTGGCTATGATGACCAAGCCGAAGATTTATACTATATGGATGATACTGCTGGCTCGTTTGACCAGGACTTGGTCTATGCTCTTGACGCAGGCGTGCGTCACTCAGTTAATCAGGCCTTGGCTCAGGCCATTCAGCCCATCAAACACCATCTTTTGGGCTTGGTAGATCAACAGGGCTGGGTAGCCCCGGTGAGCGCCCCTCCCTTGGGAGATTCTTCCTTTGCGGCAAACCCTCAGTCTGCTAAGCAATCTTCTAACCCGCATGCTGCGGACTTTGAATCCCTTATAAGAAATATGGCAAGGGAGCATGATTACAATGCGGGAGCACAAAAGAAAGTTGTGAACGACCCAGCTTCTTCTTCTTCTTCCTCTGAGCACTCCTCCGAGCAGGATGATGCTCCTCCTCGTAAACGCAAGAAGAAAGTTCATCACCAGGAAGTTCCTACCCCTAAGGTGTTGACTTTCGAGCCAGAGGACATTGTGCATCCCAGGTCTTCGCTGTGGTTACCACCCCCTGAGGTGGCAGATTATGTAGAGGCCCATATTAGACACGGTTTTGATAAGGATATTCGTTCTAGACTGAGATCTGAGTGTCCCAGACCTGATTTCCCCTCCAAGGTTACCGAGACTCCAGAGTTGGATCCGACCCTAGTAACCTTCCTCAAGAAATCCGCGAAGGATCCTAAAAAGGGTATCGATCGCGCCTGGCGTGGATGCCAAGATAAATTGTTAGACATTTCAGGACATCTAACTAAGATCCTAGAATTGGCCTTTCAAGCCAAGGAATCGGGTGAACCTATCAACCCGGATATTTTGGTAGGCTGGGCTCAGAGAGCTCTATGTTTCTTGGGCAATGCTAATTGCGCAATCTCATATGAACGACTCAGATCTGTCTTGATGAAGCTAGATCCCAAGCTGGCGGACCTCGCTGCATCGGAATCAGGCCCCGTGGCACAGGGTTTACTCTTTGGGTCTCCTTTTATGAAGGAACTTTCTAAGTTCGTTTCCACTTATGCCAGTCTGGACAAGACACAAGGATCCATCCGGAGAGTGCTACGTCCACTTTTTTGAGGGGCCGGATGCTACAGAAGGCATGCCTTCGGCCGTTTCAATCAACAAGGCCCCCATCATGGATACTACCAACAAGGAAGAGGAGGCTTTCAAGGTTACGACTCCTCCTCGTCTACCTTCTACCCGTCGAGACCTACGTATGGTCGAGGCAGATTCCGCAGGGGGAGATCCAAGGGACAACAATCTTTCTCCCAGGAGTCAGGAGCCACAGGTGAGCTTGGTCTTGAGTTCAGAAGTAATATTGGGGGGCAGAACTCAGAAGTTTTTGGAGAATTGGCATCTAATTTCTTCGGATGCTTGGGTCTTAGAGACCGTGCAAGGGTTCAAGCTAGAATTTTACGAGTCCCCTTATCAGATATGCCTTCCCAGGCAGGGATATTTTTCCCTTCAAGAACACAGTCTTATTTCCGCAGAAATTTCAGCTCTAGTCAAGAAGGGTGCCGTTATCAGGGTTCCCCATCACCCTTCAGGTTTCGTCAGCCCAGTGTTTCTTGTAGACAAGAAGGGTTGCGGCTCGCGCCAAGTTCTAAACTTAAAAGACTTCAACGGTTTTTTGCTATATCGCCATTTCAAAATGGAAGGCATCCATTTGCTGAGAGATGTTCTCCAGGAGGGAGACTGGTTAGTCCGCTTAGATCTAAAGGACGCTTACTTGACCATTCCTATTTTTCCTCCACATCGGAGGTTCCTTCAGTTCTGTTGGGAGACCGAATATTACGAGTACAAGGTTCTTCCCTTTGGTCTGTCCTCCGACCCTTGGTGTTTTACGAAGGTTATGCGTCCAGTAGTGGAATTCCTTCGCTCCCAAGGGGTCAGGTTAATTGTGTACCTAGACGACATCCTAATCATGGCCCAGGATCGGGACCTTCTGTTAGATCATCTCGAATGGTCAGTGTCTCTTCTTCAGAGTCTGGGCTTTATAATCAATGCCCAAAAATCTGTTCTCATCCCCTCTCATCGGATAGACTTCCTGGGGTTCCAGATAGGCTCGTTACAGTCTCTTCTGATTCTTCCTGCCGGGAAGATCCGTTCAATCAAGAGAGAATTGAGGTGTCTATTATCCAAACAGACAGTTTCCTTGATAGCGATTGCTCGCATGGTGGGCCTGCTTTCTTCAACAAATCAGGCGATATTTCCGGGTCCCTTGCATTACCGAGCCCTTCAACGATTGAAGATCGCCCATCTTCAAAAGGGATTCAAAAGGGCCTCCGTTATGCAGATCAGGTTTTCCTATCAGAGGAGGCCCGTGCGGAGATGCATTGGTGGCTCGATCATATGGAAGCCTGGAACAGCAGAGCCATATTCAGCTCTCTTCCAGATGTAGTGATAGAGTCCGACGCCAGTTGTTGGGGCTGGGGAGCCCGGTGCGGCTCAGTGTCCACGGGAGGCAGATGGTCCAACGCGGAGTTGAGTCTCCACATAAATTGCTTGGAACTCCTAGCCGGCTCTTTCGCAATCAAGAGTCTTTCTCCCATCAGAGCGAATTGTTGTATTCTCCTTCGCATGGACAACATCTCAGCAGTGAGATATGTCAACAAGTTGGGGGGAACTCATTCCCGCATTCTGGTGGAGATAGCCAAGGAGTTCTGGCACTTTTGCCTTCAGCACAGGATTTCAGTGGTGGCGGAATACCTCCCTGGGGCCAGCAACTTGGTGGCCGATTGGAACTCTTGTCACCTGAGAGACTTCAGCGATTGGAGGTTACACCCCAGAGTTTTCCGATTTCTTTCTGCGAAGTGGGGCCCCTTTTCGATCGACCTGTTTGCATCTCGCCTCAATCGGCAGCTGAAACGTTTTTTCAGTTGGAGACCGGATCCGGAAGCATCAAGGACGGATGCGTTTCTTCAGGACTGGTCTCAGGAACTGAGTTATGCCTTTCCGCCCTTCTTAATGATACCCAGGGTTTTGGTCCAGATCAGACATCAGCAAGCGGAGTTAGTCCTGGTGACACCCCTTTGGTGATCTCAAGCATGTTTCCCAGTGGCAATGGAACTGAGTTGCGATCATCCGATCCTTCTTCCCTTTCGGGAGAATCTCCTCCAGGACCCTCAGGGTTTGTTACATCCATTGATCCTGTCAGGCCAGCTGTCTCTGATGGCATGGCGTCTTTCAGGGAAAGATGGGACATCCCAGGGCTTTCGCAAGAGTCTTCCGAATTCATTGCGGGTTCCTGGTCCTCCAGTACTCACAAGAGATACGCTTCAGCGTGGAAGTGATGGAGTGCTTGGTGTAGTTCTAGGAGTGCAGATCCTTCTTCAGCAGGTTGATGTCTGGTCCTGAATTTCCTTTCCTCCTTAGCAGCGTCAGGTCTTGCATACCGATCTATTAATAATTATAGGTCCGCTATTTCAGCAGGACATTTACCAGTGGAGGGTAAACCCATCGGCGAGTCTCCAATTGTGTGTAAATTAATGAGGGGTATCAGGTTAGCTAATCCTCCTCGTCCCCGTTATTCGTCCCTTTGGGATGTTAATATTGTCCTTCGTTTTTTAGAATCCTGGCCTGCTAATAGATATTTGTCTAGGAAACAGTTATCAGCTAAACTCACCATGTTGTTGTGTTTAATATCTTGTAAGAGAGTATCAGATGTTAGAGCACTAGATTTAGCTGGAAGAGTTTTTTCTCCTGAGGGAGCCTCCTTTTCCATTTCGCGTAGAACTAAATGCAACCTGAAGTCCGTTTCTTACCCCTGTTTTATAGACAACCCCAAACTTTGTGTGGTGCAGTGTCTTAAAGCTTACAAGGTGAGTACAGAAGAATTTTGTTCTGATATGGGGGGTCAATTACTCATTTCTTTAGTTAAGCCATATCATCCTGTTTCCTCAGCAACTCTCGCTAGATGGATGCGTTGGTTGCTGAGTGAAGCAGGCATTGATATTTCTAAATTTGGTGCGCATTCTGCCAGAGGAGCTATGGCATCGAAGTCTTTGGCTTTGGGTTCTCGTTTAGAGGATATTTTAAAGGCAGCAGATTGGTCTTCGCCTTCGACTTTTAAAACTTTTGATTATAAACCTATTGTTGATATAGCCTCTGTGGTTGTGAATCAGCTTTGAACAAGCATAATCTGAGCCTCCGGTCCTGACATAGAATAAAAAAATTCTAGCACTCGCGCTAAGAATTTTTCAGTTCTATTAAGAACACGGAGGCGAGGATTATTCCACCGCACTGTATAGATATGATTGTAGAGTTTCATGTTATTTTGTTGATATTATATGCAAGTTACTGTACTTCAGTGCTATCCCACCCTATTGAATAGTTGATATAAGTATTCTTTATGTTATTCAGTTTTTATGGCCCAGATTTTTTCATTTTTCCTAGGAAATGATGAGAAGTAGTGCGAACTGCCGCAATATTGTTCTTCTTCCAGTCAAGTGGGATGCCAGTACACCTGTTTTCAGGATTTTCGTTTGCAAGTTATGTTAAGACTTTGACTTTTCTGTTGCAAATTTTGGACAAAGAAAGAGGAGTGGCTTGGTGTGATGCAACACTTTATAGGCTTCCTCCTCTATGGTTTATCACATGTTATGACTGATGTTGGGTCATGTAGTTTTTTACTTTCCATGATTTTCATTGGCTGCTGTTAAAAATAAAGCATGGAAAGAGAAGCATAATCCTCACCTCCGTGTCCTTAATAGAATTGAAAAATTTTATTACCCTCAACTTCCTGCCCTTTGGAGGTCCCCTCCCCAACCTACCCTTCCCCTGCCACTCAGGACCCCGCCATAATCTTTTAATTATTTTCTGGTCCTCTCCCCCTCATCACTAAACTAACTGCTTGTTCACCTCATTTGTCAGTTCCCACTGCGGCGTCCAACACATATACACTGTTAGAACTTTGGTCTCTAGCTGGTAGTGGTTTGCACGCTGTCCAGGTAAGAACCCTCACTCTAGTCAGGATAAGGGAGCCACACAGCTAAGATAACCCCTGCTCACCTTCCGGGTAGCTTGGCAACAGCAGTCAAGCTTATCTCAAAGGCAATCTGTAAAGTATTTGTATACACACATACAGTAAAACAGTGAAAACACAACAGAAGGTACTCCATACCAATTTAGAAAAATAGCCAAACATCTGAGTAAAACAAGACCAAAATGACAAATATCCAACATACACAAGCAAAGATAAAAAATTTCAAAGATTAAATCTTTGTATAGCACCTAGTAACACAATAGCTCCATCCAGGGCTATCACAATGTCTTGACGGAGTTGTTCCCAACAGTCCGACACCACTCGTGAGGGAGTGCGGGCCTGTCACAGAGTTGCATGGACCTTAGAAAATGAGAAAACAAAGATGTTGCACGGAATCGGGGCGGTGAGGTGTTGCTGGAGCCGGTGCAGAATCAGTTCCTTACTGTTCCCGGGGAGGTGAGGCATTGGTTCCTTACTGCTAGGCAGGGGAGGTGAATAAACGGTTCCTTACAGTTGCAGGGGGGTGATGCGGCGTCGGTGGCCAGGATCAGTTTCTTACGATAAGGCGGGATTGATGAATCCAGCAGGTCAAGATGCGAGGTGTCAGCTTTGCGGTGTTGCGATCACACCACAGGCCACCAGTGCTGCAGTGGAGTCAGGTGTCACAGACATCGGTGACACGGCATTTTGGACTCAGGCTGTGGTGGGATTTTGAAGGCACTGCAGTGGCGTCTGGCTTGTGGCGTTGGTCAAGGTTATTGCACTCAGTCGGGAACAGTGGCGATGATTCCAAAGTTCTTCAGGAGTTGATGTGCTTGTTTCTTCTTGGTTCCACAAGAACTCACTTCCAAGGGACCAGGAACTGAACTTGAAATCACTTGGCAAGTCAGGACTCTCAGCAAGTGAACCCAGGTGGTGTCAGGTGAAGTCTTAAATGCCTCTGATACTTCTTAACAGGAGGAAAGCTCCGTAGAAGCCCTTGAAATACCGTTGGAAGCAGGATGTAGAAAGCAAAGTCCAGGCCTTTGACTCCCAGGACAGAAGCAGCAAACAGCAGACCAGCACAGCAAAGCAACAGGCAGAGTGGCAGCCCCTCCTTCAACATCCAGCTCTTCTTCCTGGCAGAATGTCCTCAGTCCAGAAGGATTCTAACTTTGTGGGGTCAGAGGTCCAGTACTGATACCCATTTCTGTCTTTGAAGTAGGCAAACTTAAAATAGAAGTCTTTGTAGTTCACAAGACCCTGCCTTTCCCTGCCGTGGCCCCAGACACACTCCAAGGAGATAAAAACTGCTTTGTGTAAGGCCAGGCACAGCCCTCTTCAGGTGCAAGTATCAGCTCCTCCAACCACTCTAGCTCTGGAAGACCCATTAGGAAATGCAGGGTGCACCTCAGCTCCCTTTGTGTGACTGTCTAGGGTGAACTCACATAGCGCCCAACTGTCATCCTGACGCAGAGGTGCATTTCACAGACAGGCAAAGGCAGAGAATGGTTATGCAAGAAAATGCCCACTTTCTAACAGTGGCATTTTCAAACCCATACTTCAAAAAACAACTTCACCAAAAGATTTATTAGTAATTTTTGACTTCAGGGACCCCAAACTCTAATCTCTATTGTCTCCTAATGGGAAACTACACTTAAAAGATATTTAATGGCAATCCCTGTTACCCTATGGGAAAGATAGTCCTTGCAATGTCGAAAAACGAATTTAGCAGTATTTCACTATCAAGACATGTACACCACACCAGTACATGTCCTACCTTTTAAAATATACTGCAAACTGCCAATGGGGCTGCCTTGAGCCTACCCTAGGAGTGACTTATATGTAGTAAAAGGGAAGGTTTGGGTCTGGCAAGGGGATGCACTTGCCAGGTCGAAATGGCAGTTCAAAACTGCACACACACATGCTGCAATGGCAGGCCTGACACATGTTACCAGGACTACTCATGTGGGCAGCACAATCAGTGCTGCAGGACCACTAGTAGCATTTGATTTACAGGCCCTGGGCACATGTGGTGCACTACATTAGGGACTTACTGGCAAATAAAATATGGCAATCATGGATAAACCAACCACCAATAACATTAAGACAGAGAGCACTTGCACGTTAGCACTGGTCAGCAGTGGTAAAGTGCCCAGAGTCCTAAAGCCAGAAAAAATAAAATTCAGCACAGGATCAAAAACAGGAGGTCAGAAGCAAAAAGTCTGTGGATAACCCTGCGGAAAAGGGTAATTACCAACATGCACCTTTTCTTAGTCGGGCCTCCCCGCACCATGAAGGCTTTTTCACCTCCACCGCAACTGAAACCATCTTGCCAGCATAATACCCATGCCCTCTGATCTTACCTGGAGCCAAGGTTGGAGGCCATTCCAGAGCCCGCCGCCTTGCCATTTGCACCTGCTGCGATGCATCAAGGTGCCTGATAGGCCTCTCTGCGGCACCTATAACATATGAGCAACAGATTGGTTAAAGTCCCTCCCGCGCACCCACACCCCTCTTTCCCTAGCCACCATGTGTCCTCTTCACCCTGACCGTCACCATCGTCCCACAACTCTCCTTCCTCCAAGCTCTCCTCCTCATAATCGAGCATTGTGTGGTCTCCATTGTTGTGACCCCTGCCCATGATGGCCCTACCCACACCTCCTGCGGTGCATATGTCTCCTTGTATATCAACTCATCCGTTGTGAGCAGACACTGGTGGGCCATACTCTGCCCACCGTACTACTCTGCCAATGCAGGACGTCACCCCCCAGCACCGGGATGTTAGAGGTTGCTCTGAGCCCCCCTTCTCGCATCACTGGGAAAGCTTCCCTTGTTCTCCCCGTTGCTTCCATCTGCATGTCCCTCACTGGAGTTCAGCAAGCCGCCCACGGCCCCACCTTCTCTTATTCTCAGGGCCCATAACCTGCACAAAACTCACCCAAGTCTGCTTCCTCCTGGACAACTATCTTCTCTAAAGATGCCCGGCATAATGGTAAGCTCCTCCATTGCCCACTCCAGTGTTTGTTACTGTGGTGAGTACCCCACACCATACCCCACCTCAGTGTCTGAGCCCTTCCCCCACAACCTCCCTGGATAAACCATAGCATTCCTGACTGCTCCTAAATCCCTTAGCCCTGTCACTTTTCCTGTTCTTCCATAAACCTTCAGCAGGGGCCTGACGTGAACATGCTGCACCCTGTCTTCTTCATCCCCACTCTCCTCCACCTCCCAGCAGGGATCTCCTTCCTCTTCTCCCTCATCACTCCAATCAAGAAGGGCTAAGACTAGTGCAGTAGGTGTGCCTTGTACCTGTGTGCCTCCCGTCTTCTTTTGCACGATTGTCCCTACTGACCCCTGCCCTTCCACATGCTGGTTTGAGCCCTGCCCCAGGTCACTTAAAACCCTTATAAGTATTTTGCAGGCCTCCATCGGGGCCCTCTCCAGCCAGCCCGTTGTTTCCAATATGTTCCTTGCCAATATTTTGTCTCCCCCATCCCTTCCCAGCTGTCGTGTGCGTGTTCACCGGGACCCTGCCCCCCGCTTGAGGGTGTGAGGCCTCTCAGCAACGTTCAAGGCCGTGCAAATGGCCTATTGTGTCCCATCAGCTCCCGTCCTCACTGCCTCAAGGCGGCGCGCCTTTGCCGACATATGCTAATCGTAGGAGGCCTGCAGGATCACCTGCAAGCCCCGTGCTCTGCCCCACTCACCCGGGGCCGATCGTCTGACTCAGAAGTAGCCCCAGCTGCTCATCTGCATGCCTCCGCAACGGCTCTCTGCGGCAGTGAGCAGGCGAAAACCCTCCGACACAACACCCTCTGACGTCATGCAAGATGGGTGAGCCACTGGCTGTGGGCCCATGGCCAGCAGGTCAAGGCAGGCCACTTTATGGAGCAGTTGGACCACCTGGGTCACTTTCTCGTCTACTATGTTAAACCTATAAGTAAACTGCTAGCACTAAACCTTCACTACTGCAAAGGGGGGGTGGAAAGATATTACTGTGACCCACTGCAAAGGGGACAAAATACTATTCTGACCCAGCCACTGTGTCACCTAGGCAAAATGGTGGCTGTGCAATTAAAATGGCAGGTTTTTATACCAGTGGGCTACATGTAACCCACCTAGCCAAAGCAGTCGTGGACTGCTCCACTTCCCCAAACCTCCGTGGGGAGGGGGTAGGAGACGCCTCCCTGGTGTCGGCTGCCCCCCCCAAAACCCCTTTGTAAAAATGGTACTTTATAACAGATGGAAAACATTTAAAAGAAAATTGCTGCAGAAAACAAACTGAAAAAAACAAACATTAAAAGATATAAAGCCAAAAGTTGTATTTTTGACAGATAGATTCTGGGGTCACAGACCCAACATGGAAAGAAAGAGATAAAACAAATTTGGTTTTTTTTTTTTATGTAAAGCTTTAAAAGGAATTATAACACAGGTACCATATATGTGGTTACATACATAATAGAAGTGGGCAAGCCAGTATAATCTCGATCCAGGCTCTCGCTAGATGCTTTGCTCTGGTCAGCTCAAGGTGCTCTTGGACTCTTGAACCCAAAGAGAAATGAGAAAATCTGGGATTTTAACAAACTTCTCTGAATGAGCGAATTGTGTGATTCAAGGCAAATATTATATTTCACTGTGCTTCCTTTTTAAGACTTGCTATTGCATGCATTCTTGCTTGCAAGAGCTATTGTCCTATTAAAGGACTTGGAGCCTGTGCATTGCTTTTCATTTGTTGACTTCAATGTCGTTCTTATTTGTTGACTTCTAATTCAGCAGTGCAAGCCAGCTTCGCTTCCTGTTCTCTTCGGAGCACGGACCAAGCACTGATTGATTCAAGTGGATTAGGATCCTTCAGCTGCTGCTCCTGTGATTGAGGTATTTTTGTTTTATTTCTTCTTCCCTTCCCATCCACCCCCTGCCTTTGCTGCATCTTCCCCTCCGACCCCATCCACATCGATTCTTCTCCTCCCGCCCTCATCCGTGTTCCTCCCACCCCACTGTGTTGCTTCTTCTCCTCCCACCCTAACAATGTTGCCTTTTCCTCACCCATCTCACGTCCATGTATCTTCTTTCCTTCCAGCCACCATCCTTGTTGCTTCTTCATCTCCCACGCCCTCCCCTTGTTGCTTCTTCCCCTCTCACCCAATCACCATAAGGATAAAAAAGCTGTGTGACGCGGGCAGCACTGACTGCTTCACATCGCTTTTTTATTGACGTCCCATTCACTCCCACCTGCCCTCCTGTTGGCCAGCTCTCTCCAACTGGCAAAGGCAGTAGCTTGCCCTTAGGCAAGACCTTTTGGCTTTGCCAATACTTGGTCCTCATTCCTTGTGAGAACTCTTTGAAATACGTGAGTAAAACTGTAAAATACGTGAGTAAAGGATGCGTGCTCTACAAGCACCTCTCTTGTGTCCGATTTAAACAGAATATAACGTTGCTCCACGTAAAAACCTAGCCCGCATATAGGGTGCTCATGTCGATTGACTACCCTCTTAATTCACTGTTGACATCCTCATGGAGTAGTGGGGGAACGGGAATATTTTAAAGTCCACGTTTAAAAACTCTCACTTTTAATAAATACCTCTCCGTGCAGCGATATTATCTGATGTACTAATTTGAAACGTTTCAGCGCTTTAAAGAAATATTTTTTTTAATTATAGATTTGTATGATGCTTGTTGCACAGTTTACGTGCCACAGTGCCAAATGTTTTCTTAGCGCCTAGTCAGACCCTCGGCTGGGATCTGGCTCGACTCTCGCTGTTAAGTTGCTGGATCGCCGCCCCCTAATACGCTGCCTATTTCTGTGGTAATGAGCTACCTTCAATTCCAAAGTCCATTTCATTTCGAGAGCATCTGTAGCTTTCACATGGGGCGGAAGCAGAAAGGGTCCGCCTTTTAAACTTTCCATTGGTTACTTTTCTGTTCCCTTGGAGTCTTTGCTCTAATTGGTTCAGATCGTTGACAGACAAGCAGCAAACGTGTTCACCTTGTGATCGTGGCACGGCTGGGAGACACCACGTAAATAGCCCACCTTCGTTTGTAACACCTCCAGGTCTGTCCTGGGCACGTTTAAAAAAGATATGGTTATATAAGTAGATAGGGGAAACAACTCTGTTCTGGCCAGCTGCAACAGACTACAGAAGGTTTTACACGGGCACTTGTTACGAGTTTGGGAGGGAGCAGGTAAGATTCCAGTTCTACTTGTTAGGGCTGACAGGTTTCATATTACAACAGGTTAAGCAAAGATGCTACATGGACGGTGTCTCTGCTCGTCGCCCAACAAACAATAATGACTCATTCGGGTTGAAAAACTCAAATATGTTAAAATGTTGACTATATTTTACAAGCATCAGCTTGCAGGAGTCTTCGGGAACACCCGTAGAGTCAGTATTTGTAATATTTAACTTGCTGCAGTAAAGTGCAATATCTACTTGCTGCAGGTAAGACTGTTGCTTTCATGTTGAAGGTTATGACAACAGCGCAAAAGGTACAGGATAGGAGTTCGTTGTCCTTTGTGTTTAAATTAGGAAGATAAAGAACCATAGTGTTATACACACTGAAACACAATATTTATTCTTCCTAATTATAGAAAAATTACGCTCTCCCATGCAGACATTGTGTGCACACCACTATAAAAAGGACTAGTGGATCGGTGCTCACTCTGCAGAGATATATGTGTGTTTTATCTAGCTCTGTTAGTATTAATGTGTTAGTAATAGTACCATCAGCATTTACTTAGCCCACACTCAAGGCTTTATCGATGTATCACCACACACAACATATTATGACAAATCCGGCGTTGGGCACTGACTCAGGAAATTGGGGTGGAACCTTCAGGTCAATGATTTGAATCTGGGCCGGAGT
Source organism: Pleurodeles waltl (assembly GCF_031143425.1). NCBI lineage: Eukaryota > Metazoa > Chordata > Amphibia > Caudata > Salamandridae > Pleurodeles > Pleurodeles waltl. Next base: position 651,098,192 of record NC_090449.1, on the reverse strand, counting down.
GACTCATTCTTTTCTCATGCCAAGGTTGATAACGAAAATAATATCAGTTTAGATCACAATAACATCCATGTCTTACATCACTTTAAAAGGGCAGCTTGTGCGGGGTACTTGTCTGGTGAACTCATCAGTAAACACAAAGTCACCGAACAAATCTTGCCTTGCACCTTAGCATTTGAATGAAAAGGCTTTAGTTTGATTAAAGTTCAAACCCTAATGATTGTTTAACTACATTATTTTTTATTTATATATGTATGTGTGTGTGTACATATTTATGTAAAAGTTCTTTTTAAGCTGGACCAAATTAATTTTACTTGACTTTGAATTTATCTTAATATATATATTATACATAGAGAGAGAGACAAAGAGACTTGTGAATGAATCTATAATAGAAAGTGAAACGTGTAAACAAAATTGCTTCCTGAAATTCTATTCACTGAAGTTGTTACATCTGCATCGTCCCTTGTGAACCCTGCAATAGCCTGTCTATTTTTCAAATTGAGTAAATGTAAGCTGTTTTTAAGTGGAAGTCTATGTGCACTGGATGGTGTTGAAATCCGTCCAGCATTTTCTGGAAAGATTAAACATGTTTTGTGGTGACTCATTGGGCCAGGGACTCCAAGAAAAATATCCCATCTCCTTCTTTAGTACGCTTCAGTCAATGGGCTTGAGTGTTTCACCAGCCAACAGCGATAGAGCCTGAAATCCTGGGGTGGGGGGGTGGGGGGGGGGGGGGGTCGGAGTTCCTGCCACCTCTGACACAAGGGCATATGGTTAATGTGAGGCATTTACCAACCACATGATGGGACCAATACAATCCCTGGAGCTTTCCTATGTCCTAGAAGTGTGTTTCCACAATGAGGGGGTAATATTGTGGATTAGATGTGCAATCGGGGACTTGTGGTGGGCTCCCCCTGACAAAAACTCACATTGGGTCCCTGCGAGTCTGCTCTGCATGAGCACACTTATAGCTCTACCACAAGTTGATGTTTGAAGTTGTCACACCGTATACTGGTTGCCTCCTAGAATGTGAGAAATTAGTTGATAACCAGAAAGGTTGAAAAACCAGACCACATTTTACAAAAAACTACAAACTAGAATCCTCGTAGCATGCTTATAAACTGTATTTTAAGTATCCTTCTTTAAGAAACAACCATAATATTCCTGATGCTTTTTAACCTGGGCATTTACCAACTTAAACTCACTCCCTTTAAAATCGGATGAAATCATGTGTGGCTGTATTCCAGCCATAAGTAAGTTCACCTATGTGGCTGCTGAAAACTCTGTGACTGAAATGTCACAAATGAATGTAGGGGTGTATGGTCAGGAGCTGTGCGAAAGCCTATTGTAATCAACTCTATGTTTAATAATTATTAATATACATCATACTTGTGGAGGTATACAGCTTAGTACTGCTCTTATAAACACTCTTATATTCTCAAATTAGTTTATAAGAGATTTGTGAAAATTCCACTTTTCCAGTTACTCAAAAGTGTTAGAAATTATTTAATTCTCTTGAAATGGAGACCTGTGATACTTGTGTATTTAAACATAACAAATTTGGTGTAAGTTGGTTTCAAGAAGAGGCAAATAGCACTGTTCTCCATTGCTTAGCTACACCAAACTTTGTGGTCGAAGAGGAAGTAAAGCATGCAAGTGATTTTCGTTGAAACTCAGTAAGAATATACTTGTGCTATTTTGGTGTTGTTCCTATTATGAAACAGGACTGTGCGTGTGGGATGGCAGTACTTCGGAATGTGGAAGACTGTGTCCTTCCATTCCATCAGAAAATGTTGGCCTGGTTTCTGGCTAGCTCGCAGTGCCTCACCAGAACCCCTAACCTTACAGGGAGGAGGTGATTTGTGGTAACCTGAAACATGACACTCTGACTCTCCAGGGAAGCCGTAGAAAGAGATCTCATCCTTTCATTATATTACTCATTCATGCCAAGGCAAAAATTCTAAGAGAATATGTGCTGAGTTCTCAATATATTTTTTTAAACTAATGTAATAGTATATCGAGAGAATGAGGTGCAATAATTAGGCAGATGAAACAGAGCAAAATAATCAACATTATGGACAGGATGAAAACAATGAAAATCCCCACCATTTGTAGTTGGTTCTAGAAATTCTAGAGATTCTTACTTGGCCTCAATACCCTAAAGAGAGCATATTTGGGTGTACCCTTCTGCCTGCCCAAACCAAGGGATTAGCCTAAGTCTTATACCTGAAACTGGTGTCAGGAGTCTGCCTGTGTGATGAATGGCAACCCTCATCAGGAGGCTGGTGGATCAGCGCCAGTAAAACTGCACTGTTGAGAACAGCGGTCCCAAGATGGTTGTGGTGGAAAGCCCTTCTGACCCTTCTAGTCAGCTCTTTGCTTATAGAATAAAACTTCACTGTGTAGGAAAATGCAGCTCTGATATGATGCTTTGTCTGGTATTAGAAACTGTCACCTAAACTGACACTATGGTACCTAGGATATTTCGTTCTTCATGTAGCCTTGAACAGAGTGTTCCTGATTATGTGTCAAGAAAGCTAACTAGAAAATAGCTTCATGTACCCCATTTTCTCAGAATAATATCATGTAAGCCTATACGTAAAAAATAATACTGCTAAAAATGTGACGTAGCTAAAATGTACAACATGTGAAATGTGCAAGGCGAAAGAAAGCTAAGTAACAGGGGGAACCAAACTTGGTTCAGACAGATATCACTACATCATCAGGAAAGCCAGCTCAAAGGTGCTGCTTTGATATATGCTCCATAGCCCTTTGTGTAATGTACATTATCATGAACTTGTTTCGATATTTCTGAAAATTATCCTTTCCATAAAATAATATTAGACATATAACTTTAATATGACTGCAGGATGTTTGGTTCATAAGTCATAGCTCATTACCAACTTATGGGAACCCCAACTCTTTGTGGTGGACCCGCTAGAAACTGATGTGAAAACAAATGATGCTCTTGGGGTGATTAGAAGTATTTTGTTCTGTGCATCAGATGTTTTTCCCCAACATCAAATGGTCTAGAGCCCAAGTTGTAATTTTAACCACTGAATGTTACTCATACATTTGGTATTTTACAAGTTCCAACATTTAGGACTTTGCAATTGGTCTGGAAGCTGCTGCATAAAATTAGGGTAATTTAAAAATACAGGACGGGTACTGTGTATGCACAAGCCATTGCATCTAACTTCACTGCCTCATCAATGGCCCAACAGATACTACAACAGCTCTTCATGGGTGATCAAATCTGGAGCAGTCGTTAAATTACATCCTAAGTTTAAGGCCATGTGGAGTAGCAATAGGTCATGTGGAGTAGCAATACTTGAACAGTTTTGACTCTGCCAGTTACAGCATATTGCTTATTTTCTGTCTGCCCGCCTATATCTCTAATGGAGCACTGGGTTGTAGGGAGGCCCCTAATTTGAGGAAGGCTGAGTGGTGATGTAGCACTGGATTGAATTCCTCCTTTGCCTGCTTTATAATCTCTCTATTGCATCCCACCACCTGTAAAACACCAAAATACCAACAACTTGCTACTCTACACCTGGACTGTAGTTACAAAATACATTATAGCACCAGTGGGACAGGTGTTGGTTGCATATGCATGGACCCATACCCTCCTGCAAACAGTCTCACCCACCCTGCGGCTCTGAACGCTGTGATCCTGTCACATGACTGATGGATTAAACCCAGATCTGTGACTGGGTGTGAATGTTTGATTTGGTCTACATTCCATCCATCAACTGTTCTTTTTGTATTTGTCGCCCCAAGTGGGAAGGGAATACCCAGACGTGTGTCCCGTGCTAACTATGCTACCAGATTCAAGTTAGCCTTGCTGAAGAGGGGAGATACCCCGAAACCGGTCTGTCGGGGATTGGTGTGTGATCTGGGCTACAGAGAACACAGATGCGGATTTATAACCCTTAACAGGGATTTTCTTGATTTCCTGATTTGGGGTTTAGTGAGGGGAGGGGAGGAGGTGTGAGGGGAATAGGAAGTGAACAGTCAAGCAAATAACTAATACGAGTTATGGTGTTTTTATTTTTTTAGTGGGGTGGTTTGGGGTTTGTGAGGGAAGGTGGTTCAGGGCTCTCTAGAGGTTAAAGGTCGAGTGGTAGGGTGCCCTGGGAGTTTCCCCAGTCCTTAACCTCCTGTATCTTACCACCCTCTCTCCCCCTCTCTCCTTCCCCTTCTCTCTCCTTATTGTGGTTGCCCTTAAAAAGGGCACGTACCTTGTGCAGCCACGACCCTCCTGGGCCGTGGCAGGCTATCTTGTGTCCTCTCCGTCTTTCTGCTCCGGCCGTCTTCTTCGGGTCGGGGTCTGTCCTCGTCTCCGGGTCTCCTCGCGCTGGGGATCTTTGGCGTTTCCCTCGCTCCGTCTTCCGCTCGTCGCGCTCGATCACGGCGTCTTCACTTTTTAAATCTCCGGCAACCTGGAAGTCCGGGGCAGATTGCTGTCGCCGCCCCCACGCGTCTCCATGATGACGTGGGCGGAAGCCGGGGAAGGCGTCTGGCGAACGCCAATATTGATTCTCAGTAGGCGAGGCGAGCGACGCCCGCCTACACGGTCCCAGAATGCTTGTTTTTGGTCCAGGGAGGACCTGGCCTGGCAGTATGGGCTGGACTGTTCCCATGGGGAACAGGGTCAAGACCGATTTGCAGATGGCTGGGTCCAAACTGGAATGGCATGGTGGGCAAAAAAACTGATGAATTAAACCCAGATGTGTGACTGCGTGTGAATGTTTGATTTGGTCTACATTCCGTCCATCAGCTGTTCTTTTTGTATTTGTCGCCCCAAGTGGGAAGGGTATGCCCAGACATGGGTCCTGTGCTCACTATGCCACCAGATTCATGCTAGTCTGGGTGAAGAGGGGTGATACCCCGAATCTGGTCCCAGGATGCTTGTTTCTGGTCCAGGGAGGACCTGGCCTGGCAGTTCGGGCTGGACTGTTCCCATGGGGAACAGGGTCAAGACTGATTTGCATATGGCTGTGTCCAAACTGGAATGGCATGGTGGGCAACAAAACTGATGGATTAAACCCAGATGTGTGACTGGGTGTGAATGTTTTATTTGGTCTCCATTCCGTCCATCAACTATTCTTTTTATATTTGTCGCCCCAAGTGGGAAGGGTATGCCCAGACGTGGGTCCCGTGCTCCCTATGCCACCAGATTCAAGCTAGCCTGGCTGAAGAGGGGTGATACCCCGAAACCAGTCCCAGAATGCTTGTTTCTGGTCCAGGGAGGACCTGGCCTGGCAGTTCGGGCTGGACTGTTCCCATGGGGAACAGGGTCAAGACTGATTTGCATATGGCTGGGTCTAAACTGGAATGGCATGGTGAGCCAAAAAACTGATGGATTAAACCCAGATCTGTGACTGGGTGTGAATGTTTGATTTGGTCTACATTCCGTCCATCAACTGTTCTTTTTGTGGTCCTGTCACATGGGCAGGCAAACTGCTACGTAGACAGATAAATGAAATACTCTACACCTTGTTTGGTGACTTATAGTTCTCTTTATTTTGTAAATGTAAGGCTCATGCTTTGCTCCTCTGTGGTTTGGTTCATAATAGTCATCTCTGTTCTTCCTCTCCCTTCTAGTGTCAACAGGACTGGACCACCGTGGTTGCCGTGCCCCTTGGACAGAAGAGGAAAGAACTGCAGGTAAGTGTATACTCTTTAATTTTGTCTTGTTTTTTTGTAGGCAGGTTTGAGGGAGATAATCACTGTTTTCCTGATCCCGTCATCGTGTTGTCATGCTTGTTTCTTTTACTTGAAAATGTAGTATGCGGGGCTTGTTCCTATCTTCTAAGTAAGAAGAGGAGCCTGTCTCTCAGACGGGTGTCCCCTCCTTGCATCTACCCGTTTTCTACCCTTCCACTTGTCCTGGCAGACACACACGTACCTGGGTTAGCCACGCTCCTCTGGAAGCATGGCGGGGTGACACGAGGGGGTGGTGGCCTCCCAGATACTCCACCAACTGTCATCCGGTTCCCTGAAAATCTCCGAAAGGGCATTGGAGCCTCCGGAGTCGTCCTGTGTCGGTGGTCTGGTCTTTTTTCGGTCACCTATGGTGTCTCCATTTGGTGCTCCTCTCTCCCTCTCTCGTCAACACTCCTTTGACCTTCCGATTTCCGGCCACCAATCATCAGGGGGCTGATCAGCGTCACACTCAAGCCCACGCCCCTCCTCATGTCTCTCTGTCGATGTCTTAAAGGGACAGATGTCCCATGTAGTCTTTAAGAAAAATACAGGTGCATCTCGTGTTGTGGAAGGAAAAGGGAAGGGCCATGGTAAAACCTCATCTAAGCTGACATTATCCCCGTAACAGGTCCACTAAAAGGAAAATGCAAAAGTAGAGCACACTGCTCAGCCCGCTAGGCATTGTATAGTGAGCAGTAATTAGGTTTGAGGATTAATTGTGTTTCCCGCCCTATGGTAGCATACTGAGTGACACATAATATAGCCCATCATGTTTTGTGATTCTTTCTTGATTAAATATGTCTTGCAAAACAATAATCTTCAAATTGTAATTTACTGTGATTGCAGTATCCTACTGATTGTAATACCATAGTTAAATTGTAGATCACACTATCATTCCCTGAAATTTTACACTTGGCGCTTTCAACTTTACAGAACTGCATAACTCTTGTTGAAACATCTTTATTATAAATATTTCTGGTGCTTTTCAGACGTGCCAGAGTAGGTGGAGATTTTATAAATGTTTTTAATAAACATTATTAGTGTCCTCCCGTACACCTATTAAAGCTTCTGGTATGTTCATTCTTCATTTGCATTCACAAGATGTTACTCAATGAATTTGTTCCAGGTAAACGAACGTATTCTGAGGACATTTTCCCCTTTTGAGAGATTTTGTAATAATGGTGCTGAGATGATGCAATCTCTATTCCATGTGCTGTGTAATGAGCATTGTATCACAATGTAAATAGTTGATTTTTTAAATTATATTTTTGATGTAAAAACTATTTGTATTATTTTAAGACCACTTTCGAAAAACTTTAGAAAACCAACAAAATACAGTTTGAGTCTGCCCGTTTGTGAAGAAGTTGCCAATGAAAATGTTCCAGTGGTTGAATGAGTCTTTTCATTGATTCTGCCAAACTTTAATTTGATTCTTTCAAAAACGGTTTTTAAAGTCTGATTTAATTTCCCATTCCTCATTCTGTTTCTTTATTCTTCCTTTGGCTCCCCCACTCCTTAACTATCAGTAAACTGTTGTATTAGCTTAGATGGCAATATAGATACAAAATTCTAGAGTCCATACATCACAATCGTTGCACATTCACCCTGCGTCTGAAAACAAGCCACAGAGAAGGTGCTTACTTCTGAATAAAGAATGAGATTGTGTAGCAGAATAAAATAATGTGATAATGACAAAGGTGGGTGTATTGGGAAGAGAGGTGTACTGGATAAAATATATCACCAGATGTTGCCTTGAAAGAATGATTGTGTGTGTGGGAAGGGAACATCATTACTGCTATGCCTGGTTGTCACATTTGCCTTATTATAACATGCCACTTTGAAAATAGGTTACGTTCTCCATGTTTACAAAGTGCTGTTGTGTGGCTCCTTAGAGGGCAGCAGAAATATACGATATTCCAAAGGTCATTTGCCTGAATCCAAATGAACCTTCAGGGGTAAAGGATGATGCCAATGCCTTGGAGTCATCTTGAAGAGTTATTTGATCATATGGTGATGATTGGTCTGAGAATGAAAAGACTGATACTCCCTTAAGCATTGTTGTTTCCCGAATATTAAAAAGAGGGTGCCAGTTGATCTCGATATACTTTATTAGATTCCTGAAATCTATACATACCTTCAAACTGCCATTGCGTATTTTTTCCAGAACTACGGCTGCAAGCCACACAAAGGCTGTGTGTGGGTCTCTGTGGTTCCCAAATAAGGATGACCACACTGTTATGCAGTTGGTCACCAGCTCCGCTACTGTGATTGGTGCCAAGTGTGTGCATCAGTGTAACAACACATATGCTTTCTCCCTCATTGCCTTAAAACATGCAAGAACATTGTTAGGGCAAAATGGTTATTACAAGACCATAAGTCTGTAAAGAACTGGATCTACCACTCATCTGCCAGCTGTTCATTCCAGAATATCAGGCAAGTCCAGAGGTTCAGATCATGTTGCTGACAGAGCAGTGAAGGTAAGCAAAGTAATATAATTCAGTTGAGGGTGTTAAAGTGAAGGGGCCCCCAATTGCAAACACAGAAGATCTCTGAATTGGTAGTCAAGAAAGACATTTACAGAACTTCCTCTGTACCTATGCTGTGTTTAGTTGTGCTGGTCGCTTTCTCCAGAGACCAATCCACGCACACCATCTATACTAGCATGCCAAGCATGTTTGTTTCATAATTTTGGACCCATTTTAGTTATAATAACTTTCATGGCATATTAGAAAGACCAGGAAGTGACCATTCCTCTTCTACTGTTAGTTCCAGCCTTCCTGATCAAACTAGCCACACAGAGTCTTAGGTAATCTGCCTTTCAGCAAAAATGCTTACTATGACGGCAGAAGGCTGTGATGGTCTAGGTCTATACTTGTAGTCAAGCAGTAATGGTAGTGAGCCGAGATCTGAGCTTATTGTACCTCTGCCTAGATATTAACAATAAAGATGCAGCAGTAATTTCTGAGGTCCACAAGCTATTTAAATCTATATCAAAGACCTCACCTGGGTTGTTGAGGCATGATCACCTAAGAAGAGAAAGTACCCATTTTAATGGTATGTACAGGAAAGCGAGAAGGAGATTGTGGAGGACAAATGCCGCACATCCTAGGGAAATTGAATTAAAATGTGCTAATTGCACTATTTATTAAGGGCACAATGGAAAACTCTGAGATATGGCCAAGGCTTGCACCAACTGTAATTCCAAGTAGTTCTGGAAATTAGTAGTGGTGACAGACAGAAGTGGGTGCTTGATGTGGAAATTCATGAAGCCTGGTAGTTAAACTGTGGAAAATACTTTATTTGGACAACAGTGGGATAATAATGGCTCTGTCTTGATCGTTGCCCACGGTGATCAAATGATAGCCATAGAACTAGAAGTTATCAAATCATTAGAAAATAGCCCTGCCAACAGGAAACACACTCCTTTATGGGTGCAGTATATTTATGTAAATATGATCATCCTATTTGAACTCTGTTCCTCAAGAGCTTTTGATGTGATATGTCATTCAGGAGCTTTTCCAGAAACAAGCAATATCTGTTATCAATCTAACATCTATTATTATTTCCCAATTTAAAATGGGTTTAAGGGGGAGTCCAAATATTAAAGACCTGTCTCCTTTTTTCAGTAGTTATGTTAAATTTTTTGGAAGAATATAGACAGTTTGCAAGATTAGGCTCGGAACAAAGGAGTTCTCTTGAAATTTCAGATAGAATTTGGAGAAGATTTCAAATAGAGAACAATGCCATACTTTATTTCTTTATGCCCATGCCCAGCCCCAGTTAAACACAGGAGGGTGCATCTTGCATTCAGGAACTTGTTGGCCATGCTTAATACAGCCACGGGGTCCTAATCTTGTGAGACTTTGTATAATATGGAGATGGATGAAGAGCTTGTGATCCTTCTGCATAGAATACATTCATCTCTGAAGTCCACTATTCTCTATAGGCAAAACTAGGAATGCACTTGTATCTTTAAGCCAGTACCCGGTTTTTCAGAAGAAGAGTTGAGGCTAGTGCACGCTGATATCCCATAGTTGATAGTGGGCCATGTACACATTTATTCTGCATGGGCACTGTTGTGTTTTTTATCTACAGGACAGTGTTAGGACTTTGGTGTTTCACATTGACACATATATTATGTTCAAGTAAAACCCTGATCTAAAGACGACTGTTGAAAAGTCTAAGATAAATACAGTTAGTCCTAGTAATGTAAAAAAGGGGAATAAAAGGGAATGTCATTGCTTTGGGTGGAGTCAGCTCATTTTACAAAACTTTTAACACCCATAAGCAACAAACTGGCAAAGGTCAATTTCAGTTTTTCATGAAACTACTGGGGTCATGGCTCCCTCCATGCTAAAGCACTGTTACTCTAAAAGTGTTACTATGGCACCATAAGGCACAGGACTTCAGGGTTTTTGCCAAAACTCAGATTTTCCAGATTCAGGAAAAAAATGAGAGTAAAATGAGTGGTTTACCGCAATCCGTCTCTACCTTTGCAGTTCATCAAGAGGTGGGTCTGGGGTATTTAGGCAATAGAATCAAGTGCTCCTATTTACATTAGGAGTCTAGGTTTGGCATAACCACCAAAAGCACCTTCATAGACAGATTCTTCAGGGTGTAATGAAATATGAAAAGTTGTATTTAATCCTTGTTATCATTTAGGTCTCAATAGCTTGGGTTACTGGTTTTATACATTTCCAGACATGATTATAATCTGGTAAAAACATAAATCTTCTCAGGTATCTGAGGTTGCTGAGTTTAAAAAGCAATCACTAAAAGCCTATGATATTTTAAAACATGCACTAGTCCTGAACATTAATTTAGTTGGATTTTTCTGTCCACCAAATTAAATTTGTTGGTGTGCTTGAGATTTGGTCTGGCAGCAGAGAAGTTAAGTTTTCCTTTATGGAGATGGTGTCTCCATACCTCGGTATATACACAGATGGTGCCACCTGAGGAATAGTCACCTTCCATGACACAGGGTCTATTGCCAGGTCATTCCAGAGATAAGGCACAAAAAATTGGAAAGGTCTGCTTCCACAGTGCATGCTCTGATTTCCGCAATGTATTTCTGTTTTCTTTAACGACCCCCTTTCAGTTCTTTATCTACCAGGCTGACATAGCAATACTCTTCATAGTGTATTTTCTTAGAACATTTTCAAAATCAGCTCTTTTGTACATTAACACAGAAATACCAGCGGCTTTTTCCAAAATGATTGTAGATTATGTCCAACATCATTTACTAATTTCTCAAACTAATATTTTATTAGCTGTTTATCAAAAAGTTTCTTACTCAAACAATAAAGTATATTCACGTCCTAAACTCCACTGGTTTAAGCCAGAGTAATTTCCAAAGTCTTAATTGTCTGCACCTTAGAAATATTTAGACACACCCTGGTGTTTGGAGAGTGTAGGTCCTGAGAAGAGGCGAAATACTGCTAGAAAGGGATCACTGTATCCCGGGAAAAGCTCAGAATCACTCCAGGAATAAAGGAAAGTGAAACAAAGGAGATGGATGGATTACAAACCTATTCGCAGCAGCAGTATTTTCTGTTTTAAGTTGTGGAGCACACAGCCACCTCACAGGCTTCATGTCACTGAGGTAGATAGAAGAAGGGCCAAAAGCGGACAACAGAGCTTTGTTAGTAAGATTTGGGGGGTGAGCTTCAGATCTCTCTATAATCACGCTGTCATATAATGTTACAATACATTATATGACAAGCAGGGTGCATGAGAGGGGCTTAAGAGGCAGTAGATAGGGAGAAGTATGCGAATTGATAGAAGTACTAAGTGACAGAAACACAATATTTTGTAAAATAATGAAAATTGTTTAGGGCTTTCAAAACAGAGATAGAGAGAGAGTGTGTGTTTTTTGTCGGTGTTTATGTGTATAATGGCAGGTGTAATCCGACAGACACCTCACCATACCCGACTAAAAGCAGCTGTAACCAACTATTTTTCAGAAACTACATTTATTAGGGCGTGTAACACCCCAAACCCCTTCAAGCTATGCCCCTGAGCCTTATAAACCAAGGAAACTAGATTGTTTTTCAGTGATTTCCTGAAGGCAAGATTGGTATTAGTTCCAAGATCAGACTGTTCCACGGCTTCAGGAACACATAGCGGACAGTACATCCACCGTTCCTAGCCCTTTTAATTATCAGCATAGGTCGGGAGTAGTCAGAGCTTTCCACACATAAACCTGTCACTGGGCGCTTGAATAAAAGATGCCACTGTTACAAAATGGAATATGATAAGGTCGTTGATAACAAGTTATCCTTAGCTCGAACAATCGTGTATTTAATGTTATCACTCAGGTACACTGATTATTATTGCACTGAAGTAATCATTACTTCTAAGTATTGATGAAGTGTTGAGGAGATAGACAGCAAAGAATGCTACCTTTCTGATTTTACTAATTTGTCGTACAGACTCTTTTAATGGAACTTGTCTGAACACAGAATGTTAGTGGAGGGCCAGGGCGCAAACAAGACTGGTGTCAGTAGGAAAGGGGTTTAGGTCTCAAAATCTGGCTTTGCCTTTGGGTCCGAAACACATGTACCACCTCTGCCCAGACAGTACCCGGTCCTGGTCAGTGAATACCACATGGAGTGCACTTTTGGTACTAACAGATAGTTCCTCTAACGAATCAGATCTGGGAAAAGGTCTGACTGTGATTTACCAAATTGTTGCATGCATTTTACATGTTTATCTTCGGGTGGTAAGGTGTGCATCACCACAAACTCACAGGCAAGTCTAAAAGGCCAGTGGAACAGAACAAGAAGCTGTACCCTGGCATCATGCCTTACAGCCTGTACACCAAACCTCTCCTCAATAATACTAAGAAAATACCTCTCACCGTTCCCTCTTTAAGCCTTCCGTTTAGGTGGGTCGCTCCACCCCGCCCGAACCCCCCTTGTAGCCCCTACTTCCTCAAGCTCCCTTTGGGCACTGACTCTAACTGGGCAAACCCTCCTTACTTGCAGATATAGGGGCATAGTTCTCACACGTTTAATGTTTATTGTATGAAAATTTGCCGCACACGTCTTGTTGTTTTATATGTGTCTGCATCGTTTTTCTGCTTCAGTTGTTTGTGGTCTGCTTGAGTTTTACAACTCTGAATTATTTAGCGGAGTTAGTTCACCTTGGTAACCCTTCATAACTGAATTTCCCTCACGTGCATATCTGCAAGTATATTTTTGAACTGTGAAGTCAGTGGGAAATCCTCTCTAAGATTAATGTGGTTGCAATAAATAATTTAGTACTCACCCAAGCATCAAAGAGGCTTTGTTGCAAGTAAAAGGGGACCGTGGCATAATGAAACTTGAGCCCCCCCCCCCCCCCCCCCCCCCGCACCGTACATGGAGGGCCCCCTCCCAGCCCAACCGACCCAGCCAGGAACCCGTGCACCGTGCCAGCCAGAGCACAGTGCGTGGCTGCGTGCGGCTGAGGGTGGCCCCTGAAGCTCGGCCCCAGCCACATCACCGGGCTGAAGGGGCTAATGTTGACGCCCCTGACGGAGGAATGACATGGGCAACTACTGGCTTTGCTACCCTCAGCCTGCCTTTGCTTACAGTTCATATTCGTATATATTGGTTGACAGATGTTTTTCATCATCATCACTTTTGGTGGCAGGAAAATATAATACGGATGCTGAACCCTACTGTGCGCTCTCCACCCACATGGCAGGGTACTAAAACCTGAATAACAGAACAAACTTTCTAGATTAAAGGAAGAGTTTATTGTGTCTTAAAACTGACAACTCATTTGGGGGCAGGGAGCGTGCCTTTTTTAGGGACGAGCCTGCAAGAGCTTGCGCAAGCGCTTGCGTTTTCAGACCTGCCCTTTCACACGGTGGTAACGTGTGTCACACTATTTTGACTCTCTTCACCCTGTCACCCGGTGAGTAGCCATAATCATACGGTGACAAGCAAGAGGAGCTGGCAACTACTGAACAGTGTGGATTCCCAGCTCCTCTTTGGAGGCTGTAAGCATAAACTTAAATTCACCAAAATACTAGGGTTAGCAAAAACGACGTCTCACGCCCTTTGACCTTCAATTTCACTCTAACGCATTCTTACACATACACACTCTCTCTCACACACACACACACACACACACACTCACCTACAAGGACGCATACAGCATATAGGGAAGGCTACATTCCAGCTAATTGTGCTCCATTTCTTATTACGTTAATGGGAATCATGAAATATTATTTACTATTAGTGTAACAAAAATGTTGAAAAAAAAACAGACTTTGCTCCCCAACCGACGCCCATAAGAAACGGGCTGCCACTGTGTTACTGGCACTGATCTTGCCACCTCTCAGGGCAGGGGTTGCAAAGACAGTGCCAGGGGTCAGAAAGGGAAAGCCAGTGGCCGCAACTGCGACCCATGGTGACCACTAAATGACGTCCATGGCTGTAAGCACCAAAGTCCATTAAGAGGTGTGAAAACACCTGAGGGCATTAGCTACAACCCCAGCAACCTTTGTGTTATTTGTTTTATTGGAGAGGGAAGGAAATCGATGGGGGCAGGGCACAGGGTCAGACAGACCTCAGCATAAAATCCCACACTCCCCTGAAGGGCATGCCCCGTGTCAAACAGTTAAACTGCGTCTCACTTATGTTAAAAAAATGGCTTGGAGCACGCCAGTTGCTTACCATTTGTTGGCTTGCCTGGCACTGTTCTGTACAGCCCCGTAATTCATCACTGCAGGCCTGGCATCATTTCCATTCTTCTCTGTGGAGCAGGCACCAACAACTGATTGAATTTAATCAGTGCCCGTCCGCTGCTCCCGACGTGACTGAGGTACTTCTTTTTATCTTCTAGTGCCCTGCAAACAGAAGGCATGTGGCAAAAACGTGCCCAGCAGGACAAACAAAATTGTAACGTTTTATTTTCTATTGTTAACTTTCTTTTATTATCCCAAGTCTCCTTTTCTCACACTTGTTTTGTGTTGTTTTTGCCCATGGGCACTGTTCTTGAATGATGACAATTATCGTGTTCTAAATATTGCAAAGCAACATTATTTCTTTGTTATGTGTAATTTCTGAAACTATGTTTTTACACATCATTTTGCAGTCCACCCTAGTCCACCCCACTCTAATCAGCGCCAATCCACCCTACATCAGTCCCCCCACACTCAGCCCAATCTACCTCAGGCAATCCAATCCACCCCACTTTATTCCACCCTACTCCAATCCAGACCACTCACCCCAATCCAATGAACTCCAATCCTCCTGGCCCACCCTACTCCAGTATGCCCCTCACCAATCCAAAACAATCAGTCCCACTCCAATTCAAAACAATCTATCCCACTCCAGTCTGCCGCTCTCCATTCCAAAACAATCTGCCCCACACCAGTTCAAAACAATTTGTCCCACTAGAATCTTCCCCACTGCAATCCAAAACAATCTTCCCTGCTCCAAAACAATTTGCCCTACTTGAATCTGCCCCACTTCCATCCAAAGCAATCTGCCCACACCAACCCAACACATTCTGCCCCACTGCAATCCAACATAATCTGCCCTACTCCAAAACAATATGCCCTACTCCAACACAATCTGCCCCACTCTAATCTAAAACAATCTGCTCCAATCCAAAACAATCTGCCCCACTCCAATATGCCCCACTCCAATGCAAAACAGTCTGCCCCACTCCAATCTGTCCCACTCCAGTCCAAAACAGTCTACCCCACCCCAGTCTGCCACATCCCAATCCAAAATAATCTAGCCTCTCCAACCCAAAACACTCTGCCCCACTCCAAAACAATCTGCCCCACTGCAATCCAAAATAATCTACCCTACTCCAAAACAATCTGTCCTGCTCCAAAACAGTCTGCCCCACTCTTCCAATTAAAATCAATCTGCCCCAGTTAATTCCAAAACAATCTGCCACAATCCAATCTTCCCCACTCCAAACCAACACAGCCTGCTCCACTCCACTCCAAACAAATCTGTCCGACTCCAATGTGCCCCACTCCAATCTGTTCCACTCCGATCCAAAACAATCCCCCCCTCTCCATTCTACCCCACTCCAATCCAAGCAACCCAAAACAATCTTGGCTACTCTAATCCAAAGCAATCCGCCCCACTCCAATCCAAAACAATATGCCCCACTCCATTCCAAAACAGTCTCCCCACCCCAATCTGCCACATTCCAAACATTCTGCCCGCTTGCATCAAAAACAATCTGCCCCACTCCAATCCAAAACAGTCTGCCCCATTCCAATCCAAAACAAACTGCCCCACTTAAATTAAGCCCACTTCAGTCTGCCCGACTCCAGTCCAAAACAATCTGTTCTAATCCATTCTACCCACTCCAATCTGCCCAACTCCAATCCACCACCAGTCCAACCAAATCCACCGATTCAAATCCATTCCACCCTGCTCCATTCAAATCCACTGTAACCCAATCCACCCCAGTCTAGTCCAAACCACCCTCCCTCCTACCCCACTCCAATCA
The DNA here is from genome assembly GCF_031143425.1 of Pleurodeles waltl. Classification (NCBI taxonomy): domain Eukaryota; kingdom Metazoa; phylum Chordata; class Amphibia; order Caudata; family Salamandridae; genus Pleurodeles; species Pleurodeles waltl. The sequence goes on along the minus strand of NC_090449.1, from coordinate 651,082,016 downwards.
ATTCAATCCACTTTACTCCATCCCATTCTAGTCCAGTCCAGTCCAGCTCACCTTAATCCACCCTACGTCAAACCACTTTAATCCACCCCATTTCAGTCCAATCCACCCACTCCATTCCAGTCCACAATAATCCACCCCATTTAAATCCAGTCCACCCCAGTCAAATCCACCCAATCAAATCCACCTCACTCCCAACATTTCCAGCCCACTCCAGTCCTAGCCACCCCACTCCGATCCTAGCCACTCCACTCCAGTCTTACCCACTCGTCTCCAATCCACCCCACCCCACTCTGGTCTCCCACCCCAATTCACCTCAGTCCAATCCATACCACCTCAACCAGTCCACCCCACCTCACCCCACTCCAATTTAATGCACCCCACCCCAATCCAATCCACCCGATCTGAACAACTTCATTACACCCCACTCAATTCAATCTGTCTCACTACAACCCAATCCACCACACTGCAATCCGGTCATCTCCAATCCACCTCACTCCCTTCCACCCCACTCCAATCCACACCACTCAGTTGATTTCACCCTGCTCCAATCCACCCCCCTAACATAGTCCAACCCACCCCACTCTAATCCATTGCACCCCACTCCAACCCATCACACTCGTGTCCTTCCCACCCCACCCCATCCAATCCCTCACCCTATTTCAGTCCAGTCCACTTTATTTCATTCCACCCCACTCCAATCCAGTCCACCCTATCCAGTCCACCCCACCCACACTACTCCAATCCAATCCAATCCAATCCACCGCACTCTACTTCAATTCACCCCAGTTCAGTCCGCCCCATTCACTCCAATCAATCCAGTCAATGCCACTCCAATCCCCCCACTCCAAACCAATGCACTGACTCCAATCCACCCCACTCCAGTCTAATCCACCCACCCCACACCAATCCACCCCACTCCAAACCAGTACACCCGGCTCCAATGCAATCCACCCACTGTAGTTCAATCCACCCCACTCCAGTTGACCCCCCTACAATCCACCCCACTCCAATCCTCCTCCCTACAGTCCAATCAAGTCCATTCCAACCCACTCCAGTCTACCCCACCCCACTCCACATCACCCCACTCCAAGCCACCCCACTCCAATCCACTCCACCCCAATCCACCCAACCTCACTCCAGTTCTATCACTCCAATTCAATCCACTCACCCCAGTCCAATCCAATCCACCCCACTCCAGTCCACCCCAATCCAGTCCACTTCACCCCATTTCAGTCCACCCCACTCAAATCCAGTCCACCTACTCAATCCCTGATGGGCAGGGCAGACGACCATAATAGCAATCTACTCAGTATATATGTCCCCCTATAGAACTCAACAAGTTTCTCCACACTCTTACCACACTATTAACCCAAATGCCCATTGGCCTTACTGTCATAGGCGGAGATATGAATGTGGCCTTAGACCAGACCCTTGACATCACCGGCTCCCTGTCTGATGCACGTCGCAGGCGTTCTCTATCTTCATAGCTGGATGGCGGGTACTGACCTTTGTGACACATGGTAGACATGGTACCCTGATTATCGGCAATACACCCACACCTCAGCTGCACATCACACACATGCCTGCATAGACATGATTCTCACCACCGCTACTGACCTGTCCCTGGTCACCCAGGTCCAGATACTCGTCCACGGCCTCTCCGACCACGCTCCAATCTCTTTGACAATTGGCCACCCCAATCAGAGCCGACGGCCCATGTGGTGTATCAATGCCTGGTTTTTACAAGACGAAGCATACTGTACTGACCTCCTTAATGAGATCAAACACTTCAGTCTCGTACCACACTTTGGGCCGCAGGCAAAGCCACATTTCGAGGACACGCCAAGAGCCTTTTGCAGCCTTTTGCAGCAGTGGGGACAGGAGAGACAGGTCCACGTCCCATCTCTTGAGGCCCAGGCACTCCATTCGGAACGCAAAGTGCTTGGGAGATGGGGGATGAACACAAGCATGCCCTAGAGATGGTGAGACATGAAATCAGAACCCACTCCCTAAAGGAGGCAAAGCAGATCTGGTGGGAAACCCAGGCCCAAATCTATGGCTGGGGTGACAAAAACAGAAAACTCCTTTATAGGTTGGCAGCTAGATTGTGGCGAGTAAACCCCGAAATAATAGATGACCCGGGGACGGCCTATACGGCCACACAGGACATAGCGGCCAGTTTCGCACAGCATTATGCCGCCCCTTACACGGCGGCGCCAAGGCCCATTATTAAACAGCAAATGCCACTACTAAATGAAATGGATATGCTGACCCTTCAGGCCTCAGTTAATAAGGGCCTTGATGACCCCATAATTCTAGAGGAAATCGGGGAAGCCTTCACAAAACTGAGATTAGGGAAAACTCCCGTTCAAGATGGGTACCCTGCAGAATATTATTCTAAATTCCGGGACATTTTGTTGCCTCAACTCTACGGTCTCTACACAGAGGAACTGCAGAGGGGCGCCTTCCTCCATGATTTGGACCAGGCCACGATAGTGGTACTGCCCAAGTCCCAGCCCCTCTCTGCTGTCCTGTGCCGACTACCGACCAATATCGTTAATCAACAGCGAAATCAACATTTTCTCTAACATACTGGCCACTCTCCTCAAGCCAGTTTTACAACACCTAATCCATCCTGACCAGTGCAGATTCATGCCCGCCCTCAGCACCAGACACCTTTTGCTGGAACACAGACATATGCTCCTCTCCCCACTAGCCCTCGTTCTCATCGACTTTGAAAAAGCGTTCAACACAGTGGACTGGGGCTACCTGGACTTCGTCCTTCATAAGGCAGGCTTGGGAAGCCCTTTTCGGCACAAGGTCCGACTACAATACCAGAGACCGACAGCCTGTGTTCTAGTTAATGGGAAGCTCTCAGGAGTCTTTCCAGTCAGGAGGGGCACAAGGCAGGGCTGCCCCTTGTCCCCTCTCCTCTTCACCCTAGCCGTAGAGCTGCTTGCTCAGATGGTCTGCAGAGACGCCTTCATAGAGGGTTGGCAGTGGGCGGGAGGGGGGGAGGACCGCATTGTGCTTTACGCAGATGATGTCTTGCTCTATCTATCACAGACAGAGTTGAGTGGACCCAGATGTCTCCACCTGCTGTGCATATTCGGAGAAGCCTCCTGCCTTAAGATGAATTATAAGAGATCTCTCCTGGTCCCGCTTTCAGAGTCTCGAGCCCAGATTGACTGGCAAACGACCATTCCCATCCGACGCCGCTAAACGTCATGGGCCGCATTGTACTATATAAAATACTTATTCTGTCCCGATTCCGTTACATCCATCAAAACCTTCCCGCATGGCTCCCTTGCCAATGGTTTCGGAAGATCGACACTATGGCATGCTCCTTCGTGTGGGCCAGCGACTGGCGGCATTTATCATAGGAACCGGAGGGATATCACAGGTCTACCTCTCTCTTACATTGAACACCTCCCGGCCCCTCCAACCCCTGCGGGTCCCCTGGCAATCCTAAATTGGATTACTAGATGATGAAGACTGGTGAGACACACTGATGGCACCGCAAGTCCTTACAATCTCAGCCAGACTGCGCATGGTCCAGATGTATTACTTGCACTGTGCCTAGTGAACCCCGCTAGGCTTTTCCGGGCAGGGATCAGGCTGGACCCTTGATTTAATGGGTGCACCTATTCACCGCGGACTTCTTTCATGTAGTGTGGTCCTGCCCCAAGAGTGTCTCGAACACTTATGGGTACGGCCCTATTAATTGCGGAAAGAGACATTGCTGGGCACTGGGCGTCCAAGACCTCCCCCTCGGTGCAATTATGGAAGAGGGGGATGACCCATCTACCAGACGAGGGGATGTGAGGGTAAATATTATAAGATCTGGCATGTATGGCTGGGTCCTGCCTGAACGCAATCAAAAGCTTGTTTCCTGATTTAGCTAAACATGTTCATCCCTGTGCCTGCACCTGATTGTGATATTGAGGCACTGGGGCCTGTCTTCCTTTTCTGTGACATGTTGTTATCAATATAGATCAATACAAGTTGGTCATAATAATAAATCTAACTTTTTTTTTAGCTCCCCTAAATACTCTTCAGTAGAACTTGCATCTTTTATGTCTACAATGTTATGGGTCCCTGCCCTACTCCAGTCCACAAAATCTCTTAGTGCTATCACCTTGCCTACTCCAACTCCCACTTTTGTGATATTATCATCATCCTGAACTTGACATTTCTCATTTCCCATGTCCAGGTTGGCCTGCAGTCCTGTACTCTATTACAATATTATGTCTTTGAAGACCGCAAGTCCCTTTGGTGTGAACTGAGTAGGTTCTGGAGACCACTGAAACCTTAAGAGTCCCTACTGACCATTGTATCTCATTTTTACGTGAGCATCAACTTTGGGGTTTTGCTCTAATTGAAAGGGTAACCAGGATTGTTTCAACCAGGGATTCTCTGTTAGTCTTCCTTATTGACAAACGGGTGTGTCAGTGAAAAATGTAACTTAGTAAGAATGTTTGCTTTCTTCCTTTGTGATGTCAGATACACCTGGTGAATCACAGCATTGTTCTGAGACTTTTGGTGTTCTCCAGTGCTATTGAAAACATCTGTACCTATCCAAGTGGCAGTGAGCATCATGATGATCATGTTTCTGGCCACTATGATTTTCATGTCATGCACGGGAGAAGCAAACATCAAATGTGTCTGTGCTTATAGATACCAACTCTCTACAGGATTTAGCCTTTCTAATAATCTGATGGAAATTAAGTGTGGCACAATGAAAACTGATGGATCTTCCAGGGTCACGGTATATGCTAGGAATTGTTACAGGCCTTCAAAATACCAAAGCACCTTGAGGGCTGAATAAGTGTCACAAATGAATTGTTATTGTAATGGTGCCTGCCTAACATCTGTATCTCTAGCTTGCACAGTGGCACTCCTGATGGCACTTTGTGTTGCCCCTGCAGTCCATGCTCTCAGGTCTCCTTCTAGGAGATTAACACTGCTAGCTGCTCTGTATGGCTCATGGAGCACATGTTCCTGAGTTTCCCTCTGGCAGACTGGCGCTGCATGCAGCTCTCTCCATGGCCCATGCAGGATCTGTACCTACAACTTCATCATGTGGTGCAGTTCTTCTTGTGGTGCTTCATCACCATGAGATACTTCACAAAGCAAACCACTAATTTTAACTGTTGGTTCTGCAATTTGTTCTGCTCACAGGGGTCTGGTTGGGCCCCCCTTCAAGGATGTAGTTGACCACAAACAAGCAAGAGTCCAAAGGTGGGATGGAGGAGTCTATGTGGTCAATGTGGTCTTCATTGTAAGACCTGGGAAATGGCCAGAGACTAGACAGGGACCTGAGGAGGTGAAGGGGGAGCTGTATTGATAGTGATGGGGACAGGTAACAGTGAGATATGGGTATAGGTTTTAGGGTGGGCTAGACAAGGAGAAGGCTCTCTGGATCATAGATGGATGTGTCTGTTGGCACTTTTGTCCACGTTTGTTCTTCATGGTCAATGAGAGAAATAAATGCTAAGGAACAAGAAGCTAGTTGGAGCTACTAGGTAAGCTGTTAAAAATAATCCATTATAACCCCAAAACATTCCAGTAGTTGGAAGGGTTTAATTATATTGCACGATAGTCTGTGAAAATAAAAACAGTTACACAGACATTTATTTGATAGCTTTTGTACATCTGAACAACTTATAGTTGATCTTTCGGGGGGAATTGTGTGGAGAAGATTGAGTGGTGAAAAGTTGCCTTTTCCTATTTACACAGATATGTGGTAACTGTGTCAGGTGGATATGGATCTCTGTTATGACCATGATCAATGAGAGATGTTGGATTCAATAATTTTGTCAAGAGAAAAGGTGGAGCACACATTCTCAATAAGTTCCACAGAAATGTATAAACTGAGGTGGAAGAACAGTTTGTTTTGGGAGTATCTGAACAAAGACTTTGAAACAGGCTGGGCTTTTGGTATTTACTGTTCTCGAAGTCTAAGCTGAGAAAGCTGTTTTTGTAAATGTTCACTTTCATATGACTCTTCATATTGTGTTTCTGGAATACTTGTGTTTAGAGTAATTTTAAAGCACACTTGAACACTGTGCTTGTTGATTGAGTCTAATCTAATCTTACTACAAGGGTGTGGAATGTAATCAAATATATACTTGTCCATGTGACAGGTTAGTACATTAATCTACTTGTCCTGTAAAAACAAAAAAACTCTTGTCCCGCTTGTACCACGTGGTGCCACAATAAATTATGGCAGAAATCTCATTATACAAGATCTCTGATAATAGTCTCTCTGACTGTGCCAGGGCTCATACTATTGTAGGGACTGAATTCTAGTAATTCCTACATTTTGCCACCTTTCCACAGGTCTACATACTGAGGCTAGAGGTAGCGTTAAGCAATAGTTCCAGGGCTGGAAGGTGCTTTGGAGTCTGTGCAAACCTACTTATGTGCATATTTTAGGAGTTTTCACCAACTCTTTTCTAATCTTTTCCCTTACTGAGAAAGGTTGGAAATTTACTTCCCACAAGGGCAGGAATAAAACTTCCAGATCTGGGAAAAAAAGTGTTTGTAGGGAAAGTGAACTTGTAAACGCTCAGATTTTCTCCTGAGCGATTACACATGCCCATTTGCCTCTGCTAAAATGCAGTTCACAAATCTTTTCAAGGAGCAGGATTTCCTGGCCTACCTCTGTAAATTATTGTGAATTAATGAAAGCTATAAATCTACCCTAACGCAAAGGCATATTTCATGGGGGCACTTTGTGAATTTATTTAAGAATTGGACCCCTAATTAGGTCTTGAGTTAACCAAGACCTTTTGTTGTTATTAAAATTCTCTCTCTCTGTATATCTGTCTACAGACTGGCTAATCCGTGCAACCAGACAAAAACAAATCTCAACCAGAGGATACTCTTGGGGTTAGCGGTATTAAGCAAGTCCACTCTGCAGTCTCTATAACTACACAATTCTTGAGTGGACCAAAGACTCACCCAATATACTAATGGCTTTAATACAGCCAGGTTTCATATTCTTCTTGGTTTCAGATCGAGAAAAAGTGGAAGGAGGGGAGTATTAACTGGTACAGAGAGCAATTTCCTTACAAACTTATTTTCAGCAATAACCAAACAATTTATTCGGCTGCAACCCCAAATCTCAGCACCAAATAATGCTACACTTTAGGCCTTAGCTCAGTAGACCTCCAGGGCCGGTGTAATTGAGCAAGAATTAGTTCTCTTGTACAGCCTAACAATAGCATTGGATCTAAGTTTGGCTATTAATGAACTCTTAATTAGCTAGGGTGACCATTTAAGTTTATCAGTTAAATTGACTTCAAGATTGTCAAAACTGTTTACCCTCTCTAATATTTCTCCACCAACCGGTATTGTTATATTTTTCATTACTTCATGGCCCAATATCATATACTTCGTTTTGCTAGCAAATAACTCTAGTCCCCTTGATGTGCAGAAGTTAACAAAATTATCAAGGGGAGACTGCAATCAACTGGGCATTTTAGAGATGAGCAAATGATTGTCTGCAAAAAGGTGAATAGGAACCTTCACATTATTCAAAGACGGTGAGTAATTTCTACAGTCGAGGAGTACCTGCACCACATCATTCATATAAAGTGTGAAAAGTAGGTGCAAGCACACACCCCTGCTGAACTCCCCACTTGATGGGAATACGTTCCATTAATTTTCCATTACTGCTCCACCTTACCTGCGCAAAATACATAGTATGAAGTTTAACATTTAGTTCAAGCAAATTACCAGGGACATCGATTTTCGCCAGGACTTTCCACAGGCTGTCCTGAGGGATCCGGTCAAATGCAGCTCTAAGGTCAACAAATGGCTACATAGAGCCTTTACTTGGAAAAAGATACATATTTCCAACCGAGAGCTGCTAGTCTTAAGACCTGATCTGAAGTGCTTGTGCTCAGTCAAAATCCTGCTTCCAAAGGGGACAACATTTCCTAACCCTTTACCCAGACTAATAACTTATCTAAAACGTCCAGGGCAAAAATCTTCTGCAAATTGTCGATGAGACTTATAGGTCTGCAATTGGGGGGCACTCTAGCATCCCCCTTCTTGTAGAGTGGGATAATTTCAGACCCCTTCCAGGAATCTGGAACCTCCCCTCCAGCTGATATGTCATTCAATGGCAAATTTTTGTATAAATCACCAAGGATTTTGTCAGGAAAGGTGCCTTAGCATTTTTCAATCAATCGTGGCATCAAGGCTAAAACAAAGAGGGTTCATAAGCACCCCCATCCCACTTATGACAGAAGAAGGCAATGCCTCTAAACTCACATAAAGGACTTCCTGATTCTCAAGAGGTATATTTTAGTGAACTGGGAGACCCAACTATCTGGATTAATATGGCAGGAATAGGATCTTCCACATTCTGCCTCAGCTTGCACAGCTAGATGCCAAAATAACCCTTTGTCCTTTCTTTTTGCTGCAGCTAACATCTCTTGCCAAATCTTATCATCCCAGTTTTTCTTAGCTCTTTTAAGAGACGTTTCATAGTCCCGTCTGGCTTGCCTAATTCCCTTGCCATTACACCTCTTAATGGCAGCTTTTAGGTTGATCTTGGCAAGTTTACAATCGTCATCAAACCATTTTAGAACATTCTTCTTTTGCTGCTTCATACAACCCTCCTTGTAATATAGTTTCTTCAGTTCTATGAACATCTGACTATGTATATCAGGAATTAGGATATTAGTGCAACCTTCATACTTTGCCAAATAAGAAACAAAAAGGGCATAGATCTATGAATACTGCTTCTGATTGGACATCACAGTCGGCCACGTAACATAACGCCGATTACTGCCCAAAATGAGTTCCTGAAAAGTGGTGGCACAACCATAATTAACCCTCTTCAGTATTTTCCCATTCAGGGATAAAATCAAGGCATTGTGGTCACCATCCAGACAGAGATCTACTCTCATATGCCACAAAAAGGCCCACAATCTTACATCCAGTAATACGTAATAAATAGCACTCGAATAAGTGCCACGCTTGAACGTAGGGACTCTCTCTGGGGCTGAGATTGTGCGCCCATTACATGCCCTTAGTCCTCTACCCACAGTCAGGGAAGCTATTTTCAGGGCAGAGGCAGAAGTATTACTACGTGGCTCCCCACCAAATGGGGAGGACACCACAATTCGTCCTCCACGTCAGCTATCTCATTAATAAAGGGAGATGGTTCAAAAGAGGTGTTGAAATCCCCTCATTCTCATTTGAATGGACAATTTCTAGTATCTCTTCCAGGGAACCCAAATTAGGTGATTCCACGGTACTGGCAGCATATCTGACATAGACAGTTACAACTGCCTGACATATACCTGAGGGAAATGTTAAAGTAACACCCATTAAGTCAAGGTAATCTGAATGGAGCACTTTACCATCACTGGGAAGATTTTTCTTTGAAAGGATCATCAGGCCACCACTAGCCCTGCCTGACTTCACAAGGGCTTAGCAGCTACACTCTATGTTGTGAAGCCATTTAAATGGACTTTCTCTGTGGCCCATGCTTCCTGAAATATGCAGGTATCACAACTAGGCACATAAGACAATCATTCAGGGTACAATAGTTTGTACTTAATGCCAGCTAACTTCCAGGACATCACAACAACATTTCCATCTGTCCTTACTTCCCTTATAGTCGATCACATCTATGTCTGACGCAGTAGTACCCAAATCGGATATTTCAATAGCCCCCACATCTTTAGGAGCAGTTCTACTCGAATGGCTCAAAACAATAGCTTGAGACAGTGACTGAGGGTCCTCACTCTCCAGATTACATGCGCCACACACACTGCGAGTTATAACCTCAGGAGTAGAGACAAACTCACATGGCGCTTTCTAAGGGATCCACACAGACCATTCTACATGCTACAGTATCAACCAGATTGCCTTTATAACTATTAGAGATCCTTTTGCTATAAAGGGACAAGCAATGCGTTCAGTATCATTATTTAGTCAATCAACCTTGTCAAGACATGATGACATAGAAGATCCAGGGCACACAGATGTTTGCTGAGCAAATGCAGTGAATGGACACCCAGCAGGGCTAGCTGTTTGACGTAGGACAGAGTAACACAGTTTAAGACGTATTCCAGTCCTAAGGCCCTCTTTGAAATAACAATTGTGTAATTCAAAATTAAATAAATTATCAACCAGGTCAATGAAAGCAGTCAAATCAATCAAGTGTCCTTGAGCATGAACAAGATCAGATCTAACTATAGAGAAACATTGTTGCTTCATCCTCATCCTATGTATAACCTTATTGATCAGGGCATCTTCATCCTCAAAGGACCCTGGATTACGTTTAGGTACCTGGGTCATATATATCACTGTAGGATCTCTTATGTCAACTTTGGACTGGAAGCGAGGCCGAACAGACGGCAGCAAAGGAGAGATACTTGAGTCTGTAACTGGGCCTCACCTGTATAACAATGGAAAGGGAGGCAGACTCTTCTTTTGAAATTCTGGGAAATAACGATTAAACCAACAGTTGCTCTAGCCTTCCATGCTAGTCGAATGACCAGAGTTTTCAGTGGCCCTCTTCTCAGTGCAATTGTCCTGACTCAAATATGAAGTGCTAGTAATCATTGGTGGACACTGATTCTTCATCTGAGGTCCAATCTAAGGGGGAGCCATCAAATCCTGCTTATGTTCATAAGATCGAACACCAGGCTAAGTAGTGCCCTTCAAAGTAAATCCTTCCCCCAAAGAATGCAGTTGATCTGTCCCAAAGGGATCGCCCACACACAAACATCTACATCAACCAGGCTTGGCTTCCAGTTTTTCGATCTTAACACTCAGATCAGCCTCTAGACTACTAAGGTCCTCAATTTGCGAAAAAACGCTTTGAAGCCAAGTGCATCCATTGCTGTTGCAGTCACAGTAGCATGCTTACTAACTAGACTGTTACTTTTACCAGGTTCCAAAGCAGCTACAGGGATTTCAACATGGCCTCATCCATTGCCAGTGACGCAAATATGTTTGAGCACTGAACATTCAGAACAACAGTAATTGTAGGAGAAAGAGGCTGCTTTGAAACTGCCAATGAATCACTGGGCGGTTGAAGCTGCTGACTCAAATTAACAATTCCTTCCTCTCTCAGCAACAAGGCGGTGGTAGATACAGTGATCTGAGCAACAGCATTGGAATGCTGGAATGATTTTTTTGATTTAAAAAAAAAAATATCCGTAGCCTTGAACTGGTAGTTTTTGGGTCATATCGCATTAACGTTGAACAAAGTCTCTACCTCTTCAATGAGGTTACCTATGTCAGCAAGTGGACTGGGTTTACCCTTAGCTAGTTGATGGCTAGGGGAAGTCCCTATTGGCTTCCTTGTTTTTTTTTATGGAAGCCCGGGCTTCCTTGGTTTTTTTACGGAAGTCCGGGCTTCCTCTTACCCATACATAAGGAGATTACAAATGCAAGAATGGAAAAGTAAATGGAAAAATCAACAGCTCTCCAGCTTATGAATTAAAACTTACTGGAGCAGCTATTCCTAGGACTGCTGAGCCCAAAGATAAAAAAGGGGTGGCCCAGCCTCCTTCGGGTGATGACAGGCGAAGATGGGTTAAGTCTTGGCACGGGTGTATCCCGTGTGCGTCCCGCACAGCGGGGGCAGTCATTTGAATTTATGCACCTCCGGGCACGTTGGAAGTGTGAGGCAGCTGCAATGCCGCAAAGGTAGCCGGGATATAGAGTACTGCCACCTCCCTCCCCACCCGGCTAGCAAACAAACGTCCAATCATATCTCCCAATAAATGGAGATCTGGAAAAATATACATGAGGGGTTTCTCTCGTTGAAGGTATGATGGCCAATAGTATCCGAACAGGTACAATTGTTGCAAGCCCAGAGTCCAATAGCATAGTTATTGATGTAAGCTGGGTTATTATGAGTGACTATTTTTAAATAGGGGGGGTAGACATAGGCAGGGAACAGCCCACGCCTCATCTTCCTTCCCTGTAAACTACCTCTCATCGCTATCAATAATCATATCTCTATGTGTCATAAATTATCTTAGGGTTTCTGAATCTATGCTGCCCCTCACTTTATGTTTATAGACATTATAAATATCACATTTTTATCCTGTTGATGTTATAACGATAAATAAGATGTTATGGGGGTTAATATTTAGCTGTTTAACCCCACAATTTAGGGAAATTTTAATCTAAAGAGAGGGCCCAATTATTGTCTCCCTTGGCTCGTGCGTTAATGCTTACAATTAGCATACCCTAATCTAAATACCAGACTAGTACCCCATGTCTCTAGGAATATGCATATATCATGGTTATCTTTGAAATCACCCTATTCTGGATCGGCCAATTTAGATTTAATCTCAGCTATATTCCAAGCTAAAATATGAAGTGTCTGTAGATGTATTTGTTGGATCTACAAATCTGCTGCCGATGAACTTCCAATAATAGCTGAGGAAATACCCTCATTCTGACAAACGTTAGCTAACTCCTCAGAGGGTATCATAATGGAGTCTCGACTTGCAGTGAGTAAGTTTGTTGTATGTTAGCAGCATTTGTTCGACCCAGTCCATTCACATTTACCAACCCGGAGAATTTTAGATAGAAACACCACCATTTCTGGCCACAGGATGATTATACTTGAATTGTATGGAAGAGCTTATAGGAGGACTCATACGAAAATCAAGCACTACAAGCCCATCAGTTAGCTAATTCAGCTAAAGTCAGCTAAATCAGCTAAAGTTTTTTGCCTTAGGGCTTGATTTAGATCTTGGCGGATGGAATAATCCGTCACAAACATGACGGATATCCCGTCTGCTATATTACAATCTTCATAGGATATAATGGGATTGTAATACGGCGGACGGGATATCCTTCATGTTTGTGATGTAGTATTTCCCACGACCACGTTCTACAGGGAGTGCAGAATTATTAGGCAAGTTGTATTTTTGAGGATTAATTTTATTATTGAACAACAACCATGTTCTCAATGAACCCAAAAAACTCATTAATATCAAAGCTGAATATTTTTGGAAGTAGTTTTTAGTTTGTTTTTAGTTTTAGCTATGTTAGGGGGATATCTGTGTGTGCAGTTGACTATTACTGTGCATAATTATTAGGCAAATTAACAACAAAAAATATATACCCATTTCAATTATTTATTATTACCAGTGAAACCAATATAACATCTCAACATTCACAAATATACATTTCTGACATTCAAAAACAAAACAAAAACAAATCAGTGACCAATATTGCCACCTTTCTTTGCAAGGACACTCAAAAGCCTGCCATCCATGGATTCTGTCAGTGTTTTGATCTGTTCACCATCAACATTGCGTGCAGCAGCAACCACAGCCTCCCAGACACTGTTCAGAGAGGTGTACTGTTTTCCCTCCTTGTAAATCTCACATTTGATGATGGACCACAGGTTCTCAATGGGGTTCAGATCAGGTGAACAAGGAGGCCATGTCATTAGATTTCCTTCTTTTATACCCTTTCTTGCCAGCCACGCTGTGGAGTACTTGGACGCGTGTGATGGAGCATTGTCCTGCATGAAAATCATGTTTTTCTTGAAGGATGCAGACTTCTTCCTGTACCACTGCTTGAAGAAGGTGTCTTCCAGGAACTGGCAGTAGGACTGGGAGTTGAGCTTGACTCCATCCTCAACCCGAAAAGGCCCCACAAGCTCATCTTTGATGATACCAGCCCAAACCAGTACTCCACCTCCACCTTGCTGGTGTCTGAGTCGGACTGGAGCTCTCTGCCCTTTACCAATCCAGCCACGGGCCCATCCATCTGGCCCATCAAGACTCACTCTCATTTCATCAGTCCATAAAACCTTAGAAAAATCAGTCTTGAGATATTTCTTGGCCCAGTCTTGACGTTTCAGCTTGTGTGTCTTGTTCAGTGGTGGTCGTCTTTCAGCCTTTCTTACCTTGGCCATGTCTCTGAGTATTGCACACCTTGTGCTTTTGGGCACTCCAGTGATGTTGCAGCTCTAAAATATGGCCAAACTGGTGGCAAGTGGCATCGTGGCAGCTGCACGCTTGACTTTTCTCAGTTCATGGGCAGTTATTTTGCGCCTTGGTTTTTCCACACGCTTCTTGCGACCCTGTTGACTATTTTGAATGAAACGCTTGATTGTTCGATGATCACGCTTCAGAAGCTTTGCAATTTTAAGAGTGCTGCATCCCTCTGCAAGATATCTCACTATTTTTGACTTTTCTGAGCCTGTCAAGTCCTTCTTTTGACCCATTTTGCCAAAGGAAAGGAAGTTGCCTAATAATTATGCACACCTGATATAGGGTGTTGATGTCATTAGACCACACCCCTTCTCATTACAGAGATGCACATCACCTAATATGCTTAATTGGTAGTAGGCTTTCGAGCCTATACAGCTTGGAGTAAGACAACATGCATAAAGAGGATGATGTGGTCAAAATACTCATTTGCCTAATAATTCTGCACTCCCTGTAAATCAGGCCCTAAATTTGATATAGTCAAGCTGGTTAATCTGATTTGAGGTCTGAGGGTAAGGTCTGGCCTCTAGTATGTCAGTGCGGACTACCAAGCAGCATTTCCGGATTGTTCTTATCCAGTGAATACATTTTGAGTCTTCAATCTCTCTAACACACGGGCTTATTATTTATCATAAATATGGTGCTACCCGCTGTGTCATAAGATCTCCTACGGACCCCCCCTTAAATGTACAATCTTGGGATGGCTTAGATGGCACCCTCTCCTTATATTTGCAATCCAGAGACTGAGATAACCAGCGACTGGAATTCTGGTGGTGATGCCAATGTCTTATATGTGCGAGCCCCCTATAGCAGCGATATTGTGCATGGTTTAGCTTTTGTCTCACTGACTCAATTTTCTCAGGTTTGCCATTGCTGCCTTAGAATATGTTGGAAACAAATGGTTATTTGCAGGTGCCTCACCTCCAGGCCCTTGGTTATTTATAGGTTTATCCACAAGTATTGGGTTGGTTGAATACCCACTCTGTGGGATATATGTCTACCCCTAGGTTGCAATTGAACAGGCCTTGAATTTAGCACAAAACTCAAAACTCAAAGCTCATTAACTGTGCCTGATAGTGTTACTACTAAAGATTTTAGCTCACTAGCTTCAGCAATGAATTTGTTTGTTGTGATATAGAGGTTCTGCTTCATAGACCATGTGTGAAGGGAATGAGGCATGTGACCCCTTCCTCACTTAGCAAATCCTCATGCTCCCCTTGTATATCATGATCACAGACCAGTGGTGCATATCTATTGGTACAAACAATAGCTCAAAAGCAATACCTCTGGACGGTGAGGTGGGATGGATGGTGCTGCTATCTCATAACCCATCATCTCAAATAATGTTGCAATGTTTTGTGGCACTTGCTTCACGTCCATTTGTTGAAATGCACTCCAAATTATTTTTTAATATTCCAGCAGCCTTAGGGTGCCTTTTCGGTAATCGAGGACTAGGAATCTTCTCAGTGTTAAGTATCGATTCTACCTCATCTATAAGGGTATCCATTTCCTTATGTATATAATTTCCATCTGCTTAACTAACGCTTTTTTTGTGCTTGGACATTCCTTGCAATTGCAAAGCTGCTTTGCATTTTCCAATAATGCTAGAACAATAGTTTACTATGGTACTGTCTAGCGTAACGATTTCAAAACCAATCAGACGTAACAAAATTAAATAAAAAGTAATAACACAATTATAAAATGTCTTTAAGTCAGTTCAGAGTTGGCATCTGTCTTACGCAGTGTCCTTAGTAAAATAATTCTCACAAAAGGATTGCCAGCCAATGATGCAATCGCACAGTCTATGCAAATAGTTCTTCTTGCGAGATAAAACCAAGGGGGGTGGCCCAGTTCAGCCTCTTCCAGGCGATGATGAGCAAAGAGAGGCCTGCCGTTGGCCTGGGTTTTACCCAGGCATGGCCAGTGCAGCAGGAGTTTGAATGTGCTTTATGATGCAGTTCAGAGGGTCCTGCCTCCTCCGCCCCCTCCTTCGTTACTTACAGGATCCTGGGTGCTTTACAGCACATGATACAGTTCAGAGGAGCCCGCCTCCTCTGCCCCTACCCTTATGCCTCACAGGATTCTCTGACAGGTAGTCCTTGCAGATAAGACTGATGCCCCATGCAGTGGGAGTTTGAATGCGCTTTATAGTGCACAATGCAGTTGAAAGGGGCCCACTTCCACAGCCCCATCCTTTGTGACTCACAGTATCCTGGAAAAGGTAGTCCAGGTAGATAAGACTGGTGTGTTACTCCCTGAAATGGCTAAGGATGGAGCACAATGTTGCATCATCCTCAGGATGGATATTGTGTTGGCTGTTGGCAACCATCTCTAGTGATATGGTTAAGGCCTCTTTCAAACCTGGTTGGGGATTGCCTGCGCTACGATTTCAGAGTACTATGCAGGTCTGGTGACTGTATTCGTCTCTTGGAATTCCAGGTATCTGAGTTTCTGCACAAACTCAAATTGTTTTTTGGGGGTTTTACTCTCCAATGAAGAGATAGACACCATACTTTAAATGTCTGCCTTTCCACCATTCACCCACAATTGGTTCTGATGGTATTGTTGCGTGGCTACAACGTTTCTGGAACTGTGACATTCTATAGTATTTCCTTTTTGACTTCACTGGTACCCCAACATTTTTCTTGTCTGCTTATCCGAGAAAAGACCCCCAACCTAGTTTCATTGCACAATTTTGGGGGGAGACTACATTTCCGTAAGGCTTTTGAATGGAGTTCCCTTGTCCAGAAGTCATCAGACACAGTTTTAAAATAAAACAATAAAACTGCATAGGCTGCCTGGTATTACTGGTGCGTAAAAAGGGGATGAAACCTCTCTCCTATTGTTGTAGTGCAGATCCCCTGTTGAGGAGTAGAGTGTGACATGTAAACTTCTGAAAGGGACGTAGGGCCTTATTTAGGTTTAGGCGGACGGGTTACTCCATCACAACGGTGAAGGATATCCCATCCGCTGAAATCTAAATCCCATTATGTCCTATGGGATTTAGATTTTGGCGGAAGGGATATCCAGCCACCACTGTGACGGACCCATCCATCAATATCGAAATCAGGCCCATAGCCTCTGACACCTTGGCAAAGGACTCTGAATAAGATCCTGGAGTTGGTGACCTTTCTCTCAAAGCCCTTCTGGGGAAAACAGCTATGATGCTGTTTATTACCTCATACAAGAGAACATCAGGTGTAGAGCACATTATATGTTTGACGGTATTTTCACTAAATGGGGGTAGCGTTCCCTATTTCAACAGCAAACTATAAGGCAGTGGTGGGTTTGACTTTTGGTTTGAATACAAAACTGTGCATTTGTTTCGAGTTTAATGAGGCTGTGCCGGGAGACCTACTACGGAGAAATCTGCCTTTGTTTGCCCTTTTGCTTTAGCCAAATGGGTTACCTATGTCATGCATCAGGAATGCTCAGATTTGTGGGCCTAATCCTTCGAAAGCCGGAGGATCCAGTGCTTAGTAAGTATGATTTTAGAAAGATTGGCCGTGTGGCAACCTTTGTCATGTGTAAGCTCTCAACAGGATTAATATGAACTTCTGTTCCCAACAAATAAATCAGGTTTTCCATACATTTGCACAGTTAAGCATTGTAATTTTAAAAACAGGGAAGCGAGCATTCCTAGTCATCCAGTCTTGTAATTAAAAGAGGATTGCTAATGCATTTTAGATCTGGTCTGATACAGCTTCAGGTAATACAAAACAAATCATTAAACATACATGTATAAATACATTGAGTGGATTTGGGTCCGCTTTCTTAATCCATTGGTCCGTTCAATTGTCATCTATCTCTTGCTTCTACCTATCAGCATGAGGCCATATATTTCCCCCTTTAGCTACTAGCTGTCTGGCAGTGCAAGTGACATCTTTCTAGCCTGAGCACGTCTACACCCTTCTAAAAAGAAGTGCTTTTTAGTGCCAGGGTTGGTAGACCAATATTTTACTCATCAATGTTTTTTTCTTTGTATTCCTTATCTGTTTTGTTTAATTTTTTAATCAGTTGTGTGTTTGAGCTATATCTTCTGATTACAGTAATTTAAAGCCAATAGTACCTTTTCTTGGCACCAATAAGAATCTATTTTCTTGTCAGGGGCATTAAAACCAAAAAGGTTTTCAATACCTTTTCTCACGGCATCTGCATTCTAGGAAACACCCTTACTGTTCACACAAATAGTATGTGATGGCTATTTTTAGATCTCACCTGAGACAGCTCATATGCCCTGTTGTTTGCGATGATCTGTTGTTTAAAAAAAAAAAAAAACTCTAAAAAGAGGATTTTAGCTTGCCCATTACTTACCATTCGTTGTCTCCTGCGTCACTCTTATATTCTTACTTTTCATTGATGAACGCTTGTCTGCGCATGTTGGCTTCACTTCGTCTCTCTCTTTGTTATGTTCTGTAAGGCATGGACCAAGTACTGATTGATTTTATGATTAGTGCTCTGCCACGATGCCTGTGCTCGGTTTGTAGTACTTTTTTTGTGAGTGGGTATTGTTTGCTTGTGTGTTCTTTTTACTTCTTCAGCTTCTATGCTGCTCTATCTCATTTCTTAGCTCCTATAAGCTAATTCATTATTACTTTTTCGTCTTGGGCCCGCTGCTCCTCTTGCTCTACGTTTGCATTCCAGATTTTTCAAAACTTCACTTTCCCATAAGCCACTTTTCTCATGCCATTCTTGTGCAAGTCGCATAACAATAAAGCAACACCATTTATAAACTTTTAATAAAGTTACGTGTTGTAGCGTTTACAATGGGGTCCCGGGGGGGACCCGCCGAAGAATGAGGTCTCCCCCCCGGGGTCTTTGGGGAGGGTGGTGCGGTCCAAGACGCCGAGGGCTATTTTGGGCGTCTTTTGGGCTCCTGGTGCGGGGGCATATATAGCCGGACATTTTGTCGCCGGCCACCATTTTGTCATAGGTGACACGGTGGCTGGGGTTGTTCATTCGGGCTTTAGCATGAGTTTTACATTTGCAAGGTCATGTTATTTTGAGCAGGTGCATGATGGGGTTTCCTATGTTACGGGTTTGGTGTCGCTGAGGAACAGGTGCGGCGGTGAAGAGAGCTTGCAGCCAGCGAAACACGGGCGGATGGGCAGGATGGCAGGGCAATTTTGGATAATAAGGGGGGTACAACAGCAGGTAGCGTCGGGCAGGAAGGAAGATTGGAAGTGTTCAGGAGGAAGACAAATGAGTAGGTTTGGGAGTAGTTAAACAGGAGTTGAGGCAGGAAGCAGGAGAACCTGACTGGGAGGGGGGATGTTGGGGTAGGGGAGGGGGAAGGATTTTGGGGTTTTAGGTGGACTTGATGTATAGTGAGGTTTTTAGTTTTGTAAGGCAAAGGCCGAGGTTAATGTATTGTAAGTGCACCTGTTCCAATAAAGCGGCCTTTTACACACAGTAACGGTGTCGAGTTTCCGTGCCTCTCCTCCCCAATGGGTGCCTTTGTTTATCAGTCATCCTTATTATGGTCACATTCCGTGTAATGCTGTATTCCTTCTCCATTTGGGAAAGCCAACGGAATGGACATGTTTCCAAGCTGTACCAACTAGTGATATTACCGCTTGCCTAAAATGCATGTGTATGCTTGCTGTTCACAGTTCATAGGTTGTATGCCTCAATACCGTGCAATACCATAAAATACTATACAATAACAGGAAATTACATACCACACCATACAAACTATATAACACAATATCAGACTATAACAGTGGTTCTCAACCTGTGGTCCAGTGACCCCTGGTGGTCCGCTAAGCCTCCTCAGGGGGTCAGCGACTGCTTACAATTTTTTAATATTATTAACAGATTAATAAAGTGTATATAAATAAAGTGGCTACATGTACTACTAATTTCTTTTAAAATGTACTGTGAATGTCAAGGAATTTGAATTGGAGGCTAAAAATTAAATTAGTATTCTCAGATTGATTTGTGGGAAGAGTGCAGGTGCTTCAAACAGAATATAATATTTATTTATATAAATTTAGAGAAACTTCAATCTTCCTATTGCAATTAAAATGTATATTTTTGTATTTATATTTGTTTGCAAATTAAATAAAATGTATTGTTATATGTGTCTATGTTTTAAGGATGCTTGCTTCTGTATTGTATGTGCATTGTTTTGCAGTTCAAATCAGTGACAATGTTTAGGGTCCTCACCTTCCAGTAATGGCTCAGTGAGGGATCCCCGGGTTCCAATAATGATTCAGTAGGGGTTCCTGGGTTCCAGTAATGATAAGGTGGAGTCCAAGGAAGTCAAAAGGTTGGGAACCACTGGTCTAAAACATACCAAATTATACAATAACAAACCACACAATATCATACCATACCATAATATACCATACTATACAATAAAAGCCCATACCATACCATATGATACAATGACAGTCCATACTATATTATACAGTACTGTACAATAATAGGCCATACCATAACATACTATACAATAACAGCCCATGCCTTATCATACTATAAAATGACAGGCCATACTATACAGGGACAGACCACACCATATCATACAATTCAGTCACATCACCCTCACCTTTTGCCTCTGCCCACCCATCAACACTTATGTCCACCTCACCTCCCTTTAGCTTTACCCACCCAAAACCTTCAAGTCACCTTCACCAGCTTTTACCTCTACCCTCCCATAACCCTTAAGTCACTCTCAACTTCCACCCCTCCCACACTGTTGCTTGCCCTGTCACCCACTCTCCTCCTCCTGTGTTGTTGTTTGTCCGGTCTGCCTCTCCCCCATTGTTGCTTGGCCCATCCTCCGCCCTCCTTTTTTGTTGCTTGCACACTCCTGTCCCACCAGAATTTTTCTTTCCAAAAGCCACACCAGCGGGTGTCAAGATGCTACAAAGATGCAAACTCCACCATGCTCCCCGCTGTAATGGCTGTTTGGTGATGCCTTCATGCAGGGGGTAAAATGGGGAACGTCAGCTTAGATGTGAGATAATTCAACTTTTTTGTGAAGGCAGAGAATAATTCCATAGTAAGAAAAAAGATCACTGCCTCTCAGGGACAGCGCTGTCCACGTCATATCACTTTTTTCACACTTTCAACCATGCTACTGTACAACATGGCTAAAAGAAATTGACAAAGCCAATAGCCCTCCCATAGGCAAGCTCTATTGGCTTTGCTATGCCTGCTTTCTTTATTTATCATTTTTAGGTCTCAGCGTTAGATTGCACGCATGTACTGTCTCGAACCAAGACCGGCCGTATCTACTACGTGGGCTTACATCCTGCCCATAGGCTTCCCTTTTGCTGGCACCATTGCCGCTCCATTTTTCATTCTCCCCATTTGACAAAGGTATGCATACCTGGTGTTTAGCCCTCCCCGAGAGCACTGGCCAAGTACTGTAAACCTAAGCAGAAGCAATTTTTTATCCATTGTTTTCAGGACTGCTTTATTTATTTCTTTTAAATGGATGACCAGTCCGCCACACATTAGGAGGGCTGTTGTTGTTATTAGCGCAGCGCGCCGATTTTCTGTGATGTGATCAGGAATTTTTGTGAATAGTGAAAGGAAAAAAACTACGAGGAAGAAGGAACTTTTTTTTACCTTGTTTAATTTAAATTACGTCTAGATATTTATGATTTTTGCTTCCTGCTACGACATCCGCAGTCACTGAAGTGGCCATGCTTACAGTGCCTGTTGGACACTGTCACCTCTTTGGGTGGCTGATGGCAGCAACTGAAGGCCACTAAATAACTTTAAAAAGGTGCTCGGTGTGGCACTGCATCGATTGTGCTGCAATTTCAATAACGTCGGATCTGTTTAAACTAGATTTGTTGTTGAAAGCTGAACTTTATGCTGCACGTTGTGTGGAAGGTACGTGTTCTCGATGAGACAAGGATGAAAGGCTGAGTTGGCCTCAAGTGGCTTCAGCTTCGTGATCTGGCAGTCGCAGCAGATGTCAGCAGTAGTATTCTGAAAAGAGTATCGTAGTAGTAAAACTCACCCGTTCACTTACTTAAACTTTATTTGTAAGTCGCTTCTGGCGTCTGCATAGACTTTGATCTGACAGTCGGGACTGAATGCATCAAGGAACTGTGAAAGTGATATACTTTTGTTTATTACTTATTTAAAACTAAGTACAGAGAAAACAACTGTTTTCCATTTTGCATTTTTGTGTAAAATTCTGGGTGTGGTAGAGTGCCATTGCATGACCTGGAAGTACGGGGTCACGGCACTGTATTCCTGTATGTAGGGGTGCCACAGCACACCTCTCTGCAGGCCTGCTGCTGCACCTCTGTCACTACTTATTTGCTCCCCTTGCGGGGCTGGTGACACATGAAGGCCGCTGTAGGCAGCTGCCTTACCAGAAGAGTCAGAAAAGGTTACCGGGTTTCCCTCCGAAACTGTCTTATTATTAGGCGACAGAGAGCACCCAAATGGCAAGATGTAATTTTTGCTACATACGGACATGCTTTGTGCAGAGATATGTGAATGCACAATGTCAGCTGCTCCTGGAAGAGCTGCACTCGTGACTTCACCGGCACTTGTGTCTTCACCAGCACACTAATAGGGCGGCAGAAACGAGGAAGAGGTAATGAGGGAAAAGGTGGTAGAAGAATCTACAGCAAGAAAGGGGTGGACAAGAAGAAAACTGACATTCCAAGCAATAGCAGAATAACAGTATACAGTAGAAAAGGAGATTAAAATAATGCAGCAAACCAACAGAGTAATAAAAGGAGAGGAGGAAATCACACTTTCGAGGAGGAAAAGTGAAGACACCCCTAAGTTTAAGGGGCAAATAGTATGAAAAGGCAAAACAAACAGGATGGAGTTGGGTACGTGAACACAAAAAATACAGGTAAAATAATGAACGCTAAACAAGCATTGGCAAAGCCAGTAGGTCTCTGCAATCTGGCTATAGGCGTTGGGAATGTAAATATATTTGTATACAGCTCTGGGGCTGTTTTTATTGTTATAGACAAATGTATTAACATTGCCATTGCCTATAGCTCTTAGATTGTTGGCTTTGCCAGTGCTTGTTATTGTAAGCCCATGACCTCCAAGTTAGGGTGAAGGGCAGGTTTTCTGTTTTTTTAAATTTATTTTTATTTTGGGGGCTCATGCTTTTATTAACAACAAAATGTAACTATCGCACCAACTTGTTAAGGACAAATGTATTGGCTTTGCTAATGTTTGTTTAAAATGTTCTGCATTAACAAATACATTATGTTACTGTTAGATGAATAAGGTAGTTGCGACGATTTGAACTAATTGCGTGTAACAATCTCCTTTCACCTAAATTTGAGTCTTGTTTCAATTGACTTTAGAGATGTAACGCGACAGAATAAATCTGTATTTACATGGAAATTACCTAACATGTTTTAGTTGGACAGGCTGCTCCAAGAAGCTATTTAGAAATAAACAGACAGTCATGGCAAAGGAGGGACTCGGTTGGCGCACAGTCACATACATGGCTTACAGATGTTAACGGGTTAGATTCTTCGAAAATGTGTTTTTTAACTTGTTTGTTGATGTCAGTAGTTAAAGAGATAAATGAGCATAGTACTCACCTCCGTTTATGAATACACTCAACACTGCAGCGTTCCTTGAAATGGTACACAACATTTACGTTTGGATTGACCCTTTATTGATTAGTAGTTCTGCTAGCTTTAGTGTATGCCATTTTTGCGATGGGACCGTGGCATGCAGGCTATGTAATACATACTGACATCTTACTGTTCCGTCTTCGTTGATTCAGCTACGGTTCTAAATAGTTGCCGAATGCTGCCTGCTTTGAGATTTCCTTGAATTCTTTCAAATGTTTTAGAATTTTTCTAAGGACAAGAGTTCCCGTTGTGTTAAGGTCTTTTCTAAGCCCATTACCATATTTGCTTACCCTTTGTCTGTGTTGCGTCTGCCTCTATTTGGCCAAAGAACGAAGCGACCTTTCTGTGTTAATTCCCGGTGGTGTCTGTTAAATTAATATTTTTGGCTTCCCTCCTGACTTTTTCCTCTTACTGTGTAATATCTATTTCCTTCTGGCAGGCGGGGGCTTCTCTGAAGCAGATGGAGGGAAATTGGGGGTTGACAGATAAGCAAATACACAGCCTGAGTCGTACTCCACAGAGAATCTTAGTACCTGCCGAGGGGGCAGATACGACGAACACGGATCAGATGTACTCATCGAAGCCAGGAAAGTATACGTAAACCAAGCTTAGTAGAAACATAATAAATATCTATCCCTGCAGTGGTAGCGCCAGACACATTTCCCACTAAAAATAAACAGCAGTAGCTTCAGAGTTTAGGGTGGGGTGTCGACTGGTATTGGTACTGCAAACCTAAACTGCCAGGTGTCTGTTGGTTGAGGCGCTGCCATCAGGCCCAAGCCCCGATTGTAATGCAAGGGACTGCCTTCTTGGTTCAATGTGCTGCCTCCCTCCACACCCTAGTTCACAGAGCGGAATCTCAGTGAGCTGGATGTACCCGAGTTTAAAGAACGGTGAATAATAGCAACCACAAAAGGAGGCAGAGCAATTTAAACAGGGTTGCTCATAAAGACTGAAACAGAACCAGTCACAACAATGTGAACGAACACAACGGAGAGAGTGTCTCGAGCAAAAATATGTATTTTAAAATTACATTTTTTATTAATGTTCATTGCTTACCTCAAACACTGCCTGCCATCTTGGAGATTTTTTGGACCAGGTAAAGACATATTTTGGGCCTCCCTGTTCGGGAAAACTTTAATCTTTAAATAAAGGGCTTGCAAAACAGCTTAAAGGTCCAACTGAATTGGGTCCACAAACCACATTGTTACTGAAGTAAGCTTGAACAAAGACTGCGAAATTATTTTTTCATTTTTTCGATCTAGGTCTTTTTTTAGGCCTGGCATTAGTGTAGCAAGAAGACTTCTCAGCAGATGAAGAAAGCAGGTACGTTTATATGTAAAAGTCAGTAAACAACTGAGCTCTCGTCCAACCAAATACTGGTGCGAACCGCTGATACCATTCTTATTTGGAAAAACGGTCTGTAACAGGAACTCGGTTGGAACATGGAACCAGATCGGAACAAAAGAACGATCCATAAACAGCCCCACTGTGACAGCCCTGCAGCTCGTGCACATTGAAATACAAGCAATGCTGCAAACAAACAACACTTACTTTATGCTGCACAGGACATCACCTTCCCCCTTTGGAAAAAGAAGAGAAAAAAAAACAAAAGCAAGAGCAGTCAACAGGGTGTGGAAATTAATAAAATATCTTGTTCATGGGACAAGTAGCTGTATAAATCCACCTGTCGTGCAAATAATCCACTTGTCCCTTTAGTGTCACATAGTGTGGCAATAATTTATGGCAGCAATCTCAGTATATGAGGGCCCTGATAATGGCCTCTTTGATTATGCCAGGGCCCATACTATAGTAGGGTTTGAATGCTAGCAATTCCAGCATTTTGCCACCTTTCCACAGATCAATATATTAAGGCTGCTGGTAGCGTTAGGCAATAGTTCCATTAGTGGAATGAGCTTTGGAGTCTGTTCAAACCTGCCACCTTACATGTTTTATGGGTTTTCACCAGCTAATCTATGATCTTTTTCTATGCTGAGAAAGTCTGGCAATTTACTCTTGACAATGGCAGAAATAAAACTTATTCCACGGTTGGGGGAAAAAAGTGATGGAGGGAAAGTGGACTTGTAAATGCTCGACAGATTTTCGCATGAGGAAACCTACACATACATATTTGCACATGCTAAAATATAGTTCGCAAATATTTTCTAGAAGTATGATTTCCTGGCCTACTTCTGTAAATTATTGTGAACTCAGGAAAGCTGTAAATCTGCACTAATGCAAGGGCATATTCATGAGTACACTTTTGTGACTTCATTTAAGGATTGGGCCTCTAACCAGGTCTTGAGTTAACAGACCTTTTGTTTTTATACAAATTCTGTTTCTACTGGCTTCACTGTGAGTGACAGCATTCTGCTCTTTCACAATGAGCATACTTGTACACAAAGTACTTTTGCTTAGTGCCAGGGACTACTGTGGCAATGTGTATATTTGACACCAAAAAAATATATTATTGCTTTTGCCAATGTTTGTTATAATGATGAGGGCCTACGGGCTCCCAAAACAATAAAGTTTTACAAAAACCATGTCAAAACAAGATACGCATCGACAAAAAAAAGGCTGACCACCAATGTCATACCTATTGGCTTTGGCAATGAATGTTTATTTTCATGTTTCACATAATCCTGTTGAAGCTGGTTGCTCTGATTTTCCATTACAAACATTTTTAGGGCATACTAGCATGCAGCAACACATTTTAGTAGATGGTGCTATAAAAGAAATGGAACCTAACATTTCACAGTAGTTAAGCAAAACACTTTTTTTCCTGTTGCATTTTTTGTGAACATTTAATTTGAAAGCAGACACATCAATCTTGTCTTCAAGCTTCTGCAATTATTGGCGTCTAACCAGAAAGCATTCCGGGAGCATGGTACGTAGCCTCATATTATTAAACTTTGCAATCGTGTGTGCATATCTTTATACTGGGACCACTGACAGCCGTGCAGTCCGATCTTACAACATTTCCTTAGAGCGCTCTCCCTAATAATAAAGGCTTTGCATTAATGAACCATAAATACAAGTTCAAACAGAATTAACATTGGGACACAAATATCACCTTAACTGCAGACAATGCCCTTCCCTGATTCATAATGCAATGTTGTAAACTGACAGCCAAAGGGTTTGAACTGCAGGTGGTTGGGCCTACACGTCCCAAGGACAAAATAAACACAAAAACATGTTGTCCTTGAGTCCAAACAATATGTCCTGGGAGTCAGGCTGTAGAAATTCCCCCGAGTCAACAGTTTCAAATAATAATCCTTATATTTTGAGGGCATTGAAACATTGTGAGGTGGTCTGTGAGTCTGAAAAGATAAATTGGATGAAGACAAACTTTGTCTGAAACATGAGCGCCACTTGCTGAAGGTGAATCTGAACCGAAATGAACACATGGCTTAACATCATCCTGATCATCACTCATAGGAGAACTAGAAACTGATTCCAAAAATGATCAGTGTGTTCTGTAGTTGTTAATGTAAAATGAGACTTCACCTACAAAGCAGTCAGCTGAAGAATCATGAGACACAGAATTGCTTGGACGCCTTCGATTTTCTCAGCTTGTTCAGGCGAGATCATAATCACATCCCTTCTACTCCACCAACCCTTGCCAGTAATCAACGCAAGTCCTCTGGACAGTTATTAAATTCGAGCAGGACACAAGAATCTAGACTTTCCTTTCCAAATTCTTGTGGGTATCCTGATTAATACCCAATCCCTGACTTTAAAAATGGAATCTGTAACATTGCGTTTTCTATCAAAATCGTCCTCAACTCGGTGGTGTTTTTTTCGCTTTAAAGACAATGGGCCTGATTACAACTTTGGAGGAGGTGTTAATCTGTCCCAAAAGTGACGGTAAAGTGACGGATATACCACCAGCCGTATTACGAGTCCATTATATCCTATGGAACTCGTAATACTCCTGGTGGTATATCCGTCACATTTGGGACGGATTAACACCTCCTCCAAAGTTGTAATCAGGCCCATGGTCTTGTTGAAAAGTTTAAATAGAATATTTCCTTTTGCTGATCTCTCTTGCCCAGTCTGGACAAACTGAAGAGCTCAGCAGCCCTTTGCGTAATAGTTTGAATGGGGAGACACTAGTGGTGCTATGTGGTGTAATAAGATAAGACTATATTTTTTCTCTTAGTAAAGTCTCCACCTCAAAACCCATACTTAGGGCTGTTTGAACACGTTCTTTCAAGAATCTGTTCATGCGTTCCAACAAGCCGTTTAAAGTTGGGGAATATAAAGCAATTGGAAGATGCTTAATGTCAAATAAAAAATTAATACCTTAATTTGTGCTGAAGTAACGTACCATTGTCCATAACAATTTCTCTTGCTGCGCCCTCCATATCAAAAATCCTCCTGAAAACCTTAACCAGGGAATCAGTGTTGGGAACTAAAGTAAACCCATTTTGAGAAGTAATCGACAAGAACAATCACATATCTCTTATTGCTGGGTGTTAGACCTGGCATTTTTAGCATTGTTTTCCTCTAACCTTTTGTCTTCAGACCTCCTGTTTTTGCTGACCGTTTTGCTGGCCTTAAGACTCTGTGCTTTTTATCACTGCTAACCAGTTTTAAAGTGCTTGTGTTATTTTCCTAAAACTTGGTAACATTAGTTTATATCCAATTGGCATACTTATTTTACTTGTAAGTCCTTAGTAAAGTGGCATTACCTGTGCCCAGGGCCTGTAAATTAAATGCTTCTAGTGGGCTTGCAGCACTGATTGTGCCACCCACTTCAGTAGCACTTAAAACATGCCACAGGCTGACTTTGCAGAGCCTGTCCGTGCAGTTTTAAACTGCCATTTTGACCTGGCAAAATAAACCTTTTGCCAGTCCCAAAACCCCTTTTTAATACATATATGTCACCCCTAGAGTAGGCCGTGGATAACCCAGAGGGAAAGGAGCAATGTATTTAAAAAGTAATACATGTATTTTTAAGTTTTACATGTCCTGGTAGTGGAAAACCCTTAAATTAATTTTTCACTTATGCAAGGCCTATCTCTGCCATAGGATAACATTGGAATGGGCCTTACTACATTTTATGTGTAATTTCCAAATGGGAATAGACATTTAGTTCAGGTTTGGTGTCTCTGGAATTCACAATTTTAAAATCCTAACTTTAGTGAAGTTGGATTTTAAATTATAGTTCTGAAAATGACACGTTTAGAAAGTTGACATTTTCTTACCTTCTCCATTTGGTGCTTGCAGCCAATCTCTGGCTCCCATGACTAGGTGTAGCTGGCAGTTGAGCTTTGTATATTCCTCCAAGACAGCCAAACACAATGGGAAGCATAGGTGTGACTGGATTGGCTATCATTAGCAGGATACACTTCAATAGGGGGTGTCTATTCTCTACACAACGGGCTGCATATCCCCTGTAGTTAGTCTGGAGCCATGGCCAGGAAGGCACTTCAAAGGCATGCCTCTAGAAGCTTCTCCCCACTTCAAAAGCACAACTGGGTATAAATACTAGACCTCAGCCTCCAACTATTTAGCACACTTCTGGACCTGTGGATACTCTGCCAGGAAGGATGAGTGCTATGCTGCTACAACGACTGCCACTCTGCAGGACTGCTGCTCTAAAGGAACTGCTGCCCTGCTGTGCTCACCTGCTGCCTTCTTGTACAAGGAAGAAGAACTGGACCTGCAAATTCATCTTGAACCAAGACCCCAGAGTGACTCAAAGGGCTACTCTGCTGGCCTGCTGACATAAAAGGCCCCAAATCAGCTCCTTACCCACCTGCAGTGTGTTACTGACCCCTAAGTGGTGCCCATAAGGTCCTGGACCCTGGGTGTGGCTCAGCAAGCCTAAATCAAGTTTTTGAGCTCTTCACAGCCATGAACAGGCCTGTATGCACTGAGACTGTGCCGCTCATACTGGAAACCACTATGAGCAGCTGCCAGCCCATCTCTTCATATAGCAGAATCAACTGCTTGCAGGGGGCTGCCAACGTGAAGTTCCAGTCCACTCGTCTATGACTCCTGCCCTGCTCTTCGTGCCACACCTACAGCCTCCCACAATGCTTTCTCTGCTCCTTGTGGCCCTCTCCAGAGCAAATGGGACTCTTGGCACCAAACTTGAGGAGGTAAATCTGCAGTGGGAGTAATCTGGGACTGTGTCCAACCTGCGCTCCATCACTTTCAGTCTGAACGTTTGACTTTGACCTGGTCCAGTGTGACCACATAGCCGTGGGTGGAGCTTTGTGCTTTTAGGTGCTATTTTAGATGTTATTTTTCAAAAATTCATAACTCCAGTTCTACTGATTGGAGTTTTGTCATTACGGTCTTGTTTTATTTATTAAATATTGCTCTCAGTTTCTAATCTGTTGTGGAATCTATTTCTGTGTGGTGGTTTCACTGTTTAACTGTTTAAGTGTTGCACAAATTCTTCACTCATTGCGTTTTAAGTTAAGCTTGGCTGTGCTGCCCCATACTACCAGGGGGTTGGGCATAGGTTAATTTGGGGTTTGCTTGTGCCTACCCTGACAAGGATTGTTGCTGCTTGACCAGGGCTCCCACCCATGTCAATCTGTAACCCAGTTTCTTACACTGTGCAAGAGCACAAACGGACCATATACTTAAGATTCCATAGAAGGCCACCAGTAATACTGTTTACATTTTTTGCAAGTGGCATTGATGCCTTATTGACCAGCAAGGGCTTCTTTGATGAGCAATGCTCTTAATGTGCCTGGGGGAACACAAAAATCATGATATAGCAGAAAGTCTTCCACCACAGACAACTCATTGGCTATTTGTTTGAAAGTTCTGATGGAAATTTCAGTGTTTGTTTCCTTGGTCTTAACTTTCTTTATAAACCCAAACAGATTGAAGAACAGAGTCCTGTTTGGTTTCTCCATCACAATGTTTGTAAGAAACTAAACCTCTGTAGTAAGAATATCTTTTACAAGAGCAACAACACACTCACCTTCTTCACACAAAGTTTCACGTTCATCCTCAACAGGTTATCTAGAAAGGCAACCAGCCCTGATGTTTTTGCCTCCACATATATATTTTACTGTGAAGTTGAACTCCTGCATCTTGGACAACTTCACCAATCTTGAGGAAGTTCTCTCTGATCATTACAAAGGTCTTGAATTTCTTAATTGCCCAACAACAGGCTAATGCTCCTTGCTAAATTATACTGAATATAGACTCTGAATTGCTAAGAGAACAAGAGGCAAAAGCAGTAGT
This sequence comes from Pleurodeles waltl, assembly GCF_031143425.1. Taxonomy (NCBI): domain Eukaryota; kingdom Metazoa; phylum Chordata; class Amphibia; order Caudata; family Salamandridae; genus Pleurodeles; species Pleurodeles waltl. The sequence goes on along the minus strand of NC_090449.1, from coordinate 651,051,226 downwards.
ATGCTCCTTATCATTTGTGAAATGTGATATAATGACACCTGCACTAATTTGACTGACATTAACTGTGACAGCACATTTCCTGCCTCCAACAAGATGGAAACTAAGCAAGTGCACCAATAATAAGACCTTAGCCTTCTCAAATGCATCCTGTGCTGAATCAGACCAGATAACTTTCACTCCTTTTCTTAGTAAATCGTGTAGTGGTTGCCCAATGAAAGTGTAACTCTGCACAAACCATGAACAGTACTCAGTGAGACCCAGAAATGAACAAAGTCTGTTTTTGTCTCAAGGTGGTTGAGCATCCTGGATGGCCATGACTAGGGAAAACCTGGGACATATGTCTTTGGCACTAATGGAGTGACCTACACAGCTTATTTCTTGAGCTAAGAATGTATATTTTTCATGGCAAAGAGTGATGCTATACTTCTTGAATTTATTGACTACATTTCAAATAGTAGAATAGTGATCTTATACATTCTTAAGAAAAACCAGTCCATCATTCTGGAAAGCTTGAACCTCGTAATACCTGCCATTGTGGTGTCCATGAGCCTTTGAAATACGCTAGCAGCCAATTGCCAAACGAAATGGAAGTCTGCAATACTTATTTGCTCCAAATGGTGTTAGGAGATTTGGCAGCTTCTCAGAGTGCTCATCTAAGGAAATCTGATGGTAAACAGATCTGCGGTCCAGCAAAGGTAAATACTTAGATTCACCAATATTAGCTAATGATTCCTGAATCTTGGGAATGGGATGGTAATCAGCTATAATGTTCCCGGTCAGACTGCAAAGATCTGCACACAATCGGACCTCTCCAGTTTTTGTTTTTTACGTACAACAACAGGACTGACTCATTCAGATGAGTCAGTGGGCAAAATGATACCATCTTTGATCAAATTATCTAGCAAGTTCCTAAGTTCTGATCTAATGTTCGGAGAATGGGTTCAAAAGTATGAGCAACAGATACAGCATTTTCTTGAGTTTGATATTGTGAACATATTTTTCAATCAAACCAATATTTTCTTTGAAAATCTCAGATAATTCGCTTACAGTATAAGACACAGAATTTGAGTCACTGACCTCCACAGAGAAAATTGAAACATCAGCAATTCTGACAGGTGAAACAGCACGAGGCACTAACATCAAGCCCCATTTTGCTAGATCTTGCCAAACCACAATATTTCTTCCTTTAATACTCACATATATCTTGGTAATGGTCTGTCTACCAAGAAGTGATGCTGGATAGAAAATATACAAGCATATCAATGATTTGATCACCATAAGCCTTGGGATGTATGTCAGGAGTATTTAGTTCAAACTTTGAACCGCAGTGCTCAATCTACAGTGTGTGATGGGTGTCCCTTAAAACAGCCATCATGTTGAATGTTAAGATGGATCACAAAGTGATGTGACACCAGAGATTCTTGAATTTGTCAGTGGAGACCACTTCAGCTTTCACAGTGAACACCATACTTGAAAGATTTACAGTAATACCATGCTTTGCTACTTCTACACTGAACAGCATGACTGGAGTTTTAGTAGATTTCTATACTCTGTTAAATTGACCCAGTTTTTTTTCACACTTGGGTCAGCATTTACCTTGAGCAGGGCAACTGGGATTGCTCCCTAAATGAGACTTGGAACTACACCTGAAACAAAAACGGATTGTTTTGCATTGCACCTACTTTTTTGTTTAACAGTAATAACATCAACACTTTCAGAATCATCAACCGCATTGACAAAAGAAACAGTCAAAGAGCTGGAATGTTCCTTAATTATCAAACAACTTGATATTAGAGAATGTTCGATGTGCTTTGCGATGTCAATAATCTCAGGCAATGAAGGATCTCTACAGCTAAATAAATGTTCCTGTATTTTCTTACAAAAAAGGCTGAGGACAAATTGATCCCGAATATACTAGTCAAATGATGCACCAAAATAGCACAAAAAATACGATAACCTCAATGCTAAAATAAAATATTCCAGGCCACTCCATTCCAGTCTGTCCCATCACAATCCCTGCTTCACTCCAATTTGTCCCATTTCAGTCCCTCACTCCAATAAGCCCACTCCGATCCGCCCCACTACAATCCATTCCAATCCATTCCGCCCCACTCCACCCTTGTACACTCCACTCCAGTCCAAAACAGTCTGCCTCACTCCAGTCCACAACAATCTGCCCTACTCCAATCCACAATGCTCTGCTCCACTCCAGTCCACAACACGCTGCCCCACTCCAATCCACAACAATCTGCCCCACTCCAATCCCCAACATTCTGCTCCACTTCAATCACCAACAATCTGCCCCACTCCGATACAAAACAATCCACCCCACTCCAGTGCAAAACAAACTGCCGTGCTCCAAACCAGAACAATCTGGACAACAAATTGCCCCAATCCAGTTGGCCCCTTTTCAGTCTGCCCCACTCCAATCCACAACAACCCGCACCACTCCAAATAGCCCCACTCCAATCTGTCCCTCTCCAGTCCAAAACAATCTACCCCACTTCAGTCGGCCCCACTTCTGCTCCAATCCAGTCCAAAACAATCTGCCTCACTCCAATCCAAAACAATCTCCCTCACTCCAATCCAAAACAATCTGCCCCACTCCAATCCAAAACAAACTGCCTCACTCCAGTCTGCCCCAGTCCAATCCATAACAATCTGTTCAACTCCAGTCCGTTCCACTCTAATCTGACCCACCTGAATCAGCAATAATCTGCCCCACTCCAACCCGCACCTCTCTAATCCCCCACTCTAATATTCCATAATCTACTATGCCCCACTACAACCCAATACACTCCAGTCTACCACAATCTACCCCACTCCAACCCACAATAATCTGCTCCACTCCAATCCACAACAGTCTTCCCCACTCCAGTCCACAACAATCGTCCCCTCTTCAATCCACAACAATCTTCCCCTCTCAAATCCATAACAATCTGCCCAACCCCATTCCAAAACAATCTGCCCTTCTCCAAGCCAAAGCAATCTGCCCTACTCCAAATCAAAACAATCTGCCTCACTCCAATCCAAAACAATCTGCCCCACTTTGATCCAAAGCAATATGCCCCACTCTATTCCAAAACAATCCACCCAGTTCAATCCAAAACAATGTGCCCCACTCCAAAACAATTCGCTCCACTCCAAAACATTCTGCCCCATTCCAAAACAATCTGCCCCATTTTAATCCAGAAAAATCCACCCCACTTAAATCTAGAATAATCTCCCCCACTCCAAAACAATCCGCCCCACTTCAATCCCAAAAAATCTGCCCACTCCAATAAAAAACAATCAGCCCCAGTCCAGTCCAAAACAATCCGCCCCACTCTAATCCTGAACAACCCGCCCCACTTAAATCCAGAACAATCTGCCCCATTCCAAAACAATCCGCCCCACTTCAATCCAAAAAAATCTGCCCACTCCAATAAAAAACAATCGGCCCCAGTCCAGTCCAAAACAATCCGCCCCACTCTAATCCTGAACAACCCGCCCTACTTAAATCCAGAACAATCTGCCCACTCCAAACAATCCGCCCCACTCTAATCCAAAAAATCTATCCCACTCCAACAGAAAATAATTCTCCCCAATCCAATCCAAAACAATCAGTCCCAAATTCCAAAAATCTGTCCCACGCCAATCCCCAAAAATCTGCCCCACTTGAATCTGCTTCACTGTAACCCAAACCAATCTGCCCCATTCCAGTCTGCCCCACTCCAAAATAATCTGCCACATTCAAATCCAAAACAATCTGCCGTGCTCCAGTAGAAAACAATCTGCCCCTCTACAGTAGAAAATAATCTGCCCCACTCCAATCCATTACATCCCACTACATCCCAGTTTACCCCACTCCAATCCAATCTACCTCACACCAATCCAATTCACCCCAATCCAGTATGCCCCACATCAATCCAGTCCACTGCAAACCGATACAATACACTCACCCGATTCCACACCACTCCAGTCCAGTCCACTCAAATGCACCCCACCCCACTTCAATCCAATCCACCCCACTTAAGTCCAGTCCACCACACACCAGTCTAACCCACCCTACTCCAATCCACCCTACTCCAGTCCTGTCAACCCCATTCCATTTGAATCCAATCCAACTCACCCCACATCAGCCCAGTCTACCCCACCTGCTCAAATCCATTCTACCCCATTCAAATTCACTGCAGCATAATCATCCCACTCCAGTCCACTCACCCACTACAATCCATTTCACTCCAATTCACTTTAATCCACCCCACTCTAGTCCAGTCCAGTCCACGCCACTACAATCCAGTCTACCCCACACCAAACTACCTTAAACCAATCCACTTCAGTCCAGTCAAATCCAGACCACTACAATCCAATCTACCCCATGCCAAACTACCTTAAACGAATCCACTTCAGTCCAGTCAAACCCACACCAATCCAATTCACCCCACTCCACCCCTCACTAATCCAATCCACCCCACACCAATCCGCCCCAGTTCAGTCCAATTCACCACAGTCCAGTCCACTCAAATCCAGTTCACCCCACTCCAATCCACCCACTAAACTCCAAACCAATCCACCCCACTCCAGTCCACCCCACCCCATTCTAATCCAATGCACCCCATCTATTCCGCCCAACTCATTCCAATGCACCCCACTAAATCCAATTCAGCCAACTCAGTCCAGTTCACCCCACTCCAAACCAATCCTCCCCACTCCAATCCACCCCTCAATCCAATTTACCCTAATCCAACCCAGTTCACCACACCCCAAACTGATCCACCCCACTTCAGTCCACCCCACCCCAGCCCATTTCATTCCACCCCAATCCAATCCAGTCCATCCCATCCAGTCCACACCACTCCACTCAACATTACCAGAATCCCCTCTAATCCAAACTACTGTAATCCACTCTGCCCAACTTAATCCACCCAACCTCAGTTCAGTCTACTCCAAAGAAATCCACCCCACTCCGGTCCAATCCACTCCATTTCAATCCAATTCACACCTCTCTAGTTCAATACACCCCTCTGCAGCCTGCTCCACTCCAATCCAATAAATCCAATCCACCAAGGCCAATAAATCCAAACCACCCCATTCCCATTAAATCTAATCAACTCCACTCCAATTCACCCCACTCCACTCTAATACATCCCACCCCCAGTACTATCACTCCGATTCAGTCCACCCACCCCAATTGAATCTAATCCACCACACTCCAATCCACCTGAATTCAAACCTCATCACCCCATTTCAATCCACCCCACTCCAATCCACCCCATCTACCCCACCCTACCTCAATACAATCACTCCACTGTACTCCAATCCTATCCAGCCCACTACCTCAATCCACTCCAACCCACTCTACCCTATTCCACCCCACTCCACTTCACTCTACACCACTCCATCTACGACACTCTCTGCCACTGAAATACTGAACTCTTCTCAACTCTACAACACTCTACTCCAACACATCCACTGTACAGCATTGCTCCTCCACTCCACTCTTTGACACTCCACGCCACTAACCTTTAGCTATGCTAAACAGCAGCCACAATGGTGTACCATACAGCAAAATGATATTGCCAAGCCAACAACTCTTGTATAGACTAGGCATATTAGCTTTGCCAATCCTTGTTTGCATTGTCATTGCTTTTGTAACATTTTATTTTTGAAAAGCTGTTGCCAATAAAAATTACAAAAATTGGCTGAAACCAACAAAAAGTGACCTCATAGAACACTTTGCCATAGTAGTCCCTGATATTTAAGTGAAGTACTTTGGGGCTGATTACGAATTTGGCAGTCTGACCGTTGGACTGCCAAACCCACGGGATGAGGCCATCATCAGGAGTGTGACGGTCCGACCACCACCATGTGTTTGCCGGTCCTCAGACGGCCAAACTTGCAGTGAGGCTCTTTGGGTGGATGTGCTCTTTGTGAAAGTGCAGAATGCCGTGGCTCACAGTGGTTTGCCAGTGAAAGAAGTGGATTGACTTACTGCACCATGCTGCAGTAGGCAGAAGCAAAATGTTAAAGGCACAATTACAGTCCAATGGATGAAGAGGGCAGGCTGAAAGTCCCTATAAATAAGTTTATGCCACATAATTTTAGTAAAATCAAAAGGTCTTGTGCCAGGGATGTTGTCCCTTTACTGTTCTTGCAATAACCAGTTTTGTATGTGTGGAAAGATTGCTTTGCTGCACAACTGCTGTTTGTGAGTGCACCGTGTTAGTGGGGTGTCTGTGAGAAGTTTGTAGTCTTGCGTTGGGTGTGTAAGAGGGAAAAGGTTGCATTGTGCTGTAAGACGGGTGAGTGAGGAAAAAGTTACAGTTACTGCCTGTGCATCTTGCTGCATATGAGGAATGCTTATATTGCTGCTGTACAAGCTGGGAGTTGGATGACTGCACAACTACTGTCCAAGCTTCTGTGGGCGAAAAGCTTGCCGAGATGCTATGCTGAATGTGTGTTCTCAAGAGAAGCTTGTTGTGCTCCTATCAATGCTGCAAGTGTTTTTGTGTAAGCGGAACCTGGGCTGCTTCTGGCACATGTCCTGTGAGAGGTAAGATTGCACTTCTGTACCTGTGGTATACCAGTGATGTATGAGACAAGTATGTTCTACTGCTACTTGTGCTATAGGTAACAAACACTTTTAATGCCGTGGACTTTGCTGACTCAGAACAGGGTAGAAGGGGAAAATTGCCCTGCCAGTGCAGCACTGGGGGTATGTGCTTGTGTGACAGCCTGGACTGCAGCTACCCATGATCTCTGTGGCAGAAGAGTGCCAAGCTGCTGCCTTTGGGGGACCGAGAGCCCGGAATGTTTTCCCCGTTGATGCCAGAGGCATTTATCTAAAAATAATTTTAGAGGCCTGCCAAAGCGAAAGTTTCATATGAGCAAATAAGCCAATATAGCATTTACACAAAACACCAGCTTTTACCCCTTTTGTTCTATTCTAATTTTTCTCTACATTTAATTTTTATTACGGAATTAGTAAAAGCCATTTCCTTCCCCTGCACTTTCAAGGTTCTGACAAGTAGACAACCTTGGTTAAAAATGCACTGAAACAATAGTAAAGCTACTAGAAATATTCCTATTATGAATATTAAATTGGTCTGTTTACTATTGGCTGTGTTGCAATGCAGATGAAAGATAATGAATCCCTTTTCAGAGCAAATACAATATGTAATAGGTTATGGTTGAATCAGGCAGGAATATGGATATAAACACAAATCTGTCCCTTGCCCCCCTTCCCCTTACCACAAACCAAGTTCCATTGCTATGATACATTTTTGAGAAGTACTGTCTGTAGCATCCTTCTCAGCCTTGGTAATCGTAAATGACTATGCCACACTTACAGCGCTTCGTCTTACACATCTTCATTGCTCTGTGTGTAGCTGCAAACTCAGCATTCTACTCTGAATTCTATTCACCACTCCCAAACATTTACATCACAGTTCTACGGAGCCAAACCAAAAGGGTCCCTTTGTCACTAACAAAAAAGACGCTACGTCTCCCACTTGCTAAATAAAAAAATACAATTTATATTACAACTCCTCTATAAGTTGTCACAGAGTTCTGACAAAATATTGTGTCCTCTGAGGTTGTGAAGAGAGAGAAGAAACATCCATGAATGGCATTGGTGATGTAGGGACAAATGCAGTTAAAGAGATCTTTAAAGTCTCCATTGAACCAGTCTCATCTCTGACATCAGGAACTGGTGAATGAGGCAGATATCTGAAGTGTGAAGAATCTTGTGTAATGAACTTTCCAGGAGGATGAGCAGTCACTTTGTGTCCTTTGCTAGTTACAACTTTGAAAGGATCAGCATCCAATGGAGCATCAGAATCATGTTTTCTTTGTTCTCCCACCATTACTTGATCTCCTTTATTGAAAACAATATCTATGGCACTTTAACTATTGTTGGCATATACTTTCATCTTTTGTTTATGACACACATCTGTTTGACGAAGTTTACCATCTGTTATAGATCTTTTGTTGGTCCATTGCTGTAACTTGGTCATCATGAATCATCTGAACATCAGAGTTGCAAGACTTTCACTTGTTGTTGAGTGAGGGGTCCACCTGTATGCTCGAAGAGTAGTATGGAGTGCTGACTTCATTTTAAGTTTCTCCAGTTTAATATGCTGGATAGTCTTTTTGAGGGTGCTCATAAAGCGTTCGACAACACCATGTGCGTGGGGCCGAGTACTTTTCTGATGCTTCCCCTTGAGATGATAAAGAAAGTCTCTGAATCCTCCACTATTGAAAGGTGGGCCATTGTCATACTTTAGAACTGAAGGAACAACCGACATCACAAAAATGCCACATACCTTCTTAGTGACTCTTTCTTGAGTAATGGATGAGAGATCTACTAGTAGAAAGTGGGAGTATTCTTTGATAATCACCATCAGATGATGCCCATTGACTTTCAGCAAAAGAGAAGCCAGTGAAGACAGAGGGGGTCATTATGACCCCAGCGGTCGGCGTTAATATGGAGGAAAGAACTACAACAGGCTAGCGGTACTCTTGACAGCCATGGTGGTAATGACCGCCGGGCTGGAGACTTCAATCCCCAGCCCGGCGGCCGTCACTTGCCCGCCTGCGGGATTATGACCCCACCTACCGCCATGGTTTTCGTGGCATCCTTACCGCCACGAAAACCATGGCGGTAGGCACTATCAGTGACAGGGAATTCCTTCCCTGTCACTGATAGGGGTCTTCCCTGCCCACCCTCTCCCTCCCCAGGTTTCCCCCCCACCGCCCTTCCTCTCCAAACCCCCCTTAATACACGCCCCTCCGTTCACACATGCACACACGCATACACACACCCATTCCAACATTCATCCATGCATGCATACATCCATTCACACACACATCCACACACACTTACGTACATACACGCACACACACATTCACACAACTCAACATACACGCAACACACACCCGCATTCACGCACGCACAGACATACACACACCCCCCCCCCAAACACACACACAGCACCCCCCCCAACTCCCCAGTTGGAGCACCCAACTTACCTGTAGTCAGGGGGTCCTCCGGCAGCATACGGGACGGGGTCGCTGCTGCCAGCAGCAGCGTCCGCCCTCAGAACACTGCCAGGCCATATTATTTTCAAAATCCTTCTGGTGGAAATCTGGCTGTGGTCATTATCCGGCGGACGGCTGGTAGCCGCGGTGATGGTCTTTTGGCAGCTGTCGCCGCTTTTGTAGGCAGTTTTTACCACCAGGGTTTTAATGACCCCCAGAGTGTCAATCCAGCCAGACAGAGTATGATAGAAAATGCCTATTCACCAGTCTAGGTTCCTCAGGTCTAACTGCAGACTCATGCTAAGACACCCAAGCCACAGTAGAGTCTTCTAAGCTCAATGAGTAATGACAAATAGCCATCAACTTGCTAGGACCCTCAAGAGCCATTATATATCCAGGCTACACAGAAAAAGTCCAACAACAGTGCAATCCCTTCACTGAGATTAAGCAAAAACTCCAAGTGGTGCAGTTGAGCTACACCCTATAATATCCAGCTAAATTAAGGGTGATGCAGCGGGACATGTTATACAAAGGTGTCTGGGTCGAAAATAGGAAATCTTGCAAAATAAGATATGTCCCCCAAAAGAGTAGAAAACATGACCATGATGCCACCAAGAGACCACCTATGATGGACATGGAAACGACATGAAGATCAATCATCAAAAGGTTTGGAGGGTGGGCAGACCCTAGACCATTCATGACTTAAATCTTCAAGATGATATCTGATGAAGAGACTACAGCTGGAATATATTTTAAATATTACGACAACATGTATAATCATTACAAGCCTTGTCCCCATCCCCATCAGCCCCCAAGCCTGGGCATTTTCCCACTTGTTTAGACTATGTTATAAATAATTAGGAGATGTACACTGGGTAAATAATCATATTAGGGCACTGGTGGATACTCGCAGAGCTGTAATTGAGAAAGGATCACAGGCTAAAACCAAGTTATCTAACAGGGAAATCTATATAAGTGCGCTCGAAGTGTGGGGAGGGGAAGTTGTAGGGAGGGTGTTTGCTCTGTTTCACTAGTTACCAAGTTCATTACAGCACACAGAGGACGCACACTGGGCACATAGCAAACCTGCATTACACCTGCCCTGACTCAAAATGGGAAGCTCAGGGAATATAGACTGATATTGTGGAATGTGAACATCATTATTAATAAAATTAAAAGGGCGGCAGTTCTGCAACATTATAAAAACATTCATCCCACCTATTCCTACTATGAGAAACATCTTCTGGGCACAAGCTGCAGTGTTCTGAGCTGCCATGTGTGCACTAATGTTTACCACCTGGATACATGAAGGAACCTAGAGGGTAGCTACTCTACTTCATAACTCCTTTCCAGTGACAGTCACTACCACACTCAGTGATAGGCTAGGGCATTTTGTAATGGAAAATAGACTACATGAGGGCTGATCATGCACACTGGTCAATGTCTACACCCCACCCATGCTAAATAACAATACCTTACTGACCTTGTCAAAATTACTGACAAGCTCACCACCAGGGATGACGATAGTAGGCAGCGATTTCAACTCAGTAATGGACCCAAAGAATGGACATGAAGGGATCAGCAACATCCTAGAGGGAAACTTTCCTCTCTAAATGGATTGTGCCACTGGGGTTTGTGACATGTGGTCGATAGGACATTGTAAATCAAGAAACTGTACCTTCAAAGACCACATTATGGGAGGCCTTTATAGTGTTGATCCAAGGGAGGGTTGCGTCTTTCTAGCCAGAAGGGCTAGGGAAACAGAAAACAAGGTTATGTCCCTTTGAAGAGACTATTAACACTGTAAAGTGGAAACTAGTTTTACCACACAATAATGATACTTTTCGCAAACTGGAGGTCGCATCAGTTCTGGCATAAAATGAGTTTACATTAGCAGGTTTAAGATACACCCTGTGTACAATGTACAGCTAGATAAGCTTAAACCGGGCATTACATGTTATGTGCTTTGGTCCCTCTAACAGGGCTGCCCATTGTTGGTCCGTACATGGGTGTAAGTCTGCTTCCCAGTGTGGCCGCAGCTGTGGGAGTGAGGGCGGGGTTGGGGGTGGGGCTGTCTGGATACTAAGGTAATCGGCAAACCAGCTTATGAGACGTCTCTTACTTCCCAGAACATGTAAATATTGAACTGTGAGGTGTGTTGGTGGTTCAATAGATAGGTCACCCCAGTGTCTCTCTCTAGTTTGGTGAGTAAGGAATTGTATAATTGAAATTGGCATGGGGCAAGCCATCTTCAGTTGTCAGCACCTGAGTTGATGCTAGAGTACCCATTTGTCAACCGTTGTGTGTTCTGGTGCTTTTCATTGTTGTGCTATGACCCTCTCGCAGGCGACGAGGCCCATCCCTATAAATATTTTTCCCCGGGGAGAATCCCTCATCATCAACTATGATGTGCAGGGCTTTTTTGGGACTAAAGTCAAGAGGCCAAACCAGGATCCTTTGTGTGTATCTATGTACTGCATGCCAGAAAGGCTGGAGGAGACTACAAGACGAGATTGCGTGGAGGAAGTCACCTACCTCAGTTTTACTTTGGAAGTAGGCTGGTGCAGGGCATCTATGCATATGCCAAGGGTAAGGTAGATTCATTATGAATAGTTAAACTGTATCAGACGGTATCTAGTGAATAAAGCCACCTCACTAGGGGCCATGCATGCAAAAGTCTAGTCTTAATAATCAGGGGGGCCTGCATCCTTCCCCCATTCTGTTTTAAGCACAGATGTATCCATGTATTGATTTTTGAGGAGCGGTATAGTAGCGATAAGTGAGTTTGGCTTCTAGTGGGAGATCATTTTTAATATTTGGGATATATAAATATCAACAGATTCACAATTATGGTTGGATCTTCATATAACCCCACTGAGTAAAACGTGAATTAAAAACTTTAATCACATGTCCACTGTGCATAGTGGGAATGGATGCACTATTAAATATGGTCTTGCTGCCTGACTTCTGTATAGACTGCAAAACTTCCCATATGTTATAGCTGCAAGCTTCTTTGTTATAGAGGCCTAAAGATACCATGTGCTTGGCTGTATTACTTAGCCACAATGCAAATCCCAATCAACCCGCTATTTGAATTCGGAAATGGCCCAAGGACTATACTAGAATTCAAACTCATTGATTGATATGCATACCTGACCTACTGTATGGCATGGCAATCCCACAGACATTACCCCCAGTCAGCAGAATCCATATTGATTGCTGGCACCATGCACTGATATGGATATAATGGGAGGGTGTACTCACCCACGAAGCTCCCCTCTGGCATGGTAATTGGCTGGCTTAAGTGCAGTGCCCCTGTAATTTAATTGGAATATCGAAATTCTGAGATGTGTGGAAATTCAGTCACCTTAAAAGTTTTGAACAGTTAACGCTGGCATTACCTCCGTAAATCCCAAGTTTTCTGCTATTTACAACTGTGTCGTGCTCTAGACAAATATAGGGATAGGCGGTGGCCATCACCAAATTTAACCCCTAGTACCAAAACTAATAACGGAATTTCTTGAAAAGAAGGATATTTCCAAGATCTATAAATCCCAAAAGGACAGAGAGGTCGAGGCCAAGGTGACCTCTAAACTTTCAAAGAGTCAATTACAACCCTGAAACACTAGAAAATGGCTAGCAGTCCTAAACCTAATTGTCTAAGATGCAAAATGGCTACAGGCACTTACCTTCACACAGTATAGAATGCCACATTATCAAATATTTCTTGACAAAAATACAGAATACACTAGAGCAGGTTATAGGAAAACCGGTATTTTTTTTACCCCAAAATAACAATCCTGTAAATAATGCACAATTAAGAGGAATCCTCTAGTGCAGTGGTTCCCAACCTGTGGCCCAGAGACCCCTGGGGGTCCGGGAAGCCTCCTCAGGGGTCCGCAACTGCTTAGAAAATTATATAATATTAACAGATTAGGTCCCCAGCTTTTAGTAATGACTCATGGGGGGGGGGGTCCCTGGATTCCAATAAGGATTCAGTGGGAGTCCCCGGTTCCGGTTCTGATAAAGTGGGTGTCCACAGAAGTCAAAAGATTGGGAATCACTGCTCTAGTGCCCACTTGCTGTTAGCAGTAAGTCTACAGATTGAGAAGAGAGATATTGCCCACCACTGGCAACTGAGCAAGGCCTCTCCCATAAGGGAGCGGCTTAGAGGAATGCAGGAGGAGTCAGTGTATAAATCAAGGAGCGGCTTAATAAGTATGAGAACATTTTTGGAGCCCACGGTGGCCCACTTCCGAGGTGTACTGCCTGCTTTATGAGTGTACATATAATGAGACAATATTTATCTGGAAAAATATGTATGTAGTGCTTGCTATGTTGTGTAATCTGAAGATAAATGCATCACTGTATATTTGCTGAGTAGTTACAATTAAAGGGAAAATAATATAAATGATTATGTAAAAAAAATTTAAAAAAAGCAACAAACTTAATGAATTAACCTAGCCTATTGTTCTTTCAATCAATCCGCTGCCATTATGCGCCTGAAATGGAATGCTATGTTGTGTCTGATTCGTTTTCAGCACATTGACATCCCATGCCCTAGCCCTGTTCCCCGTAATTACAGCGCAGTAGACTTCTGTGGAAGCAGGAAAGGGCTACAGAGTTGAGTCTGGATTAACCAGAGAAATTAGGACCAGGGTGATCACCTACTAATGGAGTTGAATGCTGGTCAAAAATTATAAAACTTTAGAATAAAAGCTCAAATTTAAGGACACAAAGTGTGAACAAAGAGTCGTACTTACAGGCAGAAATTCTAGGTACAAGATCTAGGTAAACCACACTCTAAGAAAAGGTTGATAGCAGACACAATAGTAAATAATGGTGGTTACAGGACTAAACCTTGTTAGTATCGATACCAAGAGCAGTGCTCTATTTTTGAAAGAGGGCATTAAATTGTAGATCTTAACAGATTTGTTGCCAAAGTTCAGAGACCGAGATTCAGGTTATAAAGGTTGAGTTACAGTTGATACTTAATATAACCTTCTTGGTTGGGCCCTAAACATCAACTGAAAGAATAACAACCTCTCAACCCACGAAGTCTGAGAAGGCTGAAGTCAGTTGTTTGTGGCAGCAGGCAATGCCATTGACGTCAGTCAGCGTAGCTTCACATTATTTTGGAGGATAAACAAGGTATCCCTGGTGTGATATCCCAGCCGCCGTGCCCTTTCACCCCTAATTTAAGTCTACTGGATGCATTTGGCGTGCTGCTAGCGTGAACAAAAAATTGTGCAAGGTATGATATACTCCGCAAAAGATGGTTAGTTGTCCGTTTGTTTGCAGCTAATTTAGTTTCAGTGACCTCAAAATTATATGCGATTTACTTCCTTGTAGTGCATGTAACTTTAAAATTTGACAAGTAAAATAACTTAGCAAGTGGCCTGACTGTCTTTGTGTAAGTGTGCTAATTTAATTTCATAGTCACTAAACTACATCTCTCAGATGACAGGCATAGACTGAGCTCTAATGTAGACAGCATCCCCAGATTGAAGGGTGAAAACTCCTTAGGCAAACACTGAGCAGTCGTAAACAGTGGAGGATACTGTGAGCAGTATGCTGTCAGCGAGTAAGTCAGAAAACTAAGTACTACTAATGCACGATAAGAGTAAATGGAGTAAATGTAAATTATAGTAAGCAACATGCAACGGCTGCAATACATCAAAAGCGAAGAAACCTTGAGTTGACTCACAACCAAACGCTTCTTTAAAGCAACCTGTAAAATATACATGAATTTATAATTTATTTCAATATAATACTCAAATAGTACGTACCAAAAGCTTTTAAACTTTGATCTAGACAACTTCTCAGGCCTGTAACAACAGTGACCTCTCCAACCAGCCAAGGATTCACAGAGCAAGGTCACGCTTGTTTGACTTTTTTAATCGAAACACAGGCCACGTGTGTATCTGCTTCATTATTAACTTTACGTGTAAACAGAATGCACCTTGTTAGTCTGCACTCTAGAGATTTAGCCAGCCAATGTCTATTCCACGTCTGGTATAGCATACATACCTTTCATTTTACAGAATATATATGATCTACTGGTGTAATGACATTAAAAACATCGGCTTTCTACTGTTCAAGATACTGTATCAAAGGGTTACATTTTCTGGAAGTCTAAGCACATTGAACAACCTAGACGAATACGCGCTTTGAGCAACATACAGGGCATTACTATTTTGAATCGTGCAGGAGAGAGCTGCGGAAAGTAACAATCTCAGCATCACCTGTCAAAGCCATGTGACAGTGAGGGAAAAATGGCATAAGTCTGTGCAGTGGCTTCCCTAGTGATCTGCTTAGTTGCTTTAGTTTTCCCTGTAACGTTTCCACAGCAGGCAGAGCAGACAAGGTAGCATGGTTTGACTGTGTGCAATCGATTTAGGATGGTCTACCAAGCCACTTTAGTCGTCATTGTAAGATGTTATCACGGTAAGGTTTCCATAGCAGGCCAGAGAATTGAGGAAAGACACATAACAGTGACGATTCAAAGAGCAGACAACAGCAGGCTGTAGTGATGCTTAAGTAATTCAGATGTGCTAGTCTATCAGACAAGCGTTGGTAGCCTAACCATAACATTCTGAGGGGTGGCCAGTCATCCAGTGCATATGTGGGATATGAAGTGCCCATACAGCACCTTAATACTTGCAGGTGTGGGCGTGTGACCTCCTAATATTAAGCTAAGGTGACAAGTAATAAGGCAGTGACATCTATTACCCTCAGAGCTCGAACTTGAATCTTTTGACTCAGACAGGAGTAATAAGATCATCAAATCATACAATGAGAACCAATAGCCATAAACAAAAACAATATGCAATAAGGAGTCAGTAATTTATGCACACCATGACCTATGCGGTCATGAATCACTGCATCAATTTTGTAAAGTTTAAACATTTATTGCTGTTATATTAACAGTGCTAATGTCACGTAAATGATGTGCAAAACCAAATGATGGCAATATAGAAACAACACAGGCTGTCCAAATCATCTGAAGAATCTCAATTTTATGAGAGCAATCACCATTAAACACTCCAAAACAATTATGCAGAATAACAACAGATTTAATTGAAAAATAGAAACAGATTTAATTAGTTGTGCAGCTGAATCAATCATAATAAATTAATATACGTTTCAAATCAAGTGTTGGGTCTGACATCCTAGCTACCAAATTCTGATTCAAAAAGCATGTGTGAGGCTGGGCTTTGTCACATGCAAAAATAAAAAAAGACAAAAATAAATTTGGAAAACATCTAACTATGGTGGTAACAAAAACTGTGGTTGGGTTTTTAAGGGAAAATCCTGCCAAGGAAAAACAAATGCACATTGGTCATACCTCTCCTAAATGAGACAGCAGCTTGCAGAGTCTTCATCAGCAGAGCACAGGAACAGCAGGCCTTCAGCAGTCAGCATCAGGAACATGAAAAGCGAAAACAATGTAGTAATGTTGGGCCTAATGTATCTGAACTGTTAAAATCATAAGTAACTAAGCAAGAACTGAATAGCAGAGCTGAAATGAAGAGAAACTAAACAGAATCTAACTCTGAATAGAACTGCACAGTAACTGATTCTAAATGGAACTGAACATACATCATCTGAAACTTGCTAAATTAAAGTCTCAAAAGTTACTAAGTTTCTATTGGACAAGACTATGAGGTGGGATAGTGAGAAGCCAATTAAAGTATGTCCTTTCTCCGGTTTGTATCGTTCTTCATTCCTTCTCCTAACTAGGCTCATGTTGATGCTCCTCTCCGGTTTCCTCAAAAACATAGCTTTGTAAAAACAACACAGAACACAACATTCAGCTAGCATTACCTCATATCAGAAGCTAAGCCTCATTGTTAAAACTTTTACTTATTATCACAAGGAAGTACAGAGTGAATAGAACTGAGAAAACAGTAGCTTTCCACAGTAAATAAACAATATTTGCAAAAGCCTTTCAGTAAACTCAGCATAACATTTCAACACTGTGCTTTTGGAAAAATACTCAAACGTAGGCTTTTTTATTTATTAATGCCAATACATGAAGAATTAAACAATTCTAGTAATAATTTCACATCATTAGTTTTACTCATTATTATTATTTTCTGTCAGTACATGTAGTTATAATTCATCAAAATACATATTCACAGTCATTAATTATTTCACATAGAATTCAAAGTGGCGGGCACCATTTCAACCACATTTTAAAACTGCACATTTTATTTTTCTAACACATTTCTCTATTTAGGCCTTTTAGTGGATGTTATTTATATGAATTGTTCACTCATTATTTTTATTAATAATGTTTGCTCTCTAACACAGGGTAAGTGCACTTTACAAATCCCTTTTTCATTTAATTTCAAGGCACCAGCTCTCCTCTGTCTCAGCCCAGGCATCTGTGTTACTCGGATCACCACTGTTTACCTTCACCTATCCCATGTGGTGATTGGTCTACAACAATATAACAGACCACAAAATCTAACAGATTAAGACATAACACAATATAATAGTGGTATGGAACATAGTGTAAAGACAGAGGAAAGACTAAGCATTAAGCCATTGTGGTGATTGCTGGCCAGAGCAAGGCTGCAGTAAAGATGTGGGTCCTATCTCCTGCTGGTTCAAGCTTCATTGATGGTGTTCACTATCCTTATGTGTACCTTCAAATGTGTTTAGTAGGGTACCGTCTGCACTGCACCCCAATCTTCCCATTTTCTTCAGAAACAAACACGGTCCCTTCACAGGCACTTCTCTGCTTATAATGTGAAGTGACTTGAGGACTGTCTAGCTAGGCAGACAGGCAGCCAAGTTGCTCGGGCCTTCACAGTCCACTCCTCGGAAGAACAGCCTCAGGAAGGATAAAATGGCAGAGAGCAAGGGGGGCTAATATGAATGGATAGGGGCACAGAGCCCAGTAGACAGCTGGGGGGTGGGGGGGGCAGCACATGGGACAAGGGTCCAAATTAACTAAACACTAGTTGCAAAAAACTGATTGCAATTTGCAACCAGTACTTTTTTTCAAGCAGTATAGAATTTTAAGAATTGATCTTTGTACTAATAAGTTGGTATGTAAAATGAAAATTTGGAGTGGGTCATAATTCGACCTTCCTCATGAATAATAATGCGATAGGTCACAAATTGTGCCTTTGTCCAGTTGGTGGCATTCACAGAGAGGGTGGCCTGTATCGGTCAGCGGACCACCATGTCTGTCATCCCATTAAATAAACTGTCTTTTTTTCGTTTTAAATGGAGTCTCTTTTCCTTAAGGGAAACGGTGCTGCAAATAAAACACCTTTAATTTTTTTTAAGTTTGTTGAGTTGACAGTGGTTCCCTAGTCCATTGCCTACTCTCCAACAAACTTTTTTCACTTTTGCGAAATTAGGAGACTGTGACTTTTCCTTGTTTTGCAACCAGTTTAGAGTAGCAAACCACTGATACATAACATCTGTACACAACAGACCACTTTCAAATACTGAATTGGTATGGAATTTGGTAATAGTTTACAGACTACTAAAATGGGATTAGTACATTAGAAAAATAATGTTTGCAGTTTCAAACACCTAATCGGGGTGTCTGTGAATGTAAAGATACTTTGTACATCAGGGTATAAAAGTTAAAGGCACAGATCACTTGTGATAAAGAGGATGGGTGGAAATGTACCCTGCTCCTTCATTGTGGCAGACAGTGCAGCTGACCCAGGCCTCAATGCTGTTGGTTCTCGACCATGCAGTTGGGCTGCAGCATGGTGTAGGCCAGCATACCCTGACCTGCTGCTTCTGGGCGATTATCTACATGTGCTCCTTCTTAATTGCAGTGCTATGTACTTCTGATCCATGTTGTACCTGGCAGATGCTTTTGACAAAAGGAGGGATTGATGAAACAGAACCAGTAAGACTTTGTACATCTCTAGTTTCCTAATCATAGGGGAAGAGAGAGAGATGAGTCAAACATACTGACTGCTGGGTCTGTAGCCATTGCATTCTTCCCGAACAAAGAGATACAGATGGGATCTCCAGTCCTCTGGACGTCTGAAGACAGGAACTGATGGAGAGAACAGGGGCTGAGGTTCTTGTATATTCCTAAGGCAGTGCTGACACTGACTCCCTGTCTAGCCACAACCTAGGAAGTACTGGAAGTGCAGGGACTGGAGCACCTGCTATCCCAGGGGAAGACAAAACAGTCTGGGTAGTTAACACCATGTACAATGGAGCGTTGACTATGCAAGAGAACATCATTTGTATAAAGTGTCTGTCCATAAATAGCATGCTGGAGTCTGACTGCCAGCCAAATACAGATGGATGCCAAAATGGCACCCAGTAAGTGTCACCTAGACTAAATAGGGGTGTGGGGCATAGATAAGTAGTGTAGATGTTTATTCACGAAAAAATACAATTTTTGAAGTGAGTTATGCATGTTTGGATATGCTCAATGATATGGCATTCCACGATCAAGGGTCACAAGCAGCAAGTGTGTCTGGTGCTCTAAGGTGTAATTCTCATATTCAGTAAGTGAAACTGTGCTTCCTATCTCAAGACTCACAAAGCATGAGGCTATTTCACATTGTGGAACTAAAGCTCGGCACATGATACTGTGCTTCATACTTTTCAGACTCACAATGGGTGACACTGTCCCCAGCAGTGAGATTGTGTTTCACTGTAAACCCTCAAGCCACACCACACCTTGGTGATACTATGCTCTGTTTGACAATAACACTGAGTAATTAGCTCAATGGAGCTGACCTAAATCTCCTCCAACTATTTTATGTATTATTTACAATGGAGAAACTATCAAAGTTGCTGGAAGCTCAGAGCTATAAAGAGGGCTGTAATACCAATTTGCTATTTCACCACCTACGATACTTCTTATAAAGGAGAGAAGCAAGTGTATTTATTTGAAATTATTTTAGGAAGTGGGCAACGCCAAGCACCACGAGACAGCCATGCTTTACTGAGCTTCTGAGATGCCTCTGTTCATCCCTTGCTTGGAGCTAGCTTGATATCGAGACTCACATGGGGCAGCTAACGATTAGTGAAAAGAGTGAAGAGTTGGCTGATCTTGCATCAGCTCCTGGAGACAATGTCAGCAAAATATCTGTGGAAGTGAAACAGACCTGACTCGCTCTGCGCTGGATGTTACATGGTTGCTGTGACAATGGGAATGCTCAGGTGGAAGTGTTGCAGATGGGACTCCCAGTGTACCAACTGGGACTTGTGTGTCACTTCTCCCACCTTGGAGAGTTAAGGCCAAGATCAGTACACTTTGCATATTTCAAATTGACATGAACATTGCTTATTTAGATACAATTATCCAGTGATGTGCTTGCAGGTTCGAGTCACAAGTTCTCTGGGGTGACGGTCGAGGAGTCTAAAAGCAGACTTTTTGATTAGTTACATTTTTCATATGATGAAACTGGTCATGCTGAGGTATAGACCATTTTCTTAATCAAGCTTGGAGATTACAAATGTGAGCACAGACTGCAGCTTTTGTTAGTATCCAAGCTTTTAGAGTGTGTGACAGTGTTTCCATTGTGCTGCTCATTGTGACCTGGTTGACATGTGGCAGCAAGGATCAGTCTGGATCAATTTTCACACCTAGAATTCCCAATCTTTTCTAATGTAATTGTAGGGGCATCAAGTTTATTGGGGCACAATACATTAGGCTGGTGATTGTACCAATATTCACAGGTTACAATCTCTGTCTTTGCAGTCTTGAGTAGTGGTTGTTCATCACTCATATATTTAAAGTACAGAGGCAGCTGTCAGGTTCATACATGTTCTAGGTTATCCATTCTTGGGACAATCAGTGTATATTTTGCATAGTAGTAGTATGTGAGGTTGGATGATCTGATCAGGCCTGGTACGAGAGTTAGGTAGATGTTGAGTAAGAGAGGTTGAAAGTGTGGCAGGATGCAGCATACAAGAAAGTATCATAATTATTATCAGTCTTATAGTTCTCATGGCCTTGTCTTTAAAATTGAAAAGGAAACTACTTTAGACTTCTTGTGGCGCAAAAATGTAATATTTGGATACAGACGGATCAATTAAATGTTCTTTGTCAGCAGATGGAGAGTCATGCCAAACAGGTTCTTGATCAGCTTCTTCTGAAGGAATGTAAGCATCCCTGTCAAGCATGTGACCACCTGGGACTTCTGCTTCATGTGTACTCTGGTTGTCCCCCTCCTTGACTGCCATCACCATTTGATGCAGAGTCATTATCTGCCTGATGTGTAATATGTGAATTAGCATGTAGACAATTATTCTTTGCATTAGAGGTTGTCATGCTTTTCAATAAGATAAGATGATTTGCTAGCAACTAAGGGTATTTAAGAGGCAATCATCTTTAAAATGCATCATCAAAACTTACAGCGGCTTCAATGGGAAGGAGATGAGCTTCGTAGGAGACTACTTGAGGGGTTGCTGTGGAGGCATACAACACAGCCCAGGCTGATAACAGGCTTCCTTTTTACAGAAGATTTCCTGGTACTGCAGTTCTTGCTTAGAATATGGGTAAAGCATCATGCTTTCCTCCAGCAGCAGTTTTGATGTGCCAATATCTGCAGCCATCGGCACTGACCAGTTTAACTTTCAAACATGTTCCCAGCTGTGGAAGTAGCTAAGATATCTGCCTTTCTATGGCTTGGCTCACTTTCTGTCCACACAGGCGAGCCACAGTCTTGTCACTAAAATACTTTAAAAAAACTATTTTATAAAAAGTATTACAGGGCTTGATTTAGAGTTTGTTGGAGGGGTTACTCCATCACAACTGTGACAGATATCCCGTCCGCAGAAATATAAATCCCATTGTATCCTATGGGATTTGTATTTTGCAGATGGGATATCCGTCACCATTGTGATGGAGTAACCCCTCTGCCAAACTCTAAATCAAGCCCAAATTCTTAACACACAATTCAAAGAACCTGGTAGCAGGCCCTAGTTGCCATAGGAATGTATGCACACTATGCATGCTATAGTTCTGACAAAGTGACCATAACAAACTGCCTTTAGGTGCTTTCTACCTACTGACCATTACTAAAGTTAGTTGTCCAGGATAACTTACAGGTTCTTCAATTGGTGGATAGGAGTAGGTTATGTACCAGGAGGACCTGCATGTATTCATGGCCCAACTCAAGAATCTTCTCAGTCTTCCTAACATGGTTTCAGACTGGGAGTGGACTTGGCCAAGTATACCCCAAGCTTATTTGTGAATTGTTGTAAAGCTAAATGTAAGTGTCACATGTGCAATGTTGAAAAAGGTGAGAAGCTGGAAAAAAACTTTAGGAAATCTGCATGTCATGGAATTCCCTGTGAGATGGCAGTAGGAAACTGCACTGTGAAAGTGTGCTTCAAAATTAAAGCAGCCTTAGAGTCCTGTGCCAGAAAGTGCATTGATGGTTAAGTTAAAGCAGTTTGTGATGGTCAATGGGGATAAACCACTGACCATCACCCGTCATGAAGATCCTACAGATAATGTAGGGAGTCACTTGAGAAGCCTGTATCCTTGTGCGAGTCACAAAACCCAAATATTTCAAAACCAGCAACATCCTGTACTGAACAGAATAGGAGAAGTCTGAGCTCAGCAATAGTAACAAAGCCATCTACAGTACACGAGAGAACAGTCCAGTTGTTATCTATGAGAAATAATCAAAAATAGTGATATACTGTATGGCAACTGAACAAGAAAACTTTGTGGTTGCTATTCTACCCAACAAGCAGTTTTAGAGGAGATAAATGATAGTTCTAGACGTGTGATGAATGTGCATATGTACAACAACTTCTGAAAGAGATTTCTACTCACAGATTACTCACATTTTGAATATTCCTCAGACTGGATCCAGAAATGTTTGAGCAGTACCTCTGTGTGCCAGTAACTGGGTCTGTGCAGCTCCGCACTGATCCCAAGTAGGAGCAATGCACAGGGCCCATATAGGTACCACTCCTGTACACTGACTTTAGTTCCTTCCTTTCCATGCCACCCGATGCTGACCTGGAGCTACCTCTGGTCTGTCAGAGACTTAATTCAGCACATAATAATTGAAAAACCAGTGTGCAAGGGAAATGTAATTTTCCAAAACAACAGATTTTAAACACTGTAAGGAATGTCACAAGCAAATGTCTGACAGATTCCTATCAAGTTTGTCTGAAGCCATGACTCTAAGGCCTGAAGTGACTGTGCGTCGATGAACCCAAAGGCCATATGAGACCGCAAGTTGAAAGTCTATGTCACCGAGCACCGAAAGACTCTGCAACGAGACCAGTTCAAGTCAAAGGGTCGGTCCCATTCCTGTTCCAGAAGTCAAAGAAGTCGTTCATCAGGTTGGTCATTCTTTTGCTCCAAGTATTCAGGTGAAGCGAAAAGAAAGGACAAAAAAATCCATGCCATACTTGGCCCCTTCTAGCCACTCACAGACTCGTGAGAAAGTGTGCAGGCTTCACCATACCTCCTGATCTCGTTCCAGAAGACAATCAACATCATAACGTATCCTGCAAGTTGTCCTGCCACAACCTGAGTTTCTGGGACCACCTGCGACAATGAGGCAGATTGAAGAGTTCCGGAAGGCCATGCTCTAGGAGGCTGGCCTGGTATGTATTGGGTACCTTGGGTACTTATACCAGGTCCAGTTATCCCTTATTATTGAAGTAGTAGTGTTCTAGCAGCTTAGGCTGATAGAGGTAGCTATAGTAGAGCAGCTTAGGCTGAACTAGGAGACATGCAAAGCTCATGCAATATCACTAATAGTTACAAAGTACTTATACACAAGTAAAGACAATACTCAGTGTTACAAAAAAATAAAGGTATTCATTTGGGTGACACAGTACCAAAAATGTCTTAGAGACAATACTCCTTCTGGAGGTAAGTATTATACACAATGTATACACTAGAGACCAAAATTAGACAAGTAAATAGTCATAGAACAAAGCAAACAGTAGGAAATCCTATAGAATGCAATGAGAGAGAATAGGTCTGGGACAACACAAACCATATATTAAGAAAGTGGAATGTGATTCACAAATTCCCCCTTAAACAAGTGTAGTGTGTGCAGAATCGCTGGGAGAGTAAGGATACAGTAGAGGTAAGTAAATTACCCCACCCCAGAGCCCAGAAAAGCAGGAGTAAAGTATTGCAAGTTTCCTTAGGACACACTACACCTTGTTTTTGGGATTTTGCAGCAGCCAACCAAGTCTTCAAAGAACAACTGCTGGATTATTGGACCTGAAGACCTGCAAAGGAAGGGGACCAATTCCAGAAGTTGAAAGAAGTTCCATGAAGGACAGGAGCCCCTGCCAACTCAGAAGAGGGTGCAAAAGTAGAGTCCCCGGTTAGTCGAAGACTGCAGAAATGCACCCTGGAAAGATGCCAATGGGTTCCTGTATGATGCAAAAGATGTCCCACGGTGTGAAGATCGTTGCAGACGAGATTTAGTGTTGGAAGGCGCCAACAAGCCTTGGCTACGACAAAAGCACGTTTTGCATCAAAATGGTGCTGGATGGATCAAAGAGGGACCTGGGGGCCTCAACTCTGTGTGAGGAGAAAGAGGGGGTTCTCAACACTTTAGAGAGCCCTCAGGATGCCAGCCAGCACCCTCAGAAGCCGCAGGATCTGGGTTCAAAGGAGGTGCAAAATGCAGTTAATGCAGCACAACAAAAGAAGGTCCCACACGGACGGAGAACAACTCAGCGAGTTGAGCATCGCAGGATGGAGTGCTGGGGACGTGGGCCAGGCTGTGCATGAATTAATTTTGCAAATAGTGCACAGAGGCCTCAAGATGTGAAGAAGACTTAGTACAAAGGGGTACTGTCGCTCTCAGGGAAGGCAAGGTCTTACCTCCTCCAAATTGCATCAGCAGGACCTCAGGACAGTCTATGTCAATGATCGGGTCCTTAGGAGCACGCTCGTTGCTGTGAGAGGAGTCCCAGGGTACCGGTCCCCGTCTTGAAAGATGCCTGCTTGGAGCAGGGGAGTGACTCCGTCACTCCACAGGAGATTTCTTCGGTCCTTCTGAGCAGGATGAAGACAGGGAGTCCCCAGAGCGTGCACACCGTGGAAACAGTTACAGTTGCTGACTTGGAGCTGAGGTTGCTGAAGAAAAGTGTCTCTTGTAGACACTTTGTTGCAGTTACAGTGTTTCTTGGAGCAGGCTGCGGTTGATCCGAGGTCAGAAGAGTCTGAGGTTGTTGCAGAGGATTCCTGAAGGAAACTTGCAAGCAGAATCTGAAGAGGACCCACAAGAGAGACCCTAAATAGCCCTGAGAGGGGGATTGGCTACCTTATCAGGTATGGACCTATCAGGAGGGGTCTCTGGCGTCACCTGCTGGCACTGGCCACTCAGAGACCTCTAGAGTGCCCCCACACCTTGCAAAGCAAGATGGCTGAAGTCTGGGAAACACTGGAGGAGCTCTGGGCACCACCCCTGGGGTGGTGATGGACAGGGGAGTGGTCACTCCCCTTTCCTTTGTCCAGTTTCTCGCCAGAGCAGGGGAGAAGGGGTCCTTGAACCGGTGTAGACTGGTTTATGCAAGGAGGGCACCATCTGTGCACTTCAAAGCATTTTCAGAGGCTGGGGAGGCTACCCCTCCCCAGCCTGTAACACCTATTTCCAAAGGGAGAGGGTGTAACACCCTGCTCTCAGAGGAAATACTTTGTTCTGCCTTCCTGGGACTGGGCTGCCCAGACCCCAGTAGGGCAGAACCCTGTCTGTGAGGTGCCTGCAGCTGTAGCTACAGTGCAAGCCTCGGAGAGCTGGTGTGGCAGTACTGGGGGTCCAGGGTGGAGCCCCCAGGATGCATGGAATTGGCTCCCCAATACCAGATTTGGAATGGGGGACAATTCCATGATCTTAGACATGTTACATGGCCATATTCGGACTTACCAGTGCAAAGCTACATATAGGTATTCACCTATATGTAGTGCACATGTGTAATGGTGTCCCCGCGCTCACAAAGTCCGGGGAAATGGCCCTGAACTATGTGGGGGCACCTTTGCTAGTGCAAGGGTGCCCTCACACTTAGTAACTTTGCACCTAACCTTCAGCAAGTGAAGGTTAGACATATAGGTGACTTATAAGTTACTTAAGTGCAGTGAAAATGGCTGTGAAATAACATGTGCGTTATTTCACGCAGGCTGCAATGGCAGGCCTGTGCAAGGGTTTGTCTGAGCTCCCTATCGTTATCAAAAGAAATGCTACAGCCCATATGGATCTCCTGGAACACCAATGCCGTGGGTACCTAGGTACCTTATACTAGGGACTTATAAGGGGGGTCCAGTATGCCAATTGAAATTGGTAAATACAGTCATTGGCCTACAGTGACAGATTTAAAGGCAGAGAGGGCATAAGCCCTGAGGTTCTGATTAGCAGAGCCTCAGTGACACAGTTAGGCACTACACATGCATACACATTAGGCCACAAACTATGAGCACTGGGGTCCTGGCTAACAGGATCCCAGTGAGACAGGCAAAACACACTGACATAAAGGTTTTTATCTATGAGCACTGTGGTCCTGGCTAGCAGGATCCCAGTGAAACAGTAAAAACACACTGACACACACTCAGAAACAGGACAAAAGTGGGGGTAACCATGCTAGAAAGAGGCTACTATCCTACACATGCTCAGACTCATCTGGTCTTTACCCGACTCCCTTGCATGTGCCTTTGGGCCCCAAGAAGCCGAGAGGCCCTCCTTCTGGGTTATCACAGGCGGTCGCCTTCGACACCATTTGGGCTCTCTGAATCCACCACTGTGCCTCCTCCAGCTCCCATTCAAACTCCACCTCCACGCCATTTCCCGGAGCTTAGACACTAATACCTAATCCATAAACACAGGAGGATGAGGTGCTCGTACTCTCTGACTGCGAGGCAGCAACATTACGACTTCGACCTAGGCCACACTCTGCTTCCATCGAGGAGACACGTCCCCAACTTGACTAACCACACCCACAAGGACCAACACATACATTACATCCCTTATTTGACAAGGATTCAAACAATGATTATGATGTGGGTGATGAGACTTTGCAACCATACCACAGGGAAAATGGAATGATGACCTTCAAAAAGCCAGTGGCCTTTCTATTTCCCCCAAGTTGTAGATCCTCTCACCCCCTGGTGCTGCCACTGAGGAGAGTGCTTCTAAAGCCATGATCATGTGTAGGGCGGACAAAGTTCTTGACTGCCAGCTCTCCAACTTGGAGATCAAAACCAGTGTCTTAACAGGTCTGCTTCAGCTAAGGCAAATTCTATTGAGTCCCTTCTGCCCTTCAATGAGGCCCTTATAGAAACACTTTTGGTAGCTTGGACTAAATGTTGCTGTGCCTCCCCCCCACCCCCAAACACCCGGTCAGTTGTCAGGCTGTGAGGTGCCTTGGCCCTGTCCAGGTAAACCTTGCATGTTTATCTCAGTACCCCTTTCCTGAAACCCTGGTGGTGTAGGCGTCTATAAGTCCGACAGATCTGAAGACTTTCCTGACTACTTCCCATGATTGGGAGTCCAAACAACTGGATACTTTTGGGAAGAGGTTTTTTTCTTCCACCAGTCTGGCCCTAAGATCTGTGAATGCCAGGTGCCTCCTGGGCTGCTATTCCTGCACTTTTTGAGATCCAGTGGCTAATCTCCTCCCAGGTTTTCCAGATAAGCTATCCTCACCCAAGCCATACAGGATACTTGTGAAGCAACCAAGTTCACAATTCGTCGTGTCTTGAACACCACTGATTCCATTGGTTGAGCCATTGACACCAGTGTTACCCTTCTCTGCTACACTTGGCTGCGGAAAAACGGATTCTCAGACAATGTCCAACCGTCCCTTATAGAGATGCCATTTGATGGGATTTGCCTGTTTGGGGACAAAGCTGATTCCACTCTTGATTTATAGCAGTTGAAGTTGAACATGGCCAATGCACACACTCTTGGCTTATCAGCACTCAGCCTCATTAGTCCTACCATTCCTTTCACAGAGGCACCCCATACTGTCAGCCAATCTAGTCTTACCAAGGGGCACAGCAGTTTTGTTGCTGCGGCACCTACCACCCCTGCTCAGTCCACCACTCCTCTCCCCTGCAGCATCACTTACCCACCACATTTAGCCTGCCCTTAGTGGAGCACAGCCACCTAGTTGGAAGCAGGATATGACAAATCTTGTCGGGTCAACATACCACTGTGTCGCTCAGGTGGGTCCTGCAGATAATCTAAAAGGGGTACATCTTACCCTTAGTTGCTACTCTGACACATCTTCCACAGTCCTCAGAGTGACTATTGGATGATCATCTCCCCAGCAGGAAGTGCAGACCCTTTTCTCCTAAGGGACCATCGAGGGAGTCCATATTCCATAAGTAGGTTGTGGTTTTTAGGACCACTAATTTCTGATGCTGAAGGATAACGGAGGCCTTCACCCTATTTTGGACCTGCACCCTCTCAATGCCTTCCTTAGAAGAAAAAATTCAAGATGCTCACACCTGCCTGGGTATTGGCTACCCTCAACCTTCACCAGCACCCCTCTGTGTTCAGGAAAGTGATAGTAGCTGTGCCTGTCCACCTTTAGAGGACAGAGGTACCAGTCTTCCCCTGCCTCAATTGCTGGCTGTTAAAAAAAGGCTTGCACCGAGCAGTCGAAAACCACTTCCAAACTATGGCAAATCTTTCATTTTTGGGTTTCACTATCAAAGTGCTGAAGTCACACTAACGTCTTCTTGGACGGTCCCCTTCATTGGGACAGTTCTGGGCACAGTTTGTTTTTGTGCCTTTTCCCCAGAAAGGAGAGTACCGGACACTGAGGCTAAGATTCAATCTTTCACCCTCTATCTTGGATTTCAGTGAGGTTAACTCTGAGGCTACTGGGACTGATTGTCTCCTGCTAGTCATGCATGCCAAGTGGTGAATATGGACTGTGCAGCGGGATCTGAAGTAGCAGTGATCCCAACATCATGGGGACCTCTCTGACCTTGTCCAGATCTAAAAAAAGACAGTAAAAGACCTGCAGTGAAGGTTACTGGACCACAAATGGGTCAGTGGCTGACCCCTATCCCCACTCCACTCAGAGTTGACAGTGTTGACTGATGCATCCCTTCAGGGTGGTGTGCCCATCTGGGAGAGGTGGAGATGAGAGGCCTGTGGTTTCCGGCAGATGCCCGGCTCAATATCACCTGCCTGGACTTAAGGGCTATTGACTTGGTCCTTCCGCCAATCAAGGGGAGGCTGATGAAGGTCCTTATTAACACCAACACTGCCATTTGCTAATGCAACAAGAAGGGCAGTGTGAGGTCCTTTTCCCTGCGCTCAGAGTCACTAAGCCTCTAGACATGGCTGGATCATCAAGGAATCTTCCTCGTGGTGAACCACCTGACAGGATCTTTAAATACCAGGGTAGACAAGATCAGCTGTTGATGCTTAGCGCATCGCATGTGACAGACCCGGAGGTGGCACAAGGTCTCCTCTGTGAATGGGGAGATGTTGCCCTCCCAAGCTAAAACCTTGATTGTGCAAAGTGTTATATGAAGCAGGTTTGACTATTGCAACGCTCTGTTAGGAATACCAGTTTATCTGGTAAATAGACTGCACAGTGTTCAAGCAGCAGCTGCAAAACCGCCATTAAACAGGCCAAGAATATCCTCTTCCTCCAGCACTATGAAGGAACTTAATTGGCTTCCAATAAACAAAGGATAGCCTTTACATTACTTTGTATAGTTTTTAAAGCGCTTCAGGGCAAGGGTCCTTTGCCCCTGCAAAGAAGATTAAAACGATATGTTCCAAGGAGGAACCTCCGATCAGCAACTGCAAATCTTTTCTGTGGTCCAACATTTTGTAAAACAAGACAGAGTGGTCGAGCTTGTATGGTCAGAGCGGCTCAGCTCTGGAATAAACCACCAGTCGCTTTAATATCTGCTGCTGACCTATTGTATTTCAGAAAAGCTGTAAAAACCTGGCCCTTTCCTGTGTAATTATCACTTACTGAGCTGGCTCTTCTCAATAGCAGTCTGTTATTTGTCTAAATAGAGGTTTCTGCACCAAAATACCTGTGTGGTGATAGTGCGCACTTTAAGTCGTATAATTAACTAAATCTATTCATCACTTCCAAGACCATGCAATGCCAGCAGTTCTGCACATTGGAGTGCGCACTTTAAGTAGTATAATTAAACAAATCTATTCATCACTTCCAAGACCAAGCAATGCCTGCAGTTCTGCACATTGGAGTTTTCAGGGCACCTCTTGCTAGGGAGTGAATTCCGCCTACAGTTTAATTGTGGACTCCTGTACGCCTTCCCGCCGATTCAACACCTTTAACATTCCTCTAAAGGTGGTTGATGTCATCTTGACAGCCTGGCGCCCCTCAACAAGAACTGTGAATGCCTGTTGTTGTGACCAATTTGTGGTTCAGATAGACCCTCTTGAGGCCAAATTATCAGATGCTCTGTTGTTTGTTTTGTCTCCTTCCTGGCAAGGCTTTGATTTGGGCACAGTAAAGAGGGCTCTGTCGGACTTGCCATCATTGTTAAAGTCATCAGTTGTAGTGTGTTTCTTGAAAAGTCTCCATCACTTCTCTTCTCCTCTCTTTTCGTCATGCTTCAGTGGGACCTTTACTTGAGCCTCACATATTTGATGTGCACTCCCTCTGAGCAGCTTCACAATTGTCCTTTGTGGTATCTCATCCCCAAGGTGGTGTTCTTCTTCAGAATGAGTGAGTGAGCTTCAGACTTTATTTGTTTACCTGCATTACTCTATCTTCTTTCCAAACTAGTTCTGCGGAGGCGAGCATCCAACTAGCCAAAAGTAGTGATGCTGTTCCGCATCACTCAAAACTTCACCATGCTGGTATTCTGTGCCCTGCCTCACCCATCTAAAGGGAACGAGACTCTATTTCTCGGACCCCAAAAGAGCACTGAGCATCTACATTAATATCAGCATAGAATACCAGATGGATGACCAGCTCTTTATAGGGTTCGCTGGAGCAAAAAAGGCTAGGCTGTGCAGAAGAGGACCATCTCCTGTTGGGTCATACCCTGCATCATGATCTGCTATGCATTGGCAAAAAGGCAGCTTTTAGAAGATCTGAGAGCCGATTCCACTAGCACTAAAGCCACTACAACTCCATTGGCTCACAGAGTTTCTGTCCTGGACATCTGCCAGGAGCCTAGGTAGGCGCTGAAACATATGTCCACAAAGCACTACTTTCTGGACAGCCAGGTTTGCCAAGAAGGGCTTTACATGTTTTTTTGGTTTTAGCCAGTTCACAGACCCACCTCCTGATAGGCACTACTCTGGTATCTATTCAAAAATTGAGGAATCTGCAGTTAAAAGTATCTATCAAAAGAAACATTTACTTACCTTCAGTAACACTTTTTCTGGTAGAGCCTCCCCATACTCCCTGTTCTATGAATTAGACATTACCCATAAGATAGTAAGTCTACGAATCTGCACATTGCTCAAAGCCAATTTGCTGTTGGGGCTCTGCATCTAGGAATACGGACAGCCTGTAAAGTAAACTGATATCAGTGCGTGGGAGCAGCACTCATATAGGTCCTGTACATCATTTCCAGAGGGGAACTGTGTAAGTGCGGAGTCACACAAAGCCCACTGAAATGCAGTTACTGCTAGTTTCCAGATCCATTCTGATGCCACAGTACCCTGGCCTGAGAGCCACAAAATTAGTCCGGAGGGGGGCTTCTCCATGGACTTTGCAGGGGGCCTCCTCAGGTTTTGAAACGCCACTGGATTCGTTTGAGGGTCGAAGAAGTCCTAGAGCTGAGCCAGAGATCTAGCTCCAGGCTTCAGTACCTCATACTCCTCTAACACAAGGGATGGGTGCATCGCAGAATGCAACCGGATATGGATATCATTGTAAATGGGACATGCTTAGTCAGTTATACAGAGGACCACTGTGTTTTCACAAAACTGTTTTGCTGCATTTGCCACACCATGCATCATATGCTACTTAACTTGCAGATTAAAAAAAAAATCGTCACTCAGACTGATCAAAAGTTACTCGAAGTATCGTAACGTGTGTTGCTGCACAGTGGAAAGCTATTGCCAATGGTTACAGGGTCACTTTTAGTTGCGCAGTACTGTTTTGGGGTTTGGAACTTTTACTAATGATGTGAAACATAGCCCAGGCAGTTTCGCATACGGAAACATCACAAAATAATAAAGTAATTCTATACAGAAGTATCACATTATGCTACATATTTTGTATTTTCTTGCTCCACAATTGTTGTCTC
This sequence comes from Pleurodeles waltl, assembly GCF_031143425.1. Classification (NCBI taxonomy): domain Eukaryota; kingdom Metazoa; phylum Chordata; class Amphibia; order Caudata; family Salamandridae; genus Pleurodeles; species Pleurodeles waltl. The sequence goes on along the minus strand of NC_090449.1, from coordinate 651,019,011 downwards.
CACTGTTGCATAATTTCAGTGACCCTGGTCAAAGCACAAAAGTTTAATATACAGTCAAACAAGGTAGCAGTCAATTTACAGCAGGGTGCGAATCGAACCAGTCACTGATTAATAGCCCATAACTGGCTCCATCCGTCGCTCACGCTTATCACCTGGTACCTAACCACCTCCCTCCCATTCAAAATGGCAGGCGTCAGCAGTCTACTTTTGCCTGTCCAGCCCGAGATAGACTGACACCAGCCAGTCCATGACTATTTCATTAGTTAATCCTCAGTAACTCCAAACTCAAAAGCACCTACGGAGGCAGATAGGACAAAACCTCGTGCGGACTACACAGCCAATCAGCACTTCGTAATTCTATATGGTGCACTAGGATTGGCTGAGGGGCCACTAATGCTCCAATCCTAGATCCTCTTTTATATTAATAGTACCTCCCGCCCCCTGACTGTTTACAGAAAATGTTCGGCCGTTGGATTGGTTGTTATTCGACTCGGTTAAAAGATCAGCAACGGAAGAGGGATACGGGGCTGATTTCATTGATGGTCCATGTAAATTGCGGACAGGCGATCGCCTAAATCTAGGCAAGCAGCCGCTACTTGTGGGATAGCCGTGCAGTAGTTTTCTATCGATGTAGCAGTTTCTGGCGCCGCAGGGTCACCCGCTGTGAGTGAATTTTAAAGTTAGCCAAGTCTGCTTGATTACTTAGTCACCTAGCATACGGCGATTTTTAATTTTTCACAGCACGTGGCATCGTTATACAGCGGTCTTTAACAGAAAATAATGATAATTATAAGTTAGTTATGGTTATGTGGCCTAATATAATCCAAGTGAAGCATGGTCGTGTGTGAAAGTTTCACCCGTCGATGGAGCTTTGTCCAGCAATGTGTTAACGTTGGTTGTAATTTCACCTTTACCCTTGTAAGTACTTCTTTTAAAAAATAAAAAAACACACACCCATAGCATGTTGTCACCCCCATCTTCTTGATGTCCTGTTCCCATAGAAATGTTCCCTGCATGGTGTGTGACAGTATTCTCTGGAGTAAGTGACTGCGTCTGGTATTCTGTGTTTTATTTTATTATTATAATAGCCGTCACCTAGGTGTGTGTGTGTGCGCGCGCGCGCACAGAAGACTAGGCCTGACCCTTCATGAGTGAGATCCCGGACCCCGATGGGCGCACAAAGCATACCCTAGTTACAGTCCGTGATCTACTCTCCTTTCCTGGATTCACCACTTAAGAGTGGTGGGTAGCAGCGAATCCTGTTTTGTAAAGTCATAGTTGTGACCGCGTGTTTTCTTATCTGTGACTGGCGTGGAGGGCCACAGGCCCACTTGTCTAAAGTTCTGCTTCTTTGATCTTACCCATATCCTACCGCTAACGTCCCAAGTGTACGTGTGTTTGTTGTTTGCTTGGTACATGCACCTCAGGTATGAGTGAACCTGACACATGGAGGCCTCTGGGGTAAATTTTGGATCACCCCAGGCCTGCCTTGATAGAGATGAGGTTGTTTCCCAGGCAGTAAAAGCGTATTGCTGACATTCTTGAAGTTGAGTGGAGACTAGACACTGAAGTAGGGAAAGAGGAGACAATGTTGCTTTAGAAATACAGTTAGTATTTTTGATGAGAGGAGTTGATTAGTACTCTTGTAGCACAGTCATTTCGTAGATAGGAGGGCAAAGGGTTGGACCGGAGTCTGTTATTTAAGGTGACAGGAACCCTCTAGGTTAGGCCTGCTTTTTATCTTTCCCCTGATCACTTCTCATGTGTGACTAGTGAAAGCCAGGTGCAGAAAGCTCACCCCTCTTTGTGCTTTTATGGGTGTTGTAGGATGGAGGCCACCTTGCTGCGAAGAGCTTCACTCACGAAGGCTGTGACTGGATCAGCCCGGAGTGGGCACTTGAAAGACGCATCTCAAACTGGTTCTGAAAGTGAAGACCGTGGATCTTCAGCTCTCTGCTTTGAATGTATAAAATTGGGACCGCTGACTTTTATTTTTCCAATTCCAAGTTTCTGTGACCAAGGAAGAGGGAGTGTTCCAAAGAGTACTCAAAGGACTGCTGTGCAACCAGGGCCGGTGTCTGACCACCAGTCAGCTTTCCAGTGTCGACGGGACATCACCTAGTCTTGCTCTGATGGAAGAAGCTGCTCATCTGACAAGAAGAGCCTAGAAGCCATCCTGTCTGCTCAGAGGGCGAAATAAACTGCCAAACCGGCAGGAGGAAAGAGCCAGAAGCAGCAAAACCATGATGCTGGTGTGGTCTGCAAGATGATGGAGGAGAGTGATCTGCTTGCCCAAGGTATTGGTGGGCATCAGACCCTCCTTATTGTGGTTCCAGGTGGAAACTGGAGTCACGCCTGCTCTGTGTCTCTACACAAAGAGAATTGGAATTGCGAACGTGGCAAGACATCTGCTGGTGTCACCCAAAGAAATGCGACTGCAGCACATCTTGTGCCTATGTGACCTAAAGAACTGTGACTTGGAGACTGGCATGGCAACATTACAACAAACCTAGTGCCCTGAAGCTGGGCCCAAGTGAAAGTCTAGCACCCAGAAGCGTTTAGGGGCGCAGCTGTAACCAAAACTGCCTTATAGTGCTAGCTCCGCTCCAGGTTATTTAAATTTTGACATGGAGGGCTTCTTAGTTCAGCTCCTGCCTCCCCACAGGACTGGGGTCTCACTGCAGCAGGAGTCGTGTCTGATCTGAACTGTGCACCACTTCCCAGAAGTGTGAGAGACGCTACATGTTGCTCCCGGCTGGCTGCTGAGATGAGTTATATACTTCTTGAACACACACTTTGGTGATAATTCAGAGACTATTTGTGAACTAGGCTTCATATACTCTTGAGCCTTTATTTGTGCTGCTATAGAAATTCTTATTATGAGGCTAGAATAGGCTTAAGCAGAAGGGAATGGACCCAGGCATAGAGGAACAGAATAACAAATCCAGGTGCTTTTATCTTAGCACCTAGTTCACTAAATTGTGGCTGCTCATCATTGCTTATGTAGTATTTCTTTTTACTGTGTAATAAAGTATATATATTTTTTTATTTAAACAAAAGGAAAGCACTGGGTTGGACAATCTGTTATTGCACTGTTGTTTGATTGTTGAGTTCTGAGCTAAAACACCCACATACTGCTTCCCTAAGGAGCCTGACTGCTCGCGATCACTACCACAACATCTGAGGCAAACAAATTCAACCCCCACAGTTGAGGCCCAAGATCCCCTGATTGCCCTGCGGACCCTCACACATGGTCTGATAGTCTAAGTTTACATGCTCATCAGTGCTATCTCTTCCTGGGCCATGCATAGCTACTGTTTCTAGTAAAGTAAAATGTTTATAATGATCATCCTTTCTGGACTTCTGAACTCCAGTGTATGAGGTAACTTCTGTTACTGCATGTACCGGAATTTAGAGTTTCAGAGATAACAATCTGCAAGTCAAACCTGCCAATATTTATTGCGGCAAGATGCTGGGCATTCACTTAAATAGATTTTTATGAGCATAGCACCAATTTCAATGTCATTTCCCAAACACTAGTGATGGGCTGTAATTATCATACCCAATAAATACGTAATACCTTAGTAGAGGTTATTATCAGATGCAGTAATTATTGCATCAGAGATTTGCCAGCTCGTATGAGGGCTTTAGTAAGCTTTGGGTCAGCCCCTTGCTTCTGGTTGGATGCTTTATCTTGTCCATCTCATTTCCCTGAATCATCCTTGGTCTTTTCTTCCTCTTCCCTCTTTGTGACACACTGTGCTCTTTTTGGATGACTTGTGTTCTTGCAGTGCTCTAATTCCGGGAGCTACGTTTTCTATTAGCCCATGGGTGTGCTAATATCTTATTTCCTTTTCGCTCGAATGCTCCTCTCCCCCACCCACCCCCTAAAAAGAAAATCCTTGCTCTCTGTGTTGCTCCCACCACCATTCCATTGCTTTACCTGCACCGTTTTGTTCAGCATTTCATTTATTTTTAAATTTTAACCCCCCCCCCCCGTTCTCACTGCTCTGATGTACACCTTTAACTGCTCCTTCGTTACTCCCTCAACATTAACCCTCATGTTATTTTAAAATATTACATTTAATCTTTTTTGGAGAATCTGCCAGATGTAATTTGCTGCCAGACCATCAATGTCTCCTTGAAAAAAAAAAAATATATATATATTTTTTTAATTTACTGCTCCAAGATTGGTGGCCGCCATCTTGGATGGGTTTAAAAAGAAAAAAAACATTAGCAAACGCAGTAGGTCTCACCTTTGGAACCTTTTTTGCTTTGCCAGTGGTTTTTAGCCATGCTTTGCATCATGGCTAAAGGGGGGGGAAAAAAAACTTTGACGTTGCTGCTTATGTCATTTTATAGGGGCCTCCAAAATGGTGTGGGCACTTTTTTCTGTTTTGTTACTAATCTGAGTTGGAACTGTAACTAATAATAAAAACAAATTAACTAAAGCAATTGTTTTTAAACGAGTGGGGAAAGTAACACGAGGAAGAAGCAACATTGATGGAGCAAAGCAACTCTGGGCTGGTGGGGCGTAAGTAAGCAAGATGGTGCGGAAAGGAGAAGCAAGAGAGCAGTGTAGGTGTGTTGGTGAGAAACACAAGGGCAAGGGTGGAGGAGGAGACGCAACAGGTGAGAGAACAACATGCAGAGGGTGGGGAGAAGCACATGGGCAAGAAGGCAATGGTGGAGTATGGGGTGGGGAGGAGAACCAACAGATGCGACCAGGGCGCTGGTGGGAGGAAGCAACCGGTAAGAGTGTAGTGTGGAGCTGGTGGGGGAGAAGCACACATGAGAAAGTAAGGGGAAAGTACACAAGGGTGAGCACAACAAGGAGGGTGGGCATAGAGAAGCATACGGATGACAGAGCAACAGGGCGAAAGAAGTACAATGGAGGCAGCTGGAAAAAACGTTGATCTCATTGAGTACCTAATGAAAAGAAAAAGGCAGTGCTTGAAAAGCAACAAGTGAAAGAAGAGAAGCCGGCTTATCAAAAGTGATGGTAAAGAGGCAGTGCTACATTGGAGGGATAAACACAAGAGTGACAAGCTGAGAGACAAACAAAGAAGCTGGCAAACTAGAGTGACAGAAGAGCCAGCCAGTTGTAAGTAATGTGCAGGCCCCATACCCTGTACCTTGATAAGTCCACAATATGTCTTGCAACAGACAACATTTGTCTGTTTCGTAGGCGAGACCTAAAAACGGGTGCCAGGTAATGAGCCAAATGTGAGCTGCGGCCTATGGCATCATGAACCAAACTGAATCATGCATGCACATGTATATATTATTGTAGTTGTTTTCTGTTTTTTGCCGATGCAGAACAACAGTGAGAAAAAACATAGGCACATCCAATCGATATGCATTGGGAAATCCCAAAAGAAAAAATGATAGGCTTTGCCAGTGTTTCTTTCATGGATGTTTTTAACATTTTGCAAAAAATATTCTAAATTATGGGCCTGGTTTAAAAGAAATGTTTCTATGAAGAGGTGTTACTTACTTTTGAATTTCCCCAAACATATGTTATGAAAGTCACAACCTTTCATCGGTTGAAGATTTTTGAATTGGGTTCCTTATGGTTGTAGGAAACTCCCATAAGAGATTAGACATTTTTCGAATATCCCCTCTTCCTCATAGTTCAAATTATCAGATTTGGTAATATATTTAACTTCTTGAAAGATATCCTCCTTTGTGGCACTCCTTAACTGTCCTAGGTACTTCAATAATGTGTAATTCAAGATGGCATAGTGTTTTGACAAAACCTTTAACACATGAGACAAAAGATTTCTGCATCTCCTACCAGTCGCCATCTGTAGGAGACTATAGTTTTCAAACAAGTATTGTTTGAAGTGTCTGACCGCCCCTTTACAACATTTTTTTGTTAAATTAAATTACTGCATTCCTGCTGCGACACAACCCGCCCCCACTCATTTCTAAGTTACACATACAGTAAAAAGCGATTCAAAGTAAACATCTGGTTGGAGCAGCTCTTAAACTTCAGGGGTTCTTCATTTCAACTTGGAAAGATTGATAGCTATGGATTGTTGCCAGCAATTTAACTGTTATTAGCAGGACCTTTAATTTTTCGGTCAGTGAGTTATTAAAAGCATTTCAAAAGTAAAACGATCCAGTCTATGTACCTGTTAATGACGCTTCCTGTGATGTTTTGTGGTTCCTGTCCACTGCAGAATCGTGGGACAAAGCATCTTGAAAGGTGGAATGTAACAGTCCAGATCCGAAGCCCATTCAGGGTCTTAAAAATATAAGTAAATAAATAATAAAGAGCCTGTGTGAAGTCCTTGGTCTAGTGACATTATTTATATAAAAGTTTATCAATGGAAAGAAGAAGGCTTGCCTGCTGACAAGAGGTCTGCCGTCCTCGTAGTTATGTTCCTGCCCCAGAGTAATGCAGCATTACAGCATTGTAAGCAGATCTATCTGTTCCAAAGGTAGAGAGAATTGCAAGTGAACGTTATGACCATGCTGGACAAATAACCACCCTGGAATCTGTTGTAAAAGTCCATTGGGCTGTGGAGCGACCAACATCATGTGCACGTGCCATTGTTTCATTGCTCTCTTGTGCCATTAGTGAAAATTTAGGCTTTCATACAGCGGTGTGTTCCATGTCAACGTTTGGGTGGGAAACATCATTTGATGGGTGGCAAACAGCTCCTTGTAAGTTCTCTTGACTCTCTCGGTCCTAACTGGCTACTGGCACTTGGCTGACCTACAACCAACCTGAAATAGAAATCATCTGTATCTTAGCACTAATGTGAAACTGCTGACAATGTCCATCTGGTCTCTTTCCCTGTATGTAATGCCCAACATGACACTGAAAAGATTTTGCTTTGTGTGTTCAGGGCTGGCAAGTGGGTTATAATAGTAGGCTCTGGATTACTCACCAGTTGAATTGCTTTAGTGGAATCAAGCAACAATTTAAGTAATTAGATGAAGTGCAGTCCTTTGACAAGTTTGAATGTCCTTTCATAGAGGGGGCAGTTATTAAAAAGTTCTGTTGTTCTCTCAAAATAATCATTAATTATCAGAGGAAATCTGTCTTCTAATTAAACTTGCAAAGAAATGTGACAGCATGGACTGTCCATTCCCCTCTTAGATTTTTCCTTTCCCTCTTTGAAACAGTTAGGAGCAACCTTAAAATCCAAGGAATAAAACTTAGTGATGGGATGTTGAAACTCTTCCTGTGTGAACATTGTCTATATCTACTATATGACAACTCCTAGCCCTCCATTCCTTCTTACTTAGAAAAAATATAGTCTTATGATCCAGTGTCCAGGTGCAAACTGAATCTCTTCAAAACTTAGGCCATGCCTTTTTAAAATCATAAATGTGGCATATACCTTCTAAGAATGTCCACCTCATTGAAATACTGATGTCCTAATTTTTCTTGGTTCATGGACTTTCGCCTTTCCACCAGCAATAGGCTTATCATAGCTTTAGGGAAAAAGATTAAAACATAGTCTTCACTTAGTTCCTTATTCCAAGTGGGCCATGGAAGTCTGATTCCTGTTTGCAGAGAGATCACAATTTTGAGATTTGTGATAATTACAATATTCCCACAACTGTCCCCTAGCAAATTCGTTAAGGCAAGGTTGCCAAAAGTGTAACGTGTAATTTCTTAGATTCCAAAGGCAAAACTTGACATTTTTAGCTAATTGCCACAGCTCATAAAACTGCACTGTAAGGTATTGGCGTTAGTCAAGTGTTGTAAATACCTCACTCATGTGCAGCCCACTTGTAATCTGGGCCCATTGGGCCAGATTTGACACCATAAAAGCGATCCTTAAGTGTAGAGTGTCTAGATTCAACCACATTGCAGCAGTCAATCCCACTTCCTCTCTACCATTAAATATCATGGCCAACCTGGAATTAATAATCTACCAAAAATGACAAGAGAATAATATATATGTATATATGTATGTGTATATATATATGTGTGTGTGTGTGTATGATGAACTCTAACAGGAGCAAAACGTGGATTGCTCAGAATTGCTTCTATTGGTATTTTACCAATCCGAAGCTGGAATAATGTGTCTGGAGAGATAAAAGGCTTTTGCCGTTTTGCAGCTCTGTGTGGATGGCACTGTACTAATTCTATTCTTAAAACTCTGCTAGAAAAACAGACATTTGAGATGAGTAGACTCGGACCCTCACTACAAGTCTGACGGTCTCACCGCCGTGGAGCCGACGGTGAAGACCGCCGCATTATGAACTGTGGGGTTTGGCTGAAGCCAAACCTCCACAACTCCGCCTGGCCCGCTGGTGTGGTCGCACTGCTGGCGGTGACCTCCTCAAATTCGGTTGCTGGCCTCAGGCTGCTGTCCGGATTACAAGGTTGCAAACCGCCAGGCTTTCTGTGGCGGTCACCCTGCCACAAAAACCCTAGCAGTCACGAACGCGGCAACAGGAATGTCCATTCATGTCACTGGCACACACATACACACATGTCCCCACACATCCACCCATCCATACACTCACAAACCCCCCCTTCACGCACGCATGCATTTACATACACATGTAGCACACGCATACATCCACTCAGACACCCTCATACACGTGCACATACACACACACACTCATTCACATTCATTCGCATACACGCACGCATTCACCACCACCGCCCCTCCGCAGACACGCACCCAAACACACAGACCCCCCCCTCACCTTTCGGACGCCCACTTACCTTCTGAGTCGAGAAGGACATCCGGGAGGGGATGGGATGGTCCTGGCAGGGTTCCCTCTCTGCCACCACCACGCCAGCAGGACACAGCCGAGCCGTATTACGGCTTGTAATACAGCAGGCTGAGTCCTGATGACGTGGCAGTGCCGGCGAGGGAACAGCCTCTGCACCGCCAGAACGAATGATGTCTGCTTTCCACCTCAATAATGGCGGAGAGCCGCCACCACTTGTAATATAACAGACTGCTGACCGCCAGCACTAGCAGTTGTCTGGCGAGTTTGGATTTCAATGAAATTGACCACCAAAGTTGTAATGAGGGCCTCAGTGTTGCTGGTGTTGTAGTATGCTCCACATAAAAGCGATCCTTATGTGTAGAGTGTCTGGATTCAACTCCATAGCAGCAGTCAATTCCCACTACCTCTCTACCATTCACTATCATGGACAACTTGGAATGAATAATCTCCCAAAGATGACGAGAAATATGGGGAAAAGGGAGGAGGCGGAGCGAGCAAAACATAGCAATTCTAAAGTGTTGTAAAGCAACCAGTTGCTGCAGTAATAATCCTGAAAGCTAATGTGAGAGAGCATGGCATGCATGAACTTGGCATGCCACTTATTAGTACTGTAGTACCACTAAGTAGTAAAATACAATACAGAGACACCCGTTACTGTCACGTTCTTATATAGAATACCCAATGCTAGTTGCAAACGTTAATTAGTCTATCAACAATGTTTAACCCGAACAATGTCACATTATACACATAAACTCAGCAGTGATCCAATCATAGAAAAGGCATTCATATTCATGAGATCGATAAAATAATTTTTTCATGTAATCTTTTAATGTCTTTATTTCCTGCTTCATGCTCCCCTCACAAGAATGTAGTCAAAGTTAGATCCAGCGAATTATTCCACAATTTCATTTTCAAACAGATGCTCCATCATTTCGAACCAGCCATCACATCTCCGCTTATCAGTTCCGCATTGACCTCCGAGTCAACAATTATATGTCCATCATTCCCATATTGATCTCACAGCCAACACGTGTTTCGTCCATTGACTTCATCAGGGCTGAAATGTCATACACAATTGATTAAGTAGTCTATAATCACCATAATCCAAAAGGTATTTAAAGTTCTCTGTTTTGAGAAAGTAGGATGGAAAGAATAAGAACCACTCCATAAACCAATGTTTGGTTACAATCCAAGGCTGATGGTGGTTTGATGTTAATACTAAAACACACAGATTGTGAACTCTATAAACTCATCCATGTGCCACCGAAAACCTGAAAAAACCCAAAGTGAACCTTAAATTAATAAGACTATATTTAGCAGTGCAATTGCATCCTATCAATATTTGAAATGAATTAAGACTTGTTAGTCAGTGTGTTATGCAAACGGACACTTTTAATGTCACACTGTGTCCAAATTCAATCAGAACCCCCTATGTCTCAAGAATCGTGTGGTTTATGTGAGACATACGTGTCAAACACCTGGAAATCACTTGCATCGTGGGCCAAACTCCCATATGTATAGCCAAGAACGATATTGTCTCCGGGAACCAATGGTCCTTCACTTTGAAATTATAAGCTAAATAACAAGATGCAAAAAACCCATAAATATTATCAATTATAGATAACGTGCAATCGGAGTGACACGTGTGCGTGTAACGGCCTACGAACTCCATAAAGTTACAGAACGTACATAGTAATGGGCCATTTCAGTTTGTTCATGTGTTCCCCACCTGAAACGATATCCGTGCATTACGAAAAGCAGTCAGTCGAGCCCTTGATTCCTGCTTCAACAAGACGGCCCGAGTACGCTGACGGTACCGCGCCAGCGAGACTCCTATTTACAAACTAATTCAAAACCATAGAAAGAGGACTCCTGAAACTACATAACCTTCTTGTGCACAGAAGAAGGACTAGCATTTATAAGTCCATCCCTGGCAAGGAGTACAGCCCATAGGATCTACTGAATACTTTCACGTTTGCTAAAAAACGATTATACTCAATGCAACATATTTATTAATCCGACACGTGTGTCCAATAAAAGTGCCGTCATTAAATATAATAATTAATAAACATGACCAGAAAAGAAAGATAAAAAAAAGCAGACAATACATTTTTTTGTAAATGCAATGAAAAGTACAAAATAAAAAATGCAGTGAAGATGTGTAGTATAAATGGAGATAGTTATGATTGCAAGTCCATGCATGATTATCTTTTGTATTTGATGATTATATGGTCTTCTGTTGGCTAATATTCCCCACATTTGACTGTGGCATCAAAATGCCTTACATCGTCCTTACAGGTCTTCTGAGTCCATTGTCACTTTGAATCAAAATCATACACATTTTATGTACACAATATAAAAGATCATTAACCCATCAATATATTCGTGGTAATGCACAGAGGCGGGCATGTTCAATTACAACAACATAGTAATAACTACCCATGGTAATTGACAATTTCATTGGACAAACAGTAAGGGAGGTTAAATGTACATTGGCAGACACCCCCAAATGATCCTTTTACGGAACTATGATCCGTATTCCCTTAGATGTTGAATTGCAGTAAATTAAAGCTGAGAATTATTATCATAACCTGTTTGGTGTCTCCATCATTAAACATATTCCTCTAAAAAGTATTCCAATTCACGATCTGTATTCAGACCTTCTTCCACCGCTCTGAGGCGCATTATCCACATTGCCTCCTTCCTACGAAGTGCCAATTCCCTATTGCCCCCTCTCGGGGCTCTCGGTACATGTTCACAACCGAAGAACTCAAAACTCCTTTGTGTGTCCTGAAGCTCACAACTCATCATGTGTGCCACCAAGGGATAGCTGACATTCTGTTGTGCCAAAGCTCCTGCATGTTCCCCAATCCTCGCTTTAAGAGGCTGAATTGTGCTCCCTACGTAAAAACGTCCACATTTACAAAGAACTATCTAAACCACATAAAACGTGTTACAATTAATGATAGATCTAATTGTGAATATCTCACCCATCTTATTGGAGAATTCTTTTCTACCATGGCAAGCACATCTGCAAAGTCCACAGTGGCCACATCTGAAAAAACCTGTTCTCTGGGCTGACAGCCAATCCATACTCTTGTTCAATTTTGGAAAGCTAGGACTGAGAATGCCTTTCAATGATCTAGCCTGGGAGGGGTGGGGGGTGGATCCCTTTTGGACCTTCCACCAGAGCTAGGGGGCCAGGTTGTTCATACCCTGGCCCCTTTTCTTTATTTTTTACTTTTTTTTTCTGGGACTCTGCTTCAGCCGAGCCCCAAGATGGCTGACAACACTTCAATGGCTTCTGTTGTTGAAGTGTTGTCAGCCAGTCAGAGCTCAGCATGAGATCGGGAGTGGTCGCGAATCCTTCGCTTCCCTTTATATACACATTTGTTTTACCCTTAATTTCTCAAAAACTACTGAACGGAATTACACCAAAACACTCTAGATTTGCTCACCTCAAATGTCAGTTTATCTAGCAAAGTTTTTAAGCATAGGATCAGCACAGTGCTATCCACGCCGAGCTAGATAGGAGCAAAGTCTTTAAGCATAGGTTTGACACAGTGTTTGACAAAAGCCATTTATCCCTTCAGGCACAGTATTACAGCTTTGGACTGGTAAAATACCATCCAAGCCAACCCGAAATGAGTAAAAACACCCCCTGACATGTGTTTTACTCTCATTATAGCTCTTCAGAGAGGTTTAGCTTTGTCCAGACTCAGTAATACTGGCAAAAGACTTAGGGCCAGATGTACCAAAGCATTTTACCCATTCTGTGTCTATAGATAAACAGACATTTGAGGTGGGCAAATCTAGAGTGTTGCAGGGTGCCGCTTACTGTAGCTGCTAAACCTGGGAACTACCCAGAGTTCTCTCTTCTTTTTTTACATAATTTATGCGTCACTCTAACCCTGAAAGGGATTTGTTTTGACTTATACTAGGTGCTCCCTTGTGTCTGGACAAAGCTAAAACTCTCTAAAGAGCTCTAATGAGAGCAAAACATGTGTCAGGGCTTGCTTCTACTCATTCTGGGTTGGCTTGGATGGTATTTTACCAGTCCAAAGCTGTAATACTGTGCCTGGAGTGGTAAATGGCTTTTGTCATTTTACAGCTCGGCAAGGTTGACACTGTGTCAAACCTGTGCTTAAAGACTTTGCTGTACAAATGGCAAAATACTTTGTTCCTATCTAGCTCGGCGTGGATAGCACTGTGCTGATCCTACGCTTAAAAACTTTGCTAGATAAACAGACATTTGAGAGGAGCAACTCTAGAGTTTCGCTGGTGTTGCAGGGTGCTCCTTACTGGAGCTGCTCTCCACCCAAACTTTGGAACTACCTAGAGTTCTCTCTTCTTTTTTTTTTGTGCATTATTTATGCATCACTCTGACCCTGAAAGTGATTTGTTTTGAGATATATATATATATATATAGGTGGGGGCAAAACACATTCTGCTCATTCATTTTTACATTGGAAAATTATAAAGCGATACAGAAAAAACTGCTAAACAGAATTATACCAGTTTGGCAGAAAGTTAAATCTTGGTTCAAAAAGTGTGCTTTTGTGATTTGCTGTACATCTGTTAAGTAGTTTCTGAGAAATTAAGGTTCAGAATTTATAGATCTTCCACGCCGTGGAGGATCCACGGAGCCAAGAGATCTTGAGATAAGATATGATTGAAAGCCACCACTTCAGCCAAGGGGTGGCTGAAGCTATTCTAGGACTTGAGATTCCTCGAGCCCCCTAGGCCTGATGGTGGATACAGAGGGGATCCCCCCACCCTCCCCATGGGGCCAAAAGCTTATTTGCTGCAGATCTTCTGACCCAATAAAAACAAACCAAAATGGTGGGTACCCTTAAAATAAAAATAAGCCTCCAAGGGTGGGCCAGAGGGTTGAGATGGTGCCCGAGCTGGAGATGCGTCACCCCCCCCGAGCCTTTATGAAGCCATGGGAACCTCCTTTCCAGTGCTGTTTTCATAATTAGAGCAGGGAATGTGCCACCTGCTCTCCATTCCTGTATAAGGGACCTCATCCCTTGGGGTCATTTTTGTAACTAGAGGAGGGGGTGTGTGACCCTCCCTCCTCGCGCCTTTATGAGGATGCAGTGACCTCTTCCCTGTGGCTTTTTTCAACTTTAGGGCAAGTTGGCATTCAGTCCCCCGACCTCCATGAACCATAGTAGGACCTCCTGGATCCAGTCTCTTGGGCCCTCCCACAAGCTGTAGACTAGCTCTGAGGGCTATATTCTCCAAGGCCCCATCCAAGCAGTGTCCCCACCACCTGGGATACTGCTGTGTGCTGCCTCAGAAAGGGCAGGCATACCCATCCTGTACTCTTTGGGGCAGGAAACACAACTTTGCTCTCGCCCAGATAGTAGCAAAGAAATGGAGCACCCATGATGGATGAAGGCTGGGGAGCCGGTATGGGCAGTGAGGGCCGTGGGCTCCCGTCCCGTAGCCCCCAGCTATTGACAAGTTTTGGGTGTGTCTGGTGGGTACAGATCTACCTACAGTGGAGAGCCAATAGGGGATGCAGGGAGATTGGGTCTCCCCTGCATTCTTCAACAAAAAAAAAACGTGGGCACACTGGATGGGCACACAAAAATAAAACAATTCGAAATAAAAAAAAAAGGAATAGTAAATGAGCAGCAGGAACTGCTGATTTATTATTCACTGCTCCATGGAAGAAGTGCCCCATACTGCCCTGCAATAGCTTTTGTTTATATTTTTGGACCCTGATGGTGCTTGTAAAAGAAGCAGGGTCTCCACCATTTTTTGGTAATGTTGTAAGCGGCCTCAGGGAGTGCAGCAGCCTCCCCAGCAACATTAAAAAAGTAAGTCTCCTGGGTCATTACTTCAGGAGAACTTACCATATGTTTTTAAAGTACTCTGTGCTGGAGGGTTGTATGACAACCACGCATGCAAAAACAACGCATGTCCGAACAGTGCAGTCAGAACCAAACAACGTCTTTACCACCCATTGCTTTACCACGCTTGCAGTGAATTTTGTGGTAAAAGCATATATGGTAAAGTAAAAAGTGTGGTAAATTCCCCCACTGCCCTGCACCCTACCACCCCCCTGTACTTAAAACTACCCCACCCTGAGCTCTAAATCCCCCCATGTGCCCTTCAATACCTCCCCAAACTACCCCAACCCCCCACGCCACCCTGAGGCCTAAATTACCCAAACTATCCCCCACCTTGAGCCCTAAAACCCCCCATGCATCCTTAAAATCGTCCTTTCCCAAACTGCCCCGACCACCATCGCCCTGAGGCCTAAATCCACCACACTACCCCAACTCCCCCTTCCCCGGCCCACCTCCCCTTAAATCTTAATTCCCCTCCCACACACCCCTAAAATCAAAAAATCTCCCCCACCTCTAAAAAACAAAAACAAAACCCCAGCCCGACTTATCTCAACCGATCCGTCTTCCTGCTCTCCTGCCCATCCGCACTGCTAGACCTGCCTAGACTAGCAAATGCTACCTGCCTTAACCACGCAAATTCATAGTTAAGACATATGCGTGGTTCAGGCAAGCGTTGTTCAGCTTGTGGCTTTCCCGTACACAGGGCTGTGCCCGCATAGTTTAGGCCGTTTCCCGTGCTGGAGTCCTTGTGGTAAGTTCTATGAGCTGTAGTTTATGGCCTAACACATGTTAAAAGAAAGACTCAGACTTGTTGATATATATATATTTTTTAAATTAAGCTTTATTAAAAACATTACTTTATGCTACTCTACCATGCACTGTTTATACTGTTTATACTGGTTCATATTACAACACTTATACCATTAGAAATCATAGTATCTATAACAACACTTATACCTCTCAAATCCCATCATTTCTGAGAACACACTGTATGGTGGAGTGCGGAATTATAGTTATTTTTGTGTGGTTAGCAAGATGAAAACAGTGTGTATGGAGGAGCACTAGTTATAGGAATATGACGGTTGTGCATAAATTATAAATTTAAGGTATAACTAACTTAAATCTTTAATTTTTGTGTACTTTAAGTTCGGTGTGTGAAGAAAGAAGAAATAAAGATATAGCAATGTAAATGTGGTGCTTGCATTAGAAATTTAAGGTATAACTATAACTTTAGAATTTCTAATGTTTGTTGATTAAGTTTTGTTTATAAGGAAAGAATAAATAAAGTTTTCTTAACTATAAGTTTTAACCTTTGTTTTTTATTGAAATCCATTTTTTTATTTTTATGAAAAATGTGTTTTCAATTGTAGAGTCCAGTGTTGTTGAGTGGAGTACTATGGTTTGTCGTGCAGTGCAGTGGATGACCATGTCGTACAGTGTAGTTTCATAGAGTGGAGTTGAGTGGCATAGCACATAGTGGAATAAAGTATCATACAATGGAGTGGCATGGCGCCTCCTAGAGCACAGTAGCGTGGCGTGGTGTAGTGTAGAGTCAAGTAAAGTGTCATAAACTGAAGTGGGTCTTGTTGCGTGCTGTGCTGTAATGTGTTTGAAAGTCTTATAGAGTGCAGTAGATTGTTGGTCAGTGGTGGGTCCTGGGTTAGAGTGAAGTACAGAGTTATACAGGGTATAATGGAGTAGAGTCTCGTAGAGTAGCATACAGTGTTCCTCATGGTAGAATGGAGATGGGTAGAGTGTCGAACAGTGTCCTCAAGTTTGGTAAAGCATTGTGTAGGGGAATAGATCTGAGTCAGGAGGAAACGCGTAGGATAGAGTGGAGTTAATTGTAATATAGTGGAGTGTTACGGCATAGAGTGGCCTGGTGTAGTATGCAGTGGAGTAAAGTGTTGTGGAGTGGTGTGTTGTACAGTGGAGTCTCCTGGCATGACTTACAGTCTTAGAAAGTGTTCTAGAGTGGGTACAGTGGAGGGCCACATAGTGGATTACAGTTATTTAGAGTGAAGTAGACTATAGTGTGGTAGAGTGGAGTGGGGTGGGCTCGAGTGGTTTGGAGTTAAGTCGCATTGAGAAGTGTAGTAGCGTGGGGTAGTGTCATTCGAGTGCAGTAATGCCTTGAAGTGGCATAGAGGGCGTTGCGTAGAGTGTTAAACGGTGGAGCAGAGTGGCATACAGTGCCATAAACTAAATTAGCGTCTGTAGACTGGCATTGACAGGAGTTCATTGTTGTACAGTGGAGTGCTATAGAGCAGAACATAGTGTGGTAGAGTGGAGGAGCATAGATGGTCGTTTAGTGGAGTACAGTGTTGAGCGGAGTACAGTGGAGTTGGGTAGAGTGGAGGGGCGTACACTGTAATAGATACTGTAGTAACTTACGCTGGAGTGGCATAGAGTGGAGTAGTGTTGAGTGGAGTAGCGTAGTGTGGAGTTGCATAGATGTTGCCCATTTTACCACCTATGGAAACTGTACCTTCCTTTCAAACCTGAAATGTTGGCTTATCCAATAGATCTAAGTTAATTTCTTTTTCAAACAACCGAAGGCACCTGTAAGAGCCACCCTTTATTATGTATAATATAATTTAATATTGTGAACATTTGTTTTCCAATTTTACTTGTATCGCTGTTTTTTAGTAACATTTTGTGAATAATATACACATATTAAATGGCATGTCCTTACCACCACTACCTATGTGGGCTTTCTGAACCTACTTATAGTACTTTTCTAACCCTCCTTGTCTATTTTTTATATTAATATTCAGCACACAGCCAAACCTCTTTTGCTAATTTAACATGGATGCCTTTCCAATGTGAGCTATCTGCCAGTAGCCAATCATATTTTGTGATGTCTTTGCTTTGTACCTTGGTACTACCGTAACGGTTGATATCACTCAGTTTTGCCTTATAAATTAACCTCTAAAGCAATTTTGTTGGCATGTAAAAAAGGCTAAACTACACAATACACTGTACATTCCTGTGAAATTTTATTCAAATCTGTACTACCGTTTGGACGCCACAGTCACTACAAAAGTTTGTGTAAAATGCATTGGGTTCCAAATCTGTTTTTGAACCCCTCCCTTTTTTTCTTTGCACCCCCTTGACCAAATGCTGTGAACCTTTCCATCTTCTGCCAAGGTACAATGAGGAATAGTTCGGGAAAAGCATCAAGGTGATTTGTCAAAAGAGTGCAGTGTTATTATAGGGCAAATAACACAGACATACCTATCTCTGTGGCCCTAACTATAACTACAGTGTTGCTACTGCCACTCTGCGCTATATATATAGCTCCTCCTGGCACTCGCCAGTAGGTAGATATAGTAGGAACTAGTTTCCATAGGAAAAGCGTTTTTTGTTTTGCCAGTAACTTTGCTGCTGTTTGACTAATCTTCATGAATTTTTCAAAACTAATATGACAGTCGGTTCAACCGCTGACTTGAAAGTTACTGGGTGACCCGTCAATCGTGGGCCGAGAAATAGATGGGGTCCCAAAACACATTTTCCCGGTTTGAGATGTCATCAGTGATGTCACTGACCATGTCCTGAGTGATGTAATATGTGAGGTCATAAACAGTGCATTGTGGGGGATTACGTTATAGCTAGGTCTGGTATTTATAACTGCTGAATTTCTGTGGTTTTGTGTGAGGGAAGACTGAGCCTAACTATAATGTCTCTATAACCTTTAGTTTGTTTAAAAAAAATCCAAGAATAAACACTAAATTCCACCAGAAAGTCCAAAGTATGTTCTTTATTTCAAAGCATCTTCAAGACAACACCTACAGCCAACATGTGTATTGCGACAAAGTCGCTACTTCAGGGCTATTGATTCACATATTGACTTGATTAAATTCAAACATGATCCTAAAACCCAACATTAATTATAATGGTCACATGAATGGAAATATTTCATTCCTATATAAGGAATCGCACATTCCTATAAAAATGTAAAGAAAACAAGAATTATAACAGTCACCAAACGCGATCCAAAGAAAAGGGGCAATAAAAAGAGAGGAAGAACATGAAAACATTTTGAAAAAAACACGTACAACTCACAATAACTTCAAAAGTTGCAATCCTATTAGTTAACACCATCCTGATTGTCATCCTTGAGCAGTGTTAGCATACTGAATAAAGAATTCATATTAGATACAGACAGGACATGATTCAAAACATATAGTATGAACAGCTCATGTTTACGAAGATAAGTTCTAAATAGCTAATATAATAGGTTGTATCTATCGCTGCTGTAGGTCCGAAAGCTTTCTACCAGATTTCTTACCAATGCCAAACTACAGGCTTAAAATCCATGTCTAATCTCAGTAGAACACATTCCCAATAAAAAATATGGTAAAAATGTTTACATACTTTAAAATACGATGCAGTGGGGAGAGAGCCAAGAGTTACCTGATATCACTGCTGGTTATATAAATACAATGCAGTGTGGAGAGAGCCAAGAGGTACCTGATATCACTGATGGTTATATAAACATATCCCTTGAATATTCGGCCTCTCAAGTTTGGAGATAAAATATAGACAAGCTAATGTGTGCACGCACAAACAATTGAATTTTCTGTAATTTATAAACCAGGCACATCCCAAATCAACAAATGACGTTATGCTCATATCTTGTATTAATTCCACATCATGGCCTTCAATTCACTAAAGTACCTTTCAAACTAATTAATTAATCATCCCAAAAGCATAACTTCAATACCAAAGTAATTTCAGCACAATCGATTTTGGATAAGCTTGAGGCCCATGCGGCTCAAAAAAAAAAAAAAATCAAACATCTAAGTTATTAAATTATATGTATCGTTTTGAACCCAGTATCCTACTCCAACCCCATAACCAACTCAATATAACTGCTCCCAAGAAACCATCACTGTACGCACCCCTACACCAGACAGTGTAACCACACTCATTTTAGCACATCGTGTCCCATCCTGATACAACAGTGGTGCCCTGGTTGTAAATACCCAACACTCAAATTTTGCAGTACAACGAAATTCTATTCTCACACTTTCTGTGATAACTCATGCACGAATTTAGGAGGGAACATACAAGCGTTCCCCAGCATCAAGCGCACAATTTACAATTGCAACAAATGTATTCATTGAGTATAATAATATAAGCATAAGAAACCCAAATGACCAAAACATTTCCAGTATTCTGCCATTCCAATCACAAATTAACGTAACCATCGCAGATATTCCACAACACAACAGTATTGCCTCTTACCAATAATAATTATGGCTATAGCTTTTCACCAATCTAGATGCATCTGTAAAGGCAGATCAACCAAACCTGTACCGCTTGAATATACCAAAGGTGACGCCTGCCTAAAGCACATCGTAACGTCTTTCAAGCAGCCATTATTCACACCTAATTCTAATTATTTTTGAATTAGAAAATTCTTAATTCTCTGATACTATAGGTTAGTTATCACCACAACGCAACAACAATGTGCCAAAAGGCTATGCTAAGTTACCCCTTAATTCTGCCCCTCTCAATCAAAGTCCAAAATTTTTAAAAAGCTGTATGTTGCTGCAAAATCATATGTATTTGTCCCCAATTTCACCGCTCCCACAAAACATGAAAAGGAACTGAACTGCCATTGTTGTTTCACTAATACATTCTAACGGTACCCCCAGCTAAACAAGCCTATCTATGTAGCGAACCAGCATCAAGCCTACAGCTGCTGTCAGCTAACTATTCATTTAAAGATTATCCAAACCTATTCATCCATACTGAATCCAAAATTAAATATGATTGAAATAAACCAATCAAGAAGGTTTTTATGATACCACCAAACCAATTTACCTGATCTCTCAGATATTGGAGGGAATCGTTCTTGCATCACTATTTTAACTGAGCATTCCAACGATACCCCTGTACTAAACAGGCCTGTCTGTATAGCAGACCCGCATTGAGACTACTAATGCTACCATCTAACGAAAATCAGTGTAGACTAGTTTAACCCACTTTGTCATATTCACTTTTCCAGCCAGACTGGTCAACCCTGCTTGTGCCTTGATAAGAGGAGGAAAATACTATTACTACTATTTTAATTAGGGCGATCTGGCCCCATTGGGGGCAGAACCCACTGGACACCAGTGATATATTTTTGTTTAACTTTAACTTTTATACGTGTGGGGGAGCGACCCCTTAGGCATGGGTCGCTCCCCTGGGGGACAAATTATCATGCCACTTCTGTCCCCCATGGGAGCAGATCGGCCTATTTTTATTAGGTGGATCTAGCCCCCAAAGGAGGCAGAAATCACTAGGCACCAGGGATTTTTATTTTTTAAAATTGTTTACAGGCAAGAGTCGTTCCCCTGGGGTGCAATTTTCTTTTAGGCCAGATTGGCCTATTTCTATAGGTGGGCAGCAGAAACCACTTAGGCACCATGAATTGGTGTGTGTGTGTGTGTTTTGTTTCGGGTGGGCAGCCACTTGGGCAAGGTCGCTCCCCATGGGGGCACATTACTGTTGGCCATTTCCGCCTCATTTTCGACATGTTTTTGGCTCTTCCCTGCCACAGGCACTTGGCCGACCTACACAAGTGAGGTATCATTTTTATGGGGAGTCTGAGGGGAGCATTGGGTGGTAGGAAATATGTCCTGCTGTGGTGATCGCACGCAGAAATATGGAAAATGTGTTTTCTTTTAAAAGCTAAATTTGAGGTTTGCTGAGGATTCTGGGTAAGAAAAGACTGGGGGATCCATGTAGTTCACACCTCCCTGGACTCCCTCAGGTGTCTAGTTTTCAGAAATGTTTGGGTTTGGTAGGTTTCACGAGATGGCTGCTGAGCCCAGGACCAAAAATGCAGGTGCCCCCGCAAAAACAGGTAGTTTTGTATTCGATAATTTTGATGTGTCCACTTAGTTTTTGGGGGCATTTCCTGTCGTTGGCACTAGGCCTACCCGCACTAGTAAGGTACCCTTTTTATCGGGAGACCTGGGGAAACGCTGGGTAGAAGGAAGTTTGGGGCTTCTCCCAGATTTCAGAACTTTGCAGCACCGAAATGTGAGGAATAGTGTTTGTTTGCCAAATTTTAAGGTTTGCTGAGGATTCTGGGTAACAAACCCTGGTGAGAGCATCACATGTTACCCCATCATGTGTTCCCCTGGGTGTCTAGTTTTCAGAAATGACCAGGTTGGCTAGGTTTTCCTAGGTGCTGGACGACCTATAGGCCAAAATCCACAGCTAAGCACTTTGCAAAAAACAGGTCAGCGTTTTTTGGGGAAAATGCGGTGTCCACATTGTGTTTTGGGCTATTTCCTGTCGCGGGCACTAGGCCTACGCACACAAGTGAGGTACCATTTTTATCAGGAGACTTGGGGGAGTGCTGGGTGGAAGGAAATTCGTGTCTCCCCTTAGATTCCAGAACTTTCTATCACCGAAATGTGAGAAAAGGTCTTTTTATTTTTTTTGGCCACATTTTGAGGTTTTCTAAGGATTCTGGGTAACAGAACCTGGGGACAGTGCCACAAGTTACCCCATCCTAGGTTCCTCTGGAGGCCAAAATCCACAGCTAGGCACTTTCCAAAAAACATGTCATATTTCAATGTAAAAATGTAATTTGTCCATGTTGCGTTTTCTGTTGCGGTTATTAAGCCTACCCATGCAAGTGAAGTACCATTTTTATAGGGAGACTTGGGGGAACACAGAATAGAAGAACAAGTGTTATTGCCCCTTGTCTTTCTCTACATTTTTTCCTTTTTCCTTCCAAATGTAAGACAGTGTGTAAAAAAGATGTCTAGTTGATAAATGGCCTGTAATTCACATGCTAGTATGGGGACCCCGGAGTTCATATATGTGTAAATAACCACTGCTTCTCAACACCTTATCATGTGCCCATTGTGGAAATCAAAGGTTTCCTTGATACCTATGTTTCACTCTTTATATTTCAGCAAATGAATTGCTGTATACCCGGTATATGATGAAAACCAATTGCGAGGTGCAGCTCTTTATTGGCTCTGGGTACCTAGGGGCCTTGATGAACCCTATATATCCCTGCAACCAGAAGAGTCCAGCAGACGTAACAGTACATTGCTTTTGAAAATCTGACATTGCAGGAGTAAAAACGTGGAGAGAAATGGCATTTTTTCACTTCAATTTCAATATTTTTTATTTCAGCTTTTATTTTGCCGTAGGAAAACCTAGTAGGATCTACTCAAATGACCCCTTGCTGAATTCAGAATTTTTTCCACTTTTCAGAAATGTTTAGCTTTCCGGGATCCAGCAATGGTTTCACACCCATTTCTGTCACTAACTGGAAGGAGGCTAAAAGCACACTAAGTAGTGAAAATGGGGTCCCAGTCAAATGCCAAAATTGTGTTGAAAAATTTGATTTTCTGATTCAAGTCTGCCTGTTCCTGAAAGCTGGGAAGATGGTGATTTTAGCACCACAAACCCTTTGTTTATGCCATTTTCAGGGTAAAAACCACAAGCCTTCTTCTGCAGCCCTTTTTCAGTTTTTTTAAAATAAAACGCAAATTTGGCATGGGTAGGTTATGTGGACAAAAAGTTATGAGGGCCTAAGCGTAAACTGCCCCAAATAGCCAAAAAAGGCCTGGCACCTGAGAAGGAAAAGGCCTTGCAGCAAAGGGTTTAATACCTATTGATGATCACAACATAATCACCATCTAGTCCTATTGTCTTTACAATAAGGTATATAGGGCCAGATGTAGGTAGGTTCCAAATTGCGAGTTGCAATTTGCGAGTCCCAGCGACTCGCAAATTGCAACTCGCAATTTGGAATGCAGAAAGGTGTCTCAGACACCTTCTGCGAGTCGCTATGGGGTCGCAAAGACCCACCTCATTAATATTAATGAGTTGGGTCGCAATTTGCGACCCCATAGCGACTCAGGGCACTCACGGGGATGGAGGCCTGCTGGGAACAGCAGACCTCCATGTCCGTGACTGCTTTTAAAAAAAGCAGTTTTTTTTTCTCAAAGTGCCATCCGTTTTCCTTAAAGGAAAACGAGCTGCACTTTGAAAAATAAATCGAAACCTTTTGTTTCGGTATTTTTCAGGGCAGGTAGTGGTCCATTGGACCGCTGCCTGCTCTGAAAAATTATTATTTGGTCCAGTCACACAGGGGAAGGGGTCCCATGGGGACCCCTTCCCGTTTGCGAGTGGGTTACCATCCACTTCAAGTGGATGGTAACTGCGAGTCCATTTGCGACCGCTTTCGCGGTCGCAAATGGAATTGCATACCATAGCGACTCGCAAATAGGAAGGGAACACCCCTTCCTACTTGCGACTCGGAAATGCATTTTGCGAGTCGGTTCCGACTCGCAAAATGCATTTCTGCATAGCAAAGACGCATTTGCGACTCGCAAATGGCGATTTTCGCCATTTGCGAGTCGCAAAGTCTTTGCTTCATCTGGCCCATAGTTCTGTATCTACAGTGAGACCTTTTACAACTGTATTCAATGTATTAATCCAATGTTTCCCTGATCCTGCCTTTTATGTTCAGATCGCCTCCTCATTTGTCCTGCTTGATGTGTTCTATACTATACCTGTTAATCTAAGGAGATGAAGAATAGTCTCAATTAAAGTGTACAGCCTTGGAGTATTTCACATCACTATTGCTTATTGCACTTATATGTTCCTTCCATCTTTCTTTCAATTTGGATGGTGTACCAACATACTGTTTCTTACATACGCAGTAAATAATATAAACAGAATTTATTGTGTTACAATTAATAAATGCATTACTCCCATATTGAGTCTTACACAATATATCTGTGGAAGTTGTCACATTATTACATACTTATTTACAACAAACACATTTCAAACACTTGAAACAACCCACTGGCTACTCCTTAAGACATATGGAACCTGCTTGCTCCTAGGAAGATATTTGAAAGTATCAATTGGACTTAATAGATTTTTTAGGGTCAGTGCTT
Source organism: Pleurodeles waltl (assembly GCF_031143425.1). Classification (NCBI taxonomy): domain Eukaryota; kingdom Metazoa; phylum Chordata; class Amphibia; order Caudata; family Salamandridae; genus Pleurodeles; species Pleurodeles waltl. The sequence goes on along the minus strand of NC_090449.1, from coordinate 650,994,509 downwards.
TTCTGTAGGTCTTAAGAGGTTTAGATGGTAAGACTTTCTACAAATCTCCATCTAGAAGAAGAATTTTCCAGTGTTTAAAAAGACTCTTATAGCTTTCTCTATTTCCTTCGATGTATAGTGCTGAACCCAGCATCCTTAGTTTGTCTGGTCATATCTCACAATTGTTGGTTGTGTTCGGTCATGATCCCAATATATTAGAGCAGTGGAGAAAGGAGATTAGGACAGAGATTTATCAGTGTTTCTCCAATTTATGCTAGAATATTGTAAATGCTAAATTCAGGCATTGGGTATGATGTATCAGCTGAGATATATTGGTGTAGAATGAAGTTCAGTTTGAATAATTGTGTCAGGAATCTGTTCTAGTGGTCATGGTGTTTTCCTCCTCTTTTAAGGTACAGGTAAGTTGGGCCAGTCTGGCTGGAAACGTGAATATGACAAAGAGAGTTGAACTAGTCTACATTGATTTTTATATGTGGTTAGCTTTAGTTGTCCTGATGTGGGTTTGCTATACAGACAGGCATGTTTAGTACAGGGTTATTGTTGGAATGCTCAATTAAAATAGTAACGCAAGTTCAGTTCCCTCCAGTCTATCTGTGTCAGGTTTCATCTTGTGTCTGGAACCTTTCCAGGAGAGCATCCCATTCAAGAGAGATGGGTGTCCACTGTACTCCTTTGTATTCCTCCAGTCTCAATGCGCTACTCTATGCTTGCCTCCGGTGAAAGACCTCTTTGCGCCACAGAGGCACCCGTGGGGGCGCCATTAATTTCCAGCGTCTAATTATCAGTCTCTTTGCCAATATTAGAGCTAGATCTGTAAAACGTAGGGCAAATTTGGAACTCAAGGGTCTAGGAAAGAGTCCAAGGAGGTCACGTGCAGCAGTGTCACAGGGAGTAGTACCCATCAAGTCCGTCAGGGCATCAGAGATTGTGGTCCAGTAAGCTGTTATGGAGGTACAAGACCATACATGAAGCAGGTTGGCATTCTTCATAGAGCAAGGGGAGCATGCCTAGGAGGCCGAAGGGAACATGTGGATCATTCTGTGTAGTGTGAGCTATGCTCTGTGCAAGATGGAAAACTGAATTAACTTAAACCTCTAATTGCAAGAAACTTTAGCTGGGTACATCAACAGTGTCCCACTCTTTATTCGAGAATACACAGAGCAAATCTTCTTCCCTGCTTGCCCTAAGGGAAGACAGTGATATCTGAAGGTGCATTTGGAGGCTACAGTAAATCCAACACACGTGGTGCCTACCATGGCCATTATGGGCAGCACCTGGAGTGGTGCATGTATTTCTGGTTCCTTCCTGTCCAGAGCCCAATGCTGGCAGACACATTTTTTAATATTTGTGTGTATTACAAACAAATCGTCCAGTAGTCCATGCGTGCGCACAAAGTCTTCGTGCAATAGCAACTGACTATCCTGAAAAGTGATCCCACTGTTGTCACCCCTCCTTGCTCCTACTGGGCTAGTCTGTTTAATGTCAGAGTACTTGTCGGAGTGGGGAGACTGCATAATGGGATGTTCGTGGATATGGGACTATAAAGCCTGTGTAAGTCTCTGACATTCTCCAGTAGGTCATAGCTAAGCGTAATAATTGAGCGCACTGAGGGGGTACTGCCACTCCACAACACAGGCGATGGAAGTGACCTCATCCAGTCTGTTCAGTGGTATTCCCTATCTCTGTCAACTTTCGGCCGGCCAGCCAGCCAGTAGGATAGCCACTGCAGCTGACCAGCTAGACAGTAGGCCTTAAAATCCGGGGCTCCTAGGCCGCCGCCGTCTGTTGGCAACTGCAGTTTTGTTGGACTAACCCTGTGACCTGTGACGACCGAAGTCCCACAAGCATGGTGTTCAATAGTTTGAATACCCAGGCTGAGATTACCACTGGAAGACTGACAAAGTGGTATAGTAAGCGGGACAGCACTACCATCTTTGCCAGTGCCAAGCGCCCGGCAACTGATAATGGGAGTTTTATCCAGAATGCTTCCTGTGAACGTAGTGAGGTGATTGTGCGGGCAAAGTTGCCTTCTAGTATGTCCTGTGTGTCTCTATATGTTGATCCCTGAATGTCGGAATGAGTGTGTAGCCACGGGTACAGAAATGGGACCGATCTGTAATTACGGCCCTGGGTATCAATTCTAGTGTGCACGGCTCTGAACGGAACCCCAACACGGAGCCAGATAGCTGCACCCCTTTCATTAACCAAAAAGGATGTGTGGAATAACTGCCCTCCCTACTTGTGATACCGCTTCAGTGCTTCAGGAGTGATGAGATGTGTTTCTTGTAAGAATGCAATGTGGGCATGATGTCTGTGTAATTGTGCCAATACTCTATGCCTTTTGTGTGCAGTCCCCAGACCCCTCACATTCCATATGTCAAAAGTGTATTCACTACAGGCTGCGTGCATCTAAATATATAATTCTCCTATTAGAGGCATCAGAACCCACAATACATTCAACCCTACCTTCACTGTACATAGCAGGTGACTCAGTCCAACAGTAAAAAGATTTCCCCAGAATACTTGATCCAACAATATAACCTCGGTCGACCATAAAATATACAATCTATAAACAGAGAAATAACATAAGTAACGGGCATAAGCACATGAGGCGGTCACAAGTTAGACTGAGAATAACAGTTCAGCTCAAAGAGCCCATCCGGACCTGCGGCCATATAAGATTTATCTTCGCAACAAAGCAGTGATTGGATATTATATTGTTTAGTCAGCATTATAGCTTGGATATGTGCCGCCCATAACACATTACTGAGGGCCACCCATGTGCTGTGCTACAGAAGGACTAAGTTTATAGTAATTACTACTCATTCAACATTTTCTACAGTATTATGATAGGCTCTAGACAGGGTAAGGAAAATTCAGCATTAATCTCATTCACAAATAATCATGATTTTATAAGCTACAAAAATGCATCTTTCCTCAGGGCTATCAGTCATACAGTTTATTAGCAGTACTTACAACTTTCAGCCCAATAAGTCATGGGACTCTTGCGTAGTGATCATGGCAAATAGGGCCACACTGCTTGCAGAATGTGATTCAGAGGCGTTGCTCTGGGAGGAACTGGAAATGCTTGGTTTGTGAGTGACATGCAGTGTAGTTGCTTATCAAAGCATTGCCTGTTGCCATTCCAGGACCTGACGTATAGATGGTGCTTTGCCAGACTTGGGTGGTCATTCTGACCTCGGCGGTAAAAGGCGCTTACCGCCGGTCAGAAATCCTCCATAATTCCGCCGCGGTAATCCGCCACAGTCATTCTGACCCGCAGCAGCCAAACCTCCGAAAATCCGACAGCCACAATAGACCGCCAGACCAGCGGTCGGCGGAAAAGTGGAGGTGACCAAACCTCCACCGTCACGCCAACAGAAATACGCCCATGCCATTCTGACCCACGAATCCACGCGGCGGTCTTTCAAACGCGGTTTCCCATTGGCGGTACACACCGCCGCGGTCAGAATACACACAAACGAACAAAACTCAGCCACATTGGACGATTTGAATTCCACACACCTGATACACATACACACACCACTCCCACACACACAATACAATATAAAACACACACCCACATCACCCACAAACCCCTTCGACCAAAATCCAAAAAGAAGCACTGAGAGACACAGCAGCGATCACAGAACACCATCACACAGAGGCACACTACACCATCACCCACACAATATCCACACACAAAACAACACACACCACCACACTCAACACACTTAACTACACATACTCCACCCCACACATCATACACACCACTCCATGGCACCCCAAAGACACCCCCGCTTCTCAGACGAAGAACTCAGGGTCATGGTGGAGGAAATCGTTCGGGTAGAGCCCCAGCTCTTCGGCACACAGGTCCAATACACCAGCATTGCCCGGAGGACGGAGCTATGGCAGAGGATTGTCGACAGGGTCAACGCTGTGGGACAGCACCCCAGAAATCGGGAAGACATCAGGAAGCGATGGAACGACCTACGGGGGAAGGTGCGTTCCATGGTATCCAGGCACAACATCGCCGTGCAGAAGACTGGCGGAGGACCCCCACCTCAACCCCCACAATTTACAACATGGGAGGAGGAAGTCTTGAACATCCTGCATCCTGACGGCCTCGCAGGAGTCGGCGGAGGAATGGATTCTGGTAAGTTGAAGCTTCAATACTGCTTCCCCCCCACCTGCATGCCAAATCATACTTCAACCCTCACCCCCATCCTCGAACCCCAACCTCACCCCCAACCCCATCCTCACCCCCACCCTCACCCCCACCACCATCCTCACCCCCACCACCATCCTCACCCCCACCACCATCCTCACCCCCACCCCCAGCACACCTATTCCCTGCCAATGTCTCACCATCACAACCCACACATCCCAAAACCTAGGCCTGCATGCGTCCACTAAGCATGGACACCCATCACCAAAGCATGCCCAATGCATAAACTCATCCCCCCCACAAGCCACCCTCACCAAAGCCCCCACACACGAATGCCAGCACTTGGGGACACGGGAACCCACAGATACACCCATATGGCACACATTGAAACTATAACCATACCTCTATACCCCTGCAGGACCCGACCGCCAACACACCGCCACGGAGGGCCCAGAATTCTCCACACCCCCCACCCAAGAGGCCGTCAGCGATGACAGCAGCTCTGTCGACCTGGACACTGATGACCAGCCCGGACCATCGGGGACCTCTGGACAGTCGGTTCCCCTCAGACAGCCACAGGCCACTACAGACCCAAACCCCTCTGGGAACACCAGCACAGCTCCCACCCAGCGGGCCCATGCCTCTGTCTCCAGGGCGCGTCAATCAGCGGTGTGTCTACCACTACAAGGCACCCAGGATAACCCACCACCCCAACAACAACAGGGACCTGGGGGCAGTGGTAGTGGGCACACCGGCCAGGGGGCAGAGGCCCAGGGAAACAGGGGAACTGGGAGGGCAGCTGTGCGACAGGGGGGGGACGGGCCCAGGGAACCCACTCTCCACGAGGCCCTCACCACCATCATGGGAGCATACAACCGCTCCCAGGAGACGATGGCGATGGTACTGGCCAGGTTCCAGGAGATCCAGGTACTGCAGGAGGAACACTATCGGGGGTACAGGGAGGACATCAGAGCCCTCACCTCCACCCTGGTTACCATGGTAGGGCTGCTGCAGGAACTCATCAACACCAGGACGGACACTCAACAACAACAAAGGGCCCCTGCCACTAGCCTGGACCAAGAACAGCCAACCACCTCCGCCGGCGCTAGTGGACAGGAGGCCCCCGCACAACAGCAGCCCACCAGACCCCCACCTCCTGCAGGAGAAGAACCACCCCGCAAGAGGGCCCTGAGATCTCGCAAGAAGACAGAGTAGGATGTCAAGACCCCCGCCAGCAAAGGATACCACCTGATGTCATCCCACTGTCCCACATTGTCACCCTGTCCATCCTTGAACTGCCCCTGCTCCATCTCTCCACAGGCCTATGGACAATGCACCTGTGTGACTGTTACTCTGGACCCTGCCATGGACATTCCTTCACCATAGCCCCCACCCACTTGAAACCACCCATCCCATTTTGAGCACTGAAATAAACACCTATTTTGCACAAAACTATCTGGAGTCTGGCTGTGATTTCAAAATATTGTAATTGACATGACAGTGCAAATATGTCCTTGTACATAGTGAAGTCAACAAACCGCTGCCACAAAGCTGGGGAAACGAAGCACAGGACTCGTAGTGGGGAGCCCAGATCTGAAATAGGGAGGGAAAAGCCACAACTCAGTCATCATACACTGGGGCAAATAGACAGGCAGCAGAGATGCAGGAGAGTAGTTTACATTTACTAAATTATGTTTGAATTGTTACCTGTGTCCTATTGGAAGTACTGTACAATGATTCTGTCCCTGTTGTCTGTTTCAGCCCCGTCGTTTTCCTCCTCGTCACTCTCCACAGGTTCCACAGCTGCCACAACACCACCGTCTCGACCATCCTCCTGCAGGAAAGGCACCTGGCGGCGCAAAGCCAGGTTGTGAAGCATGCAGCAGGCCACGATGATGTGACACACCTTCTTAGGTGAGTACATTAGGGATCCACCTGTCATATGCAGGCACCGAAACCTGGCCTTTAGGAGGCCGAAGGTGCGTTCGATCACCCTCCTAGTACGCCCATGGGCCTCATTGTACCGTTCCTCTGCCCTGGTCCGGGGATTCCTTACTGGGGTCAGTGGCCACGACAGGTTGGGGTACCCAGAGTCCCCCAATAGCCATACACGGTGTCTCTCTAGCTGTTCCATCACGTAAGGGATGCTGCTATTCCTTAGGATGTAGGCGTCATGCACTGACCCAGGGAATTTGGCATTGACATGGGAGATGTACTGGTCAGCCAAACACACCACCTGGATGTTCATAGAATGGTAACTTTTCCTGTTCCTGTACACCTGCTCACTTCCTTGGGGGGGAACCAAAGCCACATGGGTCCCATCAATGGCACCAATGACGTTGGGAATATGTCCAAGGGCATAGAAATCACCCTTCACTGTAGCCAATTCGCCCACCTCAGGGAAAAGGATGTAGCTCCTCATGTATTTCATCAGGGCAGACAACACTCTGGATAACACCTTCGAAAACATGGGCTGAGACATCCCAGAAGCAATTCCTACTGTTGTCTGAAATGACCCACTTGCCAAGAAATGGAGTACTGACAGGACCTGCACCAGAGGGGGAATCCCTGTGGGTTGGTGGATGGGGGACATCAGGTCGGGCTCCAGCTGGGCACACAGTTCATGTATAGTGGCACGGTCAAGCCGGTAGGTCAGGATAATGTGGCGTGCTTCCATTGTCGACAGGTCCACCAGCGGACTGTACACGGGAGGATTCCTCCTTCTCCTCGCCAAACCCAGCGGACGGTGCCTAGGAAGGACAACATGGAGCACACAGTCAAGCAACCCACAGGTACGTACTCACAGCTTGCACAGTAAACGATTCTCTATGCAGTGAATGGCGTGTATGAGTGGCTATGCAAGGCCTAGGCCTGTGTGACGCAGTTGAAATTGAGCCATGTGGACCCTCGAAATGGCGGCTGCCTGACCTGTGAAGTGTGACAATGGGATGTGAGGTCAATGCGCTGGCGTGGCACACCGTGGCGGTAGGCGGTCGAAGACCGCGGCGCGAAGCCGCATTGGATAACATTGAAGCCTATGGGTATCAGGAGCCAATGGCGAAGTGCGCCGGCGGTGGAGGTACGCCCCGCCGCGGTACGCACCGCCGCGGGCGTGACCGCCATTTTCTATCTACTTATTCACTCGCGACTTGAACTTTCACAGGAGAGGACCTATACTGCAAGTGTTGCTGTGACCTCGGTCTGGAAGGGACAATGGCTGCTGCGACTGGGGAAAGGGCCCCTGCCTTCACTGGAGAAGAGTTGGAGAAACTTGTGGATGGGGTCCTCCCCCAGTATGCGCTACTCTACGGTCCTCCAGACCAACAAGTGAGTTTAATTCAATATGGATTTGGGGCCACTGGCTGGCCTGTGGGCCTGGCGGGGGGCATGGCGGGGATGGGGGGGCATGTTGGGCCTGGCGGGGGGCATGGCGGGGGGCCTGGCGGGGATGGGGGGCATGTTGGGCCTGGCGGGGGGCCTGCCGGGGGGCCTGGCGGGGATGGGGGGCATGTTGGGCCTGGCGGGGGGCATGGCGGGGATGGGGGGCATGTTGGGCCTGGCGGGGGGCATGGCGGGGATGGGGGGCATGTTGGGCCTGGCGGGGGCATGGCGGGGGGCCTGGCGGGGATGGGGGGCATGTTGGGCCTGGCGGGGGCATGGCGGGGATGGGGGGCATGTTGGGCCTGGCGGGGGGGCATGGCGGGGGGCCTGGCGGGGATGGGGGGCATGTTGGGCCTGGCGGGGGGCCTGGCGGGGATGGGGGGCATGTTGGGCCTGGTGGGGGGCCTGGCGGGGGGCCTGGCGGGCATGTTGGGCCTGGCGGGGGCATGGCGGGGGGCCTGGCGGGGATGGGGGGCGTTGGGCCACTGGCAACGAAAATGCAGACAAACTTGAACGTGGTATTTCTCCCTCCCTGTACGTGTCACATAGGTCCGCGCCCATGAGAAGATCGGGATTTGGCGTGCCATCGCCAAGGTAGTCCGGACCCTGGGGGTCCACCATCGACGGGGCACCCACTGCCGCAAGAGGTGGGAGGACATCCGCCGCGGGACCAAGAAGACCGCCGAGTCTCTGCTGGGGATGGCCTCCCAACGTAGGCGGGGTGCCTGCCGTCAACTGACCCCCCTGATGTTCCGGATCCTGGCGGTGGCCTACCCTGATTTGGATGGGCGCGTGAGGGCAGCACAACAGACACAAGGGGGTGAGTACAAGCATAATCTACTCTGTTGTCGCGCAGTGGAGGTGTCTGGGTGGGAGAGGAGGGCTGTGGGTCCCCCTAGGCCAGGGCGATATCTGTAGGCTGGGCACCCCCGTAAGCCCCTGTGTCCCCAGCCACCACCCTCAGTAGTGTGCCAGTACAGCCATCCCTGGGCCGTGTCATCCATGGGTGCAGTTGTCAACTCTAGGCGTGTAGGGCATGTTCCACGGAATGCGTAGCGGACCCCAAGTGCGCAACTTAGTGCAGGGGGCATCTGTGTCTGTCATGTCCGCTAACTGTACCGGTGATCCATGTACTCAAAATCTCTTTATTTCTCTCTCCCCCCCCCTTTTTGTTTGTCTTTCTGTGCTTGTGTGCATCAGCATCATCAGGCGGAGGAGAAGTGGCATCGGGGCAGGAGGGAGCTGCATCTGGCATGGCCCAGGAGGGCCATGCCTCAGAGTCTGACTGGACCAGTGAGACGGAGGGCGAGGGGAGCTCCACAACGGGGACGACTGGACCCTGCAGCGACACGGACACGTCCTCGGAAGGGAGCTCCCTTGCGGGGGTGGCAACATCCGTGCCCCCCGCCATTACAGGTACAGCCGCCACCCAGCGCACCATCTCCGCCCTCCCAGCAGCCCCTCAGCGTTCGCCCCGTGCCCGCTCTGCCAGGAAGCCGGGCATCTCCTTCGCCCCAGGCACCTCAGGCCCTGCCCCTGTTACCCCCGCTGCCCTCAGTGAGGAGGTCATTGACCTCCTCCGAACGCTCATTGTTGGGCAGACTACCCTTTTGAATGCCATCCAGGGGGTGGAGAGGGAGGTTCATCGCAGCAATGCGTACCTGGAGGGCATTCATTTGGGTCAGGCTGCCCATCAACGATCGTTCCAGGCTCTGGCCTCAGCACTGACGGCAGCCATTGTCCCTGTCTCCTGCCTCCCTCTACTAACTCCCTCCTCCCAGTCTCCTGTTCCTCTGCCTGTCCCACCCACACCATCAGACCAGCCTGCACACACCTCAACACCCAAGAGCAGCTCATCCAAACATAAGCACCACAGATCACGCAGACATTCACACAAGCAACATTCCGATGCAGACATTCCAACAGTCACTACCACCTCTGTGACCCCCACCTCCTCGTCTCCCTCCTCCCTCCCTGTGACGTCTACACTCACACCTTCATTCACCTCACCATCAGCCAGTGTTTCCATCACCAGCACACCCACCAGAACACTCCGCACACGTGCAGTCACCACCCCCACTGCCATTTACACATCCCCTGTGTCCTCTCCCACTGTGTCTGTCACCCCCTCTTCCACACCACACAAACGCAGCCACCCACCCACCCAACAGCCATCCACCTCACGACAGCCTATCCCACCTGCACCCAAAGACAGCAAACGTCACTCACCTACAACCACATCCTCTCCCTCCACTCCCATTCCCACTGTACCTATCACTCTCCATTGTCCCAAGAAAATCTATCTCTCTACTGCTAACTTCTTTCCTGACCCTGAGCCCCCCCTCCTTCTCGTCGGGGTAAAAAGTGCACCTCAGCCACCACCAGCCCTGCAGCCCCCTTGACAAGGGTGCAGGGGCATTGGAGCCCACCAGCCCGCATGTCTGGATCTTCGCCCAGCAGCAAGGGGACAGGCAGCCCACCCCCTGGGAAGAGGAGCAGAAGGCGGAAGGGCCGCCGCAGGAGCCCGGGTTCTATATCCCCCCAGGACACTAGCCAGCCACCGTCAACAGCCACAGCTCCAAAGGGAGGAAAGGGCCACAGACTCCCGACTAAGGAGGGCAAGGGCAGCAAGGCGGAGAAGTCAGGCAGCAGGCCTGCTGCCCATGGAGGACCCGTCACAGCTGCCCAGGAGGAGCCCACAACCCCCATAGCCGCTGCCCAGGGAGGAACCGTCACAGCTGCCCAGGGAGAGCCCACCACCCCCATAGCCGCTGCCCAGGGAGGAACCGTCACAGCTGCCCAGGGAGAGCCCACCACCCCCATAGCCGCTGCCCAGGGAGGACCCAGCCCAGCTGGCCAGGAGGGCCCCACCACCCACAGCCCAGGTGGGCATTGAAGGAGCACCATCCCCGCTGCCCAGGAGGGCACCACCAGGCAATGAGCAGTTGGCCATAGAATGGCCGCCGTCTCCAGCACCGCTCCGCTGGGGACCGCCGTCTCAAGAACCGCTGAACTGGGCCCTTCAAGGCAAGAACCGCTGAATTGGGCCCTTCAAGGCAAGAACCGCTGAACTGGGCCCCGCCGTCTCCAGCACCGCTCCGCTGGGGACCGCCGTCTCAAGAACCGCTGAACTGGGCCCTTCAAGGCAAGAACCGCTGAACTGGGCCCTTCAAGGCAAGAACCGCTGAACTGGGCCCTTCAAGGCAAGAACCGCTGAACTGGGCCCCGCCGTCTCCAGCACCGCTCCGCTGGGGACCGCCGTCTCAAGAACCGCTGAACTGGGCCCTTCAAGGCAAGAACCGCTGAACTGGGCCCTTCAAGGCAAGAACCGCTGAACTGGGCCCTTCAAGGCAAGAACCGCTGAACTGGGCCCCGCCGTCTCCAGCACCGCTCCGCTGGGGACCGCCGTCTCAAGAACCGCTGAACTGGGCCCTTCAAGGCAAGAACCGCTGAACTGGGCCCTTCCAGGCAAGAACCGCTGGCCCTTTGGCAGACGTGGCAGGGCAGGATCTGTCTCGGGCAGGGCTGCAGGATGTCCTCTGGCCAACATGCCTCCTCCAGTGGCAGTGGAGTCTGTTATGGACTGTTTGGACTGTGGCTTTGCACTCCCCAGGATGGCCCAGTGGGCAGGCCACCCACTGTATGGACTGTGGCTTGGCACTCCCCAGGATGGCCCAGTGGGCAGGCCACCCACTGTATGGACTGTATGGACTGTGGCTTTGCACTCCCCAGGATGGCCCAGTGGGCAGGCCACCCACTGTATGGACTGTATGGACTGTGGCTTTGCTCTCCCCAGGATGGCCCAGTGGGCAGGCCACCCACTGTATGGACTGTGGCTTTGCACTCCCCAGGATGGCCCAGTGGGCAGGCCACCCACTGTATGGACTGTATGGACTGTGGCTTTGCTCTCCCCAGGATGGCCCAGTGGGCAGGCCACCCACTGTATGGACTGTATGGACTGTGGCTTTGCTCTCCCCAGGATGGCCCAGTGGGCAGGCCACCCACTGTATGGACTGTGGCTTTGCTCTTCCCAGGATGGCCCAGTGGGCAGGCCACCCACTGTATGGACTGTGGCTTTGCACTCCCCAGGATGGCCCAGTGGGCAGGCCACCCACTGTATGGACTGTATGGACTGTGGCTTTGCTCTCCCCAGGATGGGCCAGTGGTCATGGAGTCCCCTCGTGGATCTGGCGTCGTGTACTCAAGTGGCTGAGGTGCCCCCCCTTCCCTTCCCCCTGAGGTGCCTGTCCTTTTTTCTTTCTGATGCCCCTGCAGTGTTCTCTCCGTGGAGTTCTTGTCGTGGGACTGGGCCTTGCCCCTTTGCTCAGGACCCCTGTGGTCCACGGACAGTGGTTGGACTACATATAGTAGATGTATATATTTTGTACATAGTTTATTTATTTATTTGGATTACTGCTGTCCATTTTTCAATATATCTGCCCGTTTAAGATCTCTTCTTTTGGTCTTTGCATTATTTCGGAGGGGGGGGTTTGTGGGTTGTGACAGTGATCTGTGGGAATGCATTGATGTGTGTGTTGTAGTGGGTGTGGGTGGGTGGGTGTGTGCCGGTAATCTTTTCCCTCCCCTGTGTCGTAGGTGCAGTACTCACCGATGTCTTCCGCGCCGCCGGGCGTGCTCCTGGTACAGGAGCAGGTATAGGAGTGCGGGGATGACCTGTAACTCGGGTTCCATACTGCCGGAATCTCGCGTGGAGTATGTGGAGGTGAGCGTTTTCCCATTCGTAGTCTGTTTCCGACGTGTTTTTATCGGCAGTGCTCCCGCCCCGGAAAAGGTGGCGGATTGGTGGGTCGTGATAGGGTGGGCGGTACATTGTCTGCCGCCTGGCTGTTGGCAGTGACCGCCGCGCTGTTTGTTTGTTCCGCCATGGCGGTCGGAGTGTTAATGCGGCGGGCTGTGTTGGCGGTTCCCGCCAGGGTCAGAATTGCATTTTTTGGACCGCCGGCCTGTTGGCGGGTTGGCCGCCGCTTTATCACCGACCGCCAGGGTCAGAATGACCCCCTTGGTCTTTTCTGGCATACTTTGACGTTGTCATCTCAAAGTTCGCTGCTGCATAGTGGAGACCTCTCGGCACGGCCTTGTCTTCTGAGAGTACGAAAAGTGTTGTTCCATCAGGTCCCAAGGCTTTTCCGGTGTGTCAAAAGAGTGGATTTGCCAATCGTGGATCACTTTAAGTCGTGCTAGAAAGATCAATGCATATTGGAGACTGGCTGCTGTGATGTGTTTTATTGACCTCCTGGAAGGAGGAGCGTTGGCGCTGCACAGTGACCTTGTGGTCTGGAAACTGAGAGATTTTGACATTATCAATTTGGATAGGCACTTTCTTTCTTGATGCTTGAAGTATTGCATAGTGGATTTTGGAATTTATGATTTTGGCGACCATATGGTGTGGGGTAGCACCAAGTATGGGTCGTCTGGATGGGACTCTGTGTGTTATTTCCACAACAGAGAAGTTTGAGAGGTCGGTAGGCACCACCATTGTCCACAGCCAATCCTTGATAAATTGTGTTGCATGGGGGCTATCGGTGCCTTTTGGCACCCATTCGATGTGGATATTGTTACAGCGCGCTCATCCTTCTGCGTCTTCCAGTCGGTTTGTAGTTGTTCCACTTGTCGCAATTGATTAAATTGTGAAGAGTGATCTGCTTGAGCAGGCGATAAGACAGCCAGGGTTTGCTCATTTTCTTTGATTCTGTCAACCATTTTGCATTGGTCGTCTTTGAGGAGGTTCATGTCTGTTAGCGCTCCCTGGCATTGTTCATTAGTGAATTGCAGTTTTCCTGGAGGATAAAATCAGATTTGTCTGCGTGGTGCAGCATTGCCGTTGTGGGGGACACAATCTTCTTGTGTTTGGGTTGGAGAGCATTCAGAGATTAGCATACGGGAGAGGGTAAATCAGGCCCGTCTGCCCTATTCTTGGTTTACCCCAAACCACCTCTGTATCTTCTGGGAGCAGAGTGCAGTTGCCCACTATATTCGCTGAGTGTGACTTCTCTAGTGTCCACCCAGAGCGCATCAAGCCTGTGTACCTGTATATGTGGATGTCCAATACGGGCACGCCTCACTATGTTGATGGGTCAAGATTAGTCAGCACAGGTGCATGCAGCACTGTCCATAGCATGGTTACGGTAGGTCCTCCAGCACATCACTGGGACGTATTTTTGATAAGGCACACTTTTGTGAATTATTGTGATTGTATATTAGTCTAACACTCAATGCCAGTCCCGGGGGTCAATCGGGGCCCCCCACCAATTCATTTCCAAGCGTTGGGTGGCCGTGCTAGGTTTTAGAGTCAATAGTAGCCTTTGTGAGGGCTTCTGCGCACGCAGGGCCAGTGTTTCTGGAGAAGAGGAGCTGCATGACTAAACTGGGACAGAATAAGTGTTACTGATGCAGTGTACTTACAGCGCCTGTACGTTACTCAAGGGATCACCGGGGTCATCTGGAACGTAGTTTCTGATATGGGCTGGCAGGCACTCTGCAGCTGGTTTTGGGTGCAATCTTCAAGCCAGGCTCCAACCAGGAGCATTGTGTTCAGTGCGGTGAGGGAGGCCCCTGGGGCATGCTTCTCAAAAAAAAAAAAAAAGGGGGGTGGTCAAGGTGGGGGGTAACTCTTTGGGTCCGACGGTGTTGCCCAACTACGAGACCTAGGCTGTGATGCGCTGGCCACATTGTATGGTAGTCTCTAGGCTGGCCCGATGCTGCACTGCTATAACTCAAACTGCTGCCGACCGCGTCTTTTGTAGCCCCCTCTCTCCCGGTCGCGGTCAGAGACTGCTGGTGCTGGTAACGGATTACCTCTTAGCACCAGGAAGAGCTGGGCCCTTGATCCTTCACTGTCTTGCACGGTGTGGTCAACCCACTTCTGGCCTCCACATGCCCGGTCCTGAATGGCTGCCGCAGCCCAGTGTGATTGCTGTGAAGTGTAGTGTCGGCCCCTTTGGGGGAGGTTAAACATCGGTCCGGGTTTGCTTAGTAATAAGGCTGCTGATGCAGTATTATTTAAGGGCTGGATGTAGCGGTGTTGTGGGGAAAATTGGCAGATAATGGGGCATGGGTCAGGAGTGATCCAGTTACACTGCAGCCGTGTTGGGTGGATAACCACACCTCAGGCCCATAGCCTTTATCATTGGGTTGTGACCATACCCAAATGAAACCTACTGTATTACCTGCAATTATTCCCACAATGCAACCATCAGGCATACTATCTTAAAATTATAAATGTATTTATAGCTATTTTTCTGTTGATCGCATAAGGTTTTGGCAACTGCTGCACCGTCAACCCAGAACTAGTAAACAGACGACTCCCCAAAGACCAACATAGTCATGAAATGTTTTGAAACAGTAGGGTGAATTCCTTCCTAAATTATGTAGTGATTGATTCTGAGTGTACTTTTATTTATTAGAATACATAAAAGTTGGACATTAATTTACGAGTGATCATCACCTACTAAGAGCTACTAAAGCTATGTACCTGGAGCTGTGATATCATACATATATGCAAAGGTTCTGATATTACAGCTAGCAAAAGCATATAAAATAAGGTAGATCAAAACTGCGCAGTTAAACTTATTGAATATTATCTGTTTTACAGCAGTCTTGATGAGTTCAAAAGATTGTGGTTCTATAGCTTTAGTATATGATTACTTTTTAAAGTGAATAAGAGGGATTTGTTAATGGATTTGCAAGACATAAGGTAATGAACATTGAGGAAAAAGTAAAATTGAGACCTGTCTGCTGAGAAAAGCATTAAATAAAGGAACCCAACTACATTAAACAAAGAAGAAAGTTCCAGTGAGATTATAAAATTGGAGTGTCAGGGAAAAAGTTTGGATGGATGTTGGAATTTCTCTAAGCAAAAACAATAGTTTTGAGAGAAGATGGGGAAGCATGTTTTATAGCAGGCATACTCATTGTGCGGTCTGGGGCAGTTTGCAGCCCGCCTGACCTTTATATTCCTGACCTTTATATGTGGCCCTTTGGTGAACAGCAGCACTGGGGTGCTGTTTAATTGCCTGAGTAGTAACATTTGGCAAGATATTAATCTCTTTGGTGACGTAACCGTTACGTCCTGCACCTGGCCACGCCCCCCCTCCCCTGGGCAGGGATGGCAGGCGATGAGCTTTCCCTGCAACCCTTCGTTACCCCCCTGAACCTCCCCAAGTGACATCTGATGACATCAGCACACAATAGCACGCTAACGTCATAGGTCGCCCCTGACTCGCTGGAAGCATGGTTTCCAGCGCACCATAGAGAGAAACTGATTAGTTTCTCCGCTGGACCGGGAAAGGGGAGTTCGGAGAGGTATGACAAGGAAAGCGATCGTGCTCTAGGAATGCCCACTAGACACCAGGGAATTTTGTTTACTTTGGGAAACAAAGAAGGGGAGCGGCCCCTTGGGCAAGGGTCACTCCCCAAGGGGGCATTTTTTTCTAGGCCATTTCTGCCCCCCTTGGGGGCAGATCAGCCTATTTCAGTTAGGCTGATCTGCCCCCCCTTAAACCTCTAGGCACCAGAGATCATTTTATTTTTTATTTTTACTGCGGGGGAGCGGCCCCTTAGGCAAGGGTCGCTCCCCATGGTGCCATAATATTTTAGGCCATTTCTGCTCCCCTTGGGGGCAGATCGGCCTATTTCTATTAGGCCCATCTGCCCCCAAGGGGGGCAGAAACCACTTAGGCACCAGGGATTTGTGTGTGTGTGTTTTGTTTGGGAGGAACACATTACTGTTGGCCGTTTCTGCCCCCTTGGGGGCAGATCGGCCTATTTTTATTAGGCCCATCTGCCCCCAGGGGGGAAGGAAGCCCACTAGACACCAGGGAAGATTTTTTTTTTTTTAAAAGAGGGTGGGGTATGGCCATGCCCGCACCCCAAATAAATGGGGACAACATTGTTCTGCCCACTGGTGGGCAGATGGGGTAATTACCCCCGATCCACTCCCAGGGGATGCAGAATGCCTACTAGATGCCAGGGAATAAAAAAAATATATAGAGGGGTGGGGGTTGCCAGCCAGTATGGGCATGGTTATGCCCCCCACCCTAACTGAAGGGGGGTAACAGTCTTTCAAACTAAAGGATCTTATCCCAGCGGCAAGCAAGAGGACATTTGAATATTTTGGGTTTTGATTTTACATTTGGCCCAAGAGAGCTAGGTTAACTTTCAGTATCGTCCCACTAGGAATGATGAGCAGCTGCACTTTTTGGACTTTGGGACGCTGCCACCTAGAAAAATCTACCAGACCTAGACACATCTGAAAACTAAACATCTGGGTGAGTCCAGGGTGGTGTGCGTCACATGCACTTCACATCATTTTCTTACCCACCGTGCCCTCCAACTTTGCTTGAAATCATGCTATTCCCTACATTTTTGTGATGGAACCTTCTGGAATCCCCAGGAATCCACAAAATTGCTACCACCCAGAATTGTTGCATCTATACCGATAAACTTTCTGCCCCACTTATCAGCCTAAGAATGTTTTTTTCCAAACTGCCCTTTTGGACCCACTTTGGTTCCCTCTCCATTTTGACTTGTTTATGGCCCTTTCCTGGCACAGGCACTTGGCCCACTTACACAAGTGAGGTATCGTTTTTATTGGGAGACCGAGGGTAATGCTGGGCGGTAGGAAACTTGTGCCGGTGTGGTGATCCCACACAGAAATGTGAGAAAAATGTGATTTATTTTTTTAGCTAAATTTCAGGTTTGCTGAGCATTCAGGTTAAGAAAACACTGGGGGATCCACGCAAGTCACACCCCCCTGGACCCCTTTGGGTGTCTACTTTTCAGAAATATCTGGTTTTGGTAGGTTTCCCTAGGTGGCTGCTGAGCACAGGACCAAAAATGCAAGTACCCCCCCCTGCAAAAACAGGTAGTTTTGTAATAGATCATTCGATGTGCATGTTGTGTTTTGGACCCTTTGACAATACAAAAGGATGATGGACAGAGTGCTGAAAAATGCAAACACTCACCTCCAGTCACAGACCTGGATTTAATCCATTGTTCTTTTGCTCACCATGCCACCCCAGTGTGGACCCAGCCATGTGTAAATCAGCCTTGACCCTGTTCCTCATGGGAACAGTCCAGCCCGAACTGCCAGACCATGTCCTTCCTGGAGTGGAAACAAGCATCCTGTGACCGGTTTCAGGGCATCACCCTTCATCAGCCAGGCTAGCCTGAATCCAGTGGCACAGTGAGCACGGGACCCACATCTGGGCATACCCTTCCCACTGAGTGCAGCTTTAGCAGCACAAAAGGATGATGGACGAAGTGCTGAAAAATGCAAACACTCACTCCCACTCACAGATCTGGATTTAATCCATTGTTCTTTTGCTCACCATGCCACCCCAGTTTGGACCGAGCCATGTGCAAATCAGTCTTGACCCTGTTCCTCATGGGAACAGTCCAGCCCGAACTGCCAGACCAGGTCCTCCCTGGACCGGAAACAAGCATCCTTGGACCGGTTTCAGGGTATCAACCTTCATCAGCCATTCTAGCCTTAATCCAGTGGCATAGTGAGCCCAGGACCCACGTCTGGGCATACCCGGCGCACTTAGGGCAATAAAAGCAAACAAACACAAATGATGGACGGAATGCAGAACCAATCAAACCAGCCAGGCTGGCTAGAATCCAGTGGCACAGTGAGCATGGGGCCCACGTCTATGCATACCCTTCCCACTTAGGGCAACTTTAGCAACACAAAAGTTTCAACACTCCGTCCATCATTTTATTTTGTGATGTGTTTTGGACCCTTCCCTGTCGCGGGCACTAGGCCTACCCAGACAAGTGAGGTACCATTTTTAACGGGAGGTGTGGGGAATGCTGGATGGAAGGAAGTTTGTGGTTCCCCTCAGATTCCAGAACTTTGCAGCACCGAAATATGAGGAAAACGTGTTTTGTAGCCACATTTTTAGGTTTGCAAAGGATTCTGGGTAACAGAACCTAGTGAGAGCCCCACAAGTCACCCCATCCTGGATTCCCCTAGGTGTCTAGTTTTCAAAAATGGACAGGTTTGCTAGGTTTCCCTAGGTGCTGGCTGATCTAGAGGCCAAAATCCACAGCTAGGCACATTCCAAAAAACACATCAGATTTCAATGTAAAAATGTGATGTGTCCATGTTGTGTTTTCTGTTGCGGGCACTAGACCTACCCACACAAGTGAGGTACCATTTTTATTGGGAGACTTGGGGGATCACAGAATAGAAGAACAAGTGTTATTGCCCCTTATCTTTCTCTACATTTGTTCTTTCCAAATGTAAGACAGTGTGTATTTGAGAAATGCCCTCTAATTCACATGCTAGTATGGGGACCTCGGGATTTAGAGATGTGCAAATAACCACTGCTTCCCAACACTTTATCTTGTGCCCATTTTGGAAATACAAAGATTTCCTTGATACCTATTTTTCGCTCTTCACGTTTCACTAAATGAATTGCTGTATACCCAGTATACGATGAAAACCCACTGCAAGGTGCAGCTCACTTATTGTCTCTGGGTACCTAATGTTCTTAATGACCTACAAGCCCTATATATATCCGGACCAAGACGTGGACAGAAATGGCTGTTTTATTCCCAACTCAATTTCAATATTTTCTTTATTTCATCTGTTACTTTTTTGTAGGAAAACCTTGAAGGATCTACACAAATGACCCCTTGCTGAATTCAGAATTTTGTCTACTTTTCAGAAATGTTTAGCTGTCCGACATTTACCATTGGTTTCACACCCATTTCTATCACTAACTAGAAGGGGGCTGAAAGCACAAAAATAGTAAAAATGGGGTATGTCCCGGTAAACTGCCAAAATTGTGTTAAAAAATGTGGTTTTCAGATTCTAGTCTGCATGTTCCAAAAATCTGGGAAGATGGTGATTTTAGCACTGTAAACCCTTTGTTGATGTCATTTTCAGGGGTAACAAAACACATGCTTTCTTCTGTAGCACTTTTTCCTGATTTTCTGAAAACCCCCAGAAATGTTAGCTGTATTTTGGCTAATTTCTTGGTCTCCTCCATGGTAACCCACAAACTCTGGGCACCTGTAGAATCCCTAGGATGTTGGAAAAAAAGGACGCAAATTTTGCGTGGATAGCTATGTGGACAAAAGGTTATCAGGGCCTAAGCCGAACTACCTCAAATAGCCAAAAAAAGGCTTGGCATAGGAGGGGGGAAAAGGCCTGGCAGCAAAGTGGTTAAAGAAGAGAGCAAGCAATTATTTACAAGTTAAATGCGGTAAAGGATAGGAAGCACAGAAGTTGTCCTGATCCAGTTATTGTTAGGAACACCTTCATGTTTAAAGAAATTGTGCAACAAACATTATCTGGAAAACTCAAAAAAGTGTATTTTTCTAAACTGTGGAAGTGCTTCACCTTACTACAGTAAGTGAACTTAAAACATTCATGCTGGCCCTCATCTCTGATGACAGCGCCACAAGTGAACCTAGAGGCAATGATGTTTGTCATGTGCACCCTCTGTGTTGCCTAGCTTGTTGCTCTACATGGAACAATTTTATAGTCTACTACATCAAAGACAAGCAGTTTATATTTAGCACACATCTTGAACGTGTGTATTTCAGGGTGCTCCCATAGGTGATCATGAAGGAGGCACAGTGAAATAAAACAATTGGCTAGCACCACACAGTTTGGTGAAGTGGTGAAGCCGGGATTGATCCCAGGTTTTTCTGCTTTCCCTTGCTGCTTTTCAGTCACTAGATGGGTATCTATTTCTCGTTCTCTCGTTTTACTTCAAAAGTAAATGCTTTTTTTCCTCTAATTCTTGGTGCATGAGATTAGAGCATGGGTGGCAGACAGAAGCCACATGAAGACTTAGCTCGTTTTGGGTCTGAGGATCCAAGACTATATCAAGCTGAGCCAGGCACCTGGTTCCAGCTTGGCTCGAGTCTTCAGTTAGTCTCCAACCTCTATCACGTAATGGTAATTAGGGGGTACGTTATTTGTCCATAACTTTAGTACTATACCACATTTAAGTGTGTGTATTATGTGACTTGGTGTTCTCCCCTACAAGGAAAATTAAATGATTGTTAGGGTACAGACTTGTTTTCTTATGACTTGCCACCAGTGTTTAGTTTGATTTTATTCACATGCCTTCAAAGAAAGGAGCAGAGAAATATGTTTTAAAAAAAAGTCACTGCCGAAGAGCGCACACATTGTCAGAAAAAGAGGCCTGGATTAACAAAAACGTGTCACCTGATTCCTCAATTTTCCGCTTGCTACTACTCAACTGGAGTGTCAGTGGTTCTGATGGTGAGACTCTGGGGCTACTCATACCAAAGGAATGCTATAGTGTGGAGAATACGCTCGGGCGTTTAATACAGAGTTCGCAAGCAGCTTATTTTTGCAAAGTGACTAAGCCAGAATAAAACATCAAGTCTCTTAGTACTATGGCTAAAACTGTTCCGCTACAACACCGTCTAGCAGTGAAGGTTGGATGTTTGTCTCTGTCCATCTAAGCAAGTTCCACAAATTATTGGAGGGGGGGGTCTTTGTCAACACTATTCATGTGTGAGCCTGTTCCTAAGCATTCCTAATGTTTACAAACAAGAGATTGAAGGCATAAAGAGAATGTGCGGCCTAATGTTCTATTTCATTCCAGTTCATTAATCAGGTTACTTCCTTTGTAACTTTAACTCGACAAAGGTAGCAATAGCAACAAGAAAGGGCTTACTCCTGCGTATGATAGAAAGATAGCAACTCAGATACAGTATAACATGTTAATGTCAAATCCCTGACAGAAACTAGGGGATTCATTTAGAGGGTAATATGAAGCCTTTGAAACAACTCCACCACTCACAGTCCACATATCACATGAGTGAGTGTATAGCTAGTCTTGCAAATTTGTTGGTATATTCAGTGTGGGAGTTCACATTGAAAATGTAGTTCTTTAAACAAAGGGGCTGTAAGAGTGATTGGCAGGCAGTGGAATCAATTAGGAAAGTAAAGCATCTTTAGATAACATTTCCCGGAGGCATAATGTAAAATATGTTTGATTCATGCAAATACTGAAAATAATAATAATGAAAAATTGATTTGAAACCATTAGGGGCAACGTTAAAATAAATTAGGAGCCCTCTTCCTCAAGAAGGTTACAAAAGCTTACCAGTCCTGTCCTTGCACAGGTGCAGATTCACAACCTTCAAGAATTAACTAGAATTTGAAGAAGTAGGGCTGTAAACTGTACTTGTAGCAAATGTTTGCAATTTCTATATTTATCTGGGCAAATATACATATGTATATTCACTAATTCAAAAATCTGCATAGGTACTGTAAATTCACTTTTCTTACAATCCTCTTTCACACTCTGGAATAAGTTTTACTCCTATCCATGTCAAGTGTAAATTTCCAGCATTTTCCCATGTCGGGAGGAGATTGAGAATAATTTCTCGAATACCCTTAAACATTTAAGTTTGTGGGTGTGCACAGACTCCTAGGATATTTCAACCTTGTAACTACTGCTTCCTACCTATTTTGAGATTTGTGAAAAAGTGGTGGCAAAATCATTGTCTTACTAGAATCAAACCCTGAAGTAATATAATCTCTAACCTAATCAGAGAGATTTTATCAGAGGTTTGATTCAGTGAGAAAGCTACAATAATTTGCCACCCTCCTGTACAGCAACAGAACAAGTAGATTATGAAGCATCCTGTCCCTTGGGCAAGTAGATTTTAAATGAAATTTCACACCCCTGTTGTAGCCAGCACTGCCAGTGAGGATTCTGTAGTGAGAGGTGGATGGAGAACTACACCAGTGTTTTCAGCAACAAACTAGAAAGACTCAAGGGTTTTCAGCTCACAATTCTGTTGAAGCAGGGTTCTGTGCCCATTGAACATAATGTTTTTGAGGTGCAACTGAATCTTAGGGAAGAGTTATGCAAGGAAATGGAAAAAATAGGTGGTCAGTGTATAATATAGCCCATGGACAGTTCAAAATGGTTAGCCCAACATAAATTAAATACTGTGCAAATTGAAAGATGTGGAGACATTCCTCTCTCTACATGTCAGCCGCTTACCACAATACAGTGCCATGGGTGGAGTCAATTGTAACACCAGAGGGTACTTACTGCTACATGCATAGCCTTTGCATCTTCGTGTCCCAAAGGATTTTGAGGACACTGTTGAAACACAAGTGATGTAATGTATTTTTGGGGAAACATCCTGTTTTAGGGAATGGATATGCAAGAAATTAATGTCAGAATGAATGAGGTGTTAGGAATTTTGAAGGAACAAGGTTTGACCTTACAAGTGTAGATTTGCTGAGAAGGGTGTAGATTACTTACGACACCATTCTTCGAGGGATGGTGATTCACCTAAGGTCCAGATATTGATGGTTGTTGAAGGTACCCTGTTCTAGAACAAAGCTCAGTTGAGATCATCCTTGGGTAATCGAGTTCTACTCCAAATTTGTTCCTTGTTTTGCTGTTAAACCAGTGTCCATGCATAAACTGTTAAAAAAGAGGTTTGCATGCACAGAGGAGTGTGTCTGCCTTTGAAATGATTAAGGGTCAGTCATGTTCTAGGGTCACATCTTTGGATTTCGGTATTTCCTAAGATGAGGAATATGCAGTAGTGGATCAATTGGATGATTGGGTTAGGAGTAGTCCGGTGTCTTGACAAAAGTAGCATGTCTCATGTCTCATTCACTCATCTATTTGAATGATGTTTTGATGGAGCACCCGTTTTCTCGTCTCCTAGAACTGTTGCATGTCTGAGAAAAACCCTTTGGTGAGTCACAGTGGGACTCTCATTGCTATTTTTGCTTTGTCATATTGTAGTTCTATGTTTTTTCCCTTATTTTTATGCATTCTAATTTTCTTTCCAGTATTGTTTGTTACCCTATCTACACCCTACAATTCAAAGGAATGTTTTTTTCCGTTTAATGGAACAAAGTTTCATGCCAGAGCAGTAACAGCTCTGGTAATGTGCTTTGTTGCATCAGTTGTTTCTTAGAAACCAAGAAACTTATTTGCTGTGCTCATCAATTGTGCTTCATCCTCTTCATTTGGCACCTGAGCCACCAACATAATTTTGACAGACATCAGCTACCACAGATTGGGTTCTATTTTTCTCTAAAAGAATTGACACAAGAATAAGTTGTGGCTTTTGCCTCCATAGCATTGAGATGTGCCAAATCTATGTCTTCTGTGATTAAGGACGAGGCTTTGGCAATATATTCTGGTGTCCACATTTCCCACCGTGTGGGCTCATGTGTTCTGTTGTGGACAGACCATAGGCCTGTGGTAGACTTGTTTAGCACATTTGGTGGTGTTAAGGCTACTTCTGAAATTAAGAAATGGCAAGTCCACCTGAAGTAATTCTACTTCAACTTTTAGTATGTACATGGGAGGAAGAACTGTGCTGCTTACTTCCTGTCCAGTATGCCATTACTATTAGAAGTAGATGAGTTGATGTGGCAATGGTGTGTGTGTGTGTGTGTGTGGTGAGTCTTGGCAGAGAAGCGTGCTGGAGGTACTCTAGGAGAATGTGAGAGTGAAGGAGGTGTTTTCAGGAACATATTGTGCTGAAACTGGTTATAAACTAAGTATTTGAATGATGGCCACTTGTGAATAATCTGAGAAAATGTCATATTGTTAGGTACTGTTGGTGGTGTTGTGCAATGCGAGCTTGCTATGGTGATTGGATTTGTAGTGTGTTTCAGTGAAATTAAGAAAAAGAGTGCCGAGTCTTGCCTGTGCGGGTCTCATTGGTACTAAGGCAGTGAAGCGTATAGTTAAAGCAGACTGTTGGCCGCTGGTCATCAGCAAGGCACCAGAGGGGCGCTTGAGGGATAGTACGGCATGCATTGTTAGTGACAAAACCAAGTTGACTAAGACCTAACTAGTAACCCTGGTTGAGCATCACTGCTGTCTTGGAGCAAGTTAACTTTTAGGCACCAAAGTATGAGCTGGTGCTCAGGGATTTCATGTCCAAATGTTTTGAGGTGAGACTTGAGGACAACGTTTGCATTCACAATGTAATTGACTTCCTCCAAGATATTTTGCAAGGAGTGATACCTTAGTGAGTTACTGATTCATAGTTGTCCCCTCTTGGCGTTTGAAAAGGTGGGGACATTTTTGACTGAGTCAGGAATTAAGCATATGAGGACATCATTATATCACGCTAGAAACAATGGGTTGGTGGAGCATGCAAATAGGACCAATAAGGAACAGTTACTCTTGTCAGTATGATGCATTTAAAGAATATGTTGAGGTACATGCTATGGGTGTCAGGATGACCCCGCATGTCAGCACACCCCTCTTGTTGTATTACGAGGGTGTGTCCCAGAGTGGAAGCTAATTCTGGAATGGTTAGGCTGCAGAGTTGTTTATCAGAGTCTAAGTGAACAAAGTGGCAGATGTGAGAAAGATTGTTCAGAATAGATATTCTGGCCAAGGTAATGGTTTTGATGCAAGGTCTATGTGTGGGGGTGATTGGGTCAGAATCAGAATAACAGATTATTGCTCAAAGTTAAATCTAATTATTTTGCACCCGTATTGGTCACCAAGGTTATTGGCCATGTGGGGCATGGAACAAGGACAGGATTTCGGTATTTCCTAAGACAAGGAATGTGCAGTAGTGCATCAATCGGATGATTGGGTTAGGAGTAGTCCGGTGTCTTGACAAAAGTGGCATGTCACATGTCTCATCCACTCATCTATTTGAATGATTTTCTGATCGAGCACCTGTTTTCTGGTCTCCTAGAAGTGTTGCGGGTCTGAGAAAAACCCTTTGTTGTTTCACAGTGGTACTCGCATTGTTATTTTTGCTTTGTCATATTGTATTTCTATGTTTTTTTCCCTTATGTTTATGCATTCTAATTTTCTTTCCAGTATTGTTTGTTACCCTATCTACACCCTACAATTCAAAGGAATGTTTCTTCTGTTTCATGGACCAAAGTTTCATGCCAGGGCAGTAACAGCTCTGAAAATGTGCTTGGGTGTATCTCTTATTTCTGAGAGAACTAACAAACCTATTTGCTATGCTCATCTCTTGTGCTTCATCCACTTCATTCGCAAACCTACATTGTATATTTGTTTCTTTATGTTCTGAGAAGGAAAAAGTCCAGGCCAGAAACACTTGTAAAGCTGCTAAGCAAAAAAGGCAAGCAGGCAGCCAGCAATTCTTTGCCAGGCACCTGCAAATGCCTGAGTCGAGCGGGTGCTTCCAGAGTGGTTCTCCACACGATCATCAGTGGGACTCCCCAATTGAATTGGTTTTTGTCTGAAGGTTGTGAGGACTGATCGGCCTCATCTGTAGAGTCTCCACTCATAGATTGGTGGACCGCTGATATCAGTGGTTTTACATATTCTTGTGTTGTCCTGAGGAGGCCTTTAATAAATAGGCTGAAATGCATCGACTATAGAGATTATAAGAATCCCTCTACAAAGACCCAAAGAAAACAATTGAATTGTGGACTGTTGCTTCCAACCAGTAGTTATGTTGGGCACATAAAGGTTCTAGCGGGTCTTTACCTTGAGTGGACTATATTTCGATGGCTCAGAATTTACAATTTGGGAATGACCATCATGGTTTAGAGTCATTTTTATACAGGGGTTGTGTAGTATTGATGATATGTGGTTTTTGATATTTGTACTAATTGAATTGAATTTTACATTCACGGTAAATGACACATTTTTTTAGCAAATAAGCGTGGTGGTGTATGTAATATAAGGAGCTAAAAATCTAATTCCACATTGAAAACAAAGCTATGAAATTTCATATGTCGGATAGCAATAATCCGGTCAATAACAATTAGAGTGATATTGCTGATAACGAAAGTTGTCTGATCTATCATACTACACCCATTTTCTTTTTGTTCTGTGTTTCAACGTAGACAGGCTCTAGAGGGTATATCGGCTCCTCCTTTGATTTATTTTGCATAGAAACACTTGTAAGGCTGCTCAGCCAGCAAGGCATGCTGGGAGCAGTGACTTAGGGCCAGATGTAGCAAAATGCTAATTTGCGACTTGCAGATTGCGAGTCCCTGCGACTCGCAATTTGCAACTCGCAAATTGGTATGCAGTACGGTGTCTCAAACACCGACTGCGACTCGCTATGGGGTCGCAATGACCCACCTCATTAATATTCATGAGGTGGGTCGCTAATTGCGGCCCCATAGCGAGTCTAGGCACTCGCAAACATGGAGGCCTCCATGTTCGTGACTGCTTTAAATAAAGCAGTTTTTTTTTTTTTTTAAGTGTAGCCCGTTTTCCTTAAAGTGGATGGTAACTGCGATATGCATATGCGGTCGCAAATGGTATTGCATACCACTCAGAATCGCAAATAGGAAGGGAACACCCCTTCCTATTTGCGATTCTGAAATGCATATTGCAAGTCGGTACCGAATCGCAATATGCATTTCTGCATTGGGAAACGCGAATAGCGAGTCGCAAACGGCAATTTTTGCCGTTTGCGACTCGCTATTTGTTTCCTACATCTGGCCCTTAGTCCTAGATCAAATCTGAATTTCTTGGATCTCACAGGCCTTAGAGAAAACACAGTGATCATGTATCGCAGCTACTATACTTTGCCGATCGGACTATTACCCTGTGCGTTTCTTGCTAGATTGTGAGGTCCTTGATTGCCAGATGCCTCTTGACTTCATGAATGCTGTAGTTTGTCACCTGTTTTTTTTCCAGTCATTATCCCAAACGCAGATTGTCTTTGGATCTGAAAAATGCATCGTTTTCCTCCTTGAAATGACCTTTCAATTCGCTGGGCACATGAGCATATACTTTAGACCAAAGGCATGTTGCTTCTATTTACCTCCATAAGTGGTCTTGCATATCTTATTTTTTGTAAAGGGTATTTTGCAGAGGAGAGAAGTTGGCCCCCCCTATCCCAGCACCTTCCCTAGGGCACCACCTTTATAATCAAATCAAATCAAATCATTAACATTTATAAAGCGCGCTACTCACCCGTGCGGGTCTCAAGGCGCTAGGGGAAAGGGGGGGGTTACTGCTGCTCGAAAAGCCAGGTTTTTAGGAGTCTCTGGAAAGCGGAGTGGTCCTGGGTGGTCCTGAGGCTGGTGGGGAGGGAGTTCCAGGTCTTGGCTGCCAGGAAGGAGAAAGACCTCCCACCCGCCGTGGAGTGGCGGATGCGAGGGACGGCAGCGAGCGCGAGGCCGGAGGAACGGAGGAGGCGGGTGGGGACGTAGAAGCTGAGGCGTTGGTTGAGGTATTCCGGTCCCTTGTTGTGGAGGGCTTTGTGTGCGTGGGTGAGAAGTCGAAAGGTGATCCTTTTGCTGACTGGGAGCCAATGCAGGTGTCTCAGGTGTGCGGAGATGTGGCTGTTGCGGGGTACGTCGAGGATGAGGCGGGCCGAGGCGTTTTGAATGCGTTGCAGGCGATTTTGGAGTTTGGTGGTGGTCCCAGCGTAGAGGGTGTTGCCGTAGTCCAGACGGCTCGTGACGAGGGCGTGGGTCACGGTTTTTCTAGTGTCGGCGGGGATCCAGCGGAAGATCTTGCGGAGCATGCGGAGGGTGAGGAAGCAGGCGAAGGACACGGCGTTGACTTGCTTGGTCATGGTGAGAAGGGGGTCCAAGATGAAGCCGAGGTTGCGGGCGTGGTCTGTGGGGGTCGGTGCGGTGCCGAGGGCCGTGGGCCACCAGTAGTCGTCCCAGGCGGACGGGGTGTTGCCGAGGATGAGGACTTCCGTTTTGTCAGAGTTCAGCTTTAGGCGGCTGAGCCTCATCCAATCTGCGACGTCCTTCATACCCTCTTGTAGGTTGGTCTTGGCGCTGGCGGGGTCCTTGGTGAGGGAGAGTACAAGTTGGGTGTCGGCGTAGGAGGTGATGATGATGTAGTGCTTGCGTACGATGTTGGCGAGGGGGCTCATGTAGACATTGAAGAGTGTCGGGCTGAGCGATGAGCCTTGAGGTACGCCGCAGATGATCTCGGTGGGGTCTGAGCGAAATGGTGGGAGGTAAACTCTTTGGGAGCGGTTTGAGAGGAAGGAGGCGATCCAGTCCAGGGCCTGGCCTTGGATCCCGGTGGAGCGGAGGTGGATGATTAGGGTGCGGTGACAGACGGTGTCGAAGGCCGCCGAGAGGTCGAGGAGGATGAGGGCGACTGTTTCACCGTTGTCCATCAGGGTTCTGATGTCGTCTGACTGAGATGAGGGCGGTTTCCGTGCCGTGGTTGGTTCGGAATCCGGTTTGTGAAGGGTCGAGCAGGTTGTTGTTTTCCAGGAAGGTGGTCAGCTGTTTGTTGACGGTCTTCTCTATTACCTTGGCAGGGAAAGGCAGGAGAGAGATGGGGCGGACGTTTTTCAGGTCGCTCGGGTCAGCCGTATGTTTCTTTAGGAGGGCGTTGACTTCGGCGTGTTTCCAGCATTCGGGGAAGGTAGCAGAAGAAAAAGAAGAGTTGATGACGGCCTGGAGGTGCGGGGCGATGATGTCGTCGGCTTTATTAAAGATGAAGTGAGGGCAGGGGTCCGAAGGGGCGCCGGAGTGGATAGAGTTCATGATGGATTTGGTTTCTTCAGTGTTGATGTGGGTCCAGTTGTTGAGGGTGAAGGCCGGGGGTGCGGGATCGGTGATGTTAGGTTGGGTCTGGTGTCCGAAGCTGTCGTGGAGGTCGCTGATCTTGCGGTGGAAGAAGGTGGCGAGGGATTCGCACAAATCCTGTGAGGGCGTGACGGCGTTTGCGTTGGCGTTGGGGTTGGAGAACTCCTTGACGATGCTGAAAAGTTCTCTGCTGTTGTGGCTGTTTTTGTCTAGTCTGTCGGTGAAAAAGTCCCTTTTGGCAGCGCGGATCAGGTGGTGGTGTTCGCGGGTAGCGTTCTTGAGGGCGGTCATGTTGTCAGCGGTGTGGTCCTTGCGCCAGGCCTTCTCGAGGGTGCTACAAGTTTTCTTTGATTCTTTGAGGGTGTCAGAGAACCAGAGAGGTTTTTTGGTGTTGGTCTGTCGATGCGTGCA
Organism: Pleurodeles waltl; assembly: GCF_031143425.1. NCBI lineage: Eukaryota > Metazoa > Chordata > Amphibia > Caudata > Salamandridae > Pleurodeles > Pleurodeles waltl. The sequence goes on along the minus strand of NC_090449.1, from coordinate 650,965,029 downwards.
TTTGAGGGGAGCAAGGTTGTCTGCGCAGTGGGAGATCCAGTTTGTGAGGCTGAGGGCTGCGTCGTTGGGGTCGGTGGTGAGGGTGGGTTGGTTGGCGGCGAGTGCGGAGAAGAGTTGCTCTTCGGGATCTTGTTCCACTGTCAACGAGGGATGGGTTGAGTGCGGAGGTGGCGGGTCTCGCGTCGGAATGTGAAGTGGACACAGCTGTGGTCGGTCCAGTGTAGAGCGGAGGTGTGGCTGAAGAAGATGTGTTTGCTGGCGGAGAAGATAGGGTCGAGCGTGTGTCCGGCGATGTGGGTGGTGGTGTTCACCAGTTGCTTGAGGCCGAGGTTGGCGAGGTTGTCGAGCAGGGCGGTGGTGTTGGGGTCGTCGTTCTGTTCCAGATGGAAGTTGAGGTCGCCTAGGAGGATGTAGTCCGGCGAGGGCGTGCGGGGAGATGAAGTCGGCGATGGCGTCGCTGAAAGGGGCGCGCGGTCCGGGGGGATGGTGACGAGGGATCCTCTGAGGGTGGTCCTGGGGTCGGTGCGAATTTGAAAATGCAGATCTTCAGCGGCGAGAGGGGTGTCTTCGGTGGAGGTGGTGACGCTGATGGAGTCTTTGAAGACGATGGCGATGCCTCCTCCTACTTGGTTGGTGCAGTCTTTTCTGGAGATCTTGTAGCCTTCGGGGATGGCAGTGGCGATGTCTGGAGCTGATGAGGCGTTCATCCAGGTTTCCATGATGAAGGCGACGTCCGGAGCTGTGGAGTCCAGCAGGTCCCAGAGTTCAACGGCGTGCTTGTGGACAGAGCGAGTGTTGACCAGGATGCACTTGAGGTGGTTGATGGCGCGTGGGCTGGTGGTCGTGGTAGTTGCATGGTGGAAGATGCGTTTGCAGGAGTTACAGGCGAAGGGTCCATGGGTGCGCTTGGGGTGGGCTTGGAAGCAGGTGTTGGAGCAGCCGGGGTTGAGGGCGTGGAAGGTGGTGGGGTCGTAGCGGGTCAGCGGGGTAGGGGAGGGCTGGGGACCAGGGGTCGTGGCGCTGGGCGCTGGCCAGGCGCGGACCATGCGCGGACGGGCGCAGACGGGCTTGACTTTGGTGTGCCTCTGGCGCGCCAGCGGCGCGGTCGCGCAGCGGCCGCCATAAGAGGGAGGAGGGGGGGAGGGGCCAGCTGGGGACGAATGGGAGCTGGGGGGCGGGGGCGTGCAGGAGGTCGCGGCGGGAAAGCGCAAGGGAGGGGGGGACAGGTAGAGTGAGAAGAGCTGGGGAGGGGGGTTTAAGGGTAGAGGGGGTGAGTGTTAGAGTTTTAGGAGAATAGGGAAATAGATAGGAGTAGGGTTGAAAAGATAGGGGAGGGGGGGTGGTAGAGGTGGGTGAGGGTGAGAGGTAGAGTGAGAGGATAGGGAGATAGGTAACAGAGGGGGTGTCGGGACGGGGGGAGAGATAGGGAAATAGATAGATGGAGAGATAGGTGGAGAGATAGAAAAATAGGTAGATAGGAGGAGGGGGTGAGTGAGGGAGTTAGGTGGAGAGATAGGTAGAGGAGTGAGGGAGGCAGGTAGCGAAAGGGTAGATGTGGGTGATAGGGAGAGATAGAGGGGGGTGAGGCAGGAGCAGGAGGGCAGAGATAGAGGGGGGTGAGGCAGGAGCAGGAGGGCAGAGACAGGGGCGGGAAGAGACAGGAGTCGGATAGGACCGAAGAACAGAAGAACCGAAGAACCCAGAAGAACAGAAGAGAAGAACACAGAGGACCGGAAGAACACAGAAGAACCGAGGAACACAGAAGAACAGAAGAGAAGAACACAGAAGAACACAGAAGAACAGAAGAACAGAAGAACAGAAGAACCCAGAAGAACAGAAGAGAAGAACACAGAAGACCGGAAGAACACAGAAGAACAGAAGAGGACCGGAAGAACACAGAAGAACCGAAGAACCCAGAAGAACAGAAGAGAAGAACACAGAGGACCGGAAGAACACAGAAGAACCTACGAACACAGAAGAACAGAAGAGAAGAACACAGAAGAACAGAAGAACCCAGAAGAACAGAAGAGAAGAACACCGAAGACCGGAAGAACCCAGAAGAACAGAAGAGAAGAACACAGAGGACCGGAAGAACACAGAAGAACCGAGGAACACAGAAGAACAGAAGAGAAGAACACAGAAGAACAGAAGAACCCAGAAGAACAGAAGAGAAGAACACAGAAGAACAGAAGAGGACCGGAAGAACACAGAAGAACCGAAGAACACAGAAGAACAGAAGAACACAGAAGAACAGAAGAACACAGAGGAAGATGCAGGGGACGGAGAAGCAGAAGAGCAGACGAACAGAAGATCAACAAAGAAGATACAGAAGACGAAGAGCAGAAGGCAGAGGACCACAGAGCAAGATGAGGAAGAAGAGAGGCGACAGGAGAGGCTGAGGAGCACACAGAAGAAGAGAGAAGACGGGGAGAAGAAGAGTGCAGAAGAAGATTGCAGAGGATGAGCGAGGAGGAAGAGACAGAGAGGAGGAAAAGAAGCAGGAGAGAGGGTGAGTAGCGCGGGGCAGGGCGAGGGGCTGGGAGGTGGGGGGTACTTACTGTGAGGTGGGTCTCAGGAACTCAGGAACCTGGAGGAGCTGCAGCGGCAGGGGGAGCAACCTACCCTTGATTAACCTGGGTATCTTTCATACATTCTGCTTGTGTCCACCATATTATATGGAAGGTTACTGTGAAATGTTGTCCTCCTTTTTTAAAAACTTTGTTGGGTGTTCCCATCCAGTGACTGAATGGGTGGTCATCTGACCCTTTTGTCAGCTGAGCAACAGCTCACACCAAATTTGAGACTCCTTCTGTTTATCCCCTCAAAACATGCTTAATTCCTGATCTACCTGAGCAGACAAACGTGCTAGGTTTTGACTCACCCCCCATTTTGGAATGCTTGCAGCGTGGCCTTTCCTGCTTCCGTCTTCTGTTTCCCTCTGACGTCCACTTCACTGGAGCCCAACACATTCTCTATCATCAATCCCAGTATTCTCGAGCTATCTGCACCAGTTCTGCCACTAACTGGGTGCGCCTCCCTTGTCCTGTGCTTACCCACATGTGGTCCATTTCCTGCAGATAGCGACTACTCACAAGAGACACAGCACTTGAGCATTCTTTTGCTCTTTTATGTGGGTCACTTAAGTGTTTGACGTCTGTCTTTTTTAAGCCACTATACCTCATTTCTTTACACCTCTGCAACCCAGGTTGCCAGGTTTTCTACCACCTGTGCCTCACACCTTCTCTGGGTTCTTTCCCTAGCCATTTGAAAGGGTATTTTTTGCCTCGTCGTTCGCTCCTGTCCTTTGATAATTTAAATATTTTGTTATTATTTCTGTGTATTTTGTCTACTGCCTGTTGGAGTGGTGTTGTTTTCTCCTTTCATAAGAATCGGGCCTCTGTTCTAGGACACGTGTGGTGGATTTTATTTGCCAGCATAACTGGCTACTCTTACACGGTGATATATTGCTTGTTTGGCAGACGTCAGAAGACCTAAGTATTTGCATGCATTGTAAGTTCTTTATTAACAGTACTATTTTTTTCTTGGGAATGCCCCTCATTTGATTTGACTTAAGACACCTCCATTTCCTTTTTTGTCTATGTTCCACGCTAATTATTTTATTAAAATGTATTAATGGTTTGGCACGCCCAACCTGTCTACTCTAATAATGCTCTACATTCAAACACAATTTATTTACTCTTGTCTTCATCAACAACACCTTTGCTTTCTCCCACATCATTCTCAGTCTGTCGCAGGTTGCTCTTGGTCTCCCATTGCAATAAAACACTCAATAAAAAAGTAAATGTCGAGTGGTCATTGACTTGCTTGCGAGAATGGCTTAACGTACTTTCAGTGATTTCATTAATTATTTATTCTGACACCTCTGTGTGCATGCATTGTTACCCTGTTCCAGCAATAACAGATTGCAGGTATTTAAATTTGTTATTATCAACTTTTTTCAAGTATTTTTCCTACTTTGATTGTTTTAGATCTTTGGAATAGAAAATGATATCAGTAGGACAGTGACTGCTTTGTTCTGATCTTTGATAGCAGCCAAAATGCAAAATACAATGGTACATTTTCTTTCACATTTACCAGCAAGAAATGCAACCCCGTACTTTTCGAAATTGCTGGCGAAACGACTCTACAGACTGCCCTCTTCTGTTGTAACTTCCTGGTTCGAAGTTTCAGAATCTTGTAATTTAAATTGTATAATTTCTAAGGTCACTTAAAGCCATTCAGTTATTTGTGGAACTGTTACACTGGATGAGCAACAAACACATTTTGCTGATTTAAGTCAACTACTTTTATATTGAGTTGATGCATTCTGTGAAAATGTCTGTTTATGCAGTATTTGGTGTGACTGAACAGTAACACGATTTATACTAATATCAAGTGCATTCTGTGTCAGGACCCGGAGGCGAGGATTAGGTTTATACTTCCTTCACTTTTAATTCCAGCAGCCATAACATTACAAGGTTCAACAACTACATTTCCCATGAGAACTTGGGTAAAGAAAAAAACAGCTTGTCCAATAAGAGAAACACAGCGTTCAATAGTAGCCACCGTGCACCGTCTATCCTCCCCCTTCTTTGGTGCCCCAGCAGCCCAAGATAAGTGATTTCGCTTCTTTGTAGCTTTTCTGTGTGGATTGCTGGTTTATTGACTGTTACGGTGGTACAGTAGCTAGGCTGAGTCACCCACTGTAATGCTCGTTGCTGTTGTTTTTTCTTTTCATCCCCTGCACGGCCACGGGAACGTTTTTGTTCCTACTCAGCCACTTTTTTCTTTGCCTGGCTCTCTGGCGCAGTGCGGTCTCTGACCGCTAGGGGGCCTGCGCACCTCTCAGCACTTGTGCTGAGCACGACCTGACCTCCAGTCGGTCAGTGCGCCTCTCTCACCTGTTTATTGAGGAGAGAGGTGCGCATCCGTTTTGAAACACAGGGGATGTAATATTCACTATTTGGGCATATTCCTCCATGAGAGTTAACGGCCGGTGATTTTACACACACGACAAGGGTAAAACTATCTTGCATATAGGATTTCCTAGGATTTGCAGATGGCTCATTACTTACTGCAACTAGGGCACTGTGGCCTATACTTGGCTGGGTTCCCCTGATATTTTGGGCACTGCCCTTCATTATTGCTCCCTTACTGCCTGGCGCAGCCTAACCTTGCCACTCCTGATACTCTGGTGCCCCCCTGTCCAGTAATAGAAATATTATGGCTGACTTTGACGAGCCACAGACCTATATGAAGAAGGAGGGCATTACTTACCTGTCAATTGATGATCGGTTCTGCCGCGTGATGGATTCATCCATCTTCAAGATAGTGACTCAGCTGGTGAGAATAGAGTAACTACAGGTGCAATGCCAAAACCCCGTGGCCAAAGGGAAGACAATACCAGCTCTTTGGTCCCTAAACCTCTGGGGAAGCCCACCACCTCTAATCCAGAGGCCAAATGCAAACGTTCATACAAGTCAGGGGGCGATAACGATGCTTTTGCGTGCCTTAAAAAGGTCTTTATGGACTCTCAATCGCCCCTTTTGACCTCTGGTTATCCTAGCACTTCCCGAGACCCCCCTCTCCTCCTTCTCTCATAATGCCTCAGGTGGCGATGTGGACCATGGCAGGCCTTGGTGCCTGTCCACCAATCCCTCAACACTAGATGACAGTCCTAATGGGACCCACAAGTCAGATGCCTCCACCTCTGACATGTTGGATACAGATAAATTGCTGCATCCACATTCTGTGGAGTGGTGCCCCGCTCCCAATGTAGCCTTCTATGTTGCAGCTAGACTGCAGAAACCTCTTGATAAGGAGGTTAGAAGCTGTCTCAAAACTGATTTCCCAAGGCCTTCTTTAGACGGTAAAGTGGCCCTTACCCCTGCGATAGATACTAAAGGTGCCACTTTCTTGGTGACGTTTATCTGAGATCCCACGAAAAGGATAGATCCCTCCTGGCGCTCCTGCCAGGATGAACTCCTGTACATTGTAGAACCTTTTGCAAAGATTCTGGACATGGCAGAAGATGACAATGCGTTTGGCTCCCTAATAGCCCCTGAAGCATTACCCAGTTGGGCTCAAAGGGCTATCATCTTCCTTGAGAACGCCAACTGTGTGACCTCAATGGAGTGCCGGCGGTCTCTCCTAATAAAAATAGACCCGAAACTGGGCGAGTTGGCTACCTCAGAGGCGGGTCCTATTACCCAAGAAAATCTCTTTGGTGACTCTTTTGTCAGAGAATTGGGCAAATTTATGAAGACATTTACTTCATTTGATAAAGACCAGTCTTCGATTAGACAAACATTTACGCCTTGTGTTTTTGCCGCAGCTGGTCGTGGTAGGGGGCGCTTGACTGGCCATGGATTTCACCAAGCCCCCGCTCGAGGTTCAGATTCCTGTTGTGGGCTTTGGCAAGGCCCAACCAGAGTCAGGCGTTTCTACCTGACGAGAAGTTACCCCCATCCTCTGGGTGTCAGAGGTGGTTCCAGAGGTATTTGCACCCTCATCACTTCCCAAGGTAAGGGTACAAACTCAGAGGGACTGAAAGTTGGGGGCAGATTGGAGCAATTTCGGCATGTTTATGAGTTCCTTTTGTTGGACGCTTGAGTCCTTCAGACGGTCAAAGGTTTCCAAATAGAATTCTACAGGGCACCTTATCAACCTCGAAGGCTGGCTCCCTTGACATTTCCTCTGGAACAGTCGGAGTTGGTGGAGCAGGAGATTGCGCATCTAGCGACGGGCTCGATTGTCCATATCAACTTACATCCATCGGTTTTCCTCAGCAATCTTTTCCTGGTGGAAAAGAGAGATTGCGGTCAGCGCCTGGTCATCAATATAAGGGAATTCAACGAGTAGCTCATTTACCGCCACTTCTAGATGGAGGGAATTCACCTTCTCTTTGACGTCCTGCAGGTAAACGTTTGGATGGTCCGCCTAGATCAGTAGAACGCTTACCTGAGAAGTCCCATCTTTACTCCTCACAGGTGCTTTTTACTGTTCCAGTGGGGATCGCAGATTTTTTAATTCATGTCCTGTAAGATAGAGACTTCACACACTATATTTTAGCCGTGTCTTCCTTTATTTCGTTATCCGGTAATTAAACAGCCCAACCATCCAAGACACGCTTCTTAAACACTGGTCCTCACAGGCACTCCCTCTCTGTCTGACTCTTCCACCGTTTAGAGCCAGCCACAAACACTAGACCTTCAAGTTCTCGAATAGGTCTAGAATACTACATACCCCCCTCTCTACAACACACACACACACACAAAAAAAACATAAAGAGTTAAGCATAGTTTCTCAAATAAACTGGGCTCTGCAATTTCCTGTTAGACCTCCTCGGATAGCTCCTTTCTCTCACCTCTTCTGGGTCACTTTCAACTTTGGACGAATCATCCTGCACAGCTCCACCCTTAAACTCAACAACCCTATTAAGATTCCACACACGATGATCATTGGTTTTGACAGCATTCTGGAACTAGAAGGTTGAGTGTTCGTGGCTGGCTCTAAACGGTGGAAGAGTCAGTTGGAGAGGGAGCGCCTGTGAGGAGCGTTGTTTAAGAAGCGTGTGATGGTTGGGCTGTTTAATTACCTAAATAATCAATAGTCTTAGTACCAAACTTGCACTTCTCCAATTTGACAGTTAGATTGTGATCACTCACCCTCTTTAACACCTGCCTGACCCTTGTACCATGTTCAACATGATCCTTCCCCTTCACTAGAAGAATATCCTATTCAACTTACTTAGCATTTCTTCCCTGACGTTGACAGGAACATCTCTAACCTTACTGCAAACTGAAGTTGAACCTGGAACTTCTTTGATGTTAAGTTGACAACCCTTTAAGTAGCCTAATTAATTTCTAAAAACTCTTGGAAACTCTTGAGACAAAGCCTGCTATAACACCGAATCAGTTTCAGAAGCTTTGTGTGACACGCAAGTGAATCAACTCACCCCCGTAAGCACACGGTTTGATGTCTGCTTTAAGAAGAGTAACACTGCCTTTAAGATGACGACTGTGGAAATCATTAGATTTGATCGTAATCTTTGCACCCGAATCAAACAGCACCTGAGTTCTTTCCCCCTCAACAAGGATAAAGTGCAGGGGGCCACTACCTTTACCTACTTGTAGCACAATCTGTCCACAATCTAAATCACCAGCGGCCAAACCCTCATCATCACCAGTATGAACATCATAAGCACTCTGTTTGGACTTTCTTAACCTGCTTGTTTCTTGCAGAACGTACAAGAGCTGGACACTTTTTGTCATTAGAAAAATGCCCCAATTTGTCACACCTAAAACATCTCCTCTCACTACCTGCTGAGGAAGAATGAATTTCCTTCTTCTTCGTACCAAGCACTTTCTTGTTACTATCTGAAACAGCGCAAACCACATTAGACGATTCTTTCTTAATTACATCCTCACGTTTAAGTGTATGCTCAATTCTTTTCGCAACCATCAACAAACACATCTTCGAGAGAGGGTTCATCCCTGAGACAAAACTCCTCACAGACTTTCTCAATGTTACAGCCCAGCTTAAACCGATCCCTAATTCGCTCATCAGTCAGAGAAGCAACTTTGCATGAAGAAGAAAGCCGTCTGAGATCTGTCACATAGTCCTCAATGGATTCACCTTCCCTTTGTAACCTTTTCCCAAAGTAGTACCGCTCTAAAATGGTGCTCACCTTGGGAAGATAGTGAATGTCTAATTTCCTTATGCAAATTTTATACTCATTGAGGTCTATTGCTTCACTGTCTGGAACATCAGGAAGATGGTCAAATATTTCTTGACCGTCTGACCCCAAACAGTGAAGCAATAAGGCAGTTCGTCGTTCAGCACTCAAAGAGGTCCCACATACTTTAGCATAACGTTCAAACACCTTTTTCCATTTTGCCCATTTGAAAGGAGGCTCACCCGAAGAAGAAAGAAAAAACGAAGGTGCTGTGACATTTTGCATTTTGCTACTTCTTCAACACACACACCGTTATAATGCCCTCTAGTATAACAGCAACACTAACAACAAATCCACGTTAACCCCTTATTACAAAGAATACATCAAACACATCAGCGACGTTCTAGGCCTGCAAATCTGTTGAACTACCAAAAGATGTGAGCAGTAACTAATCTGTGTTCTTATGAGATGCTGAGCACATTAGCGACACACACATATAAGTTCCAAAGCTGTGCGCATCAGTGATTCACCAAGTAAATGTTTATTGTATGAACAGTACTATTCAGCAGACCAGAGTCCCTATGCTGTGCACATCAGCGAAGCACACAGTATTATTCAGCTGTCCAGAGTCCTTATGCTGTGCACATCAGTGATGCACAAAGATGCGTTTAACTTAGATGAGCTGTACACATCAGTGATGTACACATATCCATTCGAAATCTTTGATGACAGAGAATGCCACTGAAAAAAATGTATGGACTTTACGCTGTGCGCATCAGCGATGCACAAAAATCAACGAAAACCAAAGTACCCAATGTAATAAGCTGTGCAGATATAGCCTCGTTGTCACAAACACGCTGTTGCCACAGCAGCGTACAAACTACTTGAAAGAAAATACGTGCGTCAGAGCAAGAGACCGTACGTCACCAATTACATGCTGTCAATTACCGCAGTAGGAGAATGATTCCGTTGCCATAGAAACGTATAAACAAATCCTGGAAATTGACGCATGCAGAAACGTCCATGCGTCACAACGGAAACGACGTCAGAACCTTCGTGACTCCCATGAAGATTTCCAAACAATAACAGGGGAGCTCCACGAGAAATAACCGTCACCGCTAACAGGAATGTTGTGAAGAAGCCAAAGTGAAGGAAAGAAATCCAGTACAGTACCTTGTTGACTTTAAACACGCACAGTTTGAAAATGCTACAGAGCAGTCATCACTTGCCCAGAACAGAATCGTCGAAAATTCACTGTCCAGGGATGTTGAGCTGTAGGATCTGATGTCCGCCCACTCGTCGTCAGTGTAACATAGAGACTTCACACACGATATTTTAGCAGTGTCTTCCTTTATTTTAATATCCGGTAATTAAACAGCTCAACCATCCAAGACACGCTTCTTAAACACCACTCCTCACAGGCACTCTCTCTCCGACTGACTCTTCCACGAACACTTGACCTTCTAGTTCTAGAATAGTTCTAGAATACTACATGTCACCCCCTTTTGGGCCATCTTCCATGGTGCTTCACCAAGATGCTAAAACCAGTGTTTGAAACACCTAAGAGCCTGGGATGTGCATCTTATCTTCTATCTAGACAATTTGCTCCTCATGAACCAATGTCCAGTGCATCTGACTCAACATCTGTAGTGGACTATCCACCTGCTGGAATATCTTGGATTTATGATAAAAAAGAAGATGTCTTCTCTTTACTCAACCCGGTCGCTGCAATTCTAGGGTTTCATGGTGGACTTGGTTCAGGCTACCCTGAGTCTCCCATCACGCAAACTGACCAAGATATGTCACGAGCTGGGACAGACTCTGTCCAAATCATGGATTTGTTGCGTCATCTAGCACGAATCATTGGTCTTCTTTCATCCTCCATGCAAGCCATTCTTCCAGGGCCACTCCATTATCGGGAGGTGCAACGCCTCAAGATTTCCCATCTGCAACAGGGCCTTACCTATTCCCAATACATTCCCCTCTCAGTAGAAGCGAGAGAGGAATAGCAATGGTAGATAGCACATACGGAGGCTTGGAAAAGCGGAGTTATTTTTGGTTCCCAACCCAGTCTAGTGATAGCCGGATGCCAGCGGCTCGGGTTGGGGAGCATGCTGCAGAGAATATTCCACAGGCATAAAGTGGTCATCCGCGGAACAGGCTCTACACATAAATTGTCTGGAACTCACTGGGACTCATGGCAGGGTCCTTTGCGTTGAAATGCTGGACCAAAGGGAAAGTGTAGTGCTATGTCCTCCTCAAGATGGACAATGTGGTGGCTGTTTGCTATGTCAACCACATAGGTGGGGAATCCTTATCGGACTTGGCTCGGACATTCTGGGACTATTTTCTGGCCAATTGGATCTCTGTCAACAGAACACCTCCTGGAGGAAACTAATCAGGTGGCGGATTGGCAAACCTGTCACTGGAGGGATACCAGTTTCTGTAAACATCATCCAGGAGTTTTTTGTCACATCCAGGACTGTTGGAGTCCTTTCTCAATAGACCTGTTTGCCTCTCGGCTGGACTATCAACTGGGCAGGTATTGCAGTTGGTGTTAGAATCTGGATGAGACTGTCCAGTGATGCATTTCTCCTGGATTGGGGCAAGGAGTTGGGGCACGCCTTTCCACCATTTGCAATGATAATAAGTGTCTCCATGCAGGTACGGAGACAGTAGGTGGATCTGGTGGTAATTACCCCAATTTGGAGATCTCAAGTTTGGTTTCCAGATCTGTTGGAACTTTCTTGGGATTTTCCAATCCCTTTAACCCTATTTCCGGCTCTTCTTCCGGATCCTCGGGCAGCACCCATCACCTAGTCCTGAAAGGCTCCCTGCCACTCTTGGCGTGGCAAATTACTGGGAACGTTGAAAAGTCCTCGGAATTTCACAAGATGCTGGTGCTTTACACGCCAAAGCTTGGTAAGATAACATGAATAAAAGATACCGTTCCGCCTGATCTCGATGGTTGGGTTGGTGTCTCCAATGCCAAGTGGATCTTGTGGTGGCAGATGTCCACATCCTAAAATTCTTGGCAGCTGTAGCTTCTGATGATATGGCATACAGGTCGATGAATATATTCCGTTTGGCCATTTCCGCAGCACACCTTCCAGTTGATGGTCGTTCAGTGGGGGACCATCCCTTGGTCTGCAAACTGTTGCAGGGAATACGGTTGTCAATTCTGCCAGAGCCCATATATTCCACCTTGTGGGATGTGAATAAGGTTTTCAGTCTGTTTAAGTCGTGGCCCTCCTATAGATATTTATTGAGAAACAGTTGTCTTCTAAGTTGGCCACCTCGTTATGTCTCATTTCTTGCCAAAGAGAACCCTGGATATAAGAGGTAGGGTATTCATCCCTGTTGGACCTGGCCCTTTTTGCAGTGTCATCCCCAAACGTTTTGCCTCCTTCCTCCTATTTTTTTTATGACCAGTTTTGTGGGGTTTTAGGACTCTGGGCACTTAACTACTGCTAACCAGTGCTAAAGTGCATATGCTCTCTGTATAAGTTGTATTGGTGATTGGTTTCTCCATGATTGGCATATTTGATTTACTACTAAGACCCTAGTAAAGTGCATTAGAGGTGCCCAGGGCCTGTAAATCAAATGCTACTAGTTGGCCTGCTGCGCTGTACAATTAGCCCTGTAAACATGGCTCAGACCTGCCACTGAAATGTCTATGTGTGCAGTTTTAAACTGCCAATTCGACCTGGCAAGTGTACCCACTTGCCAGGCCTAAACCTTCCCTTTTTATACATTTAAGGCACCCCTAAGGCAGGCTCTAGGTAGCCCCATGGGCAGGGTGCAGTGTATGTTAAAGGTGTACTGATGTGTTTTACATGTCCTGACAGTGAAATACTGCCAAATTTGTTTTCACTTTTGCAAGGCCTATCTCTCTCATAGGTTAACATGGGGTCTGCCTTTAAATAACTTTAAAGCGTAGTTTCCCTTTGGGAGCAGATAGAAATTTGGAGATTGGTGTCTCTGAACTCACAATTTTAAAATACATCTTTTGGTAAAGTTGGTTTTTGAATTGTCAGTTTGAAAATTCCACTTTTAGAAAGCAGGCATTTTCTTGCTTAAACCATTCTGTGACTCTGCCTGTTTGTGAATTCCCTGTCTGGGTTAGTTTGACAGTTGGGCTATATGTTAAACCCCTCTAGACAGTGAGACAAAGGGAGCTGGGGTGTAGCCTGCATATCCCGAAGAGCCATCTGAGCTAGAGTAGAGGGAGGAGTGGTCAGTTACACCTGAATGGGCCGTGCTTGCCCTCACACAATGCAGTCTCCAACCCCCTGGTGTGTGTCTGGGGGCTGGCCTGGGCAAGGCAGGAGCCCGGTAAACAACAGAGACTTTCCTTTGAAGTTTGCCTACTTCAAAGGCAGAAAGGGGTATAAGTAGTGGACCCAAAACCCTGGATTTTTGGATTACTTCTGGAATCAAGAGGAACCTCTGCCAGGGAGAAGAGCTGAAGAGCTGGATGAGGAGTACTGCCCCTTTGCCTGTGACTGTGCTTTGCTGGGTTGGCCTGCAGTTGCTGCTTCTGTCTGAAAAAGGACAAAGACTGGATTTTGTTGTGCATTCCTGCTTGAGAAGAATCTCCAAGGACTTGAACTGAGCTTGCCTCCTTTGAAGTCTCAGGGCCATCAAAGACTTCCTCTGCCAGAACCTGGACTGTTTGCTGAGACTCCTGCCCTGCCAAGTGGTGCCCCATCCAGTCCGTGGGCCTTTGAAAGGTGAAGTTGGCAGAACAAGGACTGAAATTCACACACAGAACACCGTATGGAACGTTTTTGACGTACCACCTTCAACGCGGCTAAAATTGACACTTCACCTGCATCGCGGCTGGAGAAACAACGCAACATCTGGTTGCGGCTGCTGATAATGACGCAAGCCCCACATATAGCTATTTTCCAACACCTTGGGCCAGATTTCTCACGCATCGTCACTGAGCGTCAAAGTCATTGTGAACCTGCCTGGATCCGAGGTGCCCTCTCTGGAAATCAACGCATCAATCTCTTGCGGGGGAGAAAAATTATACATCGCCGACCTGACCGGAGAAGAAAACGACACACGGCCTCACTTGCAAGTAAGTAATTTTCATCCTCCAGGTGAACGGCAGTTGTTGATTGCTCTTACCAACCTCACAATGCAGTTTCTTCCCCTACTTTTGCCAGATGGGTCAGATGAGCAATGCAAGAGGCTGGTATCGATGTCTCTCGATTTGTAGCCTATTCGGTGAGGGATGCCATGGCATCTAAGGCCTTTTCTTTGGATGCTAGACTGGAAGATACCCTAAATTCAGCAAATTGTTTTTCTGACTCCACATTCAAAAGGTTTTATTTGAAATCCATTTCCAATCTGGAAACCTAGTGGTGGATAATCCTCACTTCCAGGTCGTGACCTAGAATGAAAAATGTCCAAGTTATCCTAACGGAAAGTTTCAATTCTTTTAAGGACACAGAGGTGAGGATTAGCCTACCCTTTGTTCTCTCATATAGTTCTCATGCCCACCCGATGGCACAAAAGGTTTGTTTTTGCAGTGTTCTCATTGGATGAATATGCTTACTTGACAATATGTTTATGACATGTGACAAATGTTTGGGAGTTCCTAGTATAGTGATCTTCTGTGAATTCTCATTTCATGAACCCATTGGTTTATGCTTGCAATTCTTTTCTTAGGGACAGATTCCAGGAAACCAGAGTGACCTCAAGGAAGGTGGCTCTGTTCTCCTGGTGGCTATTATTAAACGCTGTACTGCTCTGATTGGATGAGCTTTTTTCCCAGGTTCTCATGGGAAATGTAGTTGTTGAACTTTGTAATGTTCAGACTGCTGGAATTAAAAGTGAAGGAAGGAAGTATAAGGCTAATCCTCGCCTTTGTGTCCTTAATAGAACTGAAAGTTTCTGTTATGATAGCTAGGACCTTTTTCATTATATTTCATACTTATACTTGCCATTAGGTGTTGATAACGAGTGCTTGTTGTTTCCCACCTAATTGGCATGCATTTTATTGAACTTATAGGTATGAAAACTTAAGCAGAACCATCAGGATTAGAACTTTAATGCTTCACGTTACTCACCGATCTTGAGGGCAAATGCGTTAGTCCACCTATTCCTCTTACTGACACTTTGTTGATCAAAAAGAATACAAAATATACTGCCACAAATAAAATAGTGACCGGATTGAGAAGGAATTGTATTTTTCATTTCAAAGTATAATGCTCTGTTTACGAAAACCGTTGACTTATACAGTGTGCTTTTTTATCTCTAGATGTCCAACATGAAGTTTCTGTTTCGATTTGGAATGCTTCTGTTGATGTCAAATATTCGAGTGGAAGGCAAACGGGATCATGTATTATACTGTGGAGGTCAGAAACAACTTTTTTGTTTGCTTTGGAAAGCTCTGCTATGTACATACGTGAATTTCTAATATGTATATAGGATTTGGACGTAAAGCTTTTGGTGTAATATGTATATTTGTAAGTGGTGCAGATTTGCACTGTTGAACGCTTAAAGGTGGGTGGGTATACTGGATCACTGTGGTCTGCTCATAAAAAAAAATAAGAGTTTAGAATGTCTGGATACATCTGCTTTGGGGATTTTGTTATGCTCACAATATCACTTCTACAGTATTTACAAAAACCTTTCACTTGCACTGTCCTCTGCATACTTGTTGCCAGGGCTTTGATTCGTCACCAGTGCCAGATATTCTCTTGAAGGATACATGTGGGCTAGGTGAATCCTGCAAGACTGGTTGCGCACCATTGAGCAAAAACAGAAGGACTAGTTAGCTAAGAGAGGCAACTGTGAAGGAAATCATGTAATGTAAAAAGTCAGGTCATGCAAATGAGACCTGAGGATCTAACATATACCTCATAAGGTTATATCCTGATTAATATCATTTAACCCTGACTCCACTAAATCAATATATTGTTTAACTGTGACATATTTTTAGGTTCACCAGCCAGTCTTCTGGTACAAAGCAGTTATGGGCATAAGAGGTCCCCATCTATTCTAGCAATGCAATCCACCTCCAGAATGTCTTCTGATGTGGGGACACTCCTCTAGATCAGTTAGTACTATGCCAGTGGTGTATCAGCGTTCAGTAGTTGTTGGACCCCGGTGGATTCAAGGTGAGTGGAGCAGAATTCACCGGGGACAGAGTGGAGGGGGGAGGGGTTATTCCGATCTACTGAATTATAATTTGCCCTGTACTCTGCACCCATATTTCGAGGTTGTAGGAACATCGGCTATGATTTTACGAGTGGCTGGTAAAATTGCATTGTGAACTGGTTGCAGTGCAGCCCGGTCCTTGGCACATGGCCCCCACTCAACCCTCCACCATTGTAATGGGGGAGCATGTCATGTTGTCCCCTGATAGGCAACATCCTCCCTTTCCCTTGTCTGTCATCTTTCATTCCTTCTGCCCGCCCTCCTCCCACAAACGCACACTGGCTGCCTGCTGCTGCTCTCTCATTTACCAAGTGTTCAAAGCAGGTGGTACTTGTGTACTTTAAACCCCATGGAATTGGTAATTACATGTGGAATTCTGATCAGTAAATCCAGGTCTGCACAGTTATTCCCCATTCAACACTTTTGGATCATAATAGAAAGAAATGTGTGGAGATATCTTCCACGGTTCTTAATTGTGGGAGGTCTCTCCACCCATTTATTCTCCTAACTCTCCATCAGGCCCTAAGTGGCATTACACTTGTCATCCATCATGGCTTTATGTGCACATAGAAACCCAGAAAAATGTTGAGCCATTTAACTTCATCCTCCTCTATGCAATACCAAGGGTAGGCATTGACTCCTTAGCCAGTGCCAGGCATGAAGTGCTTTGCTGTACATGTTTTCTGCTCAGTCTTTTCTGTATACCTGGCTGAGCGCACCTTTTTCCAGTTCTTTTGCTGTCATTTTTGTTTGCTAGGGAAAAATGAATATCAGGCTTGGTGTACAAAATGACAAGTTCTAAATCGTGGGTGCAAATTACACACAGCTTTCTGTGACCATTCTTTGGCAATGCGACTTACAGGCAAATAGGTCACATCACAAAATGTCCAGTCACAGGGTTTCTGAATGACATGCCTACTGAATATTAATTTGTCAGGTCTCCATCTACGACCCCCTGATACTGGCTAAGAATGCACTATTGGTGGCCTGCAAAATGCAGCAGACTACCATCCTTTCGTTCGTACTCCCAATCATAAAACTTTGTTTAAAAAATAAAAAAAAGTCCGTGTTCCATAAAGGAATAAGTGATGCTTACAAAAAATAAAAATGTTTTTTCCAAAGTCATCTGGGGCCAGCGTGAAGAAGCAGTCCCTGACCCACTGCCTACTCCCCCCGAGGACGCCTGACAATTCCCAAAGGTAACGTTCTCCAATAGAGACGGTTTCCCTTTTGTGAATCAGTTACAACCCCTTTGAGGTGTCTGTAACTGCTCAATGCTTTGCAGTCATGTTTGTGATCATAAATCATTGATTCATCTCAAATAGAAGAGGCATGCCACGTTTATGTCCTCTCAATTGCGATTTGAATTGAGTCGGAAAACCCCTTCAGCGATTCAAAAATGGATTTCTAAATCACAAAACAGGTTGAGCACATGTTAAAAATCTATTTTTCTGTCACATGACCTTTGAATTTGCGAATTCCAGTGGTTGCAGGTAGCTCACCTGAACACCAGCTTCTGTTACTTTTCTACAATGCCAAATAGAAAAACGGTTCCGAAGATTTCGCTGCTTTACAAGACATACAAGGTGACGATTATGGATTACGCAGAGTTGCAGCAAACAGTCTCACATTTTAAGGGCTACTCTTAGGGTAGATATTATGAAATGTGCCCAACATCCATAGTGTCCATAAATATACCGTGGGAATCCTTGTCTCACTATAGCTGCAGTACTGGCCCATGGCACGACATTCACATTTCTTGGGCAGTCATACCACGATGGGCAACAATTACATCTATAAATTCAAAGCCTAAAGACAAGCGACTGAACCTCGTAACAGATGGCATTACAACGCACTGGAAAGGACAATCTCCTGAGATCCAGCAGTCACTAGATGCTTCAAACAACATATTGCTATAAATCATCCTTAAGGTATTGTGTGGTTTCAGGCACGGATTTACATAAGTCTCAAAATCCCCTGACAAATTCTTAAGTGAAACTAGCTCTTGGAGAGATAACACGGTGTCTTCCATTACACAGATAACAGAAGGGGTTTTAGTACCAGGTTGAGCTTGATGTTCACACACCACACGCGTATCAGAACAGATGCACGGCAGCAATCAAAGTAACTGAAGCGTTTACGGTCCCCCGATCTTTCGCTACTCCCCCCAAATGTTAGACAAGGAGCGTTTCTTTTATTTTTTAAAACGTTAAGTTCCCTCGAAACTAGGAAAACAGTACACTAAAGCCCTTTGCACGTGGCTTTAAATAATTATAATTCGGCGACAATCGGGAAAACAAACCCTGCTTTAATTCAGGCGGGACTATATTTATTTACCCATGTGATTGGATTGCCTCTTTGTACTCATACCTTTGGGCTTTCGTAATTTCATTACAAATGGAGGAGAAAAGAATAGGATAGAACACAGTATACCATTAGAGTTTCCTAAGAATCCAAGTTTTTTGGGGGAAATTATTTAATGTTACCTTTTGTTTGCTCGTTACTCTCTGTTGCTTCCCAGGTTAGTGCTCATTTCTTTATTCCACTATTTTAAATGGAGCATATTCACCTCCAGGGACTCCTGTCCTGGAAAAAGATAACTGTTAGCAATTAATGGTGAGTTTTAATCCGTACAGCATAACACTATCTGCTCAAACAATTATCCCCTCCACACAATACCGCATATTAGCAAACTCTTTTGAAGTAGAATTTATATAAGTTTATCTGTGTGTTTGTTCCTAGTATGTTGCTATGTGAGCGTACAGTTTGTGGATTTGGGGCATAAATAGTTGGGATTTTAGTCCATAAATGAATGCACGGATGCGTTGCGTTTTAAAGAATGTGAGGCCAGAAATAGAGACTTCTAGCTGCAGATTTCTCACCTTTTGGATATTACCCAGGCTTCAAACTGGATCTGGAAACTTTTCAGTAGCATCTCTGTGCATCAATAGATGGCACCATGCTGCTGCACACTGATGTCATTCCGCTCTAGGAGTGAAGTGCGCTTACTGTATTGGTGCACTCCTGCACTAATGCCAGTTCCTTTCTTTCCGCACCACTGTGGATCCAGAGCTACCTCTTGTCTATTTGACACCCTTACCTCCATTAAAAAAATGTTTTACAGTGTGCAACGGATATTTCACTTCCCAAAACATCAGGCTTTAACCCCTGTAAGGACTATCGTGAGCACATGTCTGTTACAGATCCTCATTGGATTTTCCAGTGGTGTCTAGGGTGAACTACAATTGTAAGGCCTACATTGACTGCCTGTCAATGAACCTAGAGCTATATAAGACTGTGATGTGAAACTTTACATTGCCAAGCACCAGAATACTCAGAAATAAGGACTGATCCAAGGTGAAAGTTCAGTCCCAGTCCCGTTTGAGATCCAGAAGTCACAGGAGTTGTTACAGAGATTGGTCTTTGTCTGATCAGTCTTCTAAGCGGGACTCTGCACCTTCCCTCTGCTTTTATTCCCCTGAGAAGGCGCAGGGGCAACACCATACACCTATATGTAGCTCACCCCTTCCTCACCACTAAGTCAACCACCAAGTGGCACAGTGCCATCCCTGGTATCCATGGGTTTTTATTTCAGCACATCTCTCCTGAAAGCTTGGTGGTGCAGACACCTGCAAGTAAGACTGACCCCAATACATTCCCTTCTAGTCCCCCAATCAGGAGTCAAAACGGGTGGAGTGGTATGAGGAACAAGTCTTCTTGTTCACAAGCCTGACGCTTTGATAAGTGAATGCTAGCTCCCTGCTGTGGTGCTATTCCCATGCCCTTTGGGATTCAGTGGCCCTGGTGCTCAGGGCTCCCTAAAGAACTTTAGCCCATCCTTGGCCAGGTCCTATACGATGGTTGTGATGCTCAAAGTTCACAGTTCACTGTGGCTCCGTCACCTCAGATCCATCAAGCGTGCCATTGGCACAGTGCCATGCTTGGCTTCGGTCCACCTGTTTTTCAGGCAGTGTTCAGTGTCCTTCATGGGCACGTATGTTTGAAGGGACTTGCCTGTTTGGGACAAGGCAAACTGTTTTCTGCTCTTATCTGCCCCACCTCCCAAACAGCATAAACCTTATTGCTACTTTTATGGCTTCTGTAGAGGTGCCTCATGTGAGAAAGTAGCCTCTTTCTAGCCTTGTTACCCCCACTTTTGGCCTGTTTGTGAGTGTATGTCAGGGTGTTTTCACTGTCTCACTGGGATCCTGCTAGCCAGGGCCCAGTGCTCATAGTGAAAACCCTATGTTTTCAGTATGTTTGTTATGTGTCACTGGGACCCTGCTAGTCAGGACCCCAGTGCTCATAAGTTTGTGGCCTATATGTATGTGTTACCTGTGTAGTGACTAACTGTCTCACTGAGGCTCTGCTAATCAGAACCTCAGTGGTTATGCTCTCTCATTTCTTTCCAAATTGTCACGAACAGGCTAGTGACCATTTTTACCAATTTACATTGGCTTACTGGAACACCCTTATAATTCCCTAGTATATGGTACTGAGGTACCCAGGGTATTGGGGTTCCAGGAGATCCCTATGGGCTGCAGCATTTCTTTTGCCACCCATAGGGAGCTCTGACAATTCTTACACAGGCCTGCCACTGCAGCCTGAGTGAAATAACGTCCACGTTATTTCACAGCCATTTTACACTGCACTTAAGTAACTTATAAGTCACCTATATGTCTAACCTTTACCTGGTAAAGGTTAGGTGCAAAGTTACTTAGTGTGAGGGCACCCTGGCACTAGCCAAGGTGCCCCCACATTGTTCAGAGCCAATTCCCTGAACTTTGTGAGTGCAGGGACACCATTACACGCGTGCACTACATATAGGTCACTACCTATATGTAGCTTCACAATGGTAACTCCGAATATGGCCATGTAACATGTCTATGATCATGGAATTGCCCCCTCTATGCCATCCTGGCATAGTTGGCACAATCCCATGATCTGTAGCACAGACCCTGGTACTGCCAAACTGCCCTTCCTGGGGTTTCACTGCAGCTGCTGCTGCTGCCAACCCCTCAGACAGGCATCTGCCCTCCTGGGGTCCAGCCAGGCCTGGCCCAGGATGGCAGAACAAAGAACTTCCTCTGAGAGAGGGTGTGACACCCTCTCCCTTTGGAAAATGGTGTGAAGGCAGGGGAGGAGTAGCCTCCCCCAGCCTCTGGAAATGCTTTGTTGGGCACAGAGGTGCCCAATTCTGCATAAGCCAGTCTACACCGGTTCAGGGGACCCCTTAGCCCTGCTCTGACGCGAAACTGGACAAAGGAAAGGGGAGTGACCACTCCCCTGACCTGCACCTCCCCTGGGAGGTGTCCAGAGCTCCTCCAGTGTGCTCCAGACCTCTGCCATCTTGGAAACAGAGGTGCTGCTGGCACACTGGACTGCTCTGAGTGGCCAGTGCCACCAGGTGACGTCAGAGACTCCTTCTGATAGGCTCCTTCAGGTGTTAGTAGCCTATCCTCTCTCCTAAGTAGCCAAACCCTCTTTTCTGGCTATTTAGGGTCTCTGTCTCTGGGGAAACTTTAGATAACGAATGCACGAGCTCAGCCGAGTTCCTCTGCATCTCTCTTTTCACCTTCTGATAAGGAATCGACTGCTGACCGCGCTGGAAGCCTGCAAACCTGCAACATAGTAGCAAAGACGACTACTGCAACTCTGTAACGCTGATCCTGCCGCCTTCTCGACTGTTTTCCTGCTTGTGCATGCTGTGGGGGTAGTCTGCCTCCTCTCTGCACCAGAAGCTCCGAAGAAATCTCCTGTGGGTCGACGGAATCTTCCCCCTGCAACCGCAGGCACCAAAAAGCTGCATTACCGGTCCCTTGGGTCTCCTCTCAGCACGACGAGCGAGGTCCCTCGAATCCAGCGACTCTGTCCAAGTGACCCCCACAGTCCAGTGACTCTTCAGTCCAAGTTTGGTGGAGGTAAGTCCTTTCCTCACCTCGCTGGGCTGCATTGCTGGGAACCGCGACTTTTGCAGCTACTCCGGCCCCTGTGCACTTCCGGCGGAAATCCTTTGTGCACATCCAAGCCTGGGTCCACGGCACTCTAACCTGCATTGCACGACTTTCTAAGTTGGTCTCCGGCGACGTGGGACTCCTTTGTGCAACTCCGGCGAGCACCGTTTCACGCATCCTCGTAGTGCCTGTTTCTGGCACTTCTCCGGGTGCTACCGGCTTCAGAGAGGGCTCCTTGTCTTGCTCGACGTCCCCTCTCTCTGCTGGTCCAATTTGCGACCTCCTGGGCCTCAGCAGCGTCCAAAAACGCTAACCGCACGATTTGCAGCTAGCAAGGCTTGTTGGCGTTCTTTCGGCGGGAAAACACTTCTGCACGACTCTCCACAGCGAGAGGGATCCGTCCACCAAAGGGGAAGTCTCTAGCCCTTTTCGTTCCTGCAGAAACCTCAGCTTCTTCTGGCCAGTAGAAGCTTCTTTGCACCCGCAGCTGGCATTTCCTGGGCATTTGCCCATCTCCGACTTGCTTGTGACTTTTGGACTTGGTCCCCTTGTTCCACAGGTACCCTAGATTGGAAATCCACAGTTGTTGCATTGCTGGTTTGTGTCTTTCCTGCATTATTCCTCTAACACGACTTCTTTGTCCTTAGGGGAACTTTAGTGCACTTTGCACTCACTTTTCAGGGTCTTGGGGAGGGTTATTTTTCTAACCCTTACTATTTTCTAATAGTCCCAGCGACCCTCTACAAGGTCACATAGGTTTGGGGTCCATTCGTGGTTCGCATTCCACTTTTGGAGTATATGGTTTGTGTTGCCCCTATCCCTATGTTTCCCCATTGCATCCTATTGTAACTATACATTGTTTGCACTGTTTTCTGAGACTATACTGCATATTTTTGCTATTGTGTATATATATCTTGTGTATATTTCCTATCCTCTCACTGAGGGTACACTCTAAGATACTTTGGCATATTGTCATAAAAATAAAGTACCTTTATTTTTAGTATAACTGTGTATTGTGTTTTCTTATGATATTGTGCATATGACACTAGGTGGTACTGTAGTAGCTTCACACGTCTCCTAGTTCAGCCTAAGCTGCTCTGCTAAGCTACCATTATCTATCAGCCTAAGCTGCTAGACACCCTATACACTAATAAGGGATAACTGGGCCTGGTGCAAGGTGCAAGTACCCCTTGGTACTCACTACAAGCCAGTCCAGCCTCCTACATTGGTTGTGCAGCGGTGGGATAAGTGCTTTGAGACTACTTACCACTCTTGTCATTGTACTTTTCATAAGAGAAAAATATACAAAACAAGGTCAGTGTATATACACATAGCCAAAAAGTTTTGCATTTCCTCTTTTCACTCTTTTCTAAGTGCTGAAAAGTACTTCTAACTTTCTAAAAAGTTCTAAAAAGTTTTTAAAGTTTTTTTCTCTGTCTTTCTAAAAGCTCTGACAAACTTTTTATCTTTTACTATCACTTTAACTCTCTCTAAAAATGTCTGGCACAGGCCAAAATGTTGATCTGTCCAAACTTGCATATGATCACCTTAGCTGGAAAGGAGCAAGGAATCTCTGCATAGAGAGAGGTTTGAGTGTAGGGAAGAATCCTTCCTTAGAACTGTTAATTAACATGCTTAGAGTACAGGATAAGGCCATAAGTGCCCAATCTGTTGAAAAAGTAGCTAATGGTTCTCAATCTGATCCAGGGACTCCCCCAGGAAAAGATTCAAGAAAAAAACTTCCTAGCCTGCCCATTACTAGACAGTCTAGCATAGTTGGTAATGATGATGAGCCACACCATATAAATAGTGTTGTCTCACATCATAGCAAAAGCATTTATTCTCACCATACTGGTAGTGATGTTTCTGTTAGCCAAGCTGTTAGGGTGGCTTCTGTAAGGGACAGGTCTCCTTCTGTCCATTCTCACCATACTTCTGTTTCAAGGCATGTCCCTCCCACCCACCCTGATGACAGATTGTTAGAAAGGGAGCTCAATAGATTGAGAGTGGAACAAACCAGACTGAAGCTCAAGAAGCAACAGCTGGATTTGGATAGACAGACTTTAGAAGTAGAGAAGGAGAGACAGAAACTGGGTTTAGAAACCCATGGTGGCAGCAGCAGTATTCCCCATAGTCATCCTGTAAAAGAGCATGATTCCAGGAATCTGCACAAGATAGTTCCCCCTTACAAGGAGGAGGATGACATTAACAAGTGGTTTGCTGCACTTGAGAGGGCCTGTGTTGTACAGGATGTCCCTCAAAGGCAGTGGGCTGCTATCCTATGGCTATCATTTAGTGGAAAAGGTAGGGATAGGCTCCTTACTGTGAAAGAAAATGATGCTAATAATTTCCAAGTTCTTAAGAATGCACTCCTGGATGGTTATGGCTTAACCACTGAACAATACAGGATAAAGTTCAGAGAGACCAAAAAGGAGTCTTCACAAGACTGGGTTGATTTCATTGACCATTCAGTGAAGGCCTTGGAGGGGATGTTACATGGCAGTAAAGTTACTGATTATGAAAGCCTGTATAACACAATCCTGAGAGAGCATATACTTAATAATTGTGTGTCTGATTTGTTGCACCAGTACCTGGTAGACTCTGATCTGACCTCTCCCCAAGAATTGGGAAAGAAGGCAGACAAATGGGTCAGAACAAGGGTGAACAGAAAAGTTCATACAGGGGGTGACAAAGATGGCAATAAGAAGAAAGATGGTGAAAAATCTCAAGATAAGCATGGGGATAAGGGTAAAACCAAAGATCCAACTTCAAATCTTAAACACTCTTCAGAGGGTGGGGATAAAACTAATTCTTCCTCTTCTTCTCAACCTGCACAGATTAAAAAGCCTTGGTGCTTTGTGTGTAAAAACAGAGGCCATAGGCCAGGGGATAAGTCCTGTCCAGGTAAACCCCCTGAGCCTACCACCACTAATACATCAAGCTCTAGTGCCCCTAGCAGTAGTGGTACTAGTGGTGGGACTGCTGGCAACAGTCAAGTTAAGGGTGTAGTTGGGTTCACTTTTGGGTCCATAGTAGAAACTGGGGTAGTCACTCCCAAGACAGTTTCTGTCACACCTAGTGGCATTGGCCTTGCCACACTGGCTGCTTGTCCCCTTACAATGGATAAGTACAGGCAGACAGTTTCAATAAATGGTGTTGAGGCCTTGGCCTACAGGGACACAGGTGCCAGTATCACTTTGGTGACTGAAAACCTAGTGCACCCTGATCAACACATCATTGGACAACAGTATAAGATTATTGATGTCCATAACTCCACTAAGTTTCTTCCCTTAGCTATAATTCAGTTTAGTTGGGGTGGAGTTACTGGCCCTAAGCAGGTGGTGGTATCACCTAGCTTACCTGTAGACTGTCTCTTAGGTAATGACCTAGAGGCCTCAGGTTGGGCTGATGTAGAGTTTTATGCCCATGCAGCCATGCTGGGCATCCCTGAGGAATTGTTCCCTCTCATTTCTACTGAAATGAAAAAGCAAAGGAGAGAAGGCCTGAAAACTCAGGATCCCTCTCCATCAACAGGTAAAAAGGGTATCACAGTATCCCCTAACCACCCTACCATTCAGGATACCATTCCTGTGGTGGGAGAAACCTCTCCTGGGGTGGCACCTGTTCCAAGGGAAACATCAGCTGGCAAAGCTGTACTCCCTGAGGTAGAAGTACCTCTCTGTGGGATAACTAACATTGGTGAGAAAAAGAGCACCATTTTAGTTAACATGGAGCATCCCTCCAACCTTCCCAGAGAAACTTTAGTGCAGAAACCCTGCACTGCCTCACAACACTTAGGACAGCATCCCTGCCCTAGTGTGGAGCTCATAGGAAAGCATCCCTGCCCTGCTCCAACTCAAGAGAAACAGCATCCCTGTTCTCTCTTCCAGCCATATGGACAAAGTTTTTGCCCAGCCATGGCTTTTCTGAGACAGCATCCCTGTCTGGCATTTCCATCACTACAAATAGGTTCAGTGGATAATTCCCACTGCTCTAAACTAAAACATATTGATAGAAACTCTGAAAATACATCTTCACATTGTTGCTTAGCTAAAAAACTTCAAACAGGGTGGTTTACATCCCCACAGGGAAGTAACCATATAGTGGATGATAAAGGGAGTAACCAGTCTATTGCAGAGCTACTCTCTACTTATCACCACTTAGACAATAAAGTCTCAACTGGCCAAGGTTAGCCTTATTGTCCTTCGTTTGGGGGGGGGGGGGGGGGTTGTGTGAGAAAGTAGCCTCTTTCTAGCCTTGTTACCCCCACTTTTGGCCTGTTTGTGAGTGTATGTCAGGGTGTTTTCACTGTCTCACTGGGATCCTGCTAGCCAGGGCCCAGTGCTCATAGTGAAAACCCTATGTTTTCAGTATGTTTGTTATGTGTCACTGGGACCCTGCTAGTCAGGACCCCAGTGCTCATAAGTTTGTGGCCTATATGTATGTGTTACCTGTGTAGTGACTAACTGTCTCACTGAGGCTGTGCTAATCAGAACCTCAGTGGTTATGCTCTCTCATTTCTTTCCAAATTGTCACTAACAGGCTAGTGACCATTTTTACCAATTTACATTGGCTTACTGGAACACCCTTATAATTCCCTAGTATATGGTACTGAGGTACCCAGGGTATTGGGGTTCCAGGAGATCCCTATGGGCTGCAGCATTTCTTTTGCCACCCATAGGGAGCTCTGACAATTCTTACACAGGCCTGCCACTGCAGCCTGAGTGAAATAACGTCCACGTTATTTCACAGCCATTTTACACTGCACTTAAGTAACTTATAAGTCACCTATATGTCTAACCTTTACCTGGTAAAGGTTAGGTGCAAAGTTACTTAGTGTGAGGGCACCCTGGCACTAGCCAAGGTGCCCCCACATTGTTCAGAGCCAATTCCCTGAACTTTGTGAGTGCGGGGACACCATTACACGCGTGCACTACATATAGGTCACTACCTATATGTAGCTTCACAATGGTAACTCCGAATATGGCCATGTAACATGTCTATGATCATGGAATTGCCCCCTCTATGCCATCCTGGCATAGTTGGCACAATCCCATGATCCCAGTGGTCTGTAGCACAGACCCTGGTACTGCCAAACTGCCCTTCCTGGGGTTTCACTGCAGCTGCTGCTGCTGCCAACCCCTCAGACAGGCATCTGCCCTCCTGGGGTCCAGCCAGGCCTGGCCCAGGATGGCAGAACAAAGAACTTCCTCTGAGAGAGGGTGTGACACCCTCTCCCTTTGGAAAATGGTGTGAAGGCAGGGGAGGAGTAGCCTCCCCCAGCCTCTGGAAATGCTTTGTTAGGCACAGAGGTGCCCAATTCTGCATAAGCCAGTCTACACCGGTTCAGGGGACCCCTTAGCCCTGCTCTGGCGCGAAACTGGACAAAGGAAAGGGGAGTGACCACTCCCCTGACCTGCACCTCCCCTGGGAGGTGTCCAGAGCTCCTCCAGTGTGCTCCAGACCTCTGCCATCTTGGAAACAGAGGTGCTGCTGGCACACTGGACTGCTCTGAGTGGCCAGTGCCACCAGGTGACGTCAGAGACTCCTTCTGATAGGCTCCTTCAGGTGTTAGTAGCCTATCCTCTCTCCTAAGTAGCCAAACCCTCTTTTCTGGCTATTTAGGGTCTCTGTCTCTGGGGAAACTTTAGATAACGAATGCACGAGCTCAGCCGAGTTCCTCTGCATCTCTCTCTTCACCTTCTGATAAGGAATCGACTGCTGACCGCGCTGGAAGCCTGCAAACCTGCAACATAGTAGCAAAGACGACTACTGCAACTCTGTAACGCTGATCCTGCCGCCTTCTCGACTGTTTTCCTGCTTGTGCATGCTGTGGGGGTAGTCTGCCTCCTCTCTGCACCAGAAGCTCCGAAGAAATCTCCCGTGGGTCGACGGAATCTTCCCCCTGCAACCGCAGGCACCAAAAAGCTGCATTACAGGTCCCTTGGGTCTCCTCTCAGCACAACGAGCGAGGTCCCTCGAATCCAGCGACTCTGTCCAAGTGACCCCCACAGTCCAGTGACTCTTCAGTCCAAGTTTGGTGGAGGTAAGTCCTTGCCTCACCTCGCTGGGCTGCATTGCTGGGAACCGCGACTTTTGCAGCTACTCCGGCCCCTGTGCACTTCCGGCGGAAATCCTTTGTGCACAGCCAAGCCTGGGTCCACGGCACTCTAACCTGCATTGCACTACTTTCTAAGTTGGTCTCCGGCGACGTGGGACTCCTTTGTGCAACTCCGGCGAGCACCGTTTCACGCATCCTCGTAGTGCCTGTTTCTGGCACTTCTCCGGGTGCTACCGGCTTCAGAGAGGGCTCATTGTCTTGCTCGACGTCCCCTCTCTCTGCTGGTCCAATTTGCGACCTCCTGGTCCCTCCTGGGCCTCAGCAGCGTCCAAAAACGCTAACCGCACGATTTGCAGCTAGCAAGGCTTGTTGGCGTTCTTTCGGCGGGAAAACACTTCTGCACGACTCTCCACAGCGAGAGGGATCCGTCCACCAAAGGGGAAGTCTCTAGCCCTTTTCGTTCCTGCAGAAACCTCAGCTTCTTCTGGCCAGTAGAAGCTTCTTTGCACCTGCAGCTGGCATTTCCTGGGCATTTGCCCATCTCCGACTTGCTTGTGACTTTTGGACTTGGTCCCCTTGTTCCACAGGTACCCTAGATTGGAAATCCACAGTTGTTGCATTGCTGGTTTGTGTCTTTCCTGCATTATTCCTCTAAAACGACTTCTTTGTCCTTAGGGGAACTTTAGTGCACTTTGCACTCACTTTTCAGGGTCTTGGGGAGGGTTATTTTTCTAACTCTCACTATTTTCTAATAGTCCCAGCGACCCTCTACAAGGTCACATAGGTTTGGGGTCCATTTGTGGTTCGCATTCCACTTTTGGAGTATATGGTTTGTGTTGCCCCTATCCCTATGTTTCCCCATTGCATCCTATTGTAACTATACATTGTTTGCACTGTTTTCTGAGACTATACTGCATATTTTTGCTATTGTGTATATATATCTTGTGTATATTTCCTATCCTCTCACTGAGGGTACACTCTAAGATACTTTGGCATATTGTCATAAAAATAAAGTACCTTTATTTTTAGTATAACTGTGTATTGTGTTTTCTTATGATATTGTGCATATGACACTAGGTGGTACTGTAGTAGCTTCACACGTCTCCTAGTTCAGCCTAAGCTGCTCTGCTAAGCTACCATTATCTATCAGCCTAAGCTGCTAGACACCCTATACACTAATAAGGGATAACTGGGCCTGGTGCAAGGTGCAAGTACCCCTTGGTACTCACTACAAGCCAGTCCAGCCTCCTACACCTCATACCACCAGCCAGTCCAAATTCCACAAGGCACTAGCAATTACCCATTTGAGATGGTGGTGCACATCGCCCGAGCAGTCAAGGTCAACGGGCTGCTCAATCCACCAAACTCTTTGCAGCCCCGCCTGCCCAGCCCCTTCAGTGTGCCCATAGCCATGTGATGGAAGACAGGATCCATCACTTCTTGCCAAGTAGCCAGGACATAACAATGAACAGTTAGGTCCTGCAAATTGTTTGGAAGAGCTATGCCATACTCTTCCTTTCCAGTCACCTGCAACTTCCACGGTCCCCAGAGCATATGACGCAAGACAGTCTCTCTGTTTTGCAGCAACAAGTTAAAGCCTTTTTGGCCAGAAGTGGGACAGGGTTGTTATAGCCTCTACTTCTGATGGATACAACTACCTGTGGATTCCTCACCTAATGAATACTCCCATGGCGCCAGCATTCGACGGAAATCTTCTTACTAGTCTCTGCACGTCGACGAGGACGTCACTCTAGCCCACGCGACGCCGTCTGACGTCATACAGGCAATAAGAGGTCCTCGATGACGTGCGGACGTCAGTTCCCTTTTTTCCGTGCATTCGAAACGGTTATCTTCGAGGGAGCAACTGTTACTTTTTTGGTTACAGTGTATTTTTGCTGCGTAGTCTTTCGCTGTGGTAATAATGTCGCAGAGAAAGTCTGGATTTAAGCCTTGTCGTGAGTGTGGAGGCAAGATGTCGGTGACGGATCCTCATTCCGATTGCCTTTGGTGTTTGAGCTCCGACCACGACGTCTCGACTTGTGATTCATGCCAGCACATGAATCCAAAGGCCCTCAAGGAACGTGAGGCGAAGCTGTTTATGGCTAAATCGAAGGAGAAGCATCACAAGAAGTCTTCTTCTCCAAGACATCGGCGTCATCGAGACTCCCGGCGCCGTAGAGAATCTCGGCGTCATTCGAAGGAGACTCGTTCCAGGTCTTCGGATCGGCGCCGAAGGACATGGGAGATCAGTCCCACGGTTACGCCGCATCCTTCGACGCCGTTGCCCTCTCCGGCGTCTCCGACTTCACCTGGACAGGCGTCGGTGATTGAGGTATTGGAGCCTCAGGTGTTTTCTCCGGCGCAGACGCCGAGGCCGGCGTCGGGGTCGCCTCCGAGACAGGCACCTCAGTATCCGGCTTTTCCCACCCCTGGAGCCGATAGTTCCGCATTCTTGAATGCGATGTATGCCATCTTCCAACAGATGGCTCCAGGGGGTGCTCCGGCTGGGCCTTTGGCCTTTTCTTTGGGTGATCCTGCGCCTCTTCGGCCGGCACCCTTTATGCCCTTTCTCCCTTTTGGGAACGTGGGCTCGGCGCCAGTGTCGGCGCCGGTGGCCGCTCCGGTGGCTTCAGAAGGATTGGCCCCGGGGATTTCCATCCCGTCGAAGTCGGGATTTCGGCCTGTGACTCCGGTGGGTCCATCTGCTTCAGCTGCTCTTTTGTCGGCGCCGAAGTTACCTGTGGCGCCGGACGCGGCGTCGGTGGCTTCTGAAGATCGGCGCCGATCTTCGACTTCGGCGGAGGCATTGTCGACTCCGCGTATTGAACAGCGACTTCATTCCAGGAGACGTGCTCTCCGTGTATTAGAAGAGCAGGAGTACCAACGAGCCCTGGAGGAAGGAGAGCTAGAGGACTCGGGTGATGGGCTGCGTGGACTGGAGTCGGCCAGTGGGCTGGACACTTCCCCTGAGTGGGATCTTTCGTCCCCGGGGGAATATACTGAGGAGGCTGCTTCCTTTCATGCAGTGGTACGGAAGGCAGCTAGTTTTTTGGACCTGCCTTTGCCGGTGGTGGAGGCTAAACAAAACCTTTTAACAGAGGTGCTACATCCGGCCTCAGCTGCGGCGGAGCCTCTGTTGCCATTTAATGACGCTCTGCTGGATCCGGTGATAGAGGTGTGGAAGAGGCCGGCATCTTCCCCAGCAGTTCACAGAGCCGTGGCCAGGAGGTATCGGGCGGCTCCGACTGACCCTGGGTTTCTATCTAGGCACCCTACGCCGGAGAGCTTGGTGGTGCAGGCCTCCTGTTCATCCAAGTCAGCGCCTGGTTCTTTCCCGACGGTGCCTGGGGACAGAGGTTCAAAGAAGCTAGAAGCGCAGTCGAATAAATTTTTTTCGTCCTGCAGTCTGGCGTTAAAAGCCACCAATGCAACCTGTATCCTGGGGAGGTATATTCATGCTCTGATGGATGACATTTCCTCATCGTTTACAGAGCTTCCCCAGGGTCTATTGGATCTTGTCTCAAATGCCCAGGCTGCTGCGACCCAGATTATCCAGACGGGACTGTATACCACCGACTCGGTAGCCAGAGCAATGGGCACAACTGTGGTGGCAAGGAGACAGGCCTGGCTCCGTAACTCGGGCTTTTCTGCAGATGTACAGTCCACATTGTTGGATCTCCCGTTTGATGGGGACAAACTGTTTGGAGCCAAGGCTGATTCGGCCTTGGAACGTTTTAAGGAAAGCAGGGCCACGGCTAAGTCGTTAGGGCTCCAAGCTCCTTCTTCCACGGCCTCTTCCAGATTTTTCAGGAGGTTTCGTGGATTTGGGCGTGGCTCTTCCTCCTCTTCCTTTCGGGGAAGATATCAGCAACCTGCCTCTTCCCATCCCTATAGATCTTTCAGGGGGAGAGGTAGGGTCTGCACCAGAGGAGCCTCTCAGCAGCACTCTGCCTCTTCCTCATCCTCTGGCGGGGTGCAGCAGGGGAAGCAGCCTTAGGCTTCCACCATTTCCCACTCACTCCTCTCCTGTAGGGGGAAGATTACAGCATTTTCTCACCAAATGGAAGACTGTTACAACGGACACTTGGGTTCTCAGTATTGTGGGAAAAGGCTACACCCTTCCCTTTCGGGAGTTCCCGCCCCTCATCCCGCCCCGCCCTTCTTATTGTTCAGAAGAACACCTCCTGTTGCTAGAACAGGAGGTACAAGCCCTCCTTTCCAAGGGCGCAGTGGAGTTGGTCCCAGAGCAGGAAAGGGGTCGAGGATGTTACTCAAGGTATTTCCTGATTCCCAAGAAGGATGGTCGTTTGAGACCAATTCTGGACCTGAGGATCTTGAATTGGTTCCTCAAGCAGGAAAAATTCAAGATGCTGACCCTAGCACAGGTGCTTTTGGCGTTGAACAAGGAAGACTGGATGGTGTCTGTCGACTTGCAGGATGCTTACTTTCATATCCCGATACTCAAGTCACACAGGAAGTATCTCCGGTTTGTGGTGGGATCGCAACACTATCAGTTTGCGGTCCTTCCGTTTGGTCTTACTTCAGCACCTCGAGTCTTCACGAACGTGATGTCGGTGGTTGCGGCAGAACTCAGAAGGAAGGGGATAGCAGTATTCCCTTACTTGGACGACTGGTTGATCAAAGCCAAGTCCCCGGAGCTTGTGTCGCATCATCTGCAGTCAACAACCCAGTTGTTGTTCGACCTGGGTTTTTCGGTGAACGAGCCCAAATCTCACCTAGAGCCCTCTCAGCGCCTCCTGTTCATAGGGGCAGTACTGGATACAACATTGGGTCGGGCCTTTCCTCCGCCTCAGCGGATTCAAGATATTCAGGATTTGGTTCCAATGTTTCGAAATGGAGCGGTTGTTCCAGTCCTCAAGGTCCTTCGTCTGCTCGGTCTGTTTGCCTCCTGCATTCTGTTGGTCACGCATGCTCGCTGGCACATGAGGGCTCTTCAGTGGTGCCTCCGAAGGCAGTGGTCTCAACACAAAGGGGATCTAGAGAGTACTGTCAAGATCTCCAGAGATGCTGCTGTGGATTTGAAGTGGTGGATTGCAAGCAACAATCTTTCACAAGGAAAGCCGTTCCAGCAGTCGCCACCAGTGGCCACAGTCATAACGGATGCTTCCACTCTAGGGTGGGGAGCTCATCTGGGGGATCTGGAGATCAAAGGTCTTTGGTCTCCAGAGGAACAGATGTTTCACATCAATCTGTTAGAGTTATGGGCTGTACGTCTGGCTCTCAAGGCCTTCCTCCCTTCCCTTCGTGGTCAGTCGGTACAGGTCCTAACGGACAATACTACCACGATGTGGTACATAAACAAGCAGGGAGGAGTGGGGTCGTACCTTCTCTGCAGAGAAGCTCTTCGACTATGGTCCTGGACAAAGGACCATCAGATTTGCTTGATAGCAAACCATCTGGCCGGAGTCTTGAACGTGCGTGCGGACAGTCTCAGTCGCCAATTCTCGGCAGACCACGAGTGGCGTCTCCATCCAGATCAAGTCCGTTTAATCTTCCAGAGGTGGGGGTTTCCTCGGGTAGATCTGTTTGCCACTCGAGAGAACGCGCATTGTCCGTTATTCTGCAGCCTCCAGTATCCGATGCAGGGAGCGTTGGGGGACGCGTTTCAAATAACCTGGTGCGGCCAGTTGCTTTACGCGTTTCCTCCCATGCCCTTGATTCCTCGAGTATTGAGGAAGATTCGCCAGGACCGGGCTCTAGTCATCCTAATAGCTCCGGATTGGCCAAGGAGGGTATGGTACTCCGACCTTCTCCAACTCTCAATGTGCCCTCCGCTCCGTCTCCCTTTCAGGGCAGACCTCCTCTCGCAGTCGCAGGGGCAGGTTCTACACCCCAACCTCCAGAGTCTGCACCTACATGCCTGGAGATTGAACGGGGCAACCTGAGTTCCTTCTCTCTCCCGCCTGAGGTAGTGGATGTTATATTAGCGGCCAGGCGACACTCCACTAAATCTATCTACGCTAATAGATGGTCTAAATTTGTTGCGTGGTGTGGAGAGAGGCAGATTGATCCTTTGCATGCTCATCTATCGGACGTTTTGTCTTTTGCTCTGTCTCTAGCGCAGAAAGGTTGTGCAGTGGCTACCATTAAGGGTTATTTATCGGCCTTGTCAGCCTTCATATGTCTTCCAGACCAACCATCTTTATTTAAATCCCCTATTGTTATCAGATTCCTGAAAGGTCTTCTAAATAAATATCCTCCAAAGCCATTCGTTATGCCGCAATGGGATTTGTCCTTGGTCCTGACTTTCCTTATGGGGTCCCCTTTTGAACCTATGCATTCTTGCCCCTTAAGGTATTTGGTTTTAAAAACAGTCTTCCTGATAGCTATAACATCAGCAAGGAGAGTGAGTGAGTTGCAGGCCTTATCAGTAAAGCCCCCTTATACAACTTTTTATGGGGATAAGGTGGTGTTGAGGACCAAGGCTGCTTTCCTCCCGAAGGTTGTTTCACCCTTCCATTTGGCTCAGGCAATTACTTTGTCCACGTTCTATCCTCCGCCTCATCCTTCCAAGGAGGAAGAAAGACTGCACCGTCTGGACCCAAAGAGAGCGTTGAGCTTCTTTATTGATAGAACAAAGGATTTCAGGCTGGAGGATCAGCTGTTTATTGGATACGTGGGCAAGAGGAGAGGAAAGGCAGTCCACAAGAGAACACTATCCAGGTGGGTTGTTCTTTGCATTAAAATCTGTTACTCTTTGGCAAAGAAGGATCCTCCTGAGGGCATTAGAGCTCATTCCACCAGAGCTAAGTCTGCCACTTCGGCCTTGGCCAGGGGTGTTCCTGTGGTCGACATCTGCAAGGCCGCAACTTGGTCGTCCCTTCACACTTTTGCAAAACATTACTGTTTGGATTCTGAGGTTAGAAGAGACGGCCATTTTGCACGGTCAGTGCTGCAGGATTTCTTGGTTTGACCATTTAGGCACCCACCGCCGGGCGTGGTACTGCTTTGGGACTCTATTCATTAGGTGAGGAATCCACAGGTAGTTGTATCCATCAGAAGAACGAGTTACTTACCTTCGGTAACGACTTTTCTTGTGGATACATTAGCTACCTGTGGATTCCTCACGGTCCCACCCGCCTCCCCGTTGCCTTTCTGGTCTTACCAAGTAATCCTTGAGTGCGCTCCTCTTGGTCTTTGAGGGTGCAATAGATGTTGTATATAATATATTTATATATATGTATATATGTATATATCTTTGTGTATATACTTGATGTGTGTATATATTTTAAAAAGAGAGAGTTATATATATATATATAAAAGATTTACAGTTATTCATGCAATGTTGTGTATTTTTACAATATAATGGGATGTTGCCTTGCTCTTTCATTGCATTGCCTGGTTGTTCTCATGCACGTAAAAAATGATTGGTACTGACGTCCGCACGTCGTCGAGGACCTCTTATTGCCTGTATGACGTCAGACGGCGTCGCGTGGGCTAGAGTGACGTCCTCGTCGACGTGCAGAGACTAGTAAGAAGATTTCCGTCGAATGCTGGCGCCATGGGAGTATTCATTAGGTGAGGAATCCACAGGTAGCTAATGTATCCACCAGAAAAGTCGTTACCGAAGGTAAGTAACTCGTTCTTCTGGTTCCCTAAAAGGACAGAGGCCTTCGTCCTTTTCAAGACCTACACCCTCGCAATGCCTTCCTCCTGAAGGAGAACTTGGAATGCTCACAAAATGGTCTTGTTTGCCCCTGGCCTGGGAGACTATGGTGGTGTTGGACCTGCAGAACACCTATTTCCATATATCAGTCCTACAGGCCGTTCAGCGCTACCTGCAGTTTGCGTTGTGAAAAGAACATTTTTAGTTCTCTTTGCTCCCCTTTGGTCTCATCAGTGCCCCTCAGATGTCCATGAAAGTGATGGCGGTGGTGGCATTACACCCTTGCAGGTCAGGGGTGCCAAAATTCCCCTACTACGACAGATGGCTGTTGAAGGTGGGTTCGCCCAAGGCAGTCTTCAACCACCTTAATACTTCAGTAAACCTTGTGTCATCTTTGGGGTTCACTATAAACGTGCCAAAGTCGCATCTGACTCTTTCTCAGATACTCCCTTTCATGGGAGCCATTCTGGACACGTTACTATTTTGTGCCTTTACTTTGGGGAAGAGAGTCCAGGATGTTCAGGGTATGATACCATCTTTCAGCCTCAGTCTTGACCTTCAGTGAGGGTGACTGTGAGGCTGGTGGAACTGCTAGTCGAGCACACCAGGTGGCATATGTGGGCTCTGCAGTGGTGTCTGAAGTCTCAGTAGGCTCGACATCAGGGGAACCCCTTCGACCATGTTCACATTTTGGAGGAGACTGCAAAGGATCTGTAGTGATGATTACTGTGCAGCTATCAGGTCAGCAGCAGAGCCCTCTCCCTTCACCAGCCACAGATAACCACCTCTCCCCGATGCCCACCCAACCCTGTTATCAGAGGCCTCTGGTCTCTGGCTGAGTCCCAGCTTTATCAACATTGTGGAGCTGAGGGCCATCTGATTTGTGTTGAAAGCCTTTCTTCCAGTGATCAAGCGGAGATGCTGATAGGCGCTCATGGATAGTACCTCTGCCATGTGGTACTGCGACAAGTAGGGTTGGGTTGGGTCACAGACCCAGTGCAAGAAGGCTTTCTGCCTCTGGAAATGGCTGGACTGCCAAAGAATTCCCTGGTAGGTAACCACCTGGAAAGATAATTGAATACCAGGACGTACAAGCTCAGCTGTCAGGGCCTAGTGGATCAGGAGTGGCAGTTACACCTGAAGGTGGTGTAAGGTATCTTCCACTGTTGTGTAGCCATTTTAGCTATAGCTCCATGCACGTTATTTTAACACACTAGGCCAAACCGCTGTGCACTTTGACCTAGATATATTTTATTCAGCTTTACTTTATTATTGTTACAATAGCCACTTTTGCGGCCTTGTTTTATTTTCTGTGTATCTAACTGTTTTTGCCTAGGACAGCACTCCCAAGGCTACAGCACGGTACATTGTGGGTGAATGTGGTAGAAGTTTAGTCTCCAACATTCGTAGAAAACACACATCCTTACGTAGGGATATTTTCTCAGAACATCAGCTGTGTTGTTATAAAAACACTTCCTTGTCCCTTACATGTTAGAGGGAGATTCCAGCCAGAGAACCACGACTGTATGCTGATTACCGAATGCTTCGCTACAGATGCTTACGCAGACCGCAGGCCTTTGCTCAGGTATGGGGGATGATGTCTTCCCAGGGGAACCTGAAGGGCAGAATTAGAGCTTAACATGCTGTGCTGTATCATAGCCTAGGTAGGAGTTAGTCTATAGTGACAATATGATAGCTTTATTTTTATGCTTCACTCTCCACGTCACAATTTTAATACTGTCATGCTGTGTCGTCCTGGTTATTGCAGCTCACGCCTTGCTATCTAAGATGCAGCCGTTTTATTAAAGTCATTATTAAAACATATACTGCCTCTGTTGGTCATTTATATATGAGGCTAAGGTAACTGAGAGAAACGGATGGGACCTGAGTGACCACGGCTTCCCTGAGAAACCAAGTATGCCATGCGCTTGGCTGCCCAGTCATCCCTATCCTTGGGTAGAGATAATGCTCTGCTAGTTAGCCGGAGCAAAACCCGGATTGGAGTGACAGGTGTCACCCGCAGTGGGTTAGACTTAGCCTCTCACACCGCAGGCGATTCTGCCACTCAAAATCCAATAGTCTCATTAGAATAATGAGAGCCTACGCGACATTACAAATGGAGAGAAACTTGGCACGAACTGTTTACCACTGCTGATAAAGCGCAATGTCAACATTTCAAACGTTGAAGTTTCAAAGGCTTTTCTCGTTCAGAGACGCATTCTACCTTGAGTGGAATTTGGGACTCCTGTATGCCTTTCTGCCGGTACCACCAAGGCCCTGAGTTCTCAAGAAGATGAGGACTGACCGGGCCCAAATCATTCTAGTGGCCCCGGATTGGGCACAGAGAGAGTATGTTACCCAGAACTCCTGGGCTTGAGCATCTGTCCTTTGATCAGACTGTTTCTCTAGGAGGACCTGCTGTTGCAGCAACAGGGCAGAGGTCTGCACCTGGGCCTTCATAGTCTCCACCTTCATGCTTGAAGATGGACACCTAAACATCTTTGACCTTCCTCTGAAGGTGGTTGATGTCATCTTGGGAGCCAGGCATTCCTTGACAAAAATTGTATACTTCTATTGTTGTGACAAATTATTGGCTTGGTGCGGTACTCAGCAGATAGACCCTCTTCCAGGTAAGGTTATCTAACATTTTGTTTGTTTTATTACTAGCCTGGTAAGACTTTGTTGTGGTCACTATAAAGGGTACCTTTCAGCTTTTTTGTGGTTGCTTGGTCAGTCCTCATTGTTTAAGTCTCCAGTTGTTACGTGCTTTTTGAAAGGTTTACAGCATTCCACACCCTTCCTTTGTCATACCACAGTGGAACCTTAACTTCTGATGTGCTCTCACTTTGAGCAGCTTCACAGTTGCTCCTTGCAGCTTCTCACCTTCAAGACAGTGTTCCTAGGTGCCATAAAATTGGCAAGGCATGTGAATGAGCTTCAAGCTCTCTCTCAACCTGCTCCTACACCTCCATTCCAGAAAAGCAGGTTTTGTGAATGGAGACACTGTTCTTGTCTAAAGTTGTGACGATGTTCCACGTTGGTCAGAACAGCACCTAGCCGGTGTTCTATGCTCTGTCTCACCCCTTTAAAGACAAGGAGAGACTCCATTGCTTGAACCCCAAGAGAGTGTTAAGCTTTAACATCGATCATACCAAAGAGCACCAACTTGACGATTAGCTCCATGTGGGCTTCTCTGGAACAAAAAAAGGCAAGGTTGTGCAGAAGAAAGCAATCTCCCGCTGGCTCATGCCCTGCATTAGGACGTGCTACGCATTAGCTAAAAAGCAGCCTCCGGAAGTACTGTGTGCTCTTTCAGCCAGGGCCAAAGCTGCTACCAACCACTGTCCTGGACATTTGCCTTATCACTCCTGTCTGACAGTCGGGTGCGCACAGAGGTAAATTTTGCCCGCTCAGCCCTGCAGGACTTTCTGGTTGGAGACCATCCACAGACCCAACTCCTAATAGATAGAACTTTGGTATCTATTCAGTAGATGAGAATTCTGACCCTAGAAGTCTCTATCAGAAGTACAAGTTTCTTAGCTTTGGTAACACTCTGGTAGAGCCTCTGTCTAGCCACAGAATCCTCTATGACCCTCCCATCTGCCCCGTATTGTGATTGGACTCTTTCTCTTAATAAAATTCCAAGTCTAGAAATCTGCACACTCGTCACACCAGTTTGCATTTGGGGGTGTTTGTCTAGCAACTGACTTCAGCACGTGGGAGTGGCGCCTATAAAGACTCTGCCTGTCATTTCCGGAGCAGAATGTCGCCAGTGCAGAGCTGCATGGCACCACCTACCATCATGCTGAGGTACTAGTGAAAAGTTTCCATGGCCAGTCTGAAGCCTTGGGAATAATCAGGTGAGGAATCTACAGCTAAATTGTTTCTCCAAGAAAGTTAATTACTGAAGGTAAGTAACCTGTTCTTCAGAGGGTTTGCTCTTCAGTCCCAAGGTCTTCTAGGAAGGTAGAGATAAATGGTATATTTGTAATGCACATTATGTTCATCAAAATATATCCCAATACATTTGAGCTAAGTAATGGAAATAAACGTTTGGCATTTGCAACAATTTGCTTAGTTGTTTCACATTTTAAAGACCCCTTAAATGACAAAAAGACTCACTTTCACTTATTTTAAAGAGGGCTCTGATATGGGTCACCAAAGGTACAATATCAAGAAGTGCTGATCAGCATGATACTGCTTCAATACACCCTAAAGATGCACAGCAGCACATACACACTATCCAACCCAGCTGATGAATATGGAAACATACACTCTATATTTATTTACAGTAACATGAGCATTCCAACAAGAAATGCTGTGCAAAACTCATCATGGGAATGCTGTGAAGCCAGTCCTAGAACCTACAAAATACTAGAACTGATGCTCCTGCTCAAATCCCTTTCCTAATAAGTTGTGTACTTGTAATGCAATAAGCAAATATACTTCAAGGAAGCCAATAAAAAGCTGTGCAAAAGAACTGTAACCAGAGTACATAGCCAGTAATCAGTTTGTTGTGGGTGGTACCCGGGGACAAAACGCCCTACGGAGAGGGGGCTGCGCGGCCAGTCCTTTGCATTTATTGTTGGCCAGGCCTGGCCTGGCCCCAGGGGTTTGGCAGTCCTAGGGTACCTTATCGCTATGGTGATGGGTGCCGCATGCACCCCTCCTCAAAATAATAGTTCTATATATATGCCCCCAAGACCTGGCCAACCTGGGGGCTCAACTACAACCAGCCGCGGAAAACCGCACTAATTGTTTTTTAGCCTGGGATTCACGTACCTTAGTGGTTTCGCTTGAATTTATTTTCTGCTTTTCATCTAAGGTCCCTGGGAAACCCCACCTCCAGGCCTATGGGGCAGGGTATTCCTAACATGCCCCTTCTTTTTTTTTTTTTTATATAATTTTTTTTGGGGGGACTCAGCTGAGTCCGAATCTCAAAATGGCTGCCATCACTGCCTGTTTGAAGTGTTGGCATTCAATCAGACATCAGCATGGGATCTGTCAGGTCCGCATCCCTAGATATATATATATTTTTTTTCCTTCAGCTATCTCAAAAACTACTGAATGGATTTACACCAAATAATAACAAAAAGAGATCTTTCTGGACCAAGATCCAGCTTTCTGCCAAATTTGGTGTAATTCCATTCAGTGGTTCAGGCTGTCATGGTTTTCAAAATCCCTATATAAAATTGCTTGAGGAAAACATGTTTTTGGAAGCCCCCTTTTTTCTCAGCCCCCGCTTGAAAGATCACTCGAAACCTTCAAGACAGCAGCTGAACGAATTATTGTATGAGTTTTCTAAATTCCATGAAGATTCATCTAACCACGCCAAAGTTATGGGAATTAGGTCCTAACTATATCTGCCTACTGATAACTGCCAGTAGGTCATATATTCACTGAAAAAGCCAAAGGTTAGAGGGCCGTTACAATTAGGTTCTAAGTTTAGTCGTACAAAACCATAGAAATTCAGCAGTTATAGTTGGAGTTCTTTCAAGTAGCTATAATTCGTGCCGTAAGGTAACTATAACTCGCGCCCTTGCCATGCACAGTATTCTTATCAATAATGGTATTGCAAACGTTGCAGTGATATTAAAGATGCCATACAATATCTCTTCAATTACATAATATGTGGAGTAATTAGCTGTGCATGGTGAGGGCACAAGTTATAGTTACCGTAGGGCGCGAGTTATAGTTACTAGTTACGCAAAATCCCCAAGCATTTTCTATAGACTTCTTTAAGACAGGCTACAGCAAAACCTACTAAAAGGAATTATAACAAATTCAGCAGGAAGCTTGACTGTGGTATGCAGAATGTGCTTTTTGTGATTTGATGTAAATATGTTCAGTAGTTTTTGAGAAATAAAGGTTCACAAAATGTAGATATCTGGACAGTTCGTGCCCAGATATGCTTTGATTGACCAATTTAAAGAGAACTAGTCAATTCTGATAGATTGGTTTCTGCCTGAAAAATGTGTATTGGCAGCCTTTACAAGACTCAAGGACTTGATCCCTATGTCCTGTAAACGAACTAAAACAGTATGTAAGGGGGCAGTGTGAGCACAGCCAGACCTTAAAGGGCATGGTGGAGAGGGGGACAGAGGGGACCCCCTCCCACCCCTTAAATGTCTGGCTACAACATGGACAACATGCTGTGGCAGCTGTTACAAGACTATGGGACATGGTCCACTTTGAAATGGTTTGTCGTGAATGGCTGGTTTTGAGGGTGACAAAAAGGTGCACATATAAAGGGTGTAACAGATTTTAGTTATAATTTAAATCATTTGTTGGTGGTACCATACCAACTTTAGGAACTGCGGTGTGGTCTAAGGTGCTTTTACCCTGTGAAAAATGCTGACCCTCTGCTGAAATTTTATGAATCATGTTTGAGAGAAAACTATTTTCTGTTATAACTTTCTAACAAAGGTTATATAAGACGCTTTAGATGCTAGAATGAGAGCATATTTTTTGTAAATTCACACTATCTTCCTCTGCCATGTGAGAATAAAGTCTGACATTCTCAGTAAAACCTACTTCAAGTAGTAGCAGCCTGTCAGTTGATTCACCTGTGTTCTACTGCAGCCTCCCAGAGTTGTCAAAAGAACAACTAGAGCGCTAACAGTCTTAAGAGAAAAGTGTGGCATACCTGAAGTCATCTTGATTAAATCGAACTGGAAAAACTTACAACATTTCATTCAGAAGGGAACAAAATTAAGGAGTTAACCTTGTCATAGAAATTATGCATAGTGCTGAAGAAAACAAAATTAGGACACACTTAAAATGAGTTCTCAAATATCTTCCTCTTCTATTTAATTAAACCCCTCCGGCATGCAGGCTTAAGTATGTACTTTCAACACCAGCAGTAGACTGCCAGTTACCTCCCTGGTGATTAGCCATAGCTTTACCACAATTTTCTAATGTGGAACTAGAGTACTAACACTCTGAATTTGTGACAAATGTCTGTCACATCTGAAAACCGTCTTGATGGAATCAACTGAAAGCATTTTCTATTGTAGATATACTGCAGTAAATGAGGAAATTGGGGAGCTTCATAATAAAAAAGAAGTATCCGGAGATGGCCACCAGAGGAAAAAAAACTAAAATGTAGCCCAAACACCGCCCAAGCATAGTCGAATGACAAAAGTGTGCAACATGCGTAATTTTTCATTTTCATTTTTATTGTTTGTAGTTCTCTATAGCGTGGACATGACGCAAAGGTATTGGAGTGCTTTACATGAGAACACATTGATTTTAGACTTGGGGAGATTGTTATTTGCCCAGAACCATAAGATGTTGAGCAAACGTTCAAATGACAATGAAACACTACACTTGATTCCCAGTTACAAGGTCAGCAGCTTTGGCTGTAACACCACATCCTCTCCCCTTA
Source organism: Pleurodeles waltl (assembly GCF_031143425.1). Lineage (NCBI taxonomy): Eukaryota > Metazoa > Chordata > Amphibia > Caudata > Salamandridae > Pleurodeles > Pleurodeles waltl. Next base: position 650,922,150 of record NC_090449.1, on the reverse strand, counting down.
GTGCACCAAATGATCAAGTGATAAACTGGATAAAAAAAGCATAAAGATGGTGAATAACTTAAAATTGCTTTGTTGCTATTTGAGAACTTAGAAAATGTGTCCTCGTTTTAGTTTTTTAGGACACTAACCATAATTTCCATGGGAAGAGACCCCCTAATTTTTATCATTTTTAAAGGAAATTCTTTACGTTTTACAATTTTGGTTCCATCATGATGACTTCAGGTGTGCCATACTTTTGTAATAAATACAGAACATTAGAGATTTAATTGTTCATAAGAACACTATGGCGAGGCAGAGGTTATAGGCACATGCTTGGACAGTAGATGGTTAGGAGGGGGAGGCAGAGGTAGCAAATTGGCCACGCTGGACAGGCGCGAGAGGCCGTGGCAGCACAACGCACCATAGAGAGAAGAGGAAAGTGGGTCCGGGCTTTGCAACTCGAACTATGCAGAACAAGTAAGAGAGGCTGTGGCAACATTTCAGACTATTATGGGCAGAAAGAGAGGCTTTACAACCATACATACCAACAGACTCGATTCAGGCAGGAGACTCCTGACTTAATTAGTTTTTTTTTTTTTTAGCTATTTCCTGCCTAAAATCTCTTCTTTTTCAATGTAAGTCATTGGGAAATATCAGTTCCACTGATATTCTTATCAAAATATCTCCCTTACCAAGGTCCAAATGTTGGCATATATATGTCGGACAATAGAGTAAAGGAGGGAGGTGATGGGGCACCCAGTTGACCTTATAGGTCAAGCACCATGGGCTGTAGCAGCACAATACACCACATAGGCAAGCGGGAGGGCAGTGCAGCACTACTGATCATGGAAAGCAATAGGGAGGAGACATGGCCATTCACACAAACAGATGGCAGGGTGGAAGGTGGTAAGAGCAGCAAGCTGACCATACACAGGGCTCAAAACATCCACTCGATCACTCGCATTAGCAAGTCTTATTTGATTAGGTGGAGCTATTTTTCATATTTACTGGTCTCTTCTGGCGAGTTGACACTGAACAGGTGTTCTGTTCAGTTGAAAAGTGGACGGGCAAAAAAGATGCCTTTAAATCTTGTTCTTATGTCATATTTGCTATGTCTGTGTTTACAGACAGAGATCAAAAGTCACCTTTTCTTACAATTACTTTCCTTCTGACTGCAGAGTTCCAGGACTTTGTAAGGTGACCTGTTGCTTAGAATGTAAAATAAAAGGATAATGGGTGTCAGGTTTTTCCTAACACACAACATTTAAATGACTAAATCCACTGTGCAAACATTTCAAAATATATTTTAGTATTTGTGAAAGCGCTTTTTTATATTTCTGTGTGATGAAAAGATATTTTAATAGGATGAAAATAAATCAGAATACTTTACAAGTTGATGTGCAAAGGATATGTTTTCTGAAACCCAATTTTCACAGATTGTTAATACATTATATGGTTTTATCAGTAAAGTTGCAAGTTAGTAGAAAGGTGTTTGGACATTTCTTGGAAAGTTGCTGTGTCTAGATGACAATATGTTACCACATCATGGTTTAGTAATATATTTATTAAAATTGATTGTTTAAACAAACTGAGAGACACTCCTGCCCTGATGGCAATGTTGTTAGTAAACTAAAAGAAGTCCTAGGTATGTGGGCTAGACCTCATGGGTATGTGGGCTAGATTCTTGTGATGCATGCAGCAAACTTTGGTCTATTTAATAAAAAAATAGAGGTTTTTTTGTACTTCAGAAATGCTGAGCTCACATACTTGAAGGTGCAATCATATGTGAGAATGAAGAAAAAGGCGACCCTGTACACTATTTGCCTAGGATCGCACAATTTAAGACCAGTTTACGGGTCAAGTACATTACAGTTAGCTCTAGTAGATTATTTATGTTACTCGACCTGCAGGTCTAGTAACATTTGTAAGATTTTTCGAGCCCTGGTACAGGGCGCACAGGCGTGGCAGTTCCAGTGCAGCAGACCATGTAGGACAGGAGGAGGGGGCATGCCAAGGGACCATGGAGGGCAGGAGGGAGGAGATGGAGGGGGTCGGGGGCACATTGATATACACAGTGGACGGCAGGGTACAAGAAGGCATAGCAGGAGCAGCAAGCTGACCATATAGGACTGGCAGGATGAGCACGGGAAGCACAACACAACATGGAGGACAACAGGGAAGCATGTAAGGGAATAATGGAGACAACAGAGAGAAAGTGAAAGGGGGTTAAAGGCAGCAAGCTCACCACACAGGGCAAATGGGAGGGGTAGTGATAGCACAAAAGGCCGTGTATGGCAGGCAGGATGGTTAGGGGCAGCACAACGGTCATGGTGGGCAAGAGGGAGGGGGCAGGGGCATGCACAAAGGACCATTGAGGGCAGAAGGGAGGAGTAGGTTCTGGACACACACAACAGAGGGCAGGAGAAGGGACCAGGGGCTTAATAACAGATTGCTTAGGGTGGGCAGGAGAAGTAGTTGCAACAAAACAGAGCATGGAGAACAAAAGGGAGGGGCAGCAAAATGGGCCATGGAGGCCCGGGTGTAGGGGGCAGGGATAGGTGCCAGCCATCTGACCCTGTTGGGCAGGCAGGAGAACAGTTGCAGCTCCATGGAACATAGTGGGCAAAAGGGAGGCAGCGGAGGGATGCATACAAACATCAGAGGGCAGGGGATTACAGGGTAGGGGCAGCAAGCTAAGCACAGAGGCTATGCAAGAGGGCAGTGACAGGGGCATAGACTGGTTCAATGGAAGGAATGGGCAGGCACAGTAAGCTAACTGGAGGGCAGTGGCAGCACATCGTACCATGCACAGGAGAAGGGAGGGGGCAGATGATGACTCTGGCAACAAAAGACAGAGAGGAGGTCAGGATGGGTGCAGGCAGTAAGCTAACCATGCAGGGGGGACAGGAAGGACAGGGGCAGAATAACTGCAAGACAGGGCTGGAAAAAGAGGGAAGGGGCATTGACTTTGACAATGAAGGGCAAGGAGGAGGGGGGCATGGGCATCTAGGTTTGATGGTCACTACACGACAGACAATGCCAGACCAGGCCCTGCGCCAAAACCTCCCCCCACAGTGTCTTGTGATAGACATCTTACTTTACATTAAAAAAATATATAAAACTAGAAATTCACTGGAAAAAAAAAAAAATGTTAAAGTAGTGTTATAGTAGGGAACTGTAAATATCTAACTTTATATTAAAATAAAAAAAATAGAAAGTTAGCCGAATGTTATAGTTAGGTAAAAATGTTATGTAAAACATACTGTTTGAAACTAATAAAACCACTGACGTTTACCAGTTACAGCTATCACAAGTAACTATAACTGTGCCCTAGAATAACTATAACTTGATTCTCTGCTGTGTACAGTATTGTCAACTGTGATGGTATTTCAGTTGGGATTAGGGAAATTATAAATGTAGCCAAAGAGTATGTATAAGTGATTTAATATGCAAGGGTAAAAGCATGTGGATTGGGGTCCCCAGGGTCAACTAAGCGTTGAGGAGGGGGCAGAAGGCTTCCTCCCCTTATTATATCTGTTTGGCCCCAGGTGATGGGGTCTCCAGGGCCAGCAGGCAAGCCGTATTCTGAGCTAAGGCTATGTGGGTTTGGCAGCCTCCTTCAGGTTTGGCCACTGGGCCTGGCGGAGGCCAAACCCTAAGACCAATCCCTCCCTGCGCACAGCCAAAGAATCTGTGCTGCAATGGGTTGACTGCCTGCAGGGAGTTGCAAGAGGAGAATGGATGCAAGACAGTCCCTGTGGCTAACCCCTCACCATGCACGACCAAAGATTTGGGGTTGACGGCCTGCAATGAACTCCACTCCATGTGTGAGAGGCCCTGCACAGTGTGGGGTTGGCATCCTGTGAGGGAGTTGGCTACCTCAAAGTGGGTTAATTGCCTTTATGTGGGTTAACCCCTGACTAGGCCCTGTTGCTAACTCCTTGATGTGCCTAGCTGAGGGTTGTGTGCTTTGTGGGGTTGGCTGCCTCTTGGAGGCCTTGCCCAGGCCCTGCAGCCAATCACAGACGCACATGGCAAAAGGCCCAGGACGACTGGGGTGAGTCGGCTTTACCTCTGGTAATAAAAGATTATTTTATGTTTAAAAAAAAAACTACAAATTCACTGAAAAAAGCAAAGGTTAAAGTAACGTTATAGTTAGGTGAATGTGTTGGTGACAACATTTGCTTTCTGTACTAAAAAAAACACAAAAATTCACCAGTTATAGTTAGCAGAGGTAATTAGAAGTTGCTCCCCACCATGCACTGCTTATGACCTCACATATTACCTCACTCATGACATGTTCTATGACACCTGTTGCATAAATTAAAGAAGAATGGGAAGTGCTGCCTGCACCCCAAACCTCTCTGAGACCTTTGGATCCCCATCCCCCCAGAGCTGAATCAGAAATAAAGTGGAGGTGTGCACAACCCCCATCCCCGAGCCGCCAGAGGGCCTTGGTAATCCATTTCCTAGGGACACAATTATTTAAAAGGGAAGGAAAGGTCCACTGGAAGCCCATCTCCCGGCACTATTGTTGTGCCCCCGAGAGTCCACCCGGGACACTGCTGCCCTGCCCACAAGAGGGCGTGCAGGGAAAAAAGTGTGCTCCCACCTGCTAGTAGCTGCAGAAATTATCCCCTCTGGTGGGAGCACACATTTGTTTTTTCCTGGCCCATCTCTTCCTGTCAGGGGCACTGAGATTGTCCTGCCCAGCAGAGAAAAAAAACCTGCTCCCACCATGCGGGAACAAAGCTGACTCAAGCTGCAAATAGGACAGGAGCATGCAGTGGAGTCGGAATGGCTGCTGAGCCTTTGGGGTCCCACCAGCATTGCCCAACTAAAGCACACTTGTGGGTGTCCCGAGTGGCCACCAGGGCACCCACCTAGGCCCCAGGGAAAGTCTTGGCTCAGGGAAAGGGCGCATGTGCTGCCCCCTTTAAATTGATTGAGAACCCGGGGCCAGTGCAGGCTTGAGGAAGGAGGCCATGCGCCCCTCCCCTTTGGGAGACACCCAAAATGTGTATATATATTTTTATTTACAAAAAAAAAAGAAATTCGAGTTAGGTTCAGATTTTATACGCACAAACCATAGAAATTCAGCAGTTATAGTTATACTTAACTCAATCAACTAATTTGTGTCCTAAAGCATTATAACTCGTGCCTCCTCTCTGCACCGTTTTCTCATCAATAATTTCACCACATAGTGGTAGTAGTATTATTATTTTCATAGAAGATGTCATCAGTGATGTAATATGTGGGGTAATTAGCAGTGTATGGCAGAAGTGGCAGAAGGTCCGCCCCTTTTGTTTTGTTTTTTTAAACTTTTTTTCTTGGAACTCTGCTGAGTCACAGTCCCAAGATGGTTGCCACCAATTCCTCGTTAATGTGGAGGCTGCCAATCAGGTCTCATTTTGAGACCTGTGGGAACTGCAAACCCTCCACTTCTCTAGATATTCAAATTTATTTTTTCTTTAAAAACTCCAAATCTACTAACCAGATTTACACCAAATCAAAAAAAGCACTCATTCTGGACCAAGATCTAGCTTTCTGCCAGATTTTGTGTAAATCTGTTCAGTGGCTCGGACTGAAGTTGTATCTAAAATCCCTACTGGAATTTGCATGGGGAAAACCTGTTTTGCCCCCCTGCCCATCTCCCTCTTTCTCGCCCCATGGTTGACGAATCACCCTGAAACTTTCCGGACAGCAACAAAAAAAAATGCTTTTCCTATGAAAACTCTTTTCCTATAGGCCGGACTCCTATTATGGCCTGGGGTGCCTACCCACGTTTAACAAAACAGTTAATTCTGCTGAAATTGAACGGGGGAATACCATATAGTATTTACTGTACCATGTGATTTTGGTGAATTAAACACCAAAATCCGTATGTTATTTCCCACCAACTTGTAATAGGTGTCATTCATCGCATCCAATAAATAATATACCCCATTGTTATTTATCACATGTGATAAATAACAACTAAACTCATAATCAGGACAATAGACTTTTTAGGTTGAGCGGAAGCGTACGACCTCTTGGATACTTTTAAGTAAACCTCTTCTGTAGGTTTCCAGCTATTTCATTTGTTAGTTTCAGTATCATTTAAAAATCCTTGCTTGCTAGTGGTCAATCATGCCTCTTTGTCCCTCCTTCTTCTGTGTGGGAGTAGGGACCAACTAATGTAAAATTATGCTTTGTCCTGGTTATCTGGGACCTCGGGCGCAGCTCCATCAGTGCTTCTTAGTTTACTCACTCCAAGCCCCTCTGCCGTGCCCGTGCCAAAACCCCCCACACACTCTGCCAGAGAACCTCAGTTCTTACAGTCAGTACACACTGCTGTTCCAACGCTGGGACCTCGGGTGCAGCTCCATTAGTGCACCTCAGTTCTACCCTGGCTAGGTCACCTGCTTTCCTATACTGGGTCACCGCTCACATACAGTTCCGTTACAGCAGCTCAATTCTAATATTCAGTCCCACTGCCAAGCCAATACTGGACCCAAAATAGCAAAACACAACTCAGCCAGTGCACCTCGTTTAATATCCAACACCACTGTGGATGGGAATCACTGCAGCTCCGTTAGAATCCATCAATTCTAACATTCAGTGCCTGTTTCTTATCAGTACTAAGGCTCACACACACAAGCCCCCCTCTTCTGTTGTTCAGAGGCAAAGCCACTCCCATGCTGGGCACCACTCACAGCTTCACCAGGGCACCTCCAGTCTAACACTCGGCAACACTGGCACGCCAATACTTGGTTCCACACATTGCTCCATTAATATACCTCACTTCTGACCCTGTGTGCCTGTTACTATTCCAGTACTGCAGCCCACATACAACTCAGTCAGTGGTCCCCAGGAATTACATGGTACTCTGTTTCTCATTCCTCACCCGCTGCCTTTCTGTTATTCCAGCACTGGGCCAGGACACAGCTCTGTATATACCCCCAATCCTGATCTGAAGTGCCCCAATATTGCTGTATTGGGACCACATACAACTCTGCTAATGCACCTCGTGCGTTTCTGCAGGTCCCCCCTGCTGTTCCACACTCTGACTTCTGTTTGAGGATGTGTTAAATAGAAGCGCTTTAGTTAAATGCTGGGCCACTGTAATTGTATGGTAGGAAAAGATGACATTATGAGGCAGGGTTGATCAATATATGTGACAAGAAAAGTCCAGTTATGAATTTACAGTGCCAATAGCTCTAACTCAAGAAAATGCAAGACCTATTGCATTGCAAATGCTTGTTAATCTATGGCTGGGTTCCTGTGAATCGGGTCAGTTATGAGGATATGTAGTTTATTTCACTGATACAGGCGCCAATAGTCCCCTTGAGGAATTTGATTGGCAGGCAGAATTGTATTACATTTCATTTTAATCGATCATGTACTTGCACATTTGCAAGTATACATTTTAGGCCCTAATTACAAGTTACAAGTAGCGCCTTGAGACCCTCACAGGTGAGTAGCCGTGCTTTACAAATACTGATTGATCAATTGATTGGGTGGTTAATTCTGTCCCTTGCATAAACCTGGGTCTACGTACAGGGTGGAATTACGAGTTTGGTTTTATTTAAACATCAGATAGTTATATAGTTATCGGATGCATTAAATAACCCAAGATTTGTTACATTTTGGCAGGACTAACTGACAAAATTTAACAGGGCAAATATCTGAGGTATTTACCATACCATGTGGATTTTGGTGTGTTAAACACCAAAATCTGCATGATATTCCCCAATAGCTTGCAATACTTGTAATAGGTGCTATTTATCTCACCCGATAAATAATGAACCTCGGGTATCCTTATTTACCTGGTGCGTTCAATACACCTTTACTTATAATCAGGCCCTTAGTGTAATGTGCAGGTACTTTTGATCTGTTGAGAAAAAATAAAACTGTTTTAATGTGCCCTAAAGCTATGCGACTCACGTTGAAAAACAAGTGTGAGACATCTACACAGCTTCAGAGATGCTGACCTCAGTTTCAGCTCCTAAATTTGAGAAGTGATTATACAAGCATTTCACCAAGTGAAACTCCCCAAAAAGCGTACTTTTTTTTAATTCCCTAAAATCACCACTCTGCTGTGGAATGCATCGTTGTTAATTCTAAGAACTGCAACTCGTTATAGTCTGTATTGCCAGTTTATCAACGATTATTGCCAACAAGAGCAACCCATACGTCTTTGTGAACCTCAGCAAATGGTTTCATATAGATTTTGCACGTATCTCATTCACTTAAAAAAGAGTATTGGCAATGAAGTAATTACAGTCACTGAATGCCCGATATCAAAATGTACCTTTTTACAGCTTTGACCAGCGACCGTTCTTTACTATTGGTTCTACAAGGTGCTCCCCAAAAATGTCCATTCTTGATGATACTCCGCGATAGGTTAAGGGGTTGAAACTTTGATGATAACTAATACACAAACAAGGTTGTCGCCTTTTGGGATTTGCCAGAATAGTGGCAGTTGGTGGCTTCATAAAGATTTTCTAGTTGTTCGTATATCGTCTCGTGTTCACCCACTTGTTGTCTCACTGCTCTTTTTTTTAATTCCTTTTTAGGGTCGAGCGCACAAGCCCTCCTTCCCTGTTGTAATCTCTCTTACGGCTTTTAACCACACCCATGTCACAACTGTCACTTTCATTGGCTCGTGGGCTTGCCTTTTGTAAAATCCGCTTGATTTCATTACAGGGAGTGCAGAATTATTAGGCAAATGAGTATTTTGACCACATCATCCTCTTTATGCATGTTGTCTTACTCCAAGCTGTATAGGCTCGAAAGCCTACTACCAATTAAGCATATTAGGTGATGTGCATCTCTGTAATGAGAAGGGGTGTGGTCTAATGACATCAACACCCTATATCAGGTGTGCATAATTATTAGGCAACTTCCTTTCCTTTGGCAAAATGGGTCAAAAGAAGGACTTGACAGGCTCAGAAAAGTCAAAAAATAGTGAGATATCTTGCAGAGGGATGCAGCACTCTTAAAATTGCAAAGCTTCTGAAGCGTGATCATCGAACAATCAAGCGTTTCATTCAAAATAGTCAACAGGGTCGCAAGAAGCGTGTGGAAAAACCAAGGCGCAAAATAACTGCCCATGAACTGAGAAAAGTCAAGCGTGCAGCTGCCACGATGCCACTTGCCACCAGTTTGGCCATATTTCAGAGCTGCAACATCACTGGAGTGCCCAAAAGCACAAGGTGTGCAATACTCAGAGACATGGCCAAGGTAAGAAAGGCTGAAAGACGACCACCACTGAACAAGACACACAAGCTGAAACGTCAAGACTGGGCCAAGAAATATCTCAAGACTGATTTTTCTAAGGCTTTATGGACTGATGAAATGAGAGTGAGTCTTGATGGGCCAGATGGATGGGCCCGTGGCTGGATTGGTAAAGGGCAGAGAGCTCCAGTCCGACTCAGACGCCAGCAAGGTGGAGGTGGAGTACTGGTTTGGGCTGGTATCATCAAAGATGAGCTTGTGGGGCCTTTTCGGGTTGAGGATGGAGTCAAGCTCAACTCCCAGTCCTACTGCCAGTTCCTGGAAGACACCTTCTTCAAGCAGTGGTACAGGAAGAAGTCTGCATCCTTCAAGAAAAACATGATTCTCATGCAGGACAATGCTCCATCACACGCGTCCAAGTACTCCACAGCGTGGCTGGCAAGAAAGGGTATAAAAGAAGGAAATCTAATGACATGGCCTCCTTGTTCACCTGATCTGAACCCCATTGAGAACCTGTGGTCCATCATCAAATGTGAGATTTACAAGGAGGGAAAACAGTACACCTCTCTGAACAGTGTCTGGGAGGCTGTGGTTGCTGCTGCACGCAATGTTGATGGTGAACAGATCAAAACACTGACAGAATCCATGGATGGCAGGCTTTTGAGTGTCCTTGCAAAGAAAGATGGCTATATTGGTCACTGATTTGTTTTTGTTTTGTTTTTGAATGTCAGAAATGTATATTTGTGAATGTTGAGATGTTATATTGGTTTCACTGGTAATAATAAATAATTGAAATGGGTATATATTTTTTTTTGTTAAGTTGCCTAATAATTATGCACAGTAATAGTCACCTGCACACACAGATATCCCCCTAACATAGCTAAAACTAAAAACAAACTAAAAACTACTTCCAAAAATATTCAGCTTTGATATTAATGAGTTTTTTGGGTTCATTGAGAACATGGTTGTTGTTCAATAATAAAATTAATCCTCAAATATACAACTTGCCTAATAATTCTGCACTCCCTGTAGTGAAAGGGATGCATTTGTCATGCATTTTTCTGTGTTTAGCCCTCCTCGAGCGCATTGGCCAACTACTAAAAAGAATATGAGACTCATGTTTTCAGCCTGGTTTTTGCATTACTGTAGCTTTTAATTTTCCATGCAGCACGATTGCGCTCGTTTTTTTGGTTTTAAATTTCAGCGCGCTGGGCTTGCCTTTTAAAATCCGCTTGATTTCATTAGTGAAAGGCAGGCACATGTCATGTCTTTTCAGGTGCTTAGCCCTCCTCGAGCACAAGTACTGAAAACATAAGAGGCTCCATGTTTTCACCCTGGTTTCTGCACTACTGTATCTTTTTATTTTCAAAGCAGCACAATCGCGCTGGGTTTTACATAGCGCAGGGTTTTTTGGTTTTCAATTTCAGCTCAATGGCGCTGGGTTTTACATAACGCGATCGCACTCGTTTTTTTTCTTTCAATTTATGTGGCAAGAAAAGTCTCGTTAGAGCTAATAGCGTTGTAAACGCCTAACTCGAGCAAATGCAAGACCCGTTGTATTGCAAATGCAAACGCTGCTCGCGCATTGCTTGATGCATCTTTGATTTATCCTTGATTTATGCTGTGACAAATTATTTTCAGCAACAGAACCTTGTTGCCCACATTTTGCTACAGAACATTCATTCATTGTCTGCAGTGACTAAACCACCGATATTTATTTTTATTTGAATGACATCCGTGCGAACCACTGTGCCATTTTACCGACTCATCTAACCCCAAAAAACACACAACTCGCGTCTCATATAAGACATGAGTAAAGTACAGCCCGTCACTCACCACCGCCGAAATCGCCACCGACAGCCAGTCAAAGACAGGAACACTTTCAAGACCATCTTTTTCTCCTTCAGATGCCTCCGTGGCTCAGCACCCACCTACCTACAAGCAGTGCTTGAAATTGAAAAAATAAAGTGCAGGCTCTCTGTGCCAGAGTACCTGCTTGTTTCCGAGAAGTGACGGTACTCTCCAATTCAAACTATTTCGGTTTTCTTGAGATGTGCCGGTACTCTCCCTCCCAAAATAAAAAAGTGCCGGTACTCAGTACCGGATAGTACCGGCCCATTTAAAGCACTGCACAAGAGAATACAAGCATATGCCCCTGCCTACCTCCTATGATCTAACAGCCTCGCCCCTTTCTGCACTCCTGAATCCAGAGAAATAAGACTCTTCCTAATGGCCGGGGCACTACATATTGAACGGCTTATCCATGCACCAGCAACTTCCTCACTTTCAGGAAACAATTGAGAGTCTGGCTACCTGGTCCTATTTTTGCTAACCTTCCCTCCCACCTCCCCTCTCTGGAAGAAAGTTAGGCAGCGCGTACAATTCAAATCTGTATAAATAATTGCAGCTAAGCTGTTGAAATGTACGGTCTTTTTATTTTTTATCTCTGCATGGTTATTGTTCATTGCCTCCTGACCTGAGCGCAGCTTGTACAGATGAAAAACTAAAGGATTCACAGGTTGCAAATATAATCTTCGTGTCAACGTCGGTTCGTTAAACGTGGCTGCGGATTTTCGTAGGGCTTAATGGAGCACAAATCTGCATTTAACGGATTATCAATGTTATAGGAAACTGGCCATTTATTGTAATTAGAATTGCCCCCCCCCCCAGTGCTTTGTACTTAAAAAATCCTCTATTATGAACACATGATGGTGAAGAGCGAAAGTGGGCGGCTCCACACCCGTTTACTGTGATATTAGCCTTTTCTGCCGAGGAAGATATTTTATATGCCAGAGTACATGCCTGGTTAACTCCACTGTATACCCCAGTGGTGAAAAATTATTCCTCGGCAAAGTCAGTTTTATTAAGGTGCTGTTTAAATGCTGCACATTGACTCCGTGTGCTAGCCCTGTTATACTTGATCAACTATACTTGTGCCACGTGGCAGCTTTATACTAAGCCGCTGACCAGGGTGGCAGGACTGTTGCTTCCGCTTCACCTAATAACCCAGTTCACATATATAATTGCCTAGAGAAAATCCACTCTCCCTCACAAGCAAGGTCATATTTAGGGCTGTTTTCACATTCCCCTAAAAGGTAAATACAATGTACACCGGCATTACTGCCACCCACTGCACACTGGTGATCCTTACTGTTGTCCAGTATCAGGTGTCCCAAGAGGGTTTGATTCATCTGCTACTGAATAATATAGGTGTCCTGGGTACCATCGGCGCCCATGCTGGTAGCCGATACTACTGTCCTTTTGCCTCTTCAGCTTTCTTTAACATGTTTAAGAGGCCTTTTACCTAGGCTCAACCGTAAATTTTATGACAAGACCGGAGGCTCCTATTATGCGTTTCTTCTCTTGCTTTATTTATACAGCAGCAGTCAAGAAGAACCACAAATCCCATGAGGCTTAAAACAAACAGCCAATGGGATTGAAAAAGTAGTATGCTAATATAACAACCAATAGGAACGACCCTATACCATTATGACGTCACTTGACTGCAAGCAGCCCTCTTTTCTTGCTGCTGCAGTCAAGATAAGTTCATACCAATGTTTCTCTCATGACTTTATGATAGTTTAACATGTTTGTCTGTATTTCTTAAGGTAATTGTTTTCCGATATCATATTTTGTTGACGGCATGTTGCCGCATTGATTCTAGCGCGTTGCTGTGCGCTCGCGTCCTCTTCCCGGTTCCAGGGTGCAACGTCGTGCTGCTCCCGGGCCGCGAAACCTAACGTTTTCTTCGCGCAACGTTCCAGAGGAGTTTCCCTCGCGTCTGGGAAGTGACCGTTATTCTGGTTTCTCCCCTGACGCGAGGAATACCTCTGAGACACCGCTCTTACCTGTCGAGTTGTTCAGACGACTCCGGCTCTTCACCAGCTTCACGCAGCCTCATACGGCTTGTCACTCGGTCCCGCCCTGAAGTAGGAGGAGTTTTTCGGCTCCAAGTCAACTTAGTTTTCTATTAACCCCCGGTTGCCTGGGTGTTAACCCTTTGTGATTATTTACATTTTCCCTTTATATTTCATTGACATTTGTTCTTTAACAATTTAATACTATATTTTCCTTTATAATGGAACCCAATTCCTCACCAACGGAACATAGTGCTTCCAGTGTAGAGGAAATAAGGAATGAACTGCGCAATTTTATTAAAACTTCTGTTAAACAGGCAATGCAGTCATCCATTCAAAAACTATCAAAGAACTTGGAATCAAATTTTGCCAACTTATTGTCTAAATCTTCGGCCCAGACTGCGGGGGAATGCAGTCAACGCCTGCCTGTCAACCCCTCGGGTTCGACTCAAACGGAGAGTGAGTTTAACTCACACATGACAGAGGACGCGGTTCCTCCCACGGCTCCTGCCAAGGAGTATAATAATATGGCTTCCAGACCATTTTTAAAGAGAAAGTCCAAACAACATAATATTCCCCCTTCTATTCCTACGACCTCTGCTCCAGACACTGATGAGGATTTGCCTGACGCTGATTCAGACTACTACGTTTCAGATAAGGATCATGATGATTCTTTCAATCCTCCCCCTCCAAAGAAACCCAAAGTTTCCTCGGTTCCCCCCCTCTTGGATGCAGAAGGCTTACCTATGTTCGATCCCTCCCACATTTTACACCCCAACTCTACAGAATGGTTCCCAGCTGAACATGTGGGGGATTATGTGGCGCAAAAGTTATTTTCCCCCCTTGATAAGCAAATTAGAAACAAACTAAAATCGGAATGTCCACGTCCGGTGCTTCCACACAGGGCAACAACTACCCCTGTCATCGACCAACAGATGTTAACCTTCTTTACTAAGCAAGGCAAGGACCCCCGCAAAGGGGTAGACAAAGCGTGGTCGTCCTGCCAGGACAAACTCCTCGATACAATTGGCCCATTAACGAGAATTTTTGATATGGTGGAGTCGGCCAGACTGGAGGGAACCTTTTTGGACCCGGAAGAGCTTTCATTGTGGGTTCAACGTTCTATTTGTCTTTTAGGAAATGCGAATTCCGCTTTCATTCATGAGAGACGTAAAGGTCTTCTGATCAAATTGGACCCTAAATTAATTAATTTGGCGACTGTACATCCTCAGATCCATACTGAGGGACAACTGTTCGGGGATTCCTTCATAAAGGACCTCGGCAAGTATGTAGCCACTTTTACCTCGCTGGACAAAGCCCAACAATCTATGAGGAAGATGTTTAATCAACGGGTTTTTGCCAGGGCCGGTAGAGGCAGGGGTCGCTTTACCGGCCGTGGTTTCTCCAATCAAGGCTCCAGAGCGTATTATAATACCTACCAACAAGACTTCAGACCTCAATTCTACCCCCAACGTGGCAGAGGTTATCGTGCCAGGTCCTTCAGACATACTAGAACCTCCAACCCTACAGGTAAGCCCTCAAGTTGCTCTCCTTCCAACTGGGGGTCGTATTTCCCATTTTCTTTCAAATTGGTTAACAATTACAGCAGATGTATGGGTTCTAAACACAGTCCAAGGTTACAACATAGAGCTTTACTCTACTCCGGTGCAAACATTTCTCCCCCCTTTTCCTCATTTCTCTGCGGAAATGAAAGACTTGATATCTACCGAGGTTAAACGCACTCTTACAAAAACAAGCGATTTCAATCACTCGTCCTCATCCTTTGGGATTTATCAGCCCAATTTTCCTGGTTCAAAAGAAAAACAAAAAGATGCGTCCGGTCATCAATTTAAAACATTTCAATCAATTTGTGGTGTACCGACATTTCAAAATGGAGACAATTCTTCATCTCAGAGATATACTTCTCCAATACGATTGGATGGTCAGACTGGACCTTCAGGACGCTTACCTAGTGGTTCCCGTACATCCAGAGTCAAGGAAATTTCTACAGTTCCTATGGTTAGATCAAACGTATCACTTTACCTCTCTACCCTTCGGTCTATCGTCTGCCCCTTGGTGTTTTACCAAGCTTCTCAAGCCCGTAGTTGCTCATCTAAGGGCTCAGGGTATAAGGCTCCTAATCTACTTAGACGACATCTTCATCATGAATCAGTCTCCCCAAACTCTACTACTCCATTTGCAGATCACTTGTTCTCTCTTAGAGGACCTCGGTTTCATAATAAACAGAGAAAAATCTCTCCTAACTCCCTCCCAAGTTCTAGAATTTCTGGGTTTCCAAATAAATTCCATTTCCGCTACTCTTCTTCTTCCTACAACGAAAATAAAATCCATAAAGTCGGAAATTCTTCAGATTCTTCGCACTTCACTCATATCTCTCAGAACTTTAGCACGAATAGTAGGTCTGCTTTCCTCTTCCATCCAAGCGATATTTCCAGGTCCCCTCCATTACCGATCACTCCAAAGGCTAAAGATCCAGCACTTAAGGAAAGGGCTGTCTTATTCCGACCTCGTACCCTTAGATCTCGAATCTCGCACAGAGCTTCAGTGGTGGATAGACCATTTAGATGCTTGGAACGGGAAAAGTATATTTCCGTCAGCCCCAGATCTTGTATTAGAATCCGATGCAAGCCATCTAGGCTGGGGGGCCCGTTGTGGTCCCATCTCGACTGGGGGTACATGGTCTATCGAGGAGTCCAAATTGCACATCAATTGTTTAGAGATGCTTGCCGGCTCCTTTGCAATCAGAAGCCTGGCAAAACACAAGGTACATTGTGCAATCCTTCTCAGAATGGACAATGTATCCGCAGTCAGGTACATAAATCATCTCGGAGGTACAAGGTCCAAACCTCTGGCGGATTTGGCCAAGAGTTTTTGGGAATTTTGCCTTACAAACCATCTTTCGGTTCATGCAGAATATCTTCCAGGAGCCCTGAATTCAGTGGCAGACTGGAATTCTCGTCATCTTCGAGACTCCAGCGATTGGAAACTCCATCCTTCAGTGTTCCACAGGATACAATCCTTATGGGGTCCGCTCTCCATAGACCTTTTTGCATCCCGTCTCAACACACAGCTTCCTCGATTTTACAGTTGGCGTCCAGATCCATTAGCCTTAGCATCAGATGCTTTCTTGCAAGATTGGTCTCATGCGCTCAATTACGCCTTCCCCCCTTTTATCATGATCAACAGAGTCTTAGCACAAGCCAGACGTCAACAGGCCTCTCTTATTCTCATAGTTCCGTTTTGGCAATCCCAGGTATGGTACCCTACCTTACTGGAACTTTCAGTGGATTTTCCCCTGTTGATACAACCCTTCCCAGACTTACTCCTAGACCCTCTGCATTGTCCTCACCCCCTCATTTCGGACAATCTCCTTGTTCTATCCGCCTGGAAGATTTCAGGAATTCCCAAACTATCCCTTTCATTTCGTCAGAAGCTTCTCAATACATCGCAAATTCCTGGGCACCTGGTACCAAGAAAGCATACAAGGCAGCCTGGTCTTTATGGAGCGGCTGGTGTTTGGGAAGGCACATTAATCCCTTTTCAACAGATATAATATTTATAGTAAATTTCCTAGCGGCAGAAGCCAGCAAAGGCAAAGCTTTCCGTACTATCAACCTTTACAGATCAGCTATTTCCTCTAACCATACACACGTCAATGGGAAACCGGTCGGCGAACACCCGCTGGTATGCAGATTACTAAAGGGAGTAAAATTTTCCAAACCTCCTCTACCAAAGTACAATAACTTGTGGGATGTTAATGTTGTTCTAAAGTATTTGAACTCTTTACCAGACAACTCAATTTTATCACTAAAAATGTTATCTGCCAAACTTACAATGTTATTATGTTTAATTTCTATTAAACGTCTTTCGGATGTCAAGGCATTGGACGTCTCCAACCGCCAATTCACTCCTTCGGGGGTGTTGTTCTCGGTTGTCCGACGTACCAAAACCAATTTATCGTCAGTTTTCTATCCTTATTTCCCTCAACATCCGAAGTTATGTGTGGGCCAGTGTCTCAAAGTTTATGAACAAAGAACTGCAGAGTTGAGAACATCCTCTTCCCAACTTCTTATTTCTTTCAGGAAACCTCATAACCCGGTTTCATCAGCTACCTTAGCACGTTGGGTTAGATTGATCATGTCCTTAGCGGGCATAGATATTTCCACTTTTGGAGCTCACTCTGCCAGAGGGGCTATGGCTTCCAAGGCCTTCTGGGCAGGTTCTCGTTTGGAGGATATTCTCAAGTCTGCAGACTGGTCCAATGATAATACCTTTCGACTTTTCTATTGCAAACCTGTTGATAATATGTCGTTAAATGTAGTTAATATGCTTTAAACTCGCATAATAGGAGCCTCCGGTCTTGTCATAAAATGTAGATTTTCCTAGTTTATGACGGAAAGTCTTAATTTTATTAAAGACACGGAGGCGAGTATTATCCCACCTCTGGATTAACTTGGTGTTTTTTCCCTCCCTTCTTTCCAGCACCTGCTACAACTACGCAACCTACATCCTAATTGGACCTCCTGGCATCACGTGGAACTCCCACTCACGTCAAGTCTGGAATCATATCCCTCGGACTTCAGGAAACATCCCTATCTCTACAGAATTCTGGACTTTTGTTCTGATGTTTTTGCTTTTCTCATGGCATTGTTTATCCTTTGTTCTCTATTTCCATTATTTTTCAATGATTAACTATTCGCAAGAAAAGAGGGCTGCTTGCAGTCAAGTGACGTCATAATGGTATAGGGTCGTTCCTATTGGTTGTTATATTAGCATACTACTTTTTCAATCCCATTGGCTGTTTGTTTTAAGCCTCATGGGATTTGTGGTTCTTCTTGACTGCTGCTGTATAAATAAAGCAAGAGAAGAAACGCATAATACTCGCCTCCGTGTCTTTAATAAAATTAAGACTTTCCGTCATAAACTAGGAAAATCTACATTTAAAGATATAAAGTGGTAAAGAATTGAGATCAATCTTCAGTGCAACGGAGTATGTCCGTACTGTATTAGAAAATGTGCTTATTCTGATGGATACAACTACCTGTGGATTCGCACTTTTGAATATCCCCAATGGCCAGCATTCCATGGAAACTTTTCTTCACAGCTCTCCCACGTTGATGAGGACGTCACAATGTCCATGGCTTTGCGTGACGTCAATGGAGCCATAAAAGGCCCTCGTTGGCATGATGAGGTCAGGTACCTTTTTTCAATGCCTTTGTGTAATGTTTTGCAGGGGAAGGTTCTACTCCCCCCACCTCCAGAGCCTGCACCTACATACTTGGAGATTGATTGGAGCAACCTGAGTTCTTTATCTCTTCCCCATGATGATGTGGGTGTTATTTTATCGGCCAGAAGACTCTATGAAATCAGTTTAATCTGGAAAAGGGTCTACGTTTGTAAAGTGATGTGGACAAAATTCTTGAGACCCCTTCAAGGCTCAATTGTCCAATAATTCCAGTTTTGCACTTTTCTTGGTGCAGCAAGGTTGTGTAGTGGCAACAAGGTTATTTGCCTGCCCTTTTGGCATTCCTTTGTTTACCCAGTCAACCTTCCCTGTTTAAGTCACCTATAGTGTTAAGGTTTATTAGGGGACTTACTAACAAATACCCTCCCAATCTTTTCATTATGATGCAGTGGGGTCTTAATCTGGTACTAACTTAATTGATGTGTTCTTCATTGGAACCTTTACATAGTTGTCCTTTAAGACTACTTACTTTAAAGACAATTTTTCTAGAAGCTATAATGTCAGCTGTAAGAGTTAGTGAGTTGCAGGCCCTTACTTTTAAGCCTCCCTTCATAACTTTTGACACTGATAATTTGGTGTTAAGAACCAAGGCTGCTTTCCTGCCAAAGGTGGTTACTCAGCCTCCTCCACATTATCTTAAGAGAAGGAAAGGCTTCATCCCTTAGATCCTAAAAGGGCTCTTGGGTTTTATATAGACAGAACTCGTTACTTCTGGCTGAATGATTAGCTGTTTGTGGGCAAGATGAAAGGAAAAGCAGTGCATAAGAGAACATTATCACAGTGTATCATCCTTTGAATCGGAATCTGCTTTACCATTGCTCATAAGGAAGCTCCAGAAGATATTAGAGCTCATTTCACTAGAGCCAAGTCTACTTCTGCTTTAGGTAGAGTTGTCCCTGTAGTTGAAATTTGTAAAGTGGCAACTTGGGCTTCCCTCCACACTTTTGAAAAGCACTATTGTCTAGACTCCAAAGTGAGGGTTTGTCCCTTTGCCTGTTCTGTATTGCAGGATTTTTTGGTATAGGCAGACATGCACCCATCTCAGAGTGTAGGACTGCTTGTGTACTGTGTTCAAAAGGTGAGGAATCCGCAGGTAGATTTATCCATCAGAATAACAAGTTCCTTACATTTGGTAGTGCTTTTTTATGGTGGATACAGTATCTACCTGCAGATTCCTCACTGAAAAACCCACCTTTGCTTTTTTCACCAGTTCCCAAAAAGAGATATATTTGTATATTATGTATGTCTGATGTAAACTTTAGAGTATTTTATTGCATTTGTGATGTTGTTTTCACCCGTTCGCCTCAAAGGCATTAAAAGAATGGGTGGAAACTGACGTGAGCACGGCAACAAGGGCCTTTTATGGCTCTGTTGATGTCAAGCAGGGCTACGTGCAGAGTCATGGACATCGTGACATCCTCGTCGACATGAGAGAGCTGTGAAGAAAAGTTTCTGGGGAATGGTGGCACATTCGGGATATCCACCAGAAAAAGCATTACCCAAGGTGAGTAAGTTGTTCATTACCATCTTTAACCCCTTCAATGCGGGCGAGGGCCACTGGCCGACGCCCGCACTACCTCCCTGGTGTGGGTCACGACCAGTGGCCGACACCAGAGAGGGTGTTAATAAATCCTCTGGATTATTTTTAATTTTTTGTATTTTCCCGGGAGACACGGAAGCTTCCGTGTCTCCACCCCCCCCCGCCCGCCCCATTGTGACGTCAGCGTGCCGCGAGGCGCGCTGACGTTACAAAGTTGTTTTCCCCACGTTCGGGAAGGCCTCGTAAGAAAGGGGAGACTCTCCCCTTTCTTACAAGGCCTTCCTGAAAGTTTTCCTGGCCCCCGGTGGCAGCTGTGCTGCGATCGGGGACCAGGAAACACTTTCAGGTTTCCTGGCCCCCCCATCGCAGCACAGCTGCGATGGGGGGGCCAGGAAAACTTTCAAAAGTTCTTCTTACGAGGCCTTCTGAAAGTGTTTCCTGGCCCCCAATCGCAGCTGTGCTGCGACCGGGGGGCCAGGAAACACCACTAGACGCCAGGGATTTCACTTGGGGGGGGGGTCGGCCCCCTCGGAAAACGGGGGGAGGGAAAGGGGCTGTGAGTTTCACTGTTCGAAAACCCAGGTTTTGAGGCCCTTCCTGAAAAGAAGTAGGTTTTGGGTCTTGCCAAGGTGGGTTGGGAGGGCGTTCCAGGTTTTGAGTGCAAGGTAGGAGAAGGATCTGCCCCCGGTGGTGGTGTGTTTGATGCGCGGGACAGAGGCGAGAGAGAGGTCAGCTGAGCTGAGGTTTCGTGTGGGGGTGTGGAAGGTGACTCTCGTTGAGGTAGGCAGGGCCTGTGTTGTGGAGTGATTTGTGTGCGAGGATGAAGATCTTGAAGGTGATCCTTTTGTCAATGGGGAGCCAGTGCAGGGATTTGAGGTGTGGAGAGATGTGTTTGTGTCGGGGGAGGTCGAGGATGAGTCGTGCTGCTGAGTTCTGGATGCGTGTAGTTTGCGCTTGAGTTTTAGAGTGGCGCCGGCGTACAGGGCGTTTCCGTAATCAAGTCTGCTGCTGATGAGTGCGTGAGTGACAGTTTTTCTGGTCTCTGTGGGGATCCATTTGAATGTTTTTTTCAGTGTACGGAGTGTGTTGAAGCATGAGGAGGTGAGAGCGTTGATTTGTTGGGTCATCGAGAGGGAGGAATCTAGGATGATGGCGAGGTTGCGTGCAGGGGTGGGTGCAGGGCCTAGCGTGGTGGGCCACCATGAGGGGTCCCAGGTGTTTTTGTGTGGGCCAAAGAGGATTATTTCGGTTTTGCTTGAGTTGAGTTTCAGGTGGTTGGCTGTCATATATATATATCAATTTTGTCAATATGTGTGTGGTTTCCCTGGGAGGAAAAGGGTCAGACTTGTCTAGTGGCAGTTTTAGTGCCATAAAGAAGCGCAGAAGGTTTATATGCCTACTGCAAAGAGCAAATCTGTATTTTATGTAAATAGCTGAGTACATTAGTAAAGTCAGCCATTACCTGCGCTATAATACCAATGAAATGTATGTGTGGGTGGAGGGCGGCTATGGAGAGATGAAGGGCACTTTTGCTGGGTGGTAATGAGGGAATCCGAGGAGGAGGGAATGGGAGCACCAATAATTATTGTTGGACTGGGCGCAGGAGGTGCTAAAGACTGTGACGAATGGTATGTGACAAGGTGTTTTTTGAGTGTCTTGAAAGAACATGCTGATTGAGGGAAGCAGCGCAGGTAAGGTGGCCTCTACTGTTGCACGTATCTCTCACACACCATCGATTTTGTGACTGTCTACGTAGGCTAGTGTTTTAGATCAACAGTTTAGCCAATAGCAGAGATGGCATCTTGATGAATGACTGCTGCCTGCACTCGGGTTATAGAGGACCGCTCTGACATAGGATCAGAGACTGAGACATCAGATACTGAGACAGCATCTGAGGGATAGGACAATGGCGCAGACTCTGGGAGTGATTTTTCAGTCGGAGGAGTCCCATTCGATAACTCTTCTTCCAGTACATTATGAGGGAGGTGATGAGGACAGTCCTGCTGTCCCTTCGCAAGCTGTTTGTGAAACTGGGTAATAGTGGGTTAGCCCAACCCAGAGAGCAGGTGAATGCGGCGGCAAGCAGAGAGAGATTGCTCTCTTAGGAGCTCCCCAATTTAGTTCAGCCCCAAATTCCATCACCCAAATCGTATTGTGGAGACATCAAAATTATCTATGGCAAAAACAAACTGGTTTTGTAAGGCAGGCACCTGTGTTTTTTGGTCCTGGATTCGGCGGCCATATAGAGAAACACACTAAACCCAAACATTTCTGGACATTCGGGGGAGTCCACAGAGGTGTGACTTGTGTGGATTCCCCAAAGTTTTCTTACCCAGAATACCCTGCAAAGCTGAAATGTTGAATAAAAACTCTATTTTTCTTGCATTTCTGTCACACAAACTACAGGAATATGCTGGGATCCACAAAATTCCCACCACCCAGTGGCTCCTCACCTGTCCTGATAAAAACACTACCCCACTTGAGTGCCTACACCTAGTGCCTGCGTCAGGAATGTATCACCCCAGGGTCAACAGCTGCCTCACGTAAGGACCAACGTTGACCGTTGTGTGATCTATTCCTGTCGCGGGCACCAGGCCTACCCACACAAGTGAGGTATCATATTTATCGGGAGACTTGGGGGAACGCTGGTTGGAAGGAAATGTGGCTCCTCTCCGATTCCAGAACTTTCTGTCACCGAAATGTGAGGAAAACATGTTATTTTAGCCACATTTTGAGGTTTGCAAAGGATTCTGGGTAACAGAACCTGGTCCGAGCCCCACAAGTCACCTCATCTTGGATTCCCCTGGGTTTCTAGTTTTCAAAAATGCGCTGGTTTGCTAGTTTTCCCCAGGTGCCGGCTGAGCTAGTGGCCAAAATCCACAGGTAGGCACTGTTTTCTATGAAAAAATGTGATGTGTCCACGTTGTGTTTTGGGGCATTTCCTGTCGCGGGCGCTAGGCCTACCCACACAAGCGAGGTATCATTTTTATCGGGAGACTTGGGGGAACTCTGGGTGGAAGGAAATTTGTGGCTCCTCTCAGATTCCAGAACTGTCTGTCACCGAAATGTGAGGAAAACGTGTTATTTTAGCCACTTTTTGAGGTTTGCAAAGGATTCTGGGTAACAGAACCTGGTCAGAGCCCCACAAGTCACCCCATCTTGGATTCCCCTAGGTCTTTAGTTTTAACAAATGCACAGGTTTGGTAGGTTTCCCTATGTGCCGGCTGAGCTAGAGGCCAAAATCTACAGGTAGGCACTTTGCAAAAAACAGCTCTGTATTCTGTCAAAAAATGGGATGTGTCCACGTTGTGTTTTGGGGCATTTCCTGTCGCGGGCACTAGGCCTACCCACACAAGTGAGGTATCATTTTTATCGGGAGACTTGGGGGAACGCTGTGTGGAAGGAAATTTGTGGCTCCTCTCAGATTCCAGAACTTTCTGTCACCGAAATGTGAGGAAAACTTGTTTTTTTAGACACTTTTTGAGGTTTGCAAAGGATTCTGGGTAACAGAACCTGGTCAGAGCCCCACAAGTCACCCCATCTTGGATTCCCCTAGGTCTCTAGTTTTCAAAAATGCACAGGTTTGGTAGGTTTCCCTATGTGCCGGCTGATCTAGAGGCCAAAATCTACAGGTAGGCACTTTGGAAAAAACAGCTATGTTCTCTGTCAAAAAATGGGATGTGTCCACGTTGTGTTTTGGGCATTTCCTGTCGCGGGCACTAGGCCTACCCACACAAGTGAGGTATAATTTTTATCGGGAGACTTGGGGTAACGCTGGGTGGAAGGAAATTTGTGACTCCTCTCAGATTCCAGAACTTTCTGTCACCGAAATGTGAGGAAAACTTGTATTTTTAGCCACTTTTTGAGGTTTGCAAAGGATTCTGGGTAACAGAACCTGGTCAGAGCCCCACAAGTCACCCCATCTTGGATTCCCCTAGGTCTCTAGTTTTCAAAAATGCACAGGTTTGGTAGGTTTCCCTATGTGCCGGCTGAGCTAGAGGCCAAAATCTACAGGTAGGCACTTTGGAAAAAACAGCTGTGTTTTCTGTCAAAAAATGGGATGTGTCCATGTTGTGTTTTGGGGCATTTCCTGTCGCGGGCACTAGGCCTACCCACACAAGTGAGGTATCATTTTTATCGGGAGACTTGGGGGAACGCTGTGTGGAAGGAAATTTGTGGCTCCTCTCAGATTCCAGAACTTTCTGTCACCGAAATGTGAGGAAGACTTGTTTTTTTAGACACTTTTTGAGGTTTGCAAAGGATTCTGGGTAACAGAACCTGGTCAGAGCCCCACAAGTCACCCCATCTTGGATTCCCCTAGGTCTCTAGTTTTCAAAAATGCACAGGTTTGGTAGGTTTCCCTATGTGCCGGCTGATCTAGAGGCCAAAATCTACAGGTAGGCACTTTGGAAAAAACAGCTATGTTCTCTGTCAAAAAATGGGATGTGTCCACGTTGTGTTTTGGGGCATTTCCTGTCGCGGGCACTAGGCCTACCCACACAAGTGAGGTATAATTTTTATCGGGAGACTTGGGGTAACGCTGGGTGGAAGGAAATTTGTGGCTCCTCTCAGATTCCAGAACTTTCTGTCACCGAAATGTGAGGAAAACTTGTATTTTTAGCCACTTTTTGAGGTTTGCAAAGGATTCTGGGTAACAGAACCTGGTCAGAGCCCCACAAGTCACCCCATCTTGGATTCCCCTAGGTCTCTAGTTTTCAAAAATGCACAGGTTTGGTAGGTTTCCCTATGTCCTGGCTGAGCTAGAGGCCAAAATCTACAGGTAGGCACTTTGGAAAAAACAGCTGTGTTTTCTGTCAAAAAATGGGATGTGTCCACGTTGTGTTTTGGGGCATTTCCTGTCGCGGGCACTAGGCCTACCCACACAAGTGAGGTATCATTTTTATCGGGAGACTTGGGGGAACGCTGTGTGGAAGGAAATTTGTGGCTCCTCTCAGATTCCAGAACTTTCTGTCACCGAAATGTGAGGAAAACTTGTTTTTTTAGACACTTTTTGAGGTTTGCAAAGGATTCTGGGTAACAGAACCTGGTCAGAGTCCCACAAGTCACCCCATCTTGGATTCCCCTAGGTCTCTAGTTTTCAAAAATGCACAGGTTTGGTAGGTTTCCCTATGTGCCGGCTGATCTAGAGGCCAAAATCTACAGGTAGGCACTTTGGAAAAAACAGCTGTGTTTTCTGTAAAAAAATGGGATGTGTCCACGTTGTGTTTTGGGGCATTTCCTGTCGCGGGCACTAGGCCTACCCACACAAGTGAGGTATCATTTTTATCGGGAGACTTGGGGAACATAGAATAGCAAAACAAGTGTTATTGCCCCTTATCTTTCTCTACATTTTTTCCTTCCAAATATAAGAGTGTGTGTAAAAAAAATGTCTGTTTGAGAAATGCCCTGCAATTCACATGCTAGTATGGGGACCTCGGAATTCAGAGATGTGCAAATAACCACTGCTCCTCAAAACCTTATCTTGAGCCCATTTTGGAAATGCAAAGGTTTTCTTGATACCTATTTTTCACTCTTCATATTTCAGCAAATGAATTGCTGTATACCCAGTATAGAATGAAAACCAACTGCAGGGTGCAGCTCATTTATTGGCTCTGGGTACCTAGGGTTCTTGATGAACCTACAAGCCCTTTATATCCCCGCAACCAGAAGAGTCCAGCAGACAAACAGTATATTGCTTTCAGAAATCTGACATCGCAGGAAAAAGTTACAGAGTAAAACATAAAGAAAAATGGCTGTTGTTTTCAGCTCAGTTTCAATATTTTTTTATTTCAGCTGTTATTTTCTGTAGGAAAACCTTGTAGGATCTACACAAATGACCCCTTGCTGAATTCAGAATTTTGTCTAGATTTCAGAAATGTTTAGCTGTCCGGGATCCAGCATTGGTTTCACACCCATTCCTGTCACTAACTGGAAGGAGGCTGAAAGCACCAAAAATAGTAAAAATGGGGTATGTCCCAGTAAAATGCCAAATTTGTGTTGAAAAATGTGGTATTCTGATTCACGTCTGCTCGTTCCTGAAAGGTGGGAAGATAGTGATTTCAGCACCAGAAACCCTTTGTTGATGGCATTTTCAGGGAAAAAACCACAAGCCTTCTTCGGCAGCCCTTTTTTCCCATTTTTTTGGAAAAAACAAAATTGTCACTGTATTTTGGCTATTTTCCTGGTCTCCTCCAGGAGAATCCACAAACTCTGGGTACCATTAGAATCCCTAGGATGTTGGAAAAAAAGGGCGCAAATTTGGCGTGGATAGCTTATGTGGACAAAAGGTTATGAAGGCCTAAGCGCGAACTACCCCAAATAGCTAAAAAAAAGGGCTCAGCACTGGGGGGCGGGGGAGGCCCAGCAGCTAAGAGGTTAAGCAATCGCCATCTTCAATAAACAAATCAGTTAGTGAATGCAAATATCTCTAAAACAACAAGACCTAGTTCAAAAGAATACATTAAAAACGTAACACAAAAATTCTGACATTCATACAAATCACAAATTGCCCAAAGTAAAGGGAATTACTAAATGAGATCACTGAGGTTTCTATATTCTCCTTCTTGTGGATCTGCCTTTTAATTCACTTGCATTCCTTCTCAGGGGGT
The DNA here is from genome assembly GCF_031143425.1 of Pleurodeles waltl. Lineage (NCBI taxonomy): Eukaryota > Metazoa > Chordata > Amphibia > Caudata > Salamandridae > Pleurodeles > Pleurodeles waltl. Next base: position 650,895,681 of record NC_090449.1, on the reverse strand, counting down.
CCGCGAGAGCTTAGAAAATTAAAATATATGAACAAATATTGACAAATTAGGTCCCCAGCTTCCAGTAATGACTCAGGTGGGGGTCCCTGGATTCCCATGATGAGTCAGTGGGGGTCCCTGAGTTCCATTAATGTTAAAGTGGGGGTCCACAGAAATCAAAAGGTTGGGAACCACTGCTCTATAAGATCAACTATGAGCACGTAGTTTCAGCAGTCTTCAATTCATTGCCTTTCTCAGGTTGTTAGAATATTTGACTGGAATGGCAATTAGTCTCCACTGGTGTGTCTGAAATTTTAATTTGCACTCCTATTCATATATTCTCTTACAGATTGAATTTAATACAATCTTTCAAATGTAATTGAAAATGTATATGAATTATCATCTCTTGCACAAAATGTGCTCTTTTACATATTGATGTATGTGTGTACAACAAATTCATTACCTCAATCCAAGCACTTATTTTCATAACTTACTGCATCATTTCATAAACATTAATTGCATTTCAATCACTTTTCACTCTAGATTGAGAATCCTCTTGTGTATCTTATGTATCCCATACTTCTAAAGGACCTTATTGTATGTCTGATAGAGCTTCACATTTTTATTGCTCTGTATAAAGATTTTGCTCTCTTTTATTTTTCCTAATTTACTCAGGACCACTGATAGCAGCACACCTATCTCGGTTTTTCCTGCATTTAAAGTACAATCTGTTTGCCTATAATCATTACCTTGGGTACCCCAGTATGTTTGCAGACTTTGTGCCTAATTACGACCTTGGTGGATGGGATACTTCGTCACAAACGTGACGGATGTCCTGTTCAACGTGTTATAAGTTCCATTATATCCTATGGAGCTTGTAAAATGGTGGGCGGGATATCCGCCACGTTTGGGATGAAGTATCCCATCCACCAAGGTCGTAATCAGGCCTTTTGTGTCTTTGTCACCATAAATACTCTGCTTTTCGACTTATTAATGATACAATTAATTACATATATTCTCCTGTTATATTGTACTGGGCTATTTCTTGGTTCAACTTCGACTATACAATCAGAACCCAGATAGACATAGGGTCTTAAAACCTTTGTGCACTTATCATTGCATTGCATCCGCATACATCTTTCTATGTACAGGGATATTTATTTTTCTCAAAACAGTTTGATTTCTGTTAGTTTAGTTTTCTGTTCAATTTGGTTAACTGTGAGCAAATGCTCTTTATTGATTCAGCATCTTTTTTCTTGTTGACACTGGAAGTCACGAGTGGATGTGACTAGTAGCAACCCACTGGAGCACTGCTACTGATGTTTGGATTCTTGCATTGTCTTTCTTCTCCATGCTGTTGGCATCAAATACAGTCTGTAGCCAGGCCAGAAGCACCTCCAGTAGCACTGTTTGGCCTTGTATTACATATGCGTCTTAATTTCCTATTGCTTAGGAAATACAATTGACAATTCAGACTGCTATATTGTTAGTGTTTAATGACCAGTTTCCATTTTTATTCACAAGTTTGTGTGTGTTGTAGGAATTGTGTGACATATTCCTACCCCCAGTGATTTCTCAAACCTGCCTTTTGGGTTGTCCAGAAACCTGCTATTCGGTTTGTTGCACATGGTTCTAAAGTGTATATTTTATAGAATGAGAAGTATTTTGGTATTGCGCCTGAAGTTTAGAGGCATATCCCAGTTGCTGATATGAAGAACACATAACTATGGTTAACTATATAATTAAGCAGAAATATAGTGGTGTTAGAGGTATAAATTCATATATTTACCATACTAACCTTAACATATTTATCTTATATCTCATCTGTATGAATATCCTTGTGATTGTGCTACATATTAGAGGACATTCAGCAACCTTGTAAGTAATTAGGTTATTGGTTCAGGGTGGATTGAGGGAGGTAAAAACCCTATGTGGGCAACAACCACAATACTTGTCAGGATGGACCACAAAAGTCACTTAATTAATCTTTGCTTAACTCTCTGGTCGCCTTGCACAAAAGCATTCAACCTTAACTTAGAGCCATTGTGTAAAATATTTATGCTGCACACAAAAGTAATAAAGTGAAAACACAACCCAAGAAAAATCCCACACTAATTTTGAAATAATAGAGAAAATAATGAATGAAATGACAGCAAAATTAATGAAATTAAATCTGTAGAACTGCAGTTATGAATTTTTAAAGTTTTTAATGCAAAATAAACTTTCAAAAGATCAAAGCTCCAGTACGAGTATCTGGCTTTGTGAGACTGGGGCAAAGTTAAGGCTGGCTGCTTTGGAGTACAGGTTGTGTACACACAGTGTATTAGTTCAGGTCTCAGACTTTTTTTGAAGAAAAGTCCTGGGTAATGTAGAATTCAACAGGGCAGGGCAGCAGTCTGTGTCCAAGGGGGAGTCGTCGTCACCGGGGAGTGCTGGACAAAGTCTTTGTGGAAGCAATTGACAATGGTGGGAAAAAGCTCAAAGCAGAAGAAGCTGTATTTCCAGGTCAAGGATGTTGTTGCAGTGGTTGGGGAACCTGACGCTGTTGAGCCAGGTGAAGATTTTTACCTTCATACTTAGCCAGCTTTTTGGAAATTGTAGTCGAAGAGTGCTTCACAAGGCTGTATTCCGTTGTTCGGAGGTCCAGCTGAACAGGATTTGGTGCTGCAGAGAAGAACGTATTGGGAGCTACTGTGAAGTCAGGCGAAGCACCTTGGGTGGATCGGCAGGCAGGTAGGCCTGGTCTTCTGTTGGTTCTTCTGCCACTTTTTGGTGAAAAACTTTCTAAGTCCCACCTTTTAGGTTTAGGCAGGAGCAGCACTTCTAACAACACATCCTTGGTGCCACTTGGGGTCGGTCTCAACTTATCTCCAGCAGAGGTCAGGTACAGGGTTCAAGGACTCGAGCTTGTTTTGACCCTGTAGCACTCACACACAGGAGGCCAGCCAACTAACCCTTAGGGTCACTCTTGTTGTCCTGGGTTTAAGCAGCGAAGCAGGTCTCTGGGGAGCAAGGCTGGCCTTGAGCAGCTGGGCAGTTCTCTGGTAGCAGTAGGGCAGCCCCCTTGGAGAACGAGATAGGCCTCAAGCAGCAGAACAGGCCTCTTGGGATTCAGGCACTCTTTCTGAAGTCTTCATAGGTCCAGTGTACTGAAGCATTACTCTGAGGGTCCAATCATTTGTACCTGCTGCCAGTCTTTGAAGTGGTGGAATCATATAGGTTACCCCCTTATCTGGTTCTGGAAAGTTAATCCCTTCCCGTGTCAAGGGTCCAAGAAATCTGGGGTGACAGGTCTAGCGACAGGTTCCTGTGTGTGTATGTACTCGCTGGAGGTAGTCCTTTGAAATGTAAGTGGAGCAGGGAACAACTCTGCCCCCAGCAATCCAGGAAGGATGGCCCCTCCTGCCTATACCTATTCTGCTTTGTCCCCCTGTGTGGCATAAATACACAGATCCCAACAGCAGAACCATTGACAGTCCTGTGACCCAGGACACTGGCCAGAGGCACATAAAATGTTTAGGGTGGGGTAAATGACAACTTTCTAAAAGTGGCCTTTTTTTTTTAGAATTGTGAGTTAAAGCCAACTTTACCAGTAAAGAAGATTTTAAAGTGCAAATCATTTGTCTAAATATGACATTTCTACCTGTTCCCAATCAAAAGTTACCATTTATTAAATGTAATAAGGTAACCCAATGTTGTCTTATGGGAGACATAGGCCTCCGAAGTGTACAACAAATTTAAGAGTCCTTCGCTACCAGGACATGTACAACTTAATAACACATATCCTACTTTTTAAATACAAAGCCCTTATGGGCTGTTTAGATCGTATCTTAGAGGTATATGTATTAAAAAGAAAGGTTTGGGCCTGGCAGTAGTTTTATTTTTCCAGGTCGATTTGGCAGTTTAAAGCTGCACTATGGCTGCAGTGGCAGGCCTGAGACATGTTTAAAGTGTTACTTTAGTGGGTGGACCATTGAGTGTTGCAGGCTCACTCGTAGCATTTAATTTACAGGCCCAGTGTCTTACAAGTAAATTCAATATGCTAATTAGGTGTAGGCCAATTTTACCATGTTTTAGGGATAGAGCACAAACACTTTAGTACTGATTAACAGTAGTAAAGTGCACAGAGTCACAATACCAAAAAAAAAGAAATTTAAGAAAACCGGAATGGTGGAGGCAAAAATGTTTCTGGCAAGACCCCACCAAGAATGGTAAGTGCAGGATTGATGAGAGTGGAAACCTCATTAGGTAAACCATAGAATGAGTAACCTAAGACAAAACAGTGAGCAGCCTTTCAGGGGCTAATGGAGGTGTTGGGAGCCCACAACTCGACAATGATAAGGTAAGATTTTTTAGATGTCCTATCAATAACGTGAAACCACATTACTCGGTCTATCCAAGAGTATTGTTCTATACAGCCTAAAAAGGTCCCAGGGACCCTATCCCTTAGGGCCTCATTCAGTCAAAAAGGGTAGGGAGCTGCGCTTTCCACAAGCCCATTGTAGTTCCTGGGGACCCCATCCCCGGGGCCAAAATCAATAAAATAGGGGAAGGGGCCTGTGTGGCACCTCAAGCTCCTAGCTGACAGGAGATTTAAACAGGCGTCTGCCTGCTGGGAGCAGACTTATGCTCTGTTTCTCTGTCTGCACTCCTGCAGGCAGGGAAGCAGAAAACATATTGCTCCCGCGCGTAGGAAGAAAGCAGAGATTACTGCTCCCTTTGGGCTTGAGTAATGGTACTATATGGGTAGCCAGCTGGAGCCGCTGCAAGCCTGGGGCTTCTCCTGCTGCCCCCATTGTGATGTTTGGTGGGTGCCCCTGATGGACACTGGGGCATCCACTCATATTATAGGCCTTGAGGGATGGGGGTTCCCAGGGCCTGAGAAGGACCTTGCTTGGCCCTCTCCCCTTTAATATTAGGTGTGGTTCCAGGGCCAAAAACGGCTCATGTAGGGGGCTGCATGGCCCCTTTCTGTCTTTTTATTGAATTTAGCACTGGGGAAATGGGGCCTCTGGGCGCCACCCGCGGTGCACGATCAAAGGCTGTGCGAAGCATGGGGTTAGCTGGTTGCAGGGAGTTTGATGCATTATTATATATATATATATATATATATATATATATATATATATATAAATATACATACACACACACACACACACACACGCACCCTGCCCTGACTCCATGATGGTGAGGACCCTGCCCTCCACCATCGCTGGGGCCAAAACCATAAATAATATTCAGTTTTTGCCATAATCCTGCGGGACTTTTGATGGGTCAGAAAAAAAAAAAACACAATAGCGGCTTGCCGCTTTCTTTCATTACACCCACCCCCATGACTAAAATGTCATCAAAAGGGGAGGGGGTCACCTCCTATTTCCCCAGAGTTCCCATCCCCTGGGGTCGCTAATGTTTTTAAACGAGAGGGGTGCTGTTTTGCCCCACTCCCTGAGTGTTCCCTGAGAACCAATTCCCCGGGGCCAGCTCACTGGCTGCGTTTCCTGGAGCCCTTCCTGCTGTGGGCAGGGAAACCTGTGTTTACTTACACCTGGCGCAAGCATTTTTAAATCTCCCACAACACAGGAGTTAATACAAAGTCTGCTCTGGCAGACAGGAGCTTTGAAAATTCTCCCGCTGGCTGGGGGCAGACATAAGTAGTTGCTCCCTCTGGGCGGGAGAAATGCTGTTCACACAGCATTCATGTGAGGAGCTGGCTTAAGCTGTGGGGCCCTGGGGCTCCCCCACAGCCCCCAATGAGCCCTTGGAGGCTATCCTGAGTGGGCCCCAGGGCCCCACATTTAATTAATGCTGGCTCAGTGTGACTGGGGTCCCCAAGGCCAAAAACCGCTCTGGAAAGGGGGAGTGCATGTCCCCTCCCCTTTAAAATATATATGAACCTGGAGGATGGGGTACTAACGGCCGTAATAGGCTTGGGGGCACGTGGCTTACCTCCCTTTTAAAAAAAAAAAATGATGGCCCTGGTGAATGGTGTCCCCAGGTCCTTTTTAATGCATAGGGAGGAGACCTTGTGACCTCCATTTCCTTTAAAAAAAAAATATATTAATAATAATAATTTTTTTTAAATAAATGCCCTGCAGGATGCGGTCCATAGGGCTTAACAGGGCTCGGGGAGTGGTGCCACGTGTCCCCGCTCCCTTTAAAAATGCATAAGGACCTGAGTGTTGGGGTACCAAGGCCCTAATGAGATTCAGGGAGGGGGTGGCACACGGTCACCTCCTCTTTTTTATTGGTATTGCCCTGGGGAATAGGATCCCAGAGGCTTAGAAAGGCTCAGGGATGGCGCTGCATCACCCTTCCCCTTTTTTTGTTGTATTTGGCCCTGGGGACTGAAGACCAGTATTATAATGCCCGTAGCAAAGACCATGCACAGTGTGGGGTTGTCTGACTGCTGGGGATTTAGTTTCAGGGCCTAACCACAGGCCAGGTACCACTCCACGCCATGCCCTTATTAGCCTCCACAGCAGGAGTGAGAATTTCTAGCCTTTCCAGCTCCTGCAACGGACCCATCGCATTTTTTGCATGCTATGTATACCATCTTCAGTAGGGCTGCGGCTCCCTCAGGTGCGTCAGCTGGCCTCAGGAGTCCAATGTCCTCCCCGTTGGGGATGGCCCAGCTACCCTAGCCTTCGCCGGTGCTGAGGAAAGTGACTCCTTCACCAACTGACTCTCAGCAGGTGTGGTCCACACCGACGTTGGAGCGGTCCCAACCGATGCCAAGTCACTTGATACCATCCCAAGTTGCTGCCGCGTCTCCAGTATCCAAGTCACAGGCGCCAGTGCCGAACCCGTCTGTCCATGCTCTTCCATTGCTGTTACTGGAGTTAAGGCTGAGGTCTAGAAGAGAAGCACTGAGGCTGCTGGAAGAGGAGCAATATTAAGGCTCTTATCAGGATCTGGACCTGGAAGAGGGTGGAGTTATCTCACCACCTCAGGACTTTGAGGGCATAGAGGTGGGGCGTGGTTTGGACACTTCCCCAGAGTGGGAGTTATTCTCCCCACAAGGGTTGCCTCCACCTGAGGTGACATCATACCATACATTCATACGAAAGGCCGCTTATATGTTGGACTTGTCTTAGATGAAATCCAATTTATTGACAGAGGTCCTACATCCTTCTTTCTGATGGATACAACTACCTGTGGATTCCTCACCTAATGAATTCTCCCCCATGCGTAGCATTCAACAGAAACCTCTCTCTCTAGCTCTGCACGTCGGCGAGGACGTCACAATTGCCCGACTCCACACGGCTCCGTGTGACGTCATCGTGGCAATAACAGGTCCTCGCCGCCGTGCTGACGTCAGTTTCCTTTTTTCCGTGCCTTCAATAACGGTAAATTTTCTGTTACCTGTATCGTTAGCTCTTCGGAAGGGATATTTTGTGTTTTTCCTCGATGTCGGCTCCAAAGAAGTTGGGTTTCAAGCCCTACAGGGAGTGTGGAGGTCGGATGTCGGTGATTGATCCTCACAACGATTGCCTTTGGTGCGTCAGTTCGGATCATGACGTCCAGGAATGCGGCTCCTGCCAGAAGATGAATCCGAAGGCTTTGAACGAGCGTGAGGCGAATCTATTTTTGGCTAGGTCCAAGAAGGAGAGGAAGTGGCACCATGGGTCCTCTTCAGGAAAGTCGTCTCACAAGAAGCGGCGTCATCGTGACTCCCGACGTCGGTCCAGAAGTCGGTCGGAGTTGAGGTCTCCATCGTCACGGAGCCGCAAGTCTTGGGAAGAGAGTCCGATGTTGTCCCCACAACCTGTGACACCGAAAACATCCCCGGCGCCGTCAGTCTTCGAGGTCGTGGAGCCTCAGAGTCATCTGGCTTTGTCGGTGCATCCAGGCGCTGAAGAGTCCAGCCCGGCTCCGGCTCTGCAAGGTTATCCTTTGTTCCCAGCTCCGGGTACGGATCCGGCGGCCTTTCCTAATGCCATGTTTGCCATATTTCAAAATATGGCTCCGGGAGGTGGTCCGCCGGCTAGCCCCACTGGTCCCCTGGCATTCAATCTCGGCGTTCCGGCTCCATATAAGCCGACGCCGTTTTGTTCGGCTGGAGACTCAGGTCAAGCATCTATGCCGGCGGCGCAGCCCTCGACGTCGAGGGAGAGACCTTCGACGCCGGTGTCGGAGGTGATGGAGCCTAGAGGTCGTATGTCAGCGTCGGATGCAGGAGCCTTGTCCATGGCGCCGATGGATCCATCTGCGGCATCAGGTGGATCCGGAGATCCTATCATGACGCCTTCCCAGCGCCATTCACCGACGTCGTTGCGCTCCATGACGACGCTGTGGCTCGAGGCTAAGTTGAGGTCTCGGCGGAAGGCCCTTAGGTTGCTAAAAGAGAGGGAATATCAACAGCAATTCCTTGAGGAGGGGGAGATCACTGATCCCAAAGGTGACTTCCCAGGGCTGGACACTGCAAGTGGTCTTGACACTTCTCCAGAATATGACCTGGCCTCCCTAGGTGAATACACAGAGGAGGCAGCCTCTTACCATTCGGTGATTAGGAAGGCTGCAGCATTTCTGGAACTTCCCTTACCAACAGCGCAGGTTAAGACCAACCTGTTGCCTTTTGCATCCTGCTACAGCCATGGCGGATCCTCTTCTGCCATTTAATGAGGCTCTGATGGAACCAATCGAAGAGGTTTGGAAGAAGCCTGTCACCTCTTCGGCTGTTAGTAGGTCAGGGGCCAGGCGTTATAGATCTACGCCTGGGGACCCGGAGTTTTTTTCCAAACACCCTTCACCAGAGAGCCTGGTTGTGCAGGCATCCTGCTCTTTGAGGTTGGCCCCTGGCTCGTTCTCGGGAGTACCATCGGACCGGGAATCCAAACGGATGGACCAATCGGCCAAGAAGGTGTTTTCGTTTTGCAGCATGGCTCTAAAGTCTGCCAATGCAACTTGTATTTTTGCCAGGGATATCCATGCTATAATGGATGCGACAAAGGCTGTTCTTCCAGATATTCCCCAGGACTTGCGTAGCCTTCTTTCGGATGCTCAGGCGGCGGCTACTCAAGTTATTCAGTCAGGGCTGGATACCACGGACTCTTTTGCAAGAGCCATGGGGACTTTCGTTGCCACCAGGCGGCATGCGTGGTGATGCACTTCCGGTTTTTCATCTAACGTAAAGACTACGCTATTAGATCTGCCTTTTGATGGGGCAAAACTATTTGGATCAAAAGCGGACTCTGCGCTAGAGCGCTTTAAAGAATGTAGGGCCACTGCTAGGTCTTTAGGTCTGCAGGCTGCTTCCACCCCATTTCGGTCATTCAGACGGCTGCAAGTTTTTGGTAGAGGGGCTTCCTTTCGTGGGAGGTCACAGCAGCCGGGGCAGCAGTCTTCCAGCCTCCCTTATCGATTGTTCAGGGGGCGGGGTAGAGTCCGCACAAGAGGGGCCACCCAACAGCAGCACCCTTCCTCTTCCTCTGGAGGGTTACCTCAAGGAAAGCAGCCCTAGTCCTCTTGCCATTGTCTCTCATGCCTCTCCGGTAGGGGGGAGGCTTTCTCTTTTTCTTCCCATATGGGAGTCCATAACAACAGATTCCTGGGTAATCATTGTGGTAAGAAAAGGTTACGCCCTTCCCTTTCGGGAGATTCCTCCTCTCTTCCCTCCCCGTCTTTCCTTTTGTTCAGAAGATCATCTCCTGTTGCTAGAACAGGAGGTTCTCTCCCTATTGTTGAAGGGCGCAGTGGAGTTGGTTCCGGAGCAAGAAAGGGGTCAGGGGTGTTATTCCAGGTACTTCCTGATCCCCAAAAAGGATGGTCATCTGAGACCTATTTTGGACCTGAGGGCTTTGAATTGGTTCCTCAAGCAGGAGTAATTCAAAATGCTCAAAGCCAAAATGCACAGGTGCTTTTGGCGTTAAACAAGGAGGACTGGATGGCGTTGGTCGACTTGCAAGATGCTTATTTTCACATTCCCATTCTCAAGTCCCACAGGAAGTATCTCCGGTTTGTGGTAGGGTCGCAACACCATTAGTTTGCGGTCCTTCCTTTTGGTCTTACTTCCCCACCACGGGTTTTCACGAAGGTGATGGTGGTTGTTGCAGCACACCTCCGGAGGGAGGGAGTAGCAGTATTCCCTTACCTGGACGATTGGTTGATCAAAGCCGAGTCTCCGGGGCTTGTGTCGCGTCATCTGCAGCTGACAACTCAGTTGTTGTTCAGTCTGGGTTTTTCAATAAATGTGCCCAAGTCTCACCTAGATCCCTCTCAATGCCTCCTGTTCATAGGGGCAGTACTGGATACGACATTGAATCGGGCCTTTCCTCTGCCACAGCGGATACAGGATTTTCAGGCGTTGGTTCCGATGTTTCGAGAAGGAGCCGTAATTCCAGTCCTCAAGGCCCTTTGTCTGCTCGGTCTGTTCGCTTCTTGCGAGTTGGTCACTCGTGCACGCTGGCACATGAGGGCTCTTCAGTGGGGCCTCCGCAGGCAGTGGTTTCAACACAGAGGAGATCTCGGGGAGTCGATAAAGATCTCCAGAGACACTGCAGCGGATCTCCAATGGTGGGCTGCGGAAGGCAACCTTTCTCAAGGGAAGCCGTTTTCGCTACCGACTCCGGTGACCACAGTGATAACGGATGCCTCCACCTTAGGGTGGGGAGCTCATCTGGAGGATCTGGAGATCAAGGTTCGTTGGTCTCCAGTAGAGCAGAGGTTTCATATCAATCTGCTGGAACTGCGGGCGATTCGTTTGGCCCTCAAGGTCTTCCTCCCGTCCCTTTGCGGTCAGTCAGTTCAGATTCTGATGGACAACACAACCGCAATGTGGTATATCAACAAACAGGGGGGTGTAGGGTCGTACCTTCTTTGCAGAGAGGCTCTATGACTCTGGTCCTGGGCTCGGGACCATCGGCTTTGCGTAGTGGCAAACCATTTGGCCGGGGTCCAAAACGTACGAGCGGACAGTCTCAGTCGCTTCTTCTCGGACGACCAAGAGTGGCGTCTGCATCCAGATCTGGTTCTTTACATCTTTCGGATGTGGGGTTTTCCCCGAATAGGCCTGTTTGCCACTCAGGAGAACGCGCACTGTCCGTCGTTCTGCAGCCTTCAGTATCCGATGCAAGGAGCGTTGGGGGACGCGTTTCAGATGTCCTGGTGCGACCAGTTGCTTTACGCGTTTCCTCCCATAACCTTGATTCCTCAGGTTTTGAGGAAGATTCGCCAAGACCGTGCCCAAGTCATTCTAATAGCTCCGGATTGGCCACAAAGGGTGTGGTATGCAGACCTTCTCTGTCTCTCACTGTGCCCTCCGCTCTGTCTCCCTCTCAGGGCAGACCTCCTGTCGCAGTCGCAGTGGCAGGTTCTACACCCACACCTCCAGAGCCTGCACCTTCATGCCTGGAGATTGAACGGGGCAACCTGAGTTCCTTTTCTCTCCCACCAGAGGTGGTGGACGTTCTTCATCGGCCAGGCGACACTCCACCAAGTCGGTCTATTCGAGTAGGTGGGCTAATTTCTTTTGTTGGTGTGGAGAGAAAAAAATTGATCCCTTAAGTGCCCATCTTTCTGATGTTTTGTTGTTTGCATTGTCATTGGCTCAGCGTGGTTGTGCTGTAGCCACTGGTAAATGCTATCTTTGGGCCCTTTCGGCTTTTTTTATATCTTCCAGATCAGCCCTCTTTATTCAAACCTCCTTTGGTTTTATGGTTTTTGAGGGGGCTTACTAATAGATTTCCTCCCACGCCTTTTATTATGCCGCAGTGGGACCTGAATTTAGTGTTGACTTTTTTTATGGGCTCCCCCTTTGAGCCACTTCATTCATGCCCCTTGAGGTATTTGTTTTTCAAAACTGTGTTTTTGACATCCATTACGTCGGCTAGATGTGTTAGTGAATTGCAGGCCCTCTCTGTTCACCTGCCTTTCACGACTTTTTATAAGGACAAGGTGGTTTTGAGGACCAAGGCTGCTTTCCTCCCCAAGGTGGTGTCTCAGTTTCACTTGGGACAGTCCATAACTCTCTCGTCATTCTACCCTCCTCCACACCCATCTAAGGAGGAGAAAAGACTCCACAGTCTGGATCCCAGGAGGGCTCTCAGCTTTTATATCGACAGGACGAGAGAGTTCTGGTTGCATGAACAACTCTTTATTGGATACGTGGGTTAGAGAAAGGGGAAGGCAGTCCACAAGAGAACGCTCTCCAGGTGGGTCGTTCTTTGTATAAAAATATGTTACTCATTGGCAAAGAAGGATCCTCCTGAGGGGATCAGAGCCCATTCCACCAGGGCCAAGTCGACCTCATCGGCTTTGGCCAGAGGTGTTCCGGTGGCGGACATCTGTAAGGCCGCGACTTGGTCTTCCCTCCACACCTTTGTGAAGCATTATTGTCTGGATGCGGAGGGATGGCCATTTTGCGTGGTCTGTGCTGCAGGAGTTCCTGGTTTGACCAGACGGACACCCTCCTCCGAGGTGGTACTGCTTTGGGACTCTATTCATTAGGTGAGGAATCCCCAGGTAGTTGTGTCCATCAGAAGAGCAAGTTACTTACCTTCGGTAACGCTTTTTCTGGTGGATACATTAGCTACCTGTGGATTCCTCACGGTCCCTCCCACCTCCCTGTTGTCTGTCTGGTCATGCCAGGATCTCCTTGGGTGTGCACTTCAGTGTTTTAATTTCACTGTTTCTATATATGTGTATATGTGTATAGTTGTTATTCAAGTTATTTTCAAGTTTGCAAACTGTTCATGAAAGTATGCTCCTTTTTTAAAGAGCTGTGCAAAAGGTTTTATATGAAGATTCTCTATAAAGTCTATTCTTGTCAATCTTGAAGGGTGTAGATTGTCGATTTTCTCTATATGTTTCAAAGGCACATAAAAAATGGCGTAAACTGACGTCAGCACCTCTTATTGCCACAATGATGTCACACGGAGCCGCGTAGAGTCGGGCAATTGTGACGTCCTCGCCGACATGCAGAGCTAGAGAGAGAAGTTTCTGTTGAATGCTACGCATTGGGGAGAATTCATTAGGGGAGGAATCCACAGGTAGCTAATGTATCCACCAGAAAAAGCGTTACCGAAGGTAAGTAACTTGCTCGTTTCCACCTCAGAGCCCTTATTGCCATTTAATGAGGCTTTGACAGAACCTAAGATTTGGTGGTGCAAGCTTCCTGCTCTTCCAGATTAGCCCCCGGACCCTTTCCATCGTTTCTGGCTGAAAGGGAATCGAAGAGAATGGAACAGACCACAAGAATTGTTTTTATCTGGAAGCATGGCACTGAAGTCAAGTGAATGGTACTTGTTTACTGGGTCGATATATCCATTCCCTAATCGACTCAGACAGATCAGTCCTTTCCAAGCTACCAGAGGACTTGCAAGGACATTTTTCAGAACTGTTAAACAACAGCCAGCATGCAGCAAAGCAAGTCATACAGTCGGGCCTGGATACTGCAGACTGTGTAGCCAGGGCGATGGGAACATCATTCACCACAAGAAGGCATGCCTGGGGTTGAGGGGTTCTGGTTTTTCCTCTAATGTACAGAATCCCTCACGGATATGCCCTTAGATGGATCCAGGCTGTTTGGGGCTAAAGCAGAGTCGGACCTGGAACAATTCAAAGAGAGCAAGGTGACCGCTAAATTGTTGGGCCTTAAGTCTCTCTCCTCAGGCTACAGACCGCTGTGTAGGTTCCGGGGGTTTGGACTGAACTACTGGTTTCTAGGGAGGCAGCAACGCAGTCAGCCAGTCCCCTGTATATGTCCTTGTAAGAACGTGGCAGGGCAACACAGTGAGGTGCAGCCCATCAGCCTTTCTCCTCCTCCTCTTCAACCTCCCCGGGCAATGTCGCAGGAAAGCAGCCCTAGTTCTACCATCTTAGGGCATGCTTCACCTTTGGGAGGGAGGCTAATTCATTCAACAGTGGGAGTCCATAACATAGGACCGTTGGGTATTGAGCATTGTCGAAAATGGATATGACCCACCCTTCCAAGAGTTTCCCCCTCCCTTTCCACCACAACACAGTTATTGTTCCAAAGAACATCTGCTTTTACTCCAGCAGGAATTCCAAACCCCACTTCAAAAGGTGCAGTAGAGCTATTTCCAAAGTAGGAAAGGGGTCAGGGATGTTATTCAAGATATTTTCTGATTCCCAAAAAGGACATGCATTTACACCCAATCCTGGGACTAAGGATTTTGATTTCGTTCAACAAGCAGGAAAAATTAAAAACGCTGACCCTAGCTCAGATTCATCTTGCGCTGGACAAAGACTGGATGATTCCCATCAACTTGCATGATGCGTACTTTCACATCCCCATACTGCAGTCGCATAGGAAGTATCTCCGGTTCATGGTCAGATCGCAACACTACCAGTTTGCTGTCCTTCCGCTTGGCCTGACTTTGGCACCTCAAGTCTTGACGACGGTGATAGCAGTTGTTGCAGCACTTCTCAGAAGGTGGGGAATACCGGTATTCCCTTACTTGGACGAATGGCTGCTCAAAGCCAAGTCTCCAGAGATGGTGTTGCATCACTTGCAATTGTCAACTAAGCTGTTGTACAACTGGGCATTCTCATCAATGTGCCCAAGTCTCACCTGGAGCGCTCTCAGTGCATCATGGTAATAGAGGCAGTACTGGACACCACAGTGAATCATGCCTACCCTCCTCTGAGGATTGAGGACATTCAGGCTATAATTCTGATGTTTCGGGATGGAGTGGTCATTGCAGTCTTAAAGGTCCTACGCCTACTCGGTCTGTTCGCTTCCTGTATCCTGTTGGTCACCCATGCACGCTGGCACATGTGGGCCCTCCAGTGGTGCCCCGTAGGAGTGGTTTCAACACAACGGGGATCTCAAGGATTCGGTCAAGATCTCCGGAGATACTGCAGCGGATCTTCAAAGGTGGGCTGTGGACGGCAATCTATCTCAAGGGAAGCCGTTTTGCCCTCCACCTTCGGTGGCCACAGGGATCACAGATGCCTCCAGTTCAGGGTGAGGAGCTCATCTTCAGGACCTGGAGATCAAGGGGCCTTGGTCTCCAGAGGAACAGATGCTTCACATCAATCTGTTAGAATTGCAGATGATATGACTGGCTCTCAAGGCCTTCCTCCATTCCATTTGCGATGTGGCATATCAACTGACAGGGAGGTGTAGGTTCATAATTTCTCTGCAGAGAGGCTTTACAACTCTGGTCCTGGACTCCGGACCATCGAATTTGCATAGTAGCAAATTATTTGGCTGGAGTTTTGAACATGCATGCAGACAGTCCCAGGTGGCACTTTCCAGCAGACCACGAGTGGTATCTCCATCCGGAGATGGTATTCCACATCTTCAATTTATGGGGGTTGCCTCAGATAGACTTGTTTGCCACTCAAGAGAACGTGCACTGCCCGTTGTCTGCAGCCTCCAGTATCCGATGCAGGGAGTGTTGGGGGACCAGTTTCAGTAGGACTGGAGCAGCCAGTTATTTTACACGTTTCCCCCCATACCCTTGATTCCTTTGGTTCTGAGGAAGATTTATCAAGGCCGGGGCCAAGTCATATTGATTGCCCCGGATTGGCCACAAAGAGTGTGGTACACAGACCTTCAACTGTCACTGTTCCCTCCGCTCCATCTTCCTCACAAGGTAGACCTCCTCTCCCAGTTGCAGGGGTGGGTTCTACACCCCCATCTCCAGTGCCTGCACGTACATGCATGGATATTTAACGGGCAACCTGAGTTCTTTCTATCTTCCTGCTGATGTAGTGGAAGTTATTCTAATGCCCAGGCAACACTCCACCAAAAGTGTTTATGCAGGCAGGTGGGCTAAGTTGGTCACATGGTGTGAAGGGCATCATATTGACCCAGTGAGCGCCCAGTTATCAAATGTTTTAAAATTTGCTCTATCATTAGGGCAACAAGGTTGTGCAGTTGTGACAGTGAATGGCTATTTGTCTGCACGGTCAGCTTTTATTTGTTTAACAGATCATCCTTCCCTGTTTAAGTCCCCTATAGTGCTAAGGTTTCTTAAGGGGCTTACTAATATGTATCCTCCCACTCCGTTCATTATGCCGCAGTGGGACCTTAATTTAGTTCTAACTTGATGGGTACGCCATTTGAGACTTTACATAGTTGCCCGTAGAGGCTCCTTACAGTAAAGACCGTTTTCTTAGGTCTACCACGTCGGCTAGGTGTGTTAGTGAGTTGCAAGCTTTAAGTCTTAAACCCCCTTTTACCATGTTTCATGCGTACAAGGTGGTTCTCAGAACCAGGGCAGCTTTCCTGCCATAGGTAGTTACTCTTTTTCACTAAGGCCAATCTATCACCCTTCCTTCTTTTTATCCTCCTCCCCATCCTTCTAAGGAGGAGGAGAGGCTGCATCGCCTGGACCCAAAATGAGCTTTAAGTTTATTTGTGGACAGAATACGGGAGCAGAGATTGGACGATCAACTGTTCATTGGCTACTTTGGCAAAATGAAGGGCAAAGCTATTCACAGGTGGGTCATCTTGTGCATACAGATCTACTAAGCCTTGGCAAAGAAGGAATCACTTGAGGGTATCAGAGCTCATTCCACCAGAGCCAAGTCTTCTACTTTTGTTTTGGCTAGAGGTGTACCTGTCATTGACATTTGCAAAGCAGCAACTTGGACTTTCCTCCACACTTTCGCAAAACATTACTGCTTGGACTCAGAAGTGAGGCGGGATGATCATTTTGCCCCTTCAGTGTTAAATGATTTCTTGGTATAAGCAGACCTGCACCTTCCTCCGAGTGTGGGTCTGCTTTTCGACTCTATTCAAAAGGTGAGTAATCCCGAGGTAGATGTATCCATCGGAAGAACAAGTTACTTACCTTTGGTTATGTTTTTTCAGGTGGATACGGTATCTACCTCTGGATTCCTCACTGACACACTGCTTCCCCATTGCCTGTCTGAATATACCAAGAAGATATCAGTCTGTATATAATTAATATGCATATACGTGAGTTGTGTGTGTGTGCGTGTGTTTGTGTGTAAATGTCTATAAATCTTTATTGTTGTGCTTCTGATGTTGGTGTTCGCCTGCTCGCCTCAAAGGCACGGAAAAAAAGTGGGTGGAACTGACGTCAGCACGCCTGCAAGGACTTCTTATGGCTCCCATCACATCAGATGGAGTGACATGTGGATCCATGCTATTGTGACGTCCTTGTCGATGTGGAGAGCTGAAGAGAAAAGTTCTGTCAAATGCTGGGGCATTGGGGTATTCAAAAGATGAGGAATGCAGAAGGTGAGGATTCCACAGGTATATACTGTATGTACCAGAAAAAGCGTTAACGAAAGTATGCAACTTGTTCTTTACGTTACTAAAACCCAAAACAAAATGTAGTTAAGTGTGATAAAAAGATCTGTTTCTGTTTAAAAACAAACATTTAAAAAAAATAATTAAAAATTCACTTAAAAAAAAAAAGATTATGGTAATGTTATAGTTAGGTGAATACATCAGTGAGAACATTAACATTTCCAACCCAAAAAAAAGTTTATTTACTAGTGTTTTGAATATTAAGCATTCCTCGTGATGGAACATAGAAGTATTTTTCCCAACAAAATCTTTGGGTTGCGGCCAACCCACTATAACCTCCTAACCACAGGGTAGGTCATGCGGCCAACCCCGAGTAGGATTGGGTGGTTAAAGGGAGGTAGCTGCTAGGCCCTGTAGCCAACCCCGCCGTGCATGGCCAAAGGCCATGCGTGGTGCGGGGTTGGGTGGTTATAGGGGGATGAACGCAGCCCAGGCCCTGCGGCCAACCTCCACCACGCACGGCCAAAGGCCATGTGCGGTGCTGGTTGAATTAACGTATTGTAATTAAAATTACTTTACGTTAAAAAAAAAAAAACATAGAAATTCACTCTAAAAAACTGAGCTTACAGGTGGTTATTGGTTAGGCTCACATTTCAAAAGCACAAAACTATAGAAATGCAGTAGTTATCGTAGGAGTTATTTCAAGTAACTAAAGCTCATGCCCTAAGGTAAGCATGACTTGCGCCCCTCCCCATGCACTACTAATTACCCCAGATATTACAGCACTCATGACATCTTTTAGAACGTCATTTATAATATCACTGTAACATTTGCAGTAACATTATTGATGAAAAAAACGTGTATGGCGGGGCCGTGGGTTATAGTGACCCCAGGGTGCGAGTTAGTTACTTGAAATTACTCTAACTATTAGTAGTCCGTTTCTATGGTTTTGAACGTTTGACTTGTGAGCCTAACTAGAACGTCCCTGTAACCTTTGTTTTTTTAAGTGAATATATATATATATATATGTTCGATGGCATGTGTAGCTTCAGATACATATGCTATGCATAGCTCTTCCGACATCTAATGTTGGGCTCGGAGTGTTACAAGTTGTTTTTCTTCCAAGAAGTGTTTTCGGAGCCACGGGATCGAGTGACTCCTCCTCTCGGTTCCATTGTGCTTGGGCATCAACTCCATTGTTAGATTGTTTTCTTTCCGCGGTCGGGTTCGGACGCGTTTCCTTTCGCTCTGAGATTTCGATTCGGTAAACCACAGAAAACCTTATTCGTCGGTATTGTTTCGATCGTGTTTCCCATTTAGCATCGAACTGGTAGAACTGTCGGAACCTTCTATTGCCGCCCATTGGGGCGCGTGCGCCCGGCTCGGGCATGTTGGGTCCTACTGCGTGGAAAGCCTGATGGATCGGACTCCATTCCAATTTTGCCCTCGGTGCCACGCAAAGTACCACTATACAGACCAGCACTTGGTTTGTAATTTGTGCCTTTCTCCAGACCATTGGGAGGAAGATTGTGAGGCCTGTTGATCATTTTGATCAAAGAAGGCCCTCCGAGATCGCAGAGCCCGAAAACTCGAAATGGCGTTAAAAAGCAGCAAACATCTCGACGTAATGATAGACGAGCAGGCGCAGACAGCAGTCTCCATCCGAGACACAGACTACAAACAAGAGTCGGAAGATGACAGACCCATCACAGCTGGCCAGCATGTGAGTACGTCTGCCCCTACACCCCTGCACAAAAAACATTTAAAGGCCTTGGGTACACCACCGCCGGAAGGCCATGGTTCGGCCCGAAAAAAGACAGTTGCCGACCGTCCTTCGTGGTCGGCGCCGAAAAAGGCCACTCCGTCTACTTCGGAGTCGAATAAATCTGTTAAAGGCACCGTTTCAGACTCCAGTAAAAGAGCCCATTCTTCAGAGTCGAACATTCGGCAATCTCCTTCGGAGCCGAGACCTTCGACTACCTTTTCAGGACCCAAAAAACTACACACTGGAGACAATCCAGAATACATATCCATAAGGAGACAGGAAGAATTATCACTGCACCTCCTTTAAAGACAAAAAGAAAGCTGGAATTGGACTCTGTACAGCCACCAGCAAAGGTGCAAAAACAAAAGGAGAAGCCACTACCTCTCCATACTTCTCCTCTTCAATCCAAGCAATTATCTTTCTCACCTCACAACAGCCCACCACCACTGCTTTCTCCAACACATTCTTTATATTCACAAGGCGGTACGGCAGACCCATGTGATCTCTATGACCCTGATCCCATCCCAGATAATGACCCAGATATTTACCCATCAGAACCTTCTCCTCCAGAACATACCACTGCATACACCCAAGTAATATCCAGGGCAGCAGCTTATCATGGGGTAACCATGCATTCGGAGCTATTAGAAAAGATTTCTTATTTAATACACTGTCTTCTACACATTCAAAGTACCATTGTCTCCCAATGTTACCGGGCATGGTTAATCACGCAGACCAAACTTTTTAGCGAGCCTATAAAAGCTAGGATTATCACATTTAGAATTGATAAAAAGTATAAGCCTGCACCTTAGCACCCAGATTACATTACTCACCAGGTCCCTCCTGACTCAGTGGTAGTCAGTGCAGCAAGAAAGAGGGCAAATAGCCAGTCTTCAGGAGGTGCACCACCTCCTGATAAGGAGATTAGAAAATGTGATGCAGCAGGGAAAAGAGTTGCTACACAAGCAGC